>NC_084647.1:22624993-23224993 GCF_019802595.1 Syngnathoides biaculeatus | reverse complement strand
CGGCACCGGTGGAGTTTGCTGTAGTGTTGAAATAAATGCAGTGTGTTCTTCTTTTTCTTTTATGACCCATTACGCCTCGTTAAATTCTGACGTGTCTATCAATCGAAAGAAAGCATTATGTTCTTTGAAAAGGCAGAATTCTCGTGATCCTCTAGAAAGTAATAACCCTCTGTGCAATGACCCTTTGACTGTAAATACATTTCTCCAGACCTAAATTTCCAAACAAATGTTTCTCCAAAAGATCAAGTTAACCTCAAGTCACAACTTTACATACTCTATCAGAATTTTGGAATTGTGAGATGTTTTTAATGCACGTTGTATTCTAAAATGCCTTCGTTTCATTTGAATCCCATCTTAAAAAAAAAAAAAACATTAAAACTCGGAACTGCGAGGAGGGAGGGTTGCTAACCACTTGACCGCAGTGCTGCCGCTTTCTGTTGTAAGTGAAGTAAATTTGCGGGCCAGTCGCACTGTTTTCCTGCTGATAAGAAAGAAGTGGTGAGAGGGGGCGGCAGACTCTCATCTCCGCATTCAGACCCACGTCACTGATACAGTCTGCTTTGGAAAGTAGGAAGTGCGATGCTGGCACCCTTAATGTTATGATCCTGGCTGCTTTTGATTTTATTTTGGGGAAAAAATGTGTAGGGCAAAAAGAAAAAAATGATTTATGGATAGCAGTTGGCTCCCAGGCCAGATTTTGGACACGTCTGATGTATTTGTGGGTTTTCTATACCACTTTTCGCCTTCAGGGTGACTGGTGAAGCTGGAGTCCCTCCCAGCTAACTTTGGACGAGAGGTGCACAAATAACTGTTAACAGCTACGGAGAAGTTTGAAGTCGAGCTAACGTGCACTAAGCATGTAATGAAGGCATAAGCCTGAGTACCTGGTGAAAATCCACATGAGCGCAGGGACATCATGCAAACTCCACACACCGACCATGAGCACTAAGAGCTTGACAAAAAGCCTCCCTTCGGGGGGAGTACACACAATCATTTTTATACCTGAGCACCTTTAATAATTCCACACCGTATTATTTTCAATGCCTGGCTTTTTGTATTATGTGTTGCCTGACTTTAGTAATTCATTCTTTAAATAAAAAAAATCAGGTACGTACGTGACCTGAACAGCATTTTTACTCGCCCACTTGTTGCAAGGGAGACTTATTTTTGTGCACCGTCATCATTTGTGCCTTTTAGGCTCATGAAAAATAAGCGCTTCCGAGAAGAAATACACATCCATCTACCCATTGTCTGAGCCGCTTATCCACACAAGGGTCGCAGGGAGTGCTGGAGCCAGCTGTCATCAGGCAGGAGGTGGGGTACACCCTGAACTGGTTGCCAGCCAATAGCAGGGCACATAGAGACAGACAACAGTTGCACTCACAATAACACCTACGGGCAATTTAGAGTCTCCAATGAATGCATGTTTTAGGGATGTGGGAGGAAACCGACGTGCCCGGAGAAAAAACACGCAGATATGCGGAGAACATGCAAAGTCCACATGGGGGGGGGGCTGAGAATTGAACCCCAATCTTCAGAACTGTGAGACAAACGATCTAACCAGTTGCTCCCGGGTGCTGCCGAGAAATACACAAAACAGCTATAAATGAATAATTTACAACTCAATCACTGCGCTGCATTAGCTATAAAATATATTGTGGAATGAAGTTGCTGATGGTGTAGTCGTTCACTTGCCTGAATTTCATGTAGGCAGTGAGGTTTTGGTTCCCTCTCAGTGATGGTGTAATGTGAACGGTTGCCAGCGACCAGTCCAGGGTGTTGTCAGCTTTTTTGCCCTAATTTAGCTTTACACTTCAGCTCCCTGTAACATTGAACAGGAAAATCTGTGTAGAAAATTTCAGTGTAGTCATCCCTTTGCTTTATATACGTAAGGTTGGATCACGTGACATTGTGTAGTTGTCCTAATATTGACGGGCGGTGGACTTTTAAGTTTCATCAACTTTGCCAGTTTTGTGACCAGAGTTCCCTCACCCGATTCTCACGAGGAGCGTCAAAACTTCACCTCCTCCCTTCTAATCTCATCACCTCCACTTCTTGGCTCCTCATCCCAAACGTGGCTCGTCTGTGTTTCCCTTTGAATGTTTTCTCGGAAAAAAGGCGTCACTGCAGATCACAGCAGACAGATAAAAGGTCATCCAAGGGAAGAGCAGCATCTCAGATCTTCGAGTTAACGGTGACGTGGCCATGTGGGGAGAACAACCAGATTGGAATCTTTGGAATTACAAGAAAAAAAAACGACAATAAATCTATCGTCTTTTTTTCTCTCCCCATCCCTCACTCTAGTGCTGAAAGATCCGCTGTTGAATGCATGTTTGTAAGCAACAAGTAAAGAGTCAGCACGCATCTAAAAAAAGAAAAAAAAAGGGAAAAAGAGCAAAAACTGCTAGCTGTGATCAAGGTGAAGGCAGAGGAAGGTGATGGCACTACAACACAGAGCACGCTACTGGCATTTAGACACACAAAAAAAGGGCTGGGGGGAGTCCTTTGAGAGCATTTGGCGAGTGGCAATATCACACGCGAGTCAGTCAATGGCGTGTGATTGGTATTTTCTCAGCAGTCCGTAAAGCTGTCGCACCTCTAACACACACTCGCCGAAGATGTAATCTGTGGTAAATACAGCTGGCCCCTTTGGAGTTGCCCCGCTGCGATTTCAGCAGATTATGGTGTCAACATGAGCCATTAGTCATAGGTGGGAGAAGTGGACAGATTACAGCCTGTTTGGACTCATGCCGCTCTCGCCACGTTGAGAAAAATGACCGCATCACTTGTAGAAACGTTAAAAAAAAAAAAGGAAGCGTGTTGATGTCACAGTGACACATCTAGTTGGGAGCTATGCTGTAGTTATCAAACAATCGAGAAGAGCCAAATACACCTCCACGGTCTAATGAGGGCTAATACAAGAGCGGCACAGTGGCCAGCGGTTTCTTTTCAACATCCGTTTTAGAGCTAATATTGAAAAGTCATTTAATTGGAAAGTAACGTCCGGCCGGCAGCGGTTTCTGCCCTGGCACAACATTTCTAAAAAAGAAGTCATGGGTTCATGAATTGACAATTGAAAAAACAAATGTTTGTAGTTGCAGATGAACATTTGAACATGACATCATGCACGGAAGGAAGATTTTAGCCATATTCTGTACCACTGGAGTTTGATTTTGTAAAGCGTCAGTCCAAAAAAAAAGGAAAAAGATTCTGCGTGAGGTAAATAACTTGTCAGTAATTTACATTTCAGACATTAATAGGATCAGTGAGGGACCGGCTCAATTCAAGACTCAATTATGAATTTTAGCATTTTAGTGGTAATGGATAGGCTGACAGATGAGGTTAGACTGCAATCCCCTTGGACCATAATGTTTGCAGATGAACTTGTGATATAAAGTGAAAGCAGGGAGCAGGTGGAGGAACAATTAGAAAGATAGACGTACGCACTGGAAAAGAGAGGAAGGAAGATTAGCATAATTAAAATGGAAAATATGTGCGTGAATGAGAAGGGTGGAGGGGGAAGTGTATGGCTACAGGGAGGAGAGATAGCGAGGGTGAACGACTTCAAATATTTAGGGTCAATAATCCAGAGCAATGATGAGTGTGGTAAGGAAGTGAAGAAACGGGTTCTAGCGGGGTAGAACAGCTGGCGAAAGGTGTCTGGTGTGTATTGTGACAAATGAGTCTCTGCTAAAATGAAGTTAAGAAAGTGGTGAGCCCGGCCACGGTGTACAGATTAGAGAGGGCGGTACCGAAGAAACAACAGGGAGCAGAACTGGAGGTAGCACAAATGAAGATTTTGATGTTCTCGCTCGGAGTGAGCAGGTTGGATAGGATTAGAAATGAGCTCATTAGAGGCACAGCCAAAGTTGGATGTTTTGCTGACAAGGTTCAAGAGAGCAGACTTCGATGGTTTGGGCATGTGCAGAGGCGAGAGAGAGAGTATGTTGGTGGAAAGGTGCTGAAGATGGAGCTGCCAGGGAAAAGAGCGAGAGGAAGACCAAAGAAAAGGTTGATTGATGTTGTGAGGGAGGACGTTAGGACAGTGGGTGTTAGAGAGGAACATGCGTGAGATAGGCTTAGTTGGAAAAAGATGATAGGCTGTAGAGACCCCTAATGGGACAAGCCAAAAGGAAAATAATAATAAGTAGAAGAATTACGAATTTTAGCAGCCACTCGATTTATCCTCCTCACTCGAAGGTCTGCTGGATTTAGTTTCATTTTTCATTTTTAACGAAATGTGATTGCCTGGCGACCAGTTCAGGGTGTACCCTGTACGCTTCTCACCTGAAGATAGTTGCGATAGGCTCCAGAGATCCTGTGACCCTGTTGAGGATAAGTGACACAAAAAAATCGATAAATGGATGGATGAAAAGAGAGTTTTTGGGGTGTTTCTGGTGGCCCAACCCAATACACAAGAAGTTTTTACCATTGTTTCAGTTCTGGTAGTTATTGACTTTCGTGCCTCTCTGGTGAATATTCTTTATTTATTTTTTGATTATGTCGAATATGCTGTAGGTCTTTGAATGCCTTAAAACTGGTTGGGTTATTTGGTGGCGTACATTGATTGGCACTTTGAACCTACGCTCCACCACGGAATCGTGATTGTTTGTTTTTGTCATTTCACATACTGATGAGCAATCGATTCCCGCACTCTAGTCCAAGCCAGCAAAGGCCCGAATTTCAGTTTTCTTGGACAGATTATTTTGAGTGATTATTCTGTGGTCATGGGTGCATTGAGTAATTTTTTTTTCTTTCCCCATACCACTCTGAAAGTGGTCAGGACCGATAATCGTACATTTTGAACTTGATCAGTACACTCTGTGGAATTATGCTGCTTCTCATGGATCAGTCTTGGGACAATGACAAACCTGAGGGAGGAGACTCACAATTATCAGTGGACTTATACTCATGACTCAGTTACAACACATAATATAAGAGCAGGATGCACACACTGGCTTTTGACTTCTCGCCATTTGGAATATAAAAATCAGTTGAACTTTCAGTTTTCCAGATGCTAGCAAGTTTTGAATGCTGCCTCTTCACTCCTCCGTCCTCCCGCTCATGCCTCTCCCAGAAGCCACACCCTTCACTAATGTTAACACGCACAAGACGTGCATTGTACATACATACTTTTACACTTGTTTTGTCCTGAGAGATGTCCTAGCTCTTCTTTTGATCTTTTGTTTCTGCGGAACGTAAATAATATAGCCAAATAAATAAAGTCTAAATGAGGCTGCTGATTATAATAGTGACACTGATGCAGCAGCATGTGTCTTGCACAAGAAACTGATTGACACACTATTCCATCATGCCTTCTGTCTCTACAGTCTCTGATGGACTGCTCCTGTCACTGAGGGACAAGTGTTAAAATAATAATTAAAATCAAATTGCAGGCTTACTATGGGGCCAGAAAGATTATGTTGATAATATTCTACTACTGGGTCATACAGATAATTTAAACATGACAATAACCATTTTTTTTTCAATTGCAAACCTCATCTTTAAGATCTCAAAAATCAGTTGCGTGTGTACCAGGATTCATTGTGTGGTCTACATTTTAAAATATGTATTTTTTTTCATTAGGTTTTGCAGTACAAATGATAGCCTGTATGAGACATGAAATGCTAATTTCACAGCGGTGAACCCTTTTGTCAATTTGCTGTTGTTCTGCAACCCTAATTGGATCACGTTGAAAAACATTTACATTGTATATATATTTTGTTATACACCAGTGTTTGAGGTTTGTTGCAGTCTGTGAGATTTATGACGCTTTCTTGCACGTGGGCATCAAACGCCGACAACTATGACAAGGCATTTCGAGCCTTCGAAGCCGAGGCAGCCGTTTTGTCGCTAAATGGCCATTTTTGGAAATGAGTTGATGTTGTCAGGGTTGTTTTGAATGGAAGTATTTTTGTCCTTAGTCACACATTGGAAATGTTGCACTTTTGGGTAACCTCTGCTCTGCTTGGCATTTCCTGAATTGGTCACGACATCAAAATTCACAGATCGCGTGGTGTCAGCTTCATGACGCTGCTCCATTGGTTCTTTTTTTTTTCTTTTTTTTTCTTCCTCCTTTTATTTTCACTTTAGTCAGATTTTTTACAAAAAGTGATCAGCTATCATGTTTTAGGAGTTAGGAGTTGAATTAGCTTCCTTTTTGATGCCCACAGATAAATACAAGAATTAATAATAACAAAAAAACCCTGCAATAATCCACACTAAAACTGTCTCTCTATTAAAATAACTAACATACATTGTTCTCATTTATTTTTGTTAAGCTATGTCTCACTTGGAACCCATTAGAGGGTTAAAGTCATAAAACACATTTATTCAAACTAATCCTGATAATGTTTTTGCTTTCTTTTTTTTCAATGAATTGCTTTTTGTGTTAAATCCTACTAAATTGTGCAGAAACACACCTGGGGAAGACAAGTCACGTTACATTCATAGATGACTAGACTTAATAATAATCATGATAATTACTTGAAATGAAGGTGTAGAGGGGGCAATAAATCATATCACAGGTACAGTAGCGGTTAGCGTGTTTGTCTCTCCTATGGAGATTCTGGGTTTGAATCTCAGCTCAGGGCCTGCCCGTATGGCGTTTGTGTGAGTTTTCTCAAGTCCCCAAAACATGCATTTTAAAGTTCATGTAGACTAAATTGTCCAGATGTGGCCACTTGTCTATGTGCGCCCTGCCATTTGCTGGCGACCAATCGAGGTTTTATTCCACATCTCGCGTAAAGTCAGCTGAGATAGGCTCCAGCTCCCCTGTGAGCGCACTGAGGAAAATTGATGGATGGATTTTGCTCTGAAGAATAACGTTTTTGTGAAAAAATTCTGCCTTTCGGTGGTTGTGGTTTGTAACTGCTTCCCCTCTTCAGGCGATCTTGGAGTTGATTTGACCCCCAGAAACAATGGATGCTCTTTTTGGATGATTTGCTTCTATCTTATTTTTATTTTCATTTCTGTAAAGTCATGTTCCTCTTCCTGAAGTCTTTACCTGCATGCGTCTCATCTGCAGTTCATCCTCACCCTGTCTACCCCCAGCAAATCCTACCTGCATGTCTCACTGCATGTCTGTCTGAATGTCAACACGTATATGTCTGCTCACACAAAAAGACAGTGTACTTAGTATATGTCTGCTTGTAATGATAGAGGCTCTGTGGGTGAAAAAGGGTGTAAAATCCTCCAAGGGTGCTTTTTCCGACTTTTTTCCCTTGACCAAGCTGCCAGCCATTATGACAGCATCTCCTGCACTTTTTATAGCCTTTATGTCTTTCTCGGACGCTTGCTCTCCTCTTCCACCCCTTCTCTCTCTTTTTTTACTCCTGCACGCTTTACACGACAATGTATACCCTTCTCCATTGCTATTCCTGCGAGGAGCAGACCAGTCTGGCGGCGGCTTGGTTTATGTCCATGAACTCAGTGACACCGTCACTGCTGCTGCTTCTGCAGCATTACACCGCACTAGCATTACCACGAGCAGGTAGTAAAAGGCATGAAATGTATGCTTTTCTGGACAATATGTGCACACTAAAACTGACATCCATCCATCCATTTTCTTTTACCGCATTTTCTCTTCAGGGTCATGGGGGAAGCTCAAGTCTATCCCAGCTGGTGGCGAGAGGTGGGGTAGAGTTAGAAATGATAACCTGTCAATCACAGATCTGACTATTTGCCGCTGTTGAGCAGATTCGCCATCATCGCAGCATTGCGACTTTTCGAAACGGACCGGCTAGAAATGATAACAATAAACATCCACGCTAGTGTCAGCTATTGCTGTGTTGTTACCGTATGATTTCTGCAGTCTCCATTTTGACCTACAGTCTCCGTTTCGCAGCAGCTACTCCTCCAGAATATGCAATAAATATGAGACCCTGGTTCTCGTCTGTTGTTTATTCAGGTTTCATGATATATTGGATTTTTTTCTTATTATAGTTATAATTTTTGTAGAAGTACTAGGAATGCTACTGGACACAATTTGGTCCCAAGTTTTCACATACATGGCCATTAAAGATGATTCTTATTCTGAATGGGGGAACATAGAGCTTCACTTTAAAAAAAAAAAAAAAGCCCAAAAACATTTTAGGACCGCACACTGGAAATTGACTTGCAAAGTTCAGCATCTAAATATAATATGCGCTTGCAAGCGGGATGGTGGCCAACTTGTTAGAGCGTCTGCCTCGCAGGGTTCCAAATCATGGCCCCGCCTGTGTGGAGTTTGCATGTTCTCCCTGTGCCTGCATGTGTTTTCTCCGGGCACTCCAGTTTCCTCCCACATCCCATAAACACGCATTAATTGGAGACACTAAATTGCCCCTAGGTGTGATGGTGAGTCCGGCTGTTTGTCTCCATGTGCCCTGCGATTGGCTGGCAACCAGTTCAGGGTGTACGCCGCCTCCTACCCATTGACAGCTTGTGAGGATGAGCGGCTAAGAAAATGGATGAATGGATGGCAACAGAAGTTATACAGTACATAACACAATATTCATATGGTATATAAAAGCAAATCTTAAAAAACACAACTGAACATAAACATTTATGGTATCTAATTAAAAAAAAGAGTGAGTAAATATTCAAGACATTTTTTTGGTTGTCTTTAGTGGATTCCTGACGATGCCCATGTGCCAAATGTTCATTTGTTTAAGTGCATATATTGTTATTTATCTAAGATGTTTTATTTATACATCTACATTACAATGGCAATGTTCAATGTTATTCAAAATTAAAAGTAAATTTGTTCTATAAAGGGATTCACGTAAATTATGAGACACTGCAATATCTTTATATCAGTGGCATGAAGAAATATCAACAACACTGTAGTTTGTCGTGAGAGTTTTTTGGAAAATATATCCTAAAAAAATATTGCACCCTTGGCATGCTGAAACAATATATTCAGAAAGACCAAGAGCATTGGATAACACAAAAATACTGTGCAAATAAAAATCTGCAGTATAGCAAGACCGCGAAGCAACAACAGTCATATAGCATAACATATACTGCGTATATACTCCGTGATGATAAGTAACAGGGACCGATTGTTCCATGCCTGGGACTCATTGTTCCATGCTGTGCAATTTGGCATTCACAAATTCTCAAGTGCAAAATGGTCTACGTATATGTATAATGCTCCAAAACATAAAAGTGCCCTTGTATTATGGGTCTGTTTTGGGAGAAAAATTCTTCCTGGCTTTCTGTTGTTTTCCACAGCCAATTGGACACAACCTAGTAACAAGCCGGCTGGCATCAATCCCAAAGATATGCTGCTATGTGGCCTACCTGAAATTCCAAACCACATCCCAACAACAAATGGCCCAGCTTTCAATTCTTTCTGATATGTATTAGACATTCAATGCAGAGTGAGTACAATGCCTTTCGGGGATTAACGGCTTCAGTGACTGTCTGTCTTACTCCTGTTGCAGATAAGCAGACATGGCTGGCCCGTGACATTTTTTATTGGGGTCTAGGGCACAATCACAAATTCTGTCTAGCAACATGGCGGTCGGGCAAAAATCCCGAAGTTAAGCTGGTACGTTGCCTACCTGATATTAGAAAAACAGATGTCCTTTGCATATAAGAGATTTCTTTACATTGGGCTTTGGGGCACAATCACAAATTCTGCCTGGCAACAAGTGGCCAGACAAAAACAAAAAATTTTTTTGTATCTGCGCTCTCTGATATTCAAATAACAGATGGCTGTGTTTTTCTTCTTTTCTGTTCTGTATTTAATATTCAACACAGTGTAGGGATTCACCTTGGTTCAAGTGACCATAGTGTTTTTTTCTGGGGAGGCGGGGGAGAAATGTCTTCAGTGTGTGTGTTTGTCTTACCTCCCGCTGCAGCTACCACTCATTCAAAGAGCCTCGTAGGTGAGGGTGGCACATGCCATTTTTTTTTTTTTTACATTAGGCTTTGGAGTACAATCACACATTCTACTCAACAATAAGCAGTCAGGCAAAAATCATGTGGTTTTTCATTCAAACCCTCATCCTAACAACAGATGGCCCTGTTTTCTTCTTCATGTTCTTCTTTCCCTTTATTTTAACTTCAGTCAATGTCATGTTTTTTTTTTTTTTCCCAAGAATTCTTTTTGGGGGGGATATGTTTCCTCTGTGAGTGTCTCTCTGACTTCCTGGTGCTGCTGGCACTCTTTCGAAGAGCTTAGTGGGTGAGGCAGGCACATGGCAATTTTGTTTCCATTGGTCTATGGGGTACAATCACAAATTCTGCCTAGCAACAAGTGGTCGGAAAAGCTTGTGAGTGGTTTTCTTGGTTTGTGCCCTACTTACAGTCATATTTTTTTGCAGTTAATACTACTAGACAGTGATGTTTCCCTGGAAAAAAAAAAAAAACCTACACACAATCACCGTTTCGTCTTTCTTTCAAGTAAAGGAGGGAGTATTTGCTCTCCAAAAAGAGAGAGCCAATGTTAATCATATGCACACATATTACTCATGCACCTGAGTCTTGAATATCAATGCTACGAATGACCTTCCATTCATCTTTGTACGTGCGTCCTCTCTTAACGATGCAGATCTGCTGCCTCATGCTTAGCAGTCTGCACTTGCGTGTGCGTGAGCGTGCGCATGCTGAATGGAAATCAAGTCCAACATTGTCCTGATGGCGCGATGAGTGGAAATGACTTCATCAGACGTGAGAATGATGAGTGCTCAAAGGCAACACGGGCGAGTCCAATCAAAAGCTCGCAGGGGCGTGGCCGAGCTGTTCCTTGACATGGATTCTCAAAGCCGGCCTCATTAATTCATTAATACGGTCGTGTGGGACCTCATTAATGTTGCAGGGATGTCCATCACCTTTTTTTTCTTTTTTTTTTTTAACCTCAAGGATTTTTCCTTTATTGTTCTTTTAAAAATGCAGTAGACTTATGGACTCCAGGTGCAATCTCTTATTTGCTGGTCGTAGTGATGTAGCAAATGTATGCAACAAGCATGATTACTTTCTCTTCCGAATATATTCTTAGTATTTCTACGTTATTAATGATGTCACTTGTGCGTGAACTTGACTCACAATGGGAGCACACTTATTTTTATTTTTTTTGTGGTTTGAAATTTAATATTTTTCAGTAATGTTAACCCCCAATGATGCGACTGTTTCCAAAAGTGCACAGCTATGCAGATGGAAAATGCACAGCGGGTCATATAGAATGTTAGTAACGACATCTAAAAAAACAGGAGGGGGACAGCTGGTAGGCCGATAAGCTCTCAGAAATGCTGAAAGCGTAGTCGCACCTCAGCTGGATGACGCTGAAATGTTAATTGATCTTTTCCGTGGAAACAAGCAATCAGTGCACAACACAAAGTTTGGGCTAATAGGAATATTTCTGGCCTGAAGCCATTACTGTCAATTAAAAATGTGGGTCTGATTGTGGCTTTCACAAGTTAAATCTACAGAATTGCACACCAGGGTTGTTAAAGTTTGAGGCAACATTTTTATTTTGCTTGTTATTGTTGCTGCTTTGCAAAAATGTTGCTACAAATTATACGAACATTGAGGCACGATATTATGTTCCAGGAACTTCATGGCTACTGAATTAGCGGTGGAACAGTGAAGCCAAATTCATGAAAACATTCACCTTTGACTAAAGATCAACATTTAACATTATATTTACATATGGAGCTCCAGTCATTGTCAATTTAAGATTGCATATTGTGTTTGAACGCACTCGTTTTTTGGACTGTGAATGACGGCAGTGAACTCAAACCAATTGCTTTACAACATGAAGCAGCTACTACTGTAAACTAGAGTCAATGTAAAACAAAGATAAGTATAGACTCAGTTGTGTATTTAAACAAGCACATTCCTGAACATTACATACATGTATTTTCTTCAACCTTTATTTATCCAGGTGTGGAAATTAAGAAGAGATTCTAATTCGCAATGCCAACCTGGCTGACACACACATACATTCATAAAAAATACAAATGTAAACAATTATCCATGCATGAATGATCCAATTCAATCAATCAGAAATGTTATTTGTTTGCAAAATAGATTGCTGATTTTATGGGGGACTTTTGAGATCTGATTTATTAAAGACAAATTTATCCATTAACATATTTTGGATCACGGCATCCACCAGTATAAGGTGGATACAATAAAGTTCAGGAATTGCTTTAGAATGGAAATCGATCCAATGTCAGCAAAAAAATAACAAACAAAGAAAAAAAAAAAAACAGATCTGATTGGAGGCAGCACAGTGGAGCAGTTGTAAAGCGTTGGCCTCAGAGTTCTGAGGAATCCGGGTTCAATCACGACCCTCCTTGTGTGGAGTTTGCATGTTCTCCCCGTGCCTGCATGGGTTTTCTCCGGGGACTCGGGTTTCCTCTCACATCCCATAAACATGCAACATTAATTGGACACTCTAAATTGTCCCTAGATATGATGATATGATTGAGTGGGACTGTTGTCTGTCTCCATATGCCCTGCGATTGGCAGGCAACCTATTAAGGGTGTACCTCGCCTACTACCTGATGGCAGTTAGGTTATGCTCCAACACTCCCCACGATCCTTGTGAGGATAAGCGGCTAAGAAAATGGATGGATGGATGGATGGATGGATGGATCTGATTGGGTTGAACTCAATGTAAAATTTCAGTATTTCATTTATACAAAGAGTCAATTTCAGGCTCGGCTCCACAGCACTTTTAACTCCGTCCACCCCTTGACTAACAATCATGCGCTTTGGTGGTAATCCACTAATAACTTCAACACAAACACTTTAGACTTTAATTCTTTGTGCTGTAATCACTTATAACAACACAGGTTATACCAGTGGTTTTCAAACTAAGGGACGGTGCACCCCTGGGGGGCAAGGGGTGGTGTTATGACAGGGGAGGTGCGAGGCTACCGTGCACACTTTTGATTTTCAAGTTACACCCAGCTGATGGTGCTAATTTAACTACTGAGCAGACAAGCCCACACCGAACTTACTGCAGGAATTCAAGGCATGAAATTTTTGCAGAAGAAAAATATTTAGGTTTGTGGTTATTCTGGCTTGGTAAACTTGCTGGTGTAATTTTTCAATGTAAAAGTGACCACTGCAGCGATTATTAGAGTTATATTTGTTGTTCATGTTTTTGTTGATTCTCAAGGAGTAATGTTTGCAAGGTAAGGGTATGCGGATTTATGTGTGTGTGTGTGTGTGTGTGTGTGTGTGTGTGTGTGTGGCTGGGTTGGGGGTGGAGGAGGGTTGAAAATAATTTCCAATCTTCTCCAAACATGGAGGTGCTGCAAAAAAAGTTTGGGAACCACTGTGTTATACTGTACTAAAATATCAACTCACAAGTTCTTACAGATGTTTAGACACTAAATAAGAATCACACATCCGATCCAACCATTTTCTGTCCTCTCTTATATGGTTCTCTTCATCAGTTATTGGATGTTCAAACCAGGTGTCGCCCTTCCATGCCCCCCAATGCCCTCTTCCATCCCCAAATCTACAAATAACTCTTAATGTTACTTGTTTAAATATCTAGACTCTCTCACTATTGTTTTACCAGAGTTCTCATCCCTAGTGCCCTTGTCCACTCTATGCCTCTGTCTGTCCTCAAAAATCATTTTCTGTGCAGCTGCATTTTCAATAAAAATCAAATTACTTAAAAAAAAAAAAAAAAACAAGGCAGAGGGAGTATTTGAAACTCCCCTGTTGCACAGCAAAACTGTTCCAGCACAAAGACATACAGATATCCACCATTCTGCAAATCCATGTAGTTGAAAACAATATTTGAATGTGCCTTCTTCGACTTTCTTTGTGGCTGCAAGTGTGTATCTCATTGCATGTACCACAATGAGGCCCATTGTGGTCAAGACGTGCACAGCAGTTACTTTCTGAGACCCACTTTTTAATGTTAGATGGGTCAGTTTTTCCTGATACCGACTGTTGCTGATTATTGTTCTCTCTTTGAGTAATATCACTTGTTCAAGCCTTTTCTGACATACAGTGCTACAAAATAGTAAATTATTTATGATTATGGCTGAAAATGGAGCAGACCGATATCGGTATTGGCCAAAACGCAAGGCTAAAATATTGGCTTCGGCCTGGAAGTGAAAAAGTTGGATGGGGAAAGGGATACTGTATTAAAAACAAAGATTAGAGCCATCATTTATTAACAATTACAATTCTAGACTAATGATTAGTTGTGCAGTTGAACAGTATGCGGAATTATTTTTATCCTATAACATAATATCCTGTAATAACTGTTGTGTGGTAATGTGGAAATACAGATCAATTTGGAGTGAAAGTGAATTTCTATAGATGGATATCCTTTACATGCTATTTGGTTGCTCTTGTTTCTCATTCACAAAATGATTGCTGTAGCTATAACGAAGTCCTAATAGCTGTTACATCATATCGAGACGAGTGCATTGATACCACAGAGGACCTGACACCATTAGCTACTGTGTCCTTGCCTCCGATGCCCTTTCTCTTGTTGCAGCGCCGTCGATGACCTTGCAGCACATTTCTGTGCCGCTGCGGCGCCAGGGGTGTTGTGCGAAGGAACCTGGCCTGGGAAGGCGGGGGGACGTTGTTCTGGGTGGTGACGATTAAAAGTCGAGACGTGATGCTCAGGGTGCAGCCAAGCAGAAGGATGAGCAGATTTGTGGGGAGAAAAGAGACATATGCGTGACAAGAAATGGAGAAAATGAGAACAGGTGGTGATGCAAAAGACATACTCGTAATGTGAAAGTGCTATCAGAGAGCTGAGATACTCCTTTTTTCTTGTTTCTGTGGCAGGCTACTATGTGGTATCAGTTGGGTGATATCCATTCATTAATACAGTATATTGTGCATGGTATTGGTTGAGTGCAAGCCTCAGCTGGGAGTCGTGCTATAACCCCTAGCTGTCTTTCAATCACTCTGTCTATCCATTTTGTAGAGCGCTTGTCCACATTAGGGTGAACATCCCAGATCAATCTCATTTCAAAACTCTCTAGTTGATTCAAAATCCTGCCCCAGAACTCTTTAACTGTAGATGAAGCGCATAACCCCTATTCTGGCCCACTTCCACTATTTTAGATGCGTGTGCACTTTAGAGATCCCGTTTGCTTTCAAATCCAGAAATGGTCTGACCATGTCTGTCTTCTTTGAGCTGCTCCATCTTTCCACCCATGCCAGGGGCCTCAGGTCAGCTGATCAGCTGCTGCTGCAGGGTGATTTTTATTGATGGACAAAGCTTATTCTGGGCGGCACGTTGGATCAGGTGGAAAGGTTTAATCCCGGCCCCGCATGTGTGGAGTTTGCATGTTCTCTCCGTGCCTGCATGGGTTTTCTCCGGGCACTCCGGTTTCCTCCCACATCTCAAAAACATGCAACACTAATTGGACACTCTAAATTGTCCCTAGCTGTGATTGTGAGTGCGGCTATTTGTCTCGATGTGCCCTGCGATTGGCTGGCAACCAGTTCAGGGTGTACCCTGCCTCCTGCCTGTTGACAGCTGAGATAGGCTCCAGAACTCCCCGCGACCCTTGTGAGGATAAGCGGATAAGAAGATGGATGGATGGAAAGCTTATTCTAAGTTGCAGTTGTCTTTAAAGTTGCTTTCAATGAAATTGAGATGAGTTAAGGCAAGAGGCAAGGTAACCACAGGACACATACTGTATATTATAGATTCTCATTCATGGCAATGGGCAATTTAGGAGTCTTCACAGAGGATAATATGCATGTTTTGTAAATGAGGAAGGAAGCCTGCATACCCCGAGCAAGCACAGAAAGGACTAACTCCACACTGTTTGTTTTTTTTTTTCTTATATACAAATTTGTCTATGGGGCCTTATAATGCAACTACTGTACCGTGTGGACAAAGACCAAAATACAAAGATAATTGCCAATAGTTCGACAATTGTTTTTAAGTAAACTTGCAAACTCTGTCTGCACTAATGGCATCCAATGACAAACGAGCGCTTACCATGTTTCCGGAAGTGTCTTTGTCCGTCAGTCTAGTTCAAAGTTTAATGGATAATTTAATGGACTTATAACCACTCACACGCCGTTCAGAAAACAGATTACCTTAATTGTCATTCATCTGCTGTAAACACTGTTCATTATCCAAAGTTGTTGGCGCCAAAAAGGGTTTGGGTTAGCAACACCATCACGGTGCTCTGGATTGTATAATGAGTCAATGGCGGCTTCTGAAATGAATGCAACATTATATAAACACGCATTCATTGGATGTTTACAAATGCAAGGGATTCTCTTACATTTTCTATCCCTTTCACCGCAAGGGAACATTTATGTTCTTGCACCTTCAACGGAGAATTTTTTCTTTTTTTTTTTTTTAGTTGTTAGTAATATCATTTTAGTGAAATACATTAGCTTCTACATACTGTGCATTAACCTTGAAAGAAAAAAAAAAGATTGTAGTTCATTTTTCACTGCTGTAAATGTCGGGAGGCACTGGCATAAACCTGACATTCGTTGAGTGCTGTTGCAATACTTTAAGGACTGTAGTTGTAACTGTATCACTTACATTGAAATGACAATAAAAAGGAAAAAGAAAAGCCATTGAAGGAAGTCTTCTGGCAGGGTAAACACATCTTAGAAAAGTCGGCAAAGGCAAATTATCGGATATCTCTAAAAGATAATCCAAAACAATTATCCTGTGGTGTGGGGTTTATTGAGTGAAAATATTTTTTTCTTCTTCAGTCTGCTCAGAGAACAGTCAAGCCTGACAATTATTAAACCAACGAAATATTTATAATGGTAAATCCTTAGTGCTAACTCTCACACCGACCAGGAAAAGGTGCTGAATGCAACTAAACTAGACAGTCACGAAAAAATACAATCGACGACTCCAAAAGGCACACTTTTCCATTAACCCTCGCACACACAATCGCTGCAACAGATAAAAGGTGAGTCCAGTTGTTGTTCTTTGTTTTTATAGGAACCAGGTAAAATGGATTGTACTGTAATGTTTATTAAACCAAAAGCAACAATTTGCAATTGTCAAAGAACAATCTGAATAATCTGGCTGCGATAGCTGGATGACAAAGAAATAAAGGAGACTGTGGATACTTTTTTTGAGAGGCGATTGGCAAAGATCGCCCCATATGCTGAGACCGCCAAGACTTCAACGTGGTCTAAGCAGGGGAAAGTTTAGACAGACTTTCTGAAACCGAATTGTCACTCCATCCGGGGCATCTGCTAGAGCACTACCTCGTGTTGCATAAAAATGTCATGTTTGTGTGTGTGGCCTAAATGATACCTTGAGGCACTAAAATGGTCTCCCACTATTTGTGACACACAACTCACCTCTTTCACCAACTTGTAGTAATAACCCTTTTTAGCCCTTCATCAGTCCTTCTTTGGCCCCCTCCCCTCCCCTCCCCTGACACTGCAACTGCACTCCTTTCTGACCCCACCTCCCTTGCCTTTCCTCTGGTCCTCCTATCAGTGTAAAGGTCAACTCAGGTCCGACATCCATAGCGTCGCCGTTTGTAATACGACGCGTCCGATGCCTGCTTTTTGCCGCGTCAGTCAGTCAAGCAGCCCTTTAACTGCTTATGTTACCGAATGAGCGTGCTGTTTTTCTGCTTTGCTCAGCTGATGTTGCACTGAATTTTCAGACTTAACAGATTTTTTTTGTTAAATTGACGCAATTGCCTTGTTTTGTTTTCTATGTACTTTATTTTCCCTCCTGTCCATTCTGTTCAGCTCTTCATTCTTTTTCCCTTCGCACCTGGAAATCCAGAGAGAATAATGCTTTTGAAACTAATACAAAAAAAATGCCGCAAAGACCTCTTTTTGTTACCCTTGGCCGACACCACGTAAATAGCGCACTTTATTTCCCCTTCACTTGGATTTTAATCATCATCCCGAAGCGAAGGTTTATTATCATGAATCAAAAATAATCACCCTTGTCTATATCGAGGCTTATTGCCACAAGCTTCCAAATAATCCCGTGGAGCCAAATGAGCAGCACTGTTATAGCAACCATGTTAGCGCCGAATCTGATGGCTTTCTGTAAACAAGGAGCTACGTTATTGTGGTTGTTGTTGATAGCTGTGAGACTCACAGTCAATGTAACTCATGATACCATATTATCACAATATTTTGCCAATAATAAAAAAGATATACTGTGTATATATACAAGGAAAACCATCTACAACTGAAGGAAGGGAAATAATAAAATCCATCCATCCATCCATTCATCCATTTTCTTAGCTGCTTATCCTCACAAGTGTCACGGGGAGTGCTGGAACCTATCCCAGCTGTCTGCGGGTAGGAGGCGGTGTACACCCTGAACTGGTTGCCAGCAATAAAATCCAATCACGATTAAATAGCTAAAATCAAGGCAAAATAATGCACCAGTATGCTTGTTTCTTGTTAGCTAAAGTATTTATTTTTAGCAGGTCAAGAACGTGACTACGGAGCCCCTAAAGGGACATTGAAAAAAAAAACTATCTTCGAAAAAGTAACTTACTCATTACAATGACAAACTTTCTCATTACAATGAGATACCCGTTGTTGTTTTTCTTCAATGTCCCTTTAGGGGCTCCGTATGTTTCGGTGGCTTCAACCATTTTTTTTCTCCTTAAAAATTTTCAAGTATTAGAAACTCAAGTTTAACTTTCATTGGAAGGTATGGATAAGTTTAGCCTAAAATAAGAATGACCACATTTCTGTTAGTCATGATAGGACCGAGGCTGGCTGTACCCAAGCAGTGTTTTTGGAGTGGGCGACAGGACTTGAGAAAAAAAATGTGCATGCCGGATGTTGCTGCCTGAGTAAAGATCATCAGCCATTTTACAGAACATAATTTGCAGTTACAGTAGATAAAGTGTTGTCATCTGTGTTAATCTTAAATTGTCTGGTGAAATTGCTCCTATTCCACCTGCCCGGAAGTTAAATGTCAACTTTATGTTCGATAAAGAGGTCTAGATTTTGTGTTGTCTGAAAGCAGTGGGGGGAAAATAAGATCGAAAAACGCTGCTACGGCAACTTAAAAAAATGGTCAACACGAAATTTTTGAGACAAACCTCTGCTGGGAAGCAAAATAAATACACAAAATATAATGTTCCGGCTGAACCCATGAGGGTTCACATGGCCATTCATTTAAGTGAATTGTTAAGGCGCTCTAATGTACATACAACATACTGTACATGTGATGTGATAAGTATGAGTGAGCTGAACAGTTGTTAGCATTGTTTTACCTAAAATGGTGATCACTAGTGCGCAAATGGTAATCGTGATTGCTAAGCGTTACATTGTGATAGCCCAAGGAGCATCACAACATTTTTTTTTTATTTCTTTGTACAAATACAGATGCGCAGTATTAGCACCAGGGATGCAAAAATACCGAGACTGGTATCAATTACTTTGGGTTATTCAGTGGGTGTATTCTGAGGAGCGCGAGCTTTACTTGTTTTAAGAAATTTTGCAAAGTCAGACTTTCCTGTTCTATCTGCTGGAAAATGTTCTTAAATTAAGTAATATAGTCCTCCTTTCATTAATTCATTCATGGGATAGAGTCATAGGCAGTGAAAACGCCAAGATACAACGATTGTGATAATACCATATATTTGGAGGACTACATCTATGATACCATTTGTTAATTATCGGTACTTTGTCCATTTCATTTTTAAAATTGTGTGGTGGGAGATTAGGATATACAGGTGATGGATGATATAGCTTGATACTGAGATTGTGTCTCACCTCTAAATGATACTATAGCGTGAGACATTAGGATGCAATGTATAACGATAATTTGGTCACACAGACGCAATATTTCCGATCATTAGCTGTAAATGTGGGGTCAAAGGGCGTTGGGTGGGTGGGGTGCATTACGTCCACTAGCCCTTCGTCAATATAGTCTGGAGTTGATCTAATGGTATAATCATATCTGTTGCCTCTGGCTATGGGAAATGGCCACATGCATTATTCACACGCGTTGAGATGCTTATTGATGACGCCCTTATTTATTTATATATTTCCTCTTCAATGCCGGTCCTCAAACGTTCAGCCTTGTTCCGTCACAGTTTCTTTTATTCATGCACCGGACCATAGCCATGGCCCGTTTTGTCACGGCTGTTGACGGGAGGTGACCGGCGGCCTAGGCGGGATCACCTCATTTTCTTATTGCAATTTGGATGCTTCACGCTCGCTTCTATTCATGTGGTTTTTAGACCTTAATGCAGAGGGATGGAATTGGGTTTTAGCCCCACGTAGAAATTTAACCTAAAGTGGACTTTTTCTTTTGTGTAATGGGGAAAAAAAGGCTTGGAAGACTGTTCAAAAGTTAGGTGTTTAGACACAATGATTGTATTCTTTCATTTGTGCTACTGCTAAGTTGTATTGAAAAATAACTGCGCTACGCCACGCTAATTGCAGTTTGTAATACCTGCCACTTTGATCTCTCTAAATAAGGTTAATAAACACCTCTGATTATGAGGCATACTTGAGTGTACAGTTTCTTTTTTGGGAAATGTAATGGTTTGTACTATGACTTTCGAGGTTTTTTTTTTGCTTCTAATCATGCCTGTGCCCCGTTTATATGTTCTTGTGATTTCACAAGGTTTCTACAGGTAACCGGACTTCCTCCCATATTCTATAAACATGCATGCATGTTAGGTAAACTGAAGACTCAGATTTTCTATAGATGTGAATGTGAGAGTGGTTGGTTATATGTCGTCATGTTACCTGCAAGTGACTGGTGACCTGTCCAGGTTGTACTCCGTCTCTCTTTTAGTCAGCTGGGATACAATATAGATATTGGATGATGGATGACAGAAAAAGAAATTGTACGTATGCAGGGGCACACCCCATAGTAGAGGAGGGTTGGGTAAGCAGTGGCTCATTTGCTGGAAAGAGGACAACCCCGCCATAAATGAGCCGATATCAACAGGAGAATTAAGAGGATGAAGAAAAATACAGTAAGTTAAGTGTGCTTAAATTGAGGTATTTTGACCAAAGCACATTTTAAGCGGCGCTTTTAAGAGAACTTTCTTAATTTGTGGAAAAAATGTAACTGAAAGTTGCCCCAAAGCACAAAAAGGACATTCAGTACTTTATAAGACCGTCACACTGTCATTCCACTAAGCAAAGACATTAATAATTCTTCGGAATTCTTGAACCTCGAGGTAGTTTGACGGAATCATATTAATAAGACACGTGGGAGGTGGATTTAATCTTCTGAAAAAATATTTGTGTGGGTTTTCTCCATGAACTTCGGTTTCCTCCCACATCCCATAAACATGCGTGGTAGGATGCGAAACAGTCCATAGGTATGAATGTGAGAGAGAAGGGTCGTTTGTTTATGCATTGCCTCGGATTGGTTGGCAACCAGTTCAGGGTGTACCCCGCCTCATGCCCACAGTTAGTTGGGGTAGGGTCCAGCATAGCCACCATCCTAGTGAGGATAAGTGGTATAGAAAATGGATGGATGGACCTTACCGTGTCTCCTTGTTATCCATTGTTTATTCTGCTGCTTCTTTTGAAATAAAGTATCGCACAACTGAAAGGGGAACAAAAAAAAGCTTAATCTGCTTTGAAGCTCTGCCGAACTGAGGTCTTGCACGACGGTTTAATCCCATTTCACCAAATGACCTCTCTCAAAATGTCAATCAAAACTGAGCATGATTGTTATTACCTTTAGACTAGATTCCGCAGGTAATATTGGTGCCGGTGTTTGTACAACGCCATCACATCACCAGGCCTTTGCAACAGTGGCTCATTAAAAGTCAAGTGTCGACAGCGTGACCCGGGGGAGCAATTTGGGGAAGAGATGGTCCGCTGTCCTTCATTAACATTCAGCTCCAACAGTGAAACACCAATCCCATTGCTCTGCTTCATTTTGTGCAGCTTTTTGTAACATTTGAGCAGGCCATGTTTATCATTTGACAGTGGCGGTAACACAACATGAGTAGGCAGTAAACAGGATGGCGATCAGTTCAGGTTGTACTCCGCCGCTCGACCAGAGTCAGCTGGGATCGGCTCCGGCACACAGGTACACAGAATGGATGGATTGATGGATGGATTACGCATTTGTATTTTTGAACATTTTTGGAAAATAAATACAACAAATTAAAAAGAGGATAAATCTAGTTACCATGACGTAGATCAGTGATTTCCAACCTTTATAGAGCCAAAGCACATATTTTACAATTGAAAAATCCCACAGCACACCAACAAAAGTAAATGTCACCAAAAATGGATCGATGAATAAAGATACATTATTTCTTGGAATCTTTTTTTTTTTCTAGCAATTACACAAAATTGGATAACTTCCCACGACACACCTGAAGAGCGCTCACGGCACACTAATGTACCCCCGCACACTGTTTGGGAATCACTGACCTAGGTGACTAACAAACACAGACATAAAGAAAAAGCATTTTTCCCAAGCAATTATTTAAACTGATATTGTGACCATTTGTTA
Organism: Syngnathoides biaculeatus; assembly: GCF_019802595.1. Classification (NCBI taxonomy): domain Eukaryota; kingdom Metazoa; phylum Chordata; class Actinopteri; order Syngnathiformes; family Syngnathidae; genus Syngnathoides; species Syngnathoides biaculeatus. Next base: position 23,202,594 of record NC_084647.1, on the reverse strand, counting down.
AAAATGAAAAAAAATTATTAGGCGAAGGAGATGTGCATTTGTGAATGTGCATACTTAGATTTGGCTCCTCTGTTCCTGCTGTCGTGCATAACCCATCCGTCAATGCCAGCCTGTCGTCATCCAAATACACCCATCAGTGAGGTATAAACGTCTGCTTCAACCTAAATAACAGAAATAAACATAAAAAAAAACACTTGTTCATGTAACATGTTCATGTCTGAATGCTGCCTTTATACCCAGGAGGTGGACTTCACTCGCTTCTTTTATTTCTGCGCAAAGAAAATTACTCCTTCAGTCTTAACATCTGGCCCCTGAGGTACTGTATATTTAGAAGAACAGAGTCGTTGTGATGGTCGTGTAAATCAGTGAGAATAGACAGGCGGAAGACTCGCTGTCCTTCTCTATATTTAATAATCTGGTAATCGCAGCTGGCTTTGCAGTGCTCCCTCCTTACTACAGTTCCTGCCAGATGTAGTGAGTTACTGTAACCACATGCATGTACACACCCGCGCACAGGTCAAAAATATCATCTTTGGCCTGAAATGTAGAACACCACAAATATGACTGGCCCAATCCTGATGCAACCACATTTTTATTGCTCTTTTTACTTATTTATTTTTGTGGCTGTCCTTAATTCACATTCCCTATAAAGTAACACAGTTGTTGTTGTAGTCAAAGAATTTTCTTAGTAGCCCAAGTTGGTGTCTGGAGTTGTTGTCAAAACATTTTTGGGTACTCCAGGGGGTGGAAAAAATGTGAATGGAGTAAATCTGCCATAATCGGTAGGCAACCAGTCCAGGGTCTACGCCGCTGATTGCCTAATGTTTGCTGTGCTGCAACCCCATAGAGGACAAGCACAATAGAAAATGGATGGTGTACATGTGTATTAGCATACCATACACACATTACATCAGCTGTTGAAGTAAAGTGGTATGTTTGATGAAAGGTGAACGCAGATCGCAGGTCAGTGGCTAGGTTATTAGGAGTTGATGCTAGTGGTTGATGTTAGCAATCGCTTTGTGTTTATATTCTCATCAATGTTCTTTTTTTTTTTCATGTGAGGCCTTCTTTTGGAGTATCGCACAATAATCCCCAAATAATATAGAATGTCTTGGCCTCAAGCTACTTATGTGACATTAAACGTACTTTCTTTTCCCAAACGTTACTATAATTTTACTGCCTTTTTAAAACAATGTTATGTGTGATGCATTCCAAGCTAAAGGAAAACACTAAGTTCCACAGCTGCCCGCGGAGGAAACATGCTGTACTATACTGTTTTCCTCCCAATCCACATTGTAGTTTATTGTCATTATTTTCTTAACAATCAATTTTTTTCCAACAGCGCCAAGCAAATTATGAAAAAACAAAATCCATTAATCCAAATATCATGATTTTATTCTGAAGTCATATCTTGTTTTGAGGATGTCATTTTTGCTATATATTAAATATGAATCAAAATTGTTTACGCATTCCTGATATCTAGATCTTACTTTTTGCTGAGAGGCCTGAAATCAGGCCGTTCAAAATTTATTTCAATTTTATCTCCGCCACCAGTGAAGATCCCTGCGTCGCTCTCTGCTTGCGAGCCAGCGCTGTAAACAGAACAAACGCTTGTTCTCACAAGTGGGTCTTCTACTTGGAGGCAACCAATCAGAGGAAAGGGGGCGATCTTAGCCTAATATGAACAAAGCGGATACAAAACTGAGTCAAACAACAGTCGCTGTCAGAGGGGCCTTTCCGGGACACACGTATGACAAAACCAAGGTGTTTTTTTTTAGCATTTAAATGAAATGCACCCTTTCATGTTTGGTCCACAGAGAGTAAGTCTGTGGAGTCTAAATAGTCAAACTTTGGGACCTTTAAATAAAGCACACCTAACAATAGGGTATTCTCAAACACATCTGCTGTAGTGAGCGGGGGATGAAAAAGTGATGTAACAAGATGTGGGCTGCGGGCCTGAGGGTGCTTACTGTGCAAAGAGTATTTTTTTGTGTGAGCGAGGAGGTCAAAATGTGTTTTGTCAGTCGATCTAATGAGGACAGAGAAGAGAATATCATCACTTTACAGTATTCCATTTCCCTGTGATGAGAAGGCTCATGTAAACCTCTCACTGGGTAACTGCCAACATTGATATTACATCGATTTCGTTAGAAGATGTAGAAAATTGACAGCTCAGGTGACAAAAAAAAGTCAATTGAAAGAGTTCAGAGTTGACAATCCTAAATTTCTGGGTTTGAATTTTTGCTCCGACATTCCAGGCTTTGCTTGTGTGGGTACTCCAGCTTCCTCCCACATTTGAAAAACTTAAATCTTGGGTTCAGTGAAGGCTTTGAATTGCCAATAGGTGTGAACGTGCATGAGTGCTACTTTATCCGCATTTGATGTTTGAATGGCTGGCGACCAGTCCAGGGTGTGATAAGTAGGCTTCACATGATCAGGATTTTTGGGGCAGATCATCGATCAGCGAGTTTAACAAAAAGCATAACTGATCACGATCCGTTCACAACGTGGATCAATGAGTCTTTTAAAATGATCTGTTCATTTAATGTATATATGTGTGTACTTCTTCTTTTCCTTTTGGCTTGTCTCGTTAGGGGTCAGGTTAGGTTTTCATCTCAGATGAACGCATGTTTGTTTGGCACAGGTTTACGCTGGATGCCCTTTCTGACGTAACCCCTCGGCATTTTAGCCAGTGAGAGAAGCTTACAGCTCCTGGTATTCCCAGGCGGGCTCCCATCCAGGTACTAACCAGGGCCACACCCGCTTAGCTTCTGAGATCCGACGAGATTGGGTGTTCTCAGGGTAGCATGGCTGTAAGCATATATGTGTGTACTTAATTGTTCGAAAAACCTATATTTACAATAAATAATGTATCTTTGTTCATCTATTTATGAGAGTAAGGCATAGTGACAGACAGAACCACTGAATGGTCTTCTTTTAGATAGTGGAATGAGACTGAATCCATCCCACAATTCACCCTTTTCGACAATGACTATCACATGCATGTATTCAATCAATATGCATCAGAATAAAACAGTGAGGCGGTCGTGCCATGTCCTCTGGTGTGTGACGTCATGGGAAAACTATCTATATATTGCCATGAAAATGCAAGATTTGTATCCATATTCTAAGCATTTACTCTTATGAAACCTTACCATTTTTCTTCATGACAACAGGCTGCACAATACACATTTTGCATGCATCCACCCAGACACTTGTTCTCAGTTCCCTTTGCCTGTGTATTTCAACCTCAACTTGGGCTTTTTCGCGTTGAATCATTGATACACATTACTGGAGCAGGTACAGTACAAGCAAGGCAGCCATTTCAAATCATCTGGTTAGCCCACCTAAAATGAGACTTTTAAGATACAATACTTTGCTTCAAAAGCCATCCTAGTCAGATTTGAAGTAACAGAGTAATCTGTCACTTTGCTGCTGGCAGCCCATTTTTTTCTATGATGTAATTAATGAGGAAAAAAAGGTCAACATTTACACTGCCTTCCAGAAATTTCCGACCTCCGACTCGCAAAACTGCATTGGAACCATGCTCCAGGAGTGTCTAACAACAATGCCGGCATCAATTAAAAGATAAACTTGATTTATTAGTTACACTAAATTTAGCACAACCTTTTCAGCATGGAAATTGCTTTGTAGATATATGTTGTTTGTTGCCAGCATATCTACATGTTTCAGCCCAATCGGCCATGATGCATCCCTAATGTGAAAGGACATGCTTATGGAGGTCGTCTACCATGTTTTTTTGTTGACAATTATAGGAACACTTTGAGGTCAGAACTTGGATGTTCCAACATCCACTTGGTTTATTATCTATTTCCCACCCATCTGAAGGAGACTGAAGGGGAGCCCGAGTGCCACCAATAGTAGCAGAAACAAATATCCTGAATTCAGTTTCCTTCTTCCAGCCATCCATTTTCTGAGTTGCTTATCCCCACAAGGGTGGTAGGAGTGCTGCAGCCAATCCCAGGTATTATTGGACAGGAGGCAGGGTACAACCTGAACTAGTTGCCAGCCATTAGTTTCCTCCAATGTATTGTAACTTAGTACGAGGTTAGTGGAATGTGCTGGTAAAGTGTCTTTTTGGGGCTTTGGGGAAACGTACAAAGAGATGTTATTTTTTTCTAGTATCCAATTCTCTTCTATTATCCTAAATCAAATGTTCTGTGATAGAAATACCCCAAAATATCTGGAATTAAATAACAATAACAGCTTTGCTATGACCTCTCCAACCAGCCCTGTTAAAATATATTTTTTTTCTTTTTGGGAGGTGGGAGGTGTCTTCTCTCAAGCCAATGAGCCACTGCTCACCCGGAACTACATCTACTGCGGGTGTGGCCATGTGAGTGCAGCTTTGCATTATAATGCATCATAACCACTGAATTCACGAGGTCCTTCAATGTCGTGACTGTCATAAAGCAAGGACCCGCTGAATATTTCAAATTAAATTTAGGAACTTAAACACTTTGCAGATCATGTTCGTACAGGTTTGTATGTTTTTTTCTGGCGGTGGTGGATACTTTCGTGATTACTGTTATCGAAAGTTAGTGTATTTATGTGCTCCTTATCAGAAACTTAATCAGCCTGGCTTTGACACTGACATGAGAGTGGTTCTGAATGGATTGTTTGAAGACCTTATCAGAACGGCTTGCTGCAAGACACATTGTCTGAACTAGGATGGTTACCCAAAAAATACTTTTTTTAATTACTTACTTGATGGGTGGGCATTCACTCCAGACACGGGGAAGAACTAACTTTTCCATAATACAGGAGACTCTTGATTTACACAGTACCGACATGCAAGGGTTTGAGAAAGATGAAAATCTTTGTTGTTGCCATTAGTTGCTCTTGTTCGTTATTACTGCATTAGGGAAGGTTAGTGATTGTTTACTGCAGATTTAGACTTGGGTACAAATTCAGAATCAAATTCCCAGTCTTCGTGTCTGTGCCCTTGAGAATGTGTATGGCATATTACAAAAAAAAAATGGTTTGGAGTGACTGACTACGAATGGGTGTGGCATCCGATTGTAGCCACCCCTGACACTATTCCTCCCTTCTCCACAGAGAGTGCCTTCTTACTCTTCCGCCTGTGGCTCTTGGACTCAGCTGAACCCTGCCACAGTCGTCAGCGTTGCCTCGCAGGGCCGCCAACGCCATCCACTGCGCTACTGATTCGCTGAAGTTGGGCCCCTCCCTCCCTGCCTGCCTCCTTTCTGTGCAGATAAAGCCTGATGTTAAGAATGATCAGATCCAATCAGCTGCTGTGAGCGGGAAGGAGCTCGGCGCTCTCGTTGTCTTCTCCACCACACCCTTCTGCTTCTCCTCCTCCTTTCCCCAGAGCCCTGCTTCTTCCCATCATGGGCCGACGCAATCAATAATGCTGTATCATCCTCTCGTCTGATAGTCGAGGTGAGGAGTGAGCCGATAGTGAAGTATCTGACCGCTAAAGGCTTCCTATTTGAGGCAAGCGGGCCCTGAGGATGGGCTACAGGTGGTAGAGCCTCTAGAGGCATCCCTTGGCTCCAATCCCGACAAAGACCTTCCGAGCCCACCTTCTCTCATGTCATTGACTTATACGTCCTCATTAGTAACACACAGGTGCGCTCATAATTGCATTTTCGGGATATACATTACTATTCATCAGCCCCCCTCCTCTGCTTCTGCTACTGCTGTGGCTCCTGCTCTAAAATGGCGGTGAACGTGACGCCGATCCGAGACACAAAGTGGCTGACTTTGGAGGTGTGTCGGGAGTTCCAGAGGGGGACGTGCTCACGGCCGGACAACGAGTGCAAGTTTGCCCACCCTGCCAAGAGCTGCCAAGTGGAAAACGGCCGAGTCATCGCCTGTTTCGACTCGCTCAAGGTGAGTGTGACAAATAACTCATCACTTTGCCATTCATCACTCTTTGCTGTTTTTTGGTTTTGATTTTTACAACTCCCAATAGAGACAGCAATTGTCTGTGGTTGTATTAATAGCATTGGAATCATCGTCACATCGACATTTTGGTGATTCATAATACTGTGATACGTTGGGACTTTCAGCCTTTGTTCTGAGGAGGATGTGATGTGTTGACTACCTGACAAATCAATCCCCACAATCTAAAGTAATCCAGCACAAAAACTGTCGCCACAATTTTGCCGTTAAAAGACGGACATTCATCAAGTCTTTTAAAAATTGTTAGCAACTTTTTTAAAAACATAATCCTCGCGATTATCAAGTAGGGGCGTCTGCTAAGTGATTTCATAAGTAAGTGATGTCTTGGAAAATGTGTGGGGCCAACAATCGTAACTGTTAAACCTGTTCAATGATGACAAGTACAAAAATCCTTGTGTTCGGCCAAGGCACTGACTCCATACTCGTGACCTAAAACTTAGCACTAGACAATTAGAAAGTTGAAGGTTCAACTGTTCCCTGACCAAATAAAAGAGCAACTTGTTTGTTTCGTGTTTGTATAATGTCTCCATGTTATTCCCCACAGTAAAAATTCCAAGAAGAGCGTGGAAGCTACTAGATAAGATATCAGCTCACCTAGTTTATCGTATTTCTTCAATAGTCATCTTTATTTGTCTTTGGTTGCCCTGTGGCGTCGTGCTGCTTTTCATAGGTCCTGGTACTATGACAAACATCTGGTTTGAGCAAAGAGACTCATGATTTTCCATGGCGATATCATGATGTGTGTAGTGTGCTTTGTTGTCCTCTTGAGTACACCCTACTCTGTAAGAGCAGTCAGAACACAAATATTGATTTGTTCCTCGTCAGGTGTGGGATCGCTCACGTTGTAAAAATCGGTTTGTGTGTACCATGCTATAGCCATACACGTTTAAATGACTGATGTTGATGATGATTTCCAGTGTACCTCGTACCAATACAGACATGGTTTGACCTTCCTACAATTGGATTAAGCTTTATTATCTGTGGCTCCACTTGGGCCCTTTGTCTGCTGTTTTGACTCATGCTGCAGACGACTGAAGATGAAATCTAAACATTGCTAGCTGCCGATTGCATTTGTGATGTTCGCATGTCAGGTTGCAAAGTTCAGCTCTGGTATCTGATAACTTTAGACATTCTATTCATCTGTTTGCTGCGTATTTTAGCATTGTAGAAAGGTGGGCAGCGGCTGTATCTCAATTAAGCCCCGTGTGCTTCACCCACTTGAAAGAAATAAGAACCTCCCTCAAAGGTCCACCTCATACCCACATTCACAGACAAAAGTTAACTGCTGAGTACAAAACAACTTTGTTGCTGACCAAAGTAACAGCACCTACCAAGACATTAACAGTGCCTTCTGTAAATTGAACAGTGGAGTCTTACCAGTGTTGTAAACAAATTCTAATCTGTTCCAACATCCCCAAAAACATGTTTCTTGGGTTGACTGAAGACTGACAAAGTGGTTCTTAAGATGGGTTTGATGGAACGCCTCAGGGGTTTGATGATTAAGCCTTATATGTACATATATATATGTGTGTGTGTGTTTATGTATGTATGTATGTATGTATATTCTGTTATTTAGCGAATACAAATAATGTTGGTAATCCTTATTGATCTAAAAAAGGAAAACCTTTTTAAATCACAGTTCATGCCAGAGAGTCGGGAAAAAGAGAGTCATTCATGTCTTTTCCGACTATACGGGCCTCAGCCTCTCAAGGGCAAGGTGGTGTGATGTATGCATAGAGCTGCACGTTACATACAGTAAAATAGGAGACGAAAGTCACAATAAAACCCAAATTTATTTTTCACAGATTGGAAAATTATATGCCCATTGTGATTACCCAGCGACCAGCCCAGGGTGCACCCTGCCTTCCGAGCAAAGTCAACTATTATAGATGGAATCCAGCTCACCCACACCCTGCAACAGAAAAAGCCGTATATAAAATGAATGGATGAATAATATTTAATTCAATTGTTGAAGGTCTGGTGTACATATGACGCTCTAGGTACATAAAAAGTTACCTCATGTTGTGGTCAGTAAGTGTAAATAAGTCCATTAGTAAATCGAGCGCTTGTTTGTGTTTGTGTCTATGTAAGTGGAGATGTAGGCAGTCATCGCTTTAACATCTGTGAATGCGATTGAGAGATTCCTTCCTTGGCAGACGAGTTGAACAGCGGGGTCTCTGGGCGGGACTTTGGTGGAGGTTTCTGTCACAGCAGCAGGGAGACTGTGGGAGGAGGAGGAGGAGGAGGAGGAGGAGGAGAATGAGGGCAGCGCACACTGTGTCGTTTATGTTTGGGGCTACTGTATATGCAAGAGTGTGAGTTCCATTTTGAGGTCACACAGCAAAGTGGGGTGTTCTCGGAAAGCTTCGCAATTGACTCTATTTTTTGCCCTGGCACTGAGACAACACACTCCCACTGTGCTGCTCCACTTTCTCACTCAGCCATAAATGAGGGAAAGGAAAATATAGCAGGAAGGATAGCTATGGACACTCAATGAATGAGGTGGACAGACAGTATAAAAGTGCTTTAATTTAAGGCAGGGGGAGGGGGACTGTATTCCAATTGGGTGCCATTCTTGTTTGAATGAAGACCTTAGAGAGGTGTACAAAATTCGTTATTGTTAATATATTTTTTTTAATTTGTTTTTTAAATTTTAATTGGGATGGTCAGTACAGTGCACTAGTGTTTCAAATAGACTTGACACTGATCTGAACAGGTTGATCGGTATCAGCGGCTAATTAACATTTTATGCCGATCGGCTTTCGTGTCAAAATTCACCGATCCAATCAGCTCCGCCAAAGGCATTTACTCTGCGTCACCCTTGTGTACTGTATATTTGAATCCATAAGATAGTTTTAGCCTTATTTGGTGTATTTAGATGTAGTACTGTACATATCAGACCGCCAATCAGGTTATTTAAAAAAAAACGTGTGGAACAGACAACAATAACGCCTGGCTCAAACAACAAGACAAATTAGTTCAACTATTGCAATAAAATCCTGCATTCCAGGACAACCGGATTAGTTATGATTTTTTTTTTTTTTTTTAACCTTTGTGATCAACCCCAAAAATTCTGATCGTGTCAAGCTGAGTTCAGAATGTTTGCCCCACAGCGCTGAGATTGGGGTTCCAATCTTGACTCCTGTGGAGTTTGCATAGCCTCCTGCTCCTCCGTGGTACAAAGACCTCATTAAAATTGGGGGTGGCGGGGGCTATAACATATCCAGAAAGTCAGAAATTTTTGGTCACACATCCTGGCAAAAATAAATGAAAGTATTGCCAGTGTTGTAAACTTTTAGCACTTGATATCTGACAAATATTGGGGGAAAAATCCAGTACCAGTACGTTCATCATAACAGGAGGCATAAGAAATGAAAAATACAATTTAATTCAAACATTTGTTGCATTCAAACTTCAATGACAAGTACAATTTATCCAAAATGTTGCTTTATCAAGCACCACCTGTGCATCCGTTTGCCACAGAATTATTCATGTTCATCATGGAATGAAAAGCAATGAGAATCTACACTGTGAAACGTGTGGCTCGTCAGTCATTTTGGACCATTCTTCACTATTACGTCCATTTTCAGGGTAACTATCTGAACAAACTACTGCAAGGGAATTCACTCGATACCCACCAAATCCCATCCACGTATAAAAAACAGATGAGCAGCTCTGAATTGCGAAGGCTGATAGTTTTCATTACAGGGTGTAGGCCGAGCTTGGTGGGCAAGTTTGATGACTCGCCACAAAACACGAAACACTCACAAAATGGCTCGACAAGCTCTAATCTTTATCAAAAGGTGTGCGTATGAAAGCAGGCCCTTTCCTGAGGTGATTCACATGGTACATCACAAACACGTACTTTTTACGTTTTAAAGAAGCAAAAGTATTTCCAAAACTTAAACTTAAAAAAAAGTTCAACAACTGAAAATGTTGCAGAGAATCTAAAGTGTTAAGTGAGTAGATGGCGCATCCCCCCGGTGACATCATTGCTTTATGCCGGTGTTCTCACAAGTGCTTCAGTGCTCTGTGGCTCAAGTGGGAGCAGTGCATCGGAATTCCAGTGTTCTATTTAGCAGTGAGCGACGTGTAATTTGGGCCCTATCTGATTGGCAAACCACGTAACCGGAGAGCCGAGCTGGAAGTCCGTCAAGCCGACCGTAGCTTACCTTGGCTTAAAGCTGAGCCTGTTTCTGCTTCAGCTGGCCTCTGTATTACTATCATTATTATTATAAATGGGGCATGCCCGGTTGCTGGGATGCCTTTTCGGGGTTTGGTAGGTACAGGTAAGACAGGACTGGACAAATGGAGGCTGCCGGGGCCTGTTTGGATCTTGAAAATACTTTCCATGCCAGGGCATTCCATAGTGTGCCTGCCTGACAGTTTGATATATCTGCTTTGTCTGCACATGGACTCATAACACAACCAGGGTTGGAGTGGGGGTGGGCTACAAGAAAGATGTGCACTTTTAGACCACGTCCTTCAACTTAAAAAGAAGGTCTGCAAGCACCTATAAAAACAAATGTGCAGATATGCGCCCAGCTACAAATTTTAAATCTATATATCTTCCAATATCGGCCTATCGTCGGATAAATAAAATGGACAGGATAGTTTTTCCGTAATCAACAAATTTTCATTGTTGTGGTGATCTAGCATGCGGATCACACAGTGAGCTGACAAGAGTTGGATGGCTGTGTCATGGCTAGTAGGCTCATTGGCGGACTGGTACACTCTTGCCAGTGTTGGCTCCGTCCAATACTCCCGAACCTTGTTCCATGTGCAGCGCATGGGTTGAGACAACACAGACACTTAAGGAAAAGTTAACTATTATATTCATTAGCCTGGCCACAAGCTAACGATCAGGCTCACAAACTAACGAGCCAGTGACTTAAGGAGCTAAACAGCTCATTGCACCACGACAAATTCTTTTAAAACATCAGAGCCTCTCAAAGTTGTTTTGTGTTAGTCCCCGAAGAACACAAACATGGGAAGGTTAAGTATTTAAGCATAAGCTCAGCACCATGTTATTCAGCCAGTACTTGACTACAGGGAACATCAGTGTACAGTATATTTGATTGAAAGGGGAAGGACTCATCTTCAGCGGACCAACCACACAGTAGCCGGGTTTATGCGAAGATTTTTTTCATTCATTCTGATCTCTGGTCAAGTGTTTGCACACGATTTCATCTATTCAGACCAGGACCATACAATCATTTCCTTACACATTAGATTTAACAGAAGAACCGTATGATGTGTGCACTTCGTCAAAAACCTCACGTCACTAATTAAGATGGCGTTCCATCGTTGATTCAGCACAGTAATTGGGATTATTTCATGAATTTATTTTTAAAAATGGTTAATATAAACAACATACAAGTAGTTAAAAACAAGATCTCTGTCACATATGCGCTCTGTCGGGAGCTTCCATATTTAGACAGTGCGTAAAAGATGACCTCACCGTGGATTTACATCCAGACAAAGCATGCGGAGACAGCTTTTCCTGGCTTTATTCTGGATACCAACGTTATATTCCTCCCCTGCAGAAACGGTTCTGGACCAAATGTCGCCCTGTACGACGGCCATCAATTGCTTCCCTTTGCCAATTTTCAACCGGTTAGGTCTAAGCCTGATAAAAATTTGGTTCCAAAAGAAATGTTGAAAGTTAATGCGCCATATTCGATGCCCGCAAAGTGCGACACCGTGTTGGGTCTTTGACACGGTGGGGGTAGGGTGATATCGGGGTAGTGAGTGAAGATCTTGTGTTTGTTTATTTTCCTAAAAGATCTTCGAAGTGTAAGTGCCCTGCGCGCTAACCATCAGTAGCGTACCTGTGAATGATCATCAAGGGGTGTGGACCCTGAGCGGCTGCCCATATTAGAACCAGAATCATCTTTATTTCGCCAAGTATGTCAAAAACACACAAGGAATTTGTCTCCGGTAGTCAGTTCACAAAAAAAGCAATAACAATTAAACATTTTAACACTATTAGTTGCCTTGTGTATGCTTATGCTTATGATCATTTGGGTCATGGGTGAGCTGTTGCCTGTCCGAGGTTACCTTAGGCGAGAGGCGGGCTAGACCCTGCACTGGCTGCCTGACCATTGCAGGGCACATGCACGAAAATAGCCCCTAAGAATGTGAGCCTTACTTAATGATAATATGCAGGGGATTTTCCACTGTCTTTCGAGAGAAAAAGTAAAGCACACATGCAGATTCCTCTGTTGCTGTCTGAAATGAGTTCCTTGGATAGTTTGCATGATCTCGTGATGTCACATAATGATGGATTTAATTCGAAAAATGTTAGTCAAATTCCACCAAATTTTCGTAGAGCATTCCAACTTCAAGTAACACTGTACAATATCGGCAGCAGACGTTCATGGGGGGGGGGGGGGGGGGACTTCACCCTGGCAACGTGTTGTGTAACACTTTGTGCTTTGAAATACTGATAGGATAGCGGCCTTCATTGACATATTCAAAATTCTCAATCACGCTCTTGTGTGTGTGTGAAAGAGCTTGAGAGGGCGCTACACATGGGATAAGACCTCTTTGAAAGAGAGCTGTGCGGTACTCCAGCTACTTTAATCCGCTCCCCTTCTTCATTCTCCTCATCCTCTCAGCTCATCTGCTTCATTTACTCTCCTGTCACTCAGGTGTGTTCTTGACATGACTCCACTGCATATTATTATTATGTATTTATTTTTGTACTGTAGCCGACCACCGGGGAGTGATGAAGTGTAGGCAATGGGTAATTTCGTTTCGAGGGGTATTTCCGTGTCACTGCAGGAAACCTATCGCGTTTTGAAGTATGGCCGAGGTGGCTGGGGTCAAATGCATCCACTGCACATTTTTTCTAATTTAACCAGCTAACAACCTTTCAAGGCCTATTTGTCTGTGTCAAAGAGAGAAGAACCCTATTAAGTTTTAATGAGATCAAGATGGATTCTGTAGCTAAAGTTATTCCTCCATCATCATTGGTTTTGGATATACTGTACATGCTATTTACACTGTAGCCTCGGTAAATCCCCCATTTTGTGCGGCACTGTTGTTCCTTTATTCACTCACAGTTTTGTAGATAATCTCTACTTAATTTGCAAGATAAATGATGTGGATTAGGGCTGTCACGATTAAATATTTTTAGAATATATAGTTTGTTGAATATTCAAGTAAACCCATCTTTTTTTTATTTTATTATTATTTTTCTACATCCTACATGCTTTTCTTCTCATTTATGAGCACTGGACTTCTATCCTGTAACTGCATATTTTGCAATTGAGTTTACAAAATCATCCTTTGCTAAATGGTTAGCATTCATGATTAGCATTACCACGTTAGCGATTATCATTTTAGGTAAAAAAAAAAAAAAACGTTATCATTCAGATCACTCATATATCGTGTTATATGTATATTACACGTCTTAAAAATCACTTACACACACTTCTAAGTTGTCTTTGGCAATGTTTTTCAGTTGTCCAGTTGTGCGTCCCATCTGCAAAAAAAATGTGTGCAGTAATAGTAATAATCAATAATAAGCATGATTCTATCTCTACAAGGGAACACTGGATATTGCTCTGCATTAATGACCATCGGGTTCTTGTTCACCCCATTCAATAGGGTCCTTCTTCCCTGGTTGCTCAGTTTGGTCGAAAGGCCAGATCTAGAAATGGTCCGTGGTGGTTCTAAACATCTTCCATTTCCGAATATTTGAGACAGCATTGCTTTTCAGAACCTTCAATGCTGGTGACATTTTTTGTATACTTCCTCAGATTTCTGCCTTGACACAATCCGGTCTTGGAGGTCTGCAGACAATTCCTGAGATGTCATTGCATGGTTTCTGCTCTGATATCCACTGTCAGTTATGAAACTTTATATTGACAGGTTTGTGCCATTCCAAATGAGGTTCAGTCAACTGAGTTTACCACAGGTGGACTTAAAGTCAGATGACCCTGATCTTAAGTTTGAGTGTCATAGCTACCAGTGTGAATACTTACTTTATGTACCCATTATGTGTGAATGGTTACATTTTAGAAATTTATACAGTTGTCCAAGAGATGACTTAAATTAGTCAAGATGGGATAGTTTATGTAGATTATTACCTTTTAAGAAAACTATGATCAAATTACCTTTGGAATAACAGCAAAATATGGAAAACATGAATGGGGTGTGAATACTTTCTGGTGCCATTGTATGATGTAAATGTAAACTTTTATTTGAAGTAATTCAAGGGTCAGAGCTTGGAGAGCTATTTTGTGTCCATCTACCCATTTTCTGAGCCGCTTATCCTCACAAGGGTCACGGGCGTCCTGGAGCCTCTCCCAGCTGACTAGACACAGGGTACACCCTGAACTGGTCGCCAGCCAATCACAGGGCACTTAAAAACAGCCAACAGTCCCACTCAAAATCACACCAAGGAACAATTCAGAGTCTCCAATTAATGTTGCATGTTTTGGGGATGTGGGAGGAAACCAGAGTGCCAGGCGAAAGCCCATGAAGGCACAGGGAGAACATATTAACTCCATATAGGCAGGGCTGGGATTTGAACCCTAGTCCTTAGAACTGTGAGCGCAAAGCTCTAACCATTTGCTCCTCTGTTTTAGCCTATTTTATTTCCAGTATGCTCAAAAGATACCACTGTATTTCAGTGAGAGTGAGCAATGTAATTTTTTTAATCATTTGTTCAAGATAGATTTGTTTGCCAGTAAATTATAAGCATAATGGAACTAGTAATGTCTCCTCTCTTACAGCCAGAATCTCACCTACTTTTAAACTCGGAGACAAGGATGTCAGACTGCCTCATTCTTTTAGTTTTAATATGATTTAACAAGACTACAATTAATTTTCCCAACAGTCAATGTATACCTAACCGAACTGAACAGAAAACCGTGACCACAACACCTAGATTTCAAATGTGAACTAGTCCACTTCTAATAGTTAGTGTTCACATTTTCCGACTGTATCCCAATTCAGGAGCAAGCAACCTTCAGAAACACCTTCCGAAGCAACAATTACTGGATGGGATGGTCCAACCCAAGGGTCTGCAATCTCCAGCTCGAAAGCTGCATGTGGCTCTTTCATCCATCTGTAGTGGCTTTCTGTTACTTACATGTGACACCTGGCGCATGGCGCCGTGGTTTGAGCTATTCGACTCCCAGTAGGCAAACTATGGATATTTACAAGAAGAAGAAACTAAATGTTTACATGCATTACGCGCCTTACATGAACTATATTAAAAACAACAGCTCATATTCGTGTTTGAAAATGACGGTGATGTCCGCAGCACTGATGTGCCGACGCTGTATGCTGAGGTTCAGGAGCAAAAGTCACATTTACCCAGTAAAAACAGTATTAAGCTAAGAACTAAACTTCTTATATGGCGGGGAGGGCTGGGGGTGAAAAAGGGTTTAATGCCATACCTCAACAACTTACTACCACATAGTTCTTTGGGGGCGGCACCGTGGATCAGCTGGTAAAGAGTTGGCCTCACAGTTCTGAGGTCCTAGGTTCAATCCCGGACCCACCTGTGTGGAGTTTGCATGTTCTCCCCATGCCTGTGTGGGTTTCCTCCAGGCACTCCGGTTTCCTCCCACATTCCAAAAACATGCAACATTAATTGGACACTCCAAATTGCCCCTAGGTGTGATTGTGAGCGTGTTTGTGTCAATTAGCCCTGCGATTGGCTGGAAACCAGTTCAGGGTGTACCCCGCCTCCTGCCCGTTGACATCTGGGATAGGCTCCAGCACTCCCCGCGACCCTCGTGAGGATAAGCGGTGAAGAAAATGGATGGATGGATAGTTCTTTGGCTTTCTCAATTATCTCAAGACATGTACAGATATAATGTATTGAGAAACCAATCCCTATCCTCATTTTACTAGGTCTTTAAGATATTTGGCATTTGATGTTCAAAAACCCATTTCTTGCATTTGTGCCACCAAATTTATATGTGAAAGCACCTTTGAACTGGGACAACTTAAGTGATACCATGACATGATTAGCCTCCAAATGCAACTTCAGACTGATGCGGCCCTTGAATTGGAATCCAGCTATTATCTAATTCAAGATATTTCAGCTTGGCTTGAAAGTATCAATGAGTCGTGATCATACCTGACGTTTACATCCATGATATACTGTATGTATAAGTGATTGTCAAAATGTCTATTGCAGTCCAAATCCACTTTTAGACTCTCAGCCTATATTTGGGGCGTAGCAGAATATGATCCATCCTATTTGATCCCTCAGTCCTCAGCCCACACAAGACATTACGAAAGGAGGCTTTTATTAGCACACGGCTATGAGACGAGCAGAGAGCAGACAGTCGCTATCAAGGCGGTCTCGCTCGATTCATGGCCGAGCGCCCCCTCCCAACCTTGCCTTGAAAGTTCTCCTCTAAATGTCTCCGTGTCCTCAGAGAGGCTTGGCCACCGTCATTACGTCCATCTGCAGATACGCTGCCTCAGCACGCGCACACATCCATCTTAAAAGGCGCCACATCAGCATGGAGACATAGCATAACAACATCCGAGCCAGAGTACACAGAAGGGTGTTCAGAAAGGACAATCACCTTTTAATGCGGACATGTTTATTGTGAATACTACTCAAATGCATCACTCAAGTGTTGTATCAAGGCGTTGGAGCGGTGACATCAGCGTGTCTGAGCACTGAGTCGTGATGTCCCACCGCCGCCGCCACTGCTGCAGTTGTGAACAGAATATCCGATCAGTTTTCGTTAGTCTGTCTCGTCGCTGTCTAAATCCTCCTTGACACCCTTTTACCTCACTCGTATTCTTTGGAATTCAGTGGGAGTGGCGTGGATTTAAACAAACGTTTAAATGAGACTGCAGACAAATAAGGCGTAATGGGGGGAAGAAACGAGGCAGATGGAGAGCGACTAACAGAACATGAACATGCCGGAGGAAGCCCATCTGTCCGCTAACTCATGTCTTTTTCTTTTTTTTTTTTGTCCCGGAGTAGCTCTGTGCGTCTGTACGCTTGCCTTCGCATCGGCTTGTCTTTCCCTTAAATGTCACTGACCCTCTGCTCTTTATTTGATCCCGTGGAATCCTGCCGTGGTGCACTTTTCGAGCGTTATCGTTTGCTTTCAGTCCCGCAGCACATGAACAAACAAACTATTGGAGGGTCATACATGCATTGACACTCCCTTGACATACGAGGAAAATATTACAGATGCTTGTAGCTAAAACAACTTCCAACTTTCAGTCGCTGTTCTAGTTCATCCCGAAGCTGTTTACTGGACTTTTTGCACACCAAAGTCATCTAAGGTAGTACACAGATATTGATTTCAAAACCTTAACTGGTTTGAAATGTCATTGAGCTCAAAAAGCACAATGCCAAAGGCTGAATTCCAAATACACAAATATGGAAAACAAAGAGTAGTAGTAGAAAAATAAATTATAGATAGCCTCCCCTTTATTTTATGAAGTAACACTGTAGTTGCAAACGCTTCTCCTTGTCATGTTTCATGAAAGATTGGCAATCGTATACTGCACTGTACTGTATATTGAAGACGTTTAAAGGGCTACTGCCACATAAAGCATGATTTTTAGTATGTTTTTAATGAAAAAAAGGCAGCCGGAATGGACCCATGCGTTTTTTTACACCACACGCCATGATGTTGTCATATATGGATTTCTGTATCTCCCGCCATGAAAATCTTCTTGAGGCATTCATTTTGGAGAAGAGGCAGGAAGTGACTTTTTTTTTTTTTTTCAAGGAGCCCACACTGCCAGTTTCGTGTGTTTATACCTGTTTTACTCGCGTGAAAGTAGCTGTTTTTTCCTGCGTGTTAGCCAAAATGCCGTCTCGTTGTATTGCTGGATATTGCTCGAACACTCGTGACTTGTTTGTAGTTATGTGTAAACCACTTGAGCAACAAAAAAGGGCCTTCCACAAAGTCCATTGAATCATCCATTGTTTATACCACTTATCCTTTTTATGATTGCACCATTTGAAATGCGGCAAAAGACTGATTACTCTCTGGACAGGTGGCCAGTCAATCACATAGGCATTCTCCAAAGTGTTGTAAAAACATTGGAAGCATATTTTTGCCCATGTGTGTCTTGGAATGAAAATTAAGAAGTCTTGTCTAAGCGCAAATGGAATCATTGATTGGGAGGGGAAAAAAATAGCGGTGTTTGAAAACTTTTGTCAATAGAAATTTACACTGATTCCAATGTCCGAGTGTGCTCCTGCCAAATAACGAGCAAGACCTCAGGAGGGAAATGAAATGTTCTTCTTGGCACCCAAGATTCTTGTCCAGCTGAGCAATTAAGTGTTCTGAAATAGAACAGGCAACAGACTGTATGTGGTTTTGCGTTGTTAAGCCACAAAAACAAATCAATTCTACCTCTTGGAATGAGGAAGTAGCTAATACTACTCCTAATAATAATGGTGTCCATTTCTATAGCACTTTTCGTCAATGGCATGCAGTTTTGCCCTTGATGCCCAAGGTGCCCCTTTGTCAAGTTTAATTTTTTTTAGCATGTGTGGTAGTGTTTGTTTGATGACAGCTGAGATTGGCTCCAGCCAATTGCCTCTGAGACCCTCGTGAGGATAAGCAGCTCAGAAAATGGATGAATGGAAGATCGGGGCATGTGATTGCCGCTATTGCTGCAGCTAACCAAATGGCATATTTGTTTCTTTAGGTTTGCTCAATCTTTCTTTCCTGACAAACACTTTTAGCCAATGGCTCAAACGAATTAGACTTGTGTTTGCGCGCCTGTCACTTGTTGTATTTAACACGCTGTTATAAAACAGCGATCCTCAATGCGCTCGTGTCGCCATCACTCATGCTATTTTAATTAGAAAATAATCAGAGTTGGATGAGAGGTTCATTAAATCTCATCTGTGGAGCCGTCAGCAACAAACAACGCAGGAGTGGGATATTTATCACCGTTATGAAAAGAACACGCGTACCTCCGTCTTGCTTTGTTGTCTCGCCTAACATCAGGTTGCGATGAATGCATGAATAAGAAAGGCCAAAGAATGAAACAAAATGGAAGGAAGTGAGCAGAAAGGGGAATAGAAGAGATTATTAGTGCTAATTAACAGAAACCTCAGTGTTTATCAGCACTTTGTCTCTGTGCAGTATTGATTCCTTGAGACCGAGGTGGAGTGCTATCGTTTTTCTTTCTTTTTTCTTTGCTGCTCTCAGGGCGTCTTTTAATGTCTCACGTCTTTCTCTCAACAGTGCATCAAAGCTTACACGGTGTTTGCTCAAGACCCCCGGATTTTTCATTTTATTATGTTTGCTGAGAACATTTATTATGATCGATTTATTTATTTTTTTTAACATTGGTACATGAAACCACAGCCTCATTATGTATTAAACTCTCAGAAGTAGAAATGCATCTTCAGGTTGAGCTATTGTGGTATTTACGATGACATTGTGAAACAAAAGCCCCCAAAAAATTAAACACACACACAATGACACTGGAGGAAGGCAAAGAAAATATGATTATGTTCAGCACTAAAGTGCAAACCTATTTTTCCTCCAATTGGCTCATGTATGTACTTAACCGCAGAGTAGCAGACATTTATTCTGAAAGGAGGCCTTTCTTTCTTCAAATGGCTGCAGCTGGGTGGGGCCAGACCTCCTCCCGTCCATTGCTTGGTCATTGTAAAACTGTTACTTGGTGTTACAACCAGAATGGAATGTGTAAGTGCCCCACATTAGCAGCTTCTATTTGCATTTCCTTTCATTCTTGGTTCCTATCAATAATGCAGTACAGTCAGAGGCAAAACTAATTGTTGCCTCTGTAACTTTTTAAATACCAGATATGATGGATGCGCCTGCCTTAACACTGTTTTCGTTTGCAAAGTTACAACAGCAAGATGTGGGCTGCAGCTGTCTTATCTAGCCTCATCGCACTGACTGATGAGGCCTGCTCGGATGACAGGCGAAATGTCTTCCAATACAACTAGAACAGTTCAGTTGCAATTGATTCAATGCCCCGAGAAAGTAAGATGAGCAGAGTACCCTAGTTCGGGTGCTTTTAATCAGGTCTTAACCTCTGTACTGTGATGCGTCTTTTGAAGCTTGCATTCGTTTGATAATCCAGATCCGTTTCTTGGATACTGATACTGTATACTGATCTTGTTCATGGAAAATGGCAATGTGGTGAAGCAGTGGTTCGGACATTTTTCTCTCAATGGAAAAGGTCCTGGCTTCTCATCTCTCATTGGTCCCCAATCCCTCCGTGCTCACGTGGGCTGTCTCCACGTACCCCTGTGTCCCCGTCGACTCTAAAAACGTCCATGTTGGCTTCATTGATGACTCTAAACTGTCTGTAGGTGTGAATGTGACTGTGAATGGTTGTTTATACACTATGTGCTCACGACTGGCTGTCAGCCAGTCTGGGATGTTCCCCGCCTCTCAAGTCAACTGGGAAAGGTTCCAGCTCAGTCTAAAAAGCGACATGGATGGATGGATGGATGATGGGAAATTGACTTGCTCATATACAAATAGTTGGATCTCTGGAGTGCTTGCCCGCCCATTAAGAGTGAAATTACTATCATTATATTATGGGGTGGAGTGTCCATGTAATGTGTAGGTGGCTTGGTGATCAAGTGCTCCCCCCGGAGTAAAAATAAAACCGATATGGTCTTTATGGGAGCTTACAAGTGCTTTCGCAGTTCGCGTTTGCTTTTTTAGACTCGAGGCTCGACAACTAGCAACTCGCTAACCCCGCCCCTCATCATCTGATAACAAAAGTTATATTAAAGCATTGGCGCTACAGTACAGTGGGGCACGGTGAGAAGCGGCTCATTGCCATGTAACAGAATCGCCCTCCCTCAAAACAACCTTCACTTGGGCTAGAAAAGAGGGTTATAACCATGCTTTAATTTTTGATCCCTGGACTATTTTAATGAAAGCGTTTCCGATATATTAAGGCTGGATTTACACTGTAACGTTCAGGTGACACAATTCTGATTTTGTTTTTGCTCTAAAGTGGCACAAGTCACAGATCTGCGCAGGGCGTCTAAGCCACACCTACTTAGATAGTGTTGTTAAGCACCCCAAGCCGATCAAAATGGCGGAGGCAGTGCGGCTGAAGCATGTTATGAGCGATTCATTAGATTCATTAGTGAAAGTCCCTTGTCGCTTTCCAGGAGATGTTCATCATCATTGTACTTTATAGCTGTTACACCGACTAATTGAATAACTTACCTTGGAACAGAGAGCTTTGTGCTGATTTATCTTCTATACGTTCAGATGGTCCTGAGGTCGGCCACAAGCCTTAATCCACCGTTTGCATTTATCTAAATTACACTTTGGGGTGGGAAAGCGCACCAGATATCCTCCCAGTAATCTCTCTGGATAACGCTCGTCTCCATTATACCTTACCCAGGCACATCGAAGCACCATATTTCCGAATCGGATATAAGCAGGACTATACACTCGCAATTCAGAGGCTTAAAGTAATAGTCAGACCTAATTTAACCCCACGCTCTCTTTGTTTGTGGGTAAAAGATGGCGGCTGTGGACAGCAGGGCCACAGTTCAGAAAATGATGCTCACTGATTGGTCAAAAGGGAGCTGTCAATCATTCTCACGGATTCGTGAATTAGCAGCATGAGTGGAAATAAATGCATTTTTTTCCGAAAACAGAATAAATGGTCATTTTTTTCGTGCGGTTCACACAGTGTGCCAACAGAAATGGAAGGCTGTGTCATTAGCTGCTAGTTGGCTCATGGAACCGCGGCGGATTTGTACTTCATTCTTGCCAGTGTTGACGCCATCCAGTGCGCCGCAGCTTTGCTCCATATGCATCGGGTAGATTCACACGGTAGAGACACTTAAGACAAAGCTAACTGCTTATTCGTGAGCGTACAAGCTAGTAAGTTTAGCATCTGAACACCTTGCTTCAATCTCGTTCAAAATATCAGCGCTTCTTTCCAACTTGTTGTGTGTTGGTCTCCAGTAAAAACAAACATGGGAATGTTAAGTTTTTTTAAGCATAACCTCAATGGCACAAATGATTCATAATTTCATAGTCATTCAAAAACAACTATATCATGTGATAGTTTGGGAAATAATGTTTCTCTAAAAAAATGTTCTCGTGAGAGGCCTGTATAGAGTTCACTCAAAGTACCGCTATGTTGCCACGCTTGTGATATTGCTCAATCATCTGATCACCAATACAACAAAACCAAACTTGAAGGAAAATGTGGATACAGCGAGCAAGTAGCCTTTTTCTTCAAAGCAAAAAAAAAAAACGGTGTTCGTTTCAGCCGGGGCATTTATTTGTTCAAGTACACAATGCACCCAGCGCCTAATTGAGATGTGGTCTACTGACGCGTTTATTAGAGCCGAGGCCTCGAGTTGAAGAAGTACAGTACTGGAGTTGCCTTCGAGAAGCCAATTTGCTGATTGCCCGTGTGATTGAATCATGACCACATGAAGTCTGACAGGGGGCGGCTGGTGTCAATGAGCAGATTATAGACAGAACGGAAAGTGTGGAAGTGAACGAATGATGGACGGCTACACACATTTAATGGTGTAATGCAAACGGTGATGGACAGACGGGAGAGGGGCAAAAAAAGCGGGAGATGGATGGCAGGAAAGTAATAAGCCGGTGCGAGTTGCCTGTTGAGCACATGTGTGAAATTGAAGAATGTGTGTAATATCCCTTTATTGTTAGAGCGCGGCGTGTCGTGGTTGGACGCTGTGATTCGTCAACAGGCTTTAAAGGGGATTACGGCGGTGTTGGGAGCAGCCATAGTGACAGATACAGCAGCTGGGTTGTGTTGTGTTGCCGTGACGACCCTCATCACTGCTGCTTCGCCGTGTTTTTGCTGCCTGCTCAGTTTGTTTTTTTAGTTTTTTTTTGCACGCTGACAACATCACTGACAAATCCATTATAGGAAGGTGATCACCCTGCTTAGTCTGGCCCCCAGCCCCCACGCTTTGTTCAAGTTGTACAAGCCAACTTCGATCAAAGCGTATTGATGAGGACGAGTGTGCAGCTGGAAGGTGCATCCCATCTCACTCTTTCAATGTGTGTGTATGTGTGTGTGTGTGAGTGTTAAGTTTATAGTGGTTTGGGATTTCTAATGGCTTTTATTGTGTGTTGACCTTTATGTTTAAAATTCAATCGTAATCATCTTTTTTGTTTTTTCATGCTTCATTTTAGTTTTGTTTTTAGTGTTAGTTTTTGGGTTAGTTTTTATATATATATATATATATATATATATATAATTCCAAAATAAAAAAAATATTCTGTATTTAAAAACTCAAATATTTAAAAAACGTACAATACAGGGTGGGAGCATTTATTCTCAGCCCACAATGTATGTAAAACATACAGAGGGTTGAAATTACTTTTCCAAGAATCCACAGTCAGATAAAAAGAAGAATTAACCACAAAACATAAAGATATAATATCCATGTTGTATGATGTGGTTACAGATGTAAGAGGTCTAGATTCATAGATGGCGCGATCACCGCTTACGTGACATCGCTTCCCATTCCCACAAGCAAGATGAATAACCATCCACAAATCAAATACAGGTACACTGTGAAGAATTACAGTATTTTAGTGGCAGCAGTGATCCTCTAAAATACTGCAAATTTATACACCATTCTTTTTTTTTCAATTGTGTGTGCCCTACAGCCTTACAATGGCGTTTTAACATTCCCCATATTTCCCATTTTGATTGATGTTTGTTTGGTTTTTTTGTACTGCTTGTTTTCATTTATTGTTTGTACACCCACCTTGAGTGCCCTACAATTCCAGACATCAGCATTTAAGTTAAATATTAAATATATTTATTTTGTCTCTAACAGTTTTAAAAGAGCCGATGAAGACTAAAAAGAGGACCATTTTCACTGTAATTGTATTTTTATTTTTTTTTTTTCAGTTTCAGTTAGGGATCATTTTTGACATTTATTGAAATGTGTTTTTTTTTTCAAATTTAGTTGTCACGATTTCATTTGTTTGTGTGAACTTCAATACCTTTTGTGTGTGGACGTTTTTGTGAGGATAGGATGGGGCCTTGAGATACAAGTGACCCAAGACAATTTGAGTTTTATCTTGCCTTTGTTTTGTCGTTATAACGCTTGAAACAATTGATATTTGAACACAAACGGTGGCGCAACACAGTTTATAAATGCTCAGATTTTTTTATCCTCTGCAAAAAACGTTACTGCAGTTTAGAGTAATTGTGTAACTCTTAATTTGTGTCTGCATGATAGTATTATACTGTGCCTTGATGTCCAAGTCATGGAAACCAAAAGAAGCTAAAATTAATTCATCCATCCATTTTCTTAGATGCTTATCCTCACAAGGGGCACAGGAGTGGTGGAGCCTATCCCAGCTATCTTTGAGGAGTAGGCACAAAGTACACCCTGAACTGGTTGCCAGCTACAAGGAATCATTGATCATAATGCACAAAACTGTGTAATTCCTTACATTCTGTTAAATTATGTTATTATGATGTTGTTTTATGAATAAAGGCTAAGTAGAATGGAATATGAATTAATGTAAAATAATAGAGTGGTATTTATGTAACTATAAGACATTACAAATGTTTTTCTTGGGTTTTTTTTTGTAGAGGTTGGAACAGATTAATTGCATTTCCATTCATTGCTAAAATCTTGTTTTCTTTATGGTGGTGGTGTAGTCTGTCGAACGTTAAACGTATCTTTGGTGGCTCCGCGCTGGTATCCTCTATTTAAAAAAATAAAATAAAAAGAAGAAAATTGTAGTTGTTTAGCGTCTGTATGGGTGCAATGTCCCGGTCCGCATCGCCATTCTCCAAACCAGGTGGAAGTGCCGAGACCCGTTTTGCCAAATGAGGAAGATTATTCCCAATTTATAGTCCATATGTGGCAGTGTGTGATTGGGTGGTGACCACTCTTGGGTGTTAAGTGTGCTTCTCTCACCCAAAGCCATCAGGGATAAGCTCCAGGTCACCTGCGACCCAAAGACAAGCGCTGTGGGAAATTGTTGGAATTGTAGCAGACAAGTAATTTGTTTCAGTGTCAAACTGGCGCCTTTATTAAACCATTATTGATTGTAAGGGCAATGTGTAAAATTACATTTGAACCTTTTAAACTGTCATTATTCATACGTTAAAATAACAAAACACTCCTTTGTGCCTTCTTGCAATGTGTGACCTTTTATTCTCTGTGGTAAACTGAGGTCCACCTGTACATTATGAAAGTGTAGCTAACGTGGTGGCGAGTTGCTCTCTATTAAATTGCATAGTGAGCTAATTCCATTGATAGATTTCTGAATATGAGGTGATTTTCTGCTTTTCATTATTAGCACTTCCTCGTCATGTCTACTTTGAGGCTTCAGTGTGAGGATTTAGCAGCTCTATGGCGGTTGTTACAAAAGGATTACCAGCTCTATCACTCTTACGGCCCTTGTACTTGGATGCTGAGCATTGTGGTACAGTAATGTGTGTGTGTGTGTGTGTGTGTGTGTGTGTGTGGTGGTGGTGGAGGGGGATATCAACGCATTCAGCTGTAATGAATGCTAATCCTCTCTTATCTGCTTTAACCTCAAGGCAATGACACAAGCTGCTACAGTGACACCCGGCGTTAGTAGGCCATAGTGTGCGGATGTGTGTCACTGTCTGTGTGTATGTCTAGGTGTGTACGTTCGTGTCTTTGTGTGTGTGTGGTCACTATGAGCTCGCTTGTCCATTTTCACAGTTGACAAGTGGATGACACCTTTCCTCATTGTGCTCCGACGGAGGTTGACGGCAGGGTCTGGCCCATTGCTTTCCATGACTCACCCTCACAAGCCGAACACAAAGGAACTTTCCGGTCCTGTCATTCACAGTCTATGTCATCTCAAGAGCCATTTTTTATTCCATTCCATGCTCGACTTATTTGACAACATTTTTGCGGTTTTCTTGCATACAGTATTTTGAAGGTCGGCGGATTTGGCTGTCACTGTCAAGGCAACATTTTTCTTAAAAGCACTCTTTTTATTTCAACGATGGACTGTTTTTTTTTTTCCCTTTGGCCCCTTTTAAGCACTGGAATTTTAGTTTATTTCTCCAATAAAAGCGCAGGTGGACTGTTTAAAAGAAGTCTACCTTCATCCAGTGCACTCTCCCTATTTTTTGGGGGGTGGGCATTTGCACAACTTTCTGCAAATTGCTGAATTATGCTCCAATTTTTACCAGCTAAAATGTCATGAGGGAAAAAAAAAGATAAAGGAAGAACATAATTCCTATTCAGGCCTCCCTTGACTGGCTGCCTGTGCAATGAACACTTAATTTTAAGATTCGAACATTTGTTTTGAAGCCGCCATATTTCCAGCTCGGAGGGGATAGGCCTTTTTCTGTCACTAATGTTTTTTGCTCATATATGTACAGCAAACAATTTGTTTCAGCTGTGGTTGAGTTAAAATTCCAAGTGTTGAAAATGTCCATCCATCCATCATATTCTAATCTGTCAAAACTGAGGACGTCACAATCAAAAAGAAAAATGAAGGACCTTTTCAAATATAAAACTTCTCCAGCGAGTCACATTAGCCAAGTCAGACTGTAAAATGACACGCATGCCAACAGATTTGTTTTAAAAGACTCAACTAGTACAGTACTGCATTTGCAGTGTTTTTTGCAAGTCATACGTAATGTGAAAGTTTGAAATTTACAAGACAAATGAAAAAAATGTTTCACAAGACTGTTGTCATGTAAACATACTGTTATTTTTCAGCGTTCCAATCATGTCAGTTCAACAGAAGTCATTTTTTTATTGACTTTGCTTAAATCTGTCTCCTTTGTTGAAACACAATACTTCACTCTGTTCTTCCTTTCTTGAACTGTTGATTGCGGCTCTCCACTTGCCAGCACCCGTTTCAAGTACTGGCACGGGCCACCACTCTTGCATTCAAGCGATTGTAATGCTCTTTGTGATCCTTCCTTGGCTCACTGAATGGGAGCTATAATTCACTAAAGCTAAACCTTATACACGCTCAATAGAAAACACATCTGATTGCGTCTCAAAGTAAGATGAAGGCTGGAAGATGGATGAATAACTGGAGTATGAAGACTAACTGAAATAATTTGCAAAATATTTCACAACAGTTACAGTGAAGAAATTAAGTTTTTGAACACCCTGCTACATTTCAAGTTCTCCCACTTAGAAATCATGGAGGGGTCTGAAATTTTCATCGGAGGTGCATGTCCACTGTGAGAGCTCCACTCCGATTGAGATTGACCTTGTCATGTTTAGATTCTTCCATTTTCTAATGATTGCTCCTAGAGTGGACCTTTTTACATCGAGCTGCTTGGCAATTTCTCCGTAGTCCTTTTCTAGACCTTTGGAGTTGTACAATTTTGTCTCTGGTTTCTTTGGACAGCTCTTTGGTCTTGGCCATGTTACAAGTTTGAGTCTTACTGATTGTAAGGGGTGGACAGGTGTCTTTATGAACCTAACAACCTCACACAGGCGCATCTGATTGAGGATATTACATGGAGTGGAGGTGGACTTTTAAAGGCGGGCTAACAGGTCTTTGAGGGTTAGAATTCTAGCTGATAGACAGGGGTTCAAATACTTATTTGCAGCTGTATCACACAAATAAACCGTTAAAAAAATCATACATTGGAGTTTCTGCATTTTTCCTTTTAGATTATCTCTGTCACGGTAGACATGCACCTATGATGAAAATTTCAGACCCCTCCATGATTTCTAAGTGGGAGAACTTGCAATATTGTTCAAATACTTATTTGCTTCACTGTATGGCTACAATACGGTATATAGTTAAAAAATAAATAGACTCCATGAATGATAACAAGCATTCTTTTTTCCATGGTACTACGTACTAAATTGACAAAAAGAGGCTCCGATGCCTCCATGTAACAACTAATTAAACTGATCAATTGCATCGCAGCTAATAGTTTTGCGCCATCATTAGCATTCTGTGCTAACGATTGAGTCCCCAACACCTGCATCAAAACACTCCCAGGATGTGAACACATCATGTGGCTGAATAAAACTCTTGGATTAAAATGTAGTTTTTGAACGAGTTGTGATCTAAAAGCTTTGAGCGAGATTGCTGGAGCCTGGATAGCAATATTTCACTGTGGGAAACTTTACATAAATTTACTGTACAGCTTGTAAAATGGTAGTAAAATGGTTTATGATAGAGAATTAATCACCTTTACCGTAAGTGGGGTTAAAATCACCACTTTATGTAATTTCAGTTCAATTTCTATCCTGAGCAGTACAGTACTCTAAGGTTCTTTTGACAAATCTCTCTGGGTGTACTCATTTATATTGGCAATGCATATGGAAAATAAAAATAAAAAAAGTCACAAACATACGATTTGGAGGCGAGATGCTGCTTTTTTTTTTAATTGAAAGTATTAGACATTAAATGTTCTACAAATTCTGTTAAAACCTTCATTGAAAAAGGTTTCTGCAGTTTCTAGAAACTTTGTGAAAGTTTTGCACTATTGAGGTCAAGGAAAAGCTTTTATTCTCTTTGTAGCATTCAAGCATTTTTTCTGTTCACTGAAATAACCTGATGAAAGCGCTAGCCACAAATTGTTCAACATATCGTCTCATTAAAATGGAAATAGTCAGGCTTTTATAGTTCCCGAATTTCCCAGCCAAACAAAAACTTGTGCTATTGAGGTACCTTTTGGAAATTGAGTATTTATATTAGGTATCATTTAGGAACTTCATTCAATCAATTTGTTACCAAAAGACCAAAAAAAAAAAAAAAAAATTATTGATATTTTTAGTCCATGGCGTTTGCTCGCCAACTCTCCGGGGACCAGTTGACATGACTGATTGCAACGTGAGGATAAGTTTATGGGTGGGCAAGTTTCCCGGATGTTTTTGGGGGACGTCTCAGAAGCGATGGAGAAATTGCTCTCACCTTTTCTCATCACGGCTCCCTCTCGCCCAGGCAGGCGGCGCCTCTCGGATTGATGCTTGAAGTGGAGAGCCAGAGGAAGGGGAGGTGTCCTCGGGAGGGAATTAATAAGCATTTTTTATTGGGCGGGAAGGGGGGGTCTGTCAACCCAGTTGAGCTTTTGTAATGCTGCTCACAAACCAAAAACACAAAAGAAAAACAAGCTAAAGACTGTTGGATTACATGTGCTTTAGATGAAATGAATCATTGTTGATGAAAAGATTAATCGGAATCAATGTGCGATTGCGGGAGTGCGGGTGCAGAAGGGCCTGCAATGCACAAGTCCTCCCTTTTGAGGATGTATGCAGAGACGCCTTTGATTAATATTAATGAGAGGAGCTTTCTGCATCTGTCTCTCTCTGTGTTTCCTTTGCTTTCTATCTGTCTGGCTGTCTGGCTACCTTCTTTCTTCCCATCTCTCCTGCAAGTCTGAGTGGAAGTCATTCAATGGGGGATTCCAAAGACGCAAATATCAGCAGTGACAAAGCAGTAAGAGCAAAGGAGATGCCTATCGTGCAGTCCCCAGGGCACGTACTTTCAAGACACACTTCTTGATGGTACTGAAATCGCATTCAAAAGATTATGAGCTTCATGTGAAACCGAATTTCACAACCAGCCCAATGTGACAGCAGCGATGAGAATGCAAGTAATGAGGTGTAAACTGCTGTTATGTTTGTATGTCCTCATGCTACTTGTATGATCAGTGGTGTTGTCCTCATTGTAGTTTTGGAGCGCTCGTCATTTTCTGTTTCAGCTACTCTAGACGTTGCAAATTGGATTGCGACAATACCGACGTGGTCTCCTGTTACCATGTAAATGTGGGTCCCCAATGGCTAAGAGCTGCAGAGGTGATGACATCACAGCAACCTGATGAGACGATTATTAGATGATTTTACTGCAGCACCGCGTATCTGAACTTTTCCTTCGAGCGTCTAGGACAGAAAGACTGATGTATTTTTTTTCATACCTGTGTATGACGAAAATGTAATTCTTCATACTGAACAAAACTAGAAATCTTTAACTTCACTCAAACGTAGGTACAGGATGTCTGGAGGTAGGTGGGCTAGTTGGTTGTTGGAACACTAGTAATACAATTTATTTTAGGACGCCCTTACAAGGGCACATACAATCACACAGTAAAATAAAGTACCAATACATTTAAACCAAATGTGTATTTAGGGGTTTAATCAATTTAAATGTCTGTACTCTACTTTAATGTGATGACAATTTAGTCCACATCTATTCATTGATGTCATCATTGATTCTTTTTTTTTAAGTTGTCAACTCCCTGTGCGCGCTTTCGTGTTGACAAAGCCTCATTTGCTAAATGTAGCTACAGTATTTGGTTAACATGACTAAATATTGTATCTATTTGTTGACACAACTCCTGCCCATATTGGCCTTGAAATGTTGAAACATTTTAGGATTTAGGTGGCTCCCAAAGCAAATGTGATAGGGAGGAGGTGGTGACAATGATGAGTAGGAGTCTGGGACAATATGCACTCCAGACATCCGTGCGAAAGCCAAGTAGACGCTTCGAGGGCAGAACAAACACAAAAACCATTGACCGACACTGACACTCTTTTTAAGAAGCATTTAACACATCTATCCGAAACAAGAGCAGATAAAAAAAGTGAAACTGCTTGTGACACGTCTGAGTGGCTTGACCTTTTCCCAATGTAACTGATAAAATGCACTGAGCTAACAAGCATGCTAATATGGATTCCACCTCAACTCTAATGGAAACGCATCACCCAGATAATGTCTTGACAGCGCTATCTATCTTCAGGGAGATTTGGTCAGCTGTGAAACTTCCTTCAGTCATACTCACTTTAAGAGAAGGTGTCAGTTTTTTGTAGTTTGCAGTGAACATCTGCACTGCGTCATACTGAGCAGCACTCTGCATAATGCAGTACAATTGTACACCACAACAAACTTCAACCGTGGTGATAAAAAAATATAGATATGTTGGCTGGCGACTCTAGTGTACCTCCCCTGTCTCCAAAGTAAGCTGGGATTGGTTCCAGCTCACTCATGAGCCTTAGTGAGGGTCAGCGCTATAGAAAATGGATGAATGGGTTGTTGTACAATATTTATAATATAATATGAAATATGTAATTGCTCTCCATATATTGCACAAGAGGACTTCATGTTGTGGCTGGTGGGTGCTAGAGAAGTAATTAGTCAAAAAAAAGCAGGGCTTTCCATGAATAACAGGGGTTAGGTTCCCCCTTAAAGAAATCTGTGGATAGTTCAAATCGCTAATCCTAAATCGCAAATATGAGAGGGTATATGGTATTTTTAAAAAATGGAGAATCTTTGCATCAGTTTGTGTAGATTGTTTGTGCAAGTCAGGATGCTGTATATTAAACAACAATCCAAGATGATCATATTACCTTTGCTTTTTCAAAAAGATGAAAAATTGATGCACCAGGTGTGTCGGGAAAAGTTCCAGAACTGATATCACATACGATTTCAAACCCAAACTACAAACTACTAGTTTTCCCCTTCAGTGTGGGCCAGACAATCAACCAGCTGGTCTACAAAGAGATTGTGCGGCTTTTGCTTCATTCAGAGCCCAAGAAGTGCGGGGGGCGGGGGGTAGTCACAGGAATACTCGTGGGTGCTTCACCGTGACAACACACGTGCTACCAATGCCCTGAGCATCTGGCAGGTCCTGGCCAAGGAAATGTTTTTTTTTTTTTTTTTTTTCGTTTTTCAAAAGCTTACAGTGGCAATCAAGGAAACAAATTTTGAAGAATTGGATGACTTCAATCCTGAGAGGAATGCATGAAGATTTGGCAGAGAAGACTGGGAAACAGGGGGGATTACTTTGAGAGGGACAACATGGGGCGGCTGTTGAATAGCTGCTAAAGTGGGCCGTCCTGTGACCAAGGTGTCGGCGGTTCGAATTCCAGCACCAACTGTCTGCTGCCGAATTGTCCTGAACAACCCAAAATTTCTCCCGGTGGGCCTGCCTGGCAGTGCCCATGTATGTGTGAATGTCTGCGTGCATGGGTTAATGTAAACCTCACTAAAGCCCTTTGAGCAACCATGATGATGTTGATAAAGTGCTATTCATTTTCAAGTTGTACTTTGTATTTTTGAAATACCAATGGTGCCCCAAGACAAGAGTGACCTGACTTTCGAGAAGTGTTCTGCCAATTTCCGCTTTGACTTGCAAGCAAAGAGTTTACATGTAATCAGCAGTTTGGGAGATAATTAAAAAAATATTTGAAAAAGAGGCTTCAAATGCCACTGCCAGGTCAAATTTACTTTGAAACTAAAAAATAAGAATTTCACATTGTGAATTTGAAACAACCATGTGGCTTTGCCTATGTCTTTGCAAAATCATTTTATTTTAATACTAATGAACAATGCAAAATGCCATAAATGGTCTAGTGAATATCATAGGTGCTGCGGTGTTATAAACCATTAAATATGCAATGAATATTTGGAGAGTTTGTTTTCAAAACGCGACATAGGCATTTTTTTCAAATTTTGAAAACGAACGGTTGAGCAAGACATGTAGTCAGACAATATAATAATACAATATATACAGCATTCATTCTCCTTTGCAAAAAGAATCAATCTTACTGGATCTTACTGAGTCAATTGTGAAACTCTTCACGTGTATTCATATATCTGGATTATAGATGCACGCAACAGTTGGAGCAACACAATGTGTGTTGAATTGAAGCAAAAATGTTTTGGGCGGTTACATCATATTCAATTGTGTCAATTCTGTATGTTATGATTGTATTGGTTTTTTTTTAGGAGGTTGCAACAGATTATTTTTTTCATTCATTTCAATTGATAAGGAGGATTTGACAGATGGGGTTTTTTGAGATGCAAGCATGGTCATGAATGGAATTAAAGGCGGCGCTCAAGGCACTTCTGTATCTTAATGTCTTGTGAAATGATTCCTGGAACCTTTCTGACACGCATTGGATAAATGCTGTTGTAAAATATCACCTTTTGGCATGTTTATACCAAAATAGTTAAGAACAACACCAATAAAGGGCTGCATGTTACCACCCAATGACAAGCAAAGACATTTCACATGGTCTACCCTGGAAATCAGAAGCCATTAAGCAATTTGCTATATATGTGAAGTCGAAGTCACGCATTAACCAATTAGCTGTGATCAATAACTGCGGCCAGCACACATAGAGAGTGCAGGACCGGAGGCATTGTCAATGTGTGCCTGCGGCTGGGAATGCCACGCCGCTCTGAGCCAATGATGACGCCGGGAGAACCCTTGACATTCTTCATAGCAAAATGCCTCCTCGCGCTGTCGCTAGGCAGACTAGTCTAGGCTGGGAGCGAGGGAATACAAAGGACAAGTGGGAGGCGATTTGTTCGCTCGCAGGTGTCACACTGAGGCGCGGTGGACATAATCGGAGAGAGATAAGCAGTAGCGTGACAGGCAACCTTTAATTCTCCATGGGAGCTAGAACTCTGCTCTGTGCGTCCTCCTATACAAGAGTAATGGGACGACGGATGAATGCATGAACATGCAGGATCACAAGACCGCAGTCGCTCTCTTTTGCATTCAGCACCACGCATGCGAGCATGAATGTGAACGGGAAAGGGAATGAAGGGCAGCAGTAAGATATTACATCTCTTTGGGGGAGTTGAGCAGGCATTATGAGAGCACAAATTGCATTCGCCACCTCCCTGCCTCTCCCCCCAGGGTGGTTGGGTGGATGTAATGACCCTCGGCGTGGAGAAGCCAGTCACAAATTGCTCCCGTCTCTATAACGCGAGAGGAGCACG
This sequence comes from Syngnathoides biaculeatus, assembly GCF_019802595.1. Lineage (NCBI taxonomy): Eukaryota > Metazoa > Chordata > Actinopteri > Syngnathiformes > Syngnathidae > Syngnathoides > Syngnathoides biaculeatus. The sequence goes on along the minus strand of NC_084647.1, from coordinate 23,168,968 downwards.
ACTACGGGAAGAAGTGTGTGTGTGTGCGTGTGTTTATTCCTGCCAAGTAGAAACACATCCTGCCTCAGCCTCTTATGCTGAGAGATGATGGCAAATATTGACACTTGTCTCAATTGGAGAGGGATCGATAATGATTCAGCAAGCCTTGTTAAGCATTTATCATGGACTCGTGCTGCCTCTCAGGTGTTTTGTTAGCCACTCAACAACTGTGAGATCGTGCGGACAGCGTATTTTTTATGTTTTTGTTCATTAATAGATCAATTTCTCAAAACAGCAGGTCCATTACATTTGTAATTTTTGCCCCCAGAGAAAGCGGTGCAAGAAACACACCGTAACTTGAAAACTGTTTATTTCTAAAATCCCATGAGAAATAATGAAACCGTGTTGTGTTTTGTAATGTATTCTTGGGTCACTCAACCATCACGAACATAAAACCTTACAGATCATTTTCAAGGAACAGTTTAAGATTCTTTAAGATTTATCTAAGTGTTTAATTTTTTTTTAAAACACATCCATTTTCTGAGCCGCTTATCCTCATAAGGGTCACAGGAGTGCTGAACCCAATCCCAACTGTCATCGGGGAGGAGGCGGGGTACACCCTGAACTGGTTGCCAGTCAATTGCAGGGCACACAGAGACAGACAGCAGACGCACTCACAATCAGACTTAGGGGCAATCTAGAGTCTCCAATTAATGCATGTTTTGGGATGTGGGAAAAAAAACAGAGTGCCCGGAGAAAACCAACTCAGCCACGGGGAGAACATGCAAACTCCACACAGGCGGGGCCATGACTTGAACCCCGGTCCTCAGACCTGTGACGGCAACACTCTACAGCTGCGTCACTATACCGCCAAAGTCAAAACAATTTTATTTTTTTAAAACTTAATGATTAAATACTTTATAATAAAGTCATGAAGTTGTTTCTAAATACATTAATGTCTAAAGATAGGCAGAACAGTGGTACAGTTCTGATGACTGGTATTTTCTCCCCGTGCCTGCGATGATTTTCTCCAAGTACTCCTCCCACATCCCAAAAACATGCATAGTATAACTCTAAATTGCCCTCGGGTGTGAATGTGAGTGGGAATGGTTGTTTGTCTGTGTGCGACCTGCAATTGGCTGGCGACCAGTTCAGAGCGTACCCCACCTCTCGTCCAGAATCAGCTGCAATAGGCTCCACCGCACCTGCGACCCTAATGAGGATAAACACCATGGAGAAAAGATGGATGGAAGAATTAATTGTATATCTATTTTATTTTAAGAACTAAAGTGACAATTTTTGAGAATTGCTACCATAATTGTAAGTGTATAATGCACATTTTTCAACATTCATATTTTATAAATGTATGCTGCCATCTAGTGGCTATGAAAAAAGCTGTAGACTTTCATTCTAATATGACACCATCATCTAGTGGTTATAAAAAAATGTGTACCCCTAACTTTCATTCAAATACGATAGGAGTACGTATGACTGCATATATGTACTGTACAGTTGTGCTCATAAATTTTCATACTGTGGCAGAATTTGGAAATATAGTTTTTTTTAAATTTGTCTGATGACTGAACAACAACCATCATTAATTTCTTTATGGTTATGTTTTGTTCAATGATACTGTTATTTTATGCTTAACTGTTTAATTTGAATCCCATTAAAATAAAATGGAACGTGTTTCACCTGGTTCTTCATGTTGTTGTACCACTCTTACAAATTCTGCCCAAGTAATCAAATATATAAGAACAACTGTGTGTTTTCTAATTTACTAAATAAAAGTAGGGCTGTGAGTTTCAAGACAAATGCAGGTGGATTACAAAACGTATTGTTTAAATAAATGATTGAAAAAAATAACAAAATACAGGTCATATATCATGTTTTGATCACGTGAGTAGGAGTAAAATCATGCATTGTAAAAATGCATTATACATACAGTAGGTGCAAGGGTATTCCAGAATTTTTAGGTCAACTTTGGTGGCGCGTACTATACATGGGTGCGCATTATTTACAAGAAATTGTGGTATGTTTTTACTAGTATTACAGTAAGTATTTTTTTTCCTCCAAAATAAAAGTACAGCTCTGTTTTAGGGGGGAAAATGGGATTTTATAAGAATGAATTATATGTACATTACTTGCCTTTTTTTTCTGAAACAGAGGATTTTGAGAAGTAAGTTATACTTTGAAGTAATTCCGCATCTATTTATTTATTTATTTATGGAAATAAAATACATATTTTTCCCAAAAAGTAACCAGGATTTTTCAATAAATAGTTCCTTTTTTTCCCAAGGGTAAATGTGGTATTTGTTGAGATTTTTTAATTGATTTTTTTTTTCTTATTTTTGACCAATTCTGAATAGTACTATATTGAGAGGATTTCACTCCACAGATTCTACTGTAATGCTTTGGTGTTTTGTGTTATAGTTTGTTAGACAAGGTAACGTGTTATCTTTTTTGGGAGCCCCTTTTCATCTTGAGGGCTTAAAAAGACTAGCAGAAAAATAACAAGTGCTGATCTTGAAATTGTCTTGAAAGTGTCTTGAAAACATACTCCGTTGTATACGCTGATGTCAGGTCAATCCCATTATTAGGTTGTTTTTTCAAGTCTCTCACCCACATTCTCCCAATACGTTTCACCAACAGGGCCGCTGTTCCCGGGAGAACTGCAAGTATCTACACCCCCCTCCCCACCTGAAGACGCAACTGGAGATTAACGGAAGGAACAACCTCATCCATCAGAAAAACATGGCCATGCTGGCCCAGCAGATGCACATCGCAAACGCCATGATGCCTGGCACCCAGCTACAGCCCGTGGTGAGGGTGGCACGCATCCACATTCTTGCTATTGTACAGACAACAATCTCGAGACAAATACATTTTTGATAATTGTAGCTATTTTCAGTTTATAGGGCATGCCTGGATGAATTTGGTGGTGGTGGTGATGGTGGGGAATTATCAAATGCCTTTGGAATGACCCAGAGCAGAAATTATGAGCCTCAGAGATGTTCCAAAAGCTTGTTCCAGAATTGTAATATCTGTTATTAGCGCTATCATTTCATATCCAGCTGTCCTGACTCTTTTGGGACTGAATGTCCTCATTAAAAGTGAGAATCACTTGCCCTTTAATGTTTGGCATTGGACAGCCTTACCCCACCATGGAGGCACCCACAAATCGATCCTTACACACATGAATTCCCTTCTATCACTTCAAGGTGACGAATACCCAAAGAGACCAGGAGAACTGTCACATTGTTTGCACTCTTAAATTAAAAGAGGACATATATAATAGTTGTATACAAATTAGTTGGATCTCTAGAGTGCCTGCCCAACGATCAAGTGACAAATTAAACAACCAAGTAAATCTTTGTTGGCTGCCTATTTCTGACGATGTGTCTTTGGGTGTTAATTTAAATAACCTCCCCCACACCAAGTTTCTCCCCCCATTATATGATCAGATAGGCTGGGTGAAGATCCAGAGCTACTTTGGAGTAGCAGCTGGATTACACAGTCTTAAATACAATTATGCAGAGTAGCGGTCGACAACTTCTCGTTTTTTTTAGTCACTGCTCACGGGATGATAGTCGAGTTGACGTCGATTAATTGATAATTATTCAGTTGTCAACTGGCTGTGCGTGCAACTCTTTGCCGTCAGTCTCCGAATACAAGCTCACACTTTGTGTCAAACTGCAAACATATGCTCCCCATCGTCCACGGAGCAGTCGCCTTTCCCTACAACTCACTCATCAATTCACATTCGGACACCTGCAGGCCTGCACTGAGAGTTGAAAATTGTAGAAGTGTAAAACCAATTGGTGTAACACAACTGGTGGCTACTCACAGTGTTGTAATTAAACCGGAAAATCAAATGAGAAGGGAACGCTCTTGCAATCTTCTGCATTGAACTGCAGTTGTGTGATGTGGATAAGTAGCAGAGTTTTCTAAGTTCTGACTGTCTGTGAGGCAGTGAAGGCGTCTGAGGGGGATTTGTGATTTGAGGGTCAGTCAGTTTTTTTTGTTTCCATAATAAAAAGGTTGTGGATCGACCTCCACTTCTCCCTGTTTTATCGTCATAGCAGATGCGACAGTATATTATCTTTTTTTTAGTGACAGGAGGTTGGTTGGTGAATTCACTAATTAAGGACTTTGTCTGTTCTTCAGCTAGCATTAGCAATTGCATTTTCAGAGGAGCCAGCATCGGACTTGTGCATTTATGTTTGAGGACAGACGACTGCTATCATTTTCAAGAAAATATTTTCGTACGCTTGAGGCACCACTGCTTAGTTTGCTGCACGGGCCCAGCAACCGTTGGTTGCCAACTGCCAGCTGTATCATGATTAACGACTAATCAAGTTAAGAACTAACGTTCATTGTGAAGAGATAAAGTCCATGCATCAACGAGTTGACTAGTCAACTCAAGAGATTAGCCATTAGTCGACTCAAATGCTAACCTTAATTATTAAGTGGTAAAGTAGACGGATCGACTAGTTAAGTAGTTGAATACTTTGTTCAGCCCCTCATGCACCTCATGCATAAACAGTGATGCAGAGAACACTCACATCCCACAACATCTTTGCTTTTCATGTTAAAACGTAGAGGTTGTTCAGTCAAGTTGTCGACAGGCGTTGATTTTTAATGCGTCCATGCACTACCTCCGCACAGTGTAGTGTATCCGCTGCTTTCTCCGGAAATTGAAATGCTTTTCTTGTCTTTAAGGTATGGCATGTTATGGTATGTTTTTTTTTTTTTTTTTAATTACGCAAGACTACTGCCGCAACTAGAACCTGCAGTAGTTGAAAGATGCTTAAGGGCAAACTTGCCATGAGCCATCAAAATACATGTCGTGTAATAAAATCGCTAATTTTCAATAGATAAGGCCAGACCCCAAAATATGGGCTAATTTTAAGCAAGACAGGCAATAGTGTGTGTAAAATTTGTCATTATTCTTCATCCTTGAAGAACGCATGTCACAGGCATATTTTTAAGAAACATGGGAACTGGGAAAAATGCATCTAGTCAACTTTAATTAAGGCTCACGATAATTCAGAAGAGCTGCTTGGACACATACACACACACACACACACACACGCATGCAGGTACTTACAACATATCCAATAGCTTATCATTGTCATCAAGTGGAAAGCCCCGTTGGAGAAGAACAGAGCTAACCATGAAAGGGTTTGAAGAGGCGATAGATCTCTGTGGGGCCGCTGAGCCTTCCCTTTCTGTTTGTGTCACGCCGAGAGAAAAGGGAGGATGGCGGAGACAGAGAAGGACAGAATACATGCGAGCGAGGCGAGAGATAAACGGCTAGAGAGAAAAAGACGACAGGCAGTTCAAGTGAAGGCGATAGGATTGCAGAGTGAAGAGAGGCAGCACTACAAAGTCAAGCAAACACACCTTGATTGTGAACAAAAGGTGGGACAACAGTGTTCTTTCAAGGAATTGTCTGCTTTTAGTTTGTTTGTTGTGGTTTCTAAGCCTCTTCCTTACCCAGCGTCTTCCTCTATTGCAATGGTTCTCAAACTGTGGTCTGGGAAGCTCGGAGGATCAATCATAGCTTCAGGGTGCACTAAATATTTAGCAATAAATTATGTTGTGTGTATATATATATATATATATATATATATATATATATATATATATATATATATCCAACCATCCATCCATTTTCTGAGCAGGTTGTTGTCACAAGGGTCACGGGAGTGCTAGAGCCTATCCCAGCTGTCATGGGCAGGAGGCAGGGGACACCCTGAACTGGTTGCCAGCCAATTGCAGGGCACATAGAGAGAGACCATAGTCACACTCACAATCACAGCTAGGGGTATTTTAGAGTCTCCTATTAATGGAAGTTTTTAGGATGTGGGAGGAAACCGGAGTGCCCAGAGAAAACCCACACATGCACAGGAAGAACATGTGAACTCTACATGGGTGGGACCAGGATTTGAACCCCGGTACTCAGAACTGTGAGGCTAACACCCCAACCAGTTGTGCTGCAGGTCTATCTGATAGTTGTTAATCAGCGTTCGAAATATTGGGGGGTGGGGGTCTTTGGAAAGAAAGCCAGCCTGTAAGTGGTCCCTTGACCCAGAAAGTTTTAGAACTCTGTTTGCTCTTTCTCTTGCCCAGCTAGTCCCCCGGGTCCTCTCTGGTTCATAAAATCACTCACTTGTTTTCACAATTACCATTTCACTCATTCACTGACACACCTAGCCACTCACTGATTCGCTCAGAGATCTACTCTTACTCTTATTCACTGCCTTTACGTCACTCACTCACTCACTCACTCACTCACTCACTCACTCACTCACTCACTCACTCACTCACTCACTCATCGCTTCATTCAGTAACACTCATTTACTGTGAAACCTACTTACCCTGTTAATCATTCACTCACTCTTTCAATTACGCCCACGATGACTCACTCATTCACCCAGTCACAGATTCATTCCTTCATAACCTGTTTTCATTCCGTTATTGACTGACATGAATAATTCACTCACTTCCTCACTGTTGGGTCAAGAAACTTGAAAAGTTGCTCATGAACTGTGGTGTCTACTCACACCCTTGTGTATTTGCCCATTCGCTCACAGAATCAATCACTTATTTATTCATCCAGCCACATGCGCACAGGTTCCCTCACTAATTCATTCACTCACCTGTTCAACGACACTCATTTTCTCATTCTGTCACTCAGTTGCTCTGTTTGCCCACTCACTCTCTCACGGATTCATTCATTTGCTCTCTTGCTCCCTGATCATTTCATTCACTGAACCACCAAGTCACTCATTTACCCACAGAGTAACATTCATTTAGCGACTCGCTCCCTGGCTCAAGCACTCATTCGTTTATTCAGTTATTTACAGTCTCAAAACTCTCACTCACTGAATATTCACTCCATCAGTCACTTATTGTCGAGTTTCTTCACAAACTTGCTTACCATCTAACTCACTATCACATCCGGTCCATTCACTTGACTCGCTCAATCGCTTGATTCTCTCATTTACTCAGACGCCATTGTCTCTCGTTCACGAATTCACTCGCTGACTTATTCCCTCGTTCTCAGCAGCCTTCGTGTTATCAACCCTAATTGTATTCAAACTAATTGTCCATGCACTACACATGAAATTGATCGTTATGATTGGTTTAATTGAGTGTACCGTATGACATTAGATCCTTTTGATGTTTCATCATCTGTAAAAATAAAAGGAAATTGGCAGCCTCACTTCGACGATCCCCTCAAAGTAAAAAGGAATGCTTGTATAAAGATCTGCGAATTTATATTGCGTGATCTGAATGAGTGGAGTAATTCAAAACCTCGATGCAGAGGCATCAAGGGGTGCGAAAAGGTACGCGGTGTAAATGTATCTCACGTAACTGCTTGAAAGCATGTTCAACATTTTCAAAAAACATCACAGTAAAAGGATACTCCAAAAATGGCCGTGAGGAGAGCTTTCAAAATATTTAGGAGGTGACATCATCACACTGATGAAGCCACATGACTGAGATTCATTTCGATGACATCATGTCTGCCCTGGCCAAACCTTGAGCTGTGTCTTGATATCAGAGCACCTTGAGGGGCTCAAATCCACTTTTCAAGTGCACCTTGTGATAAGATTGAATTTTCCAGATGCTCCCGAAGGCAGCGCTGGAAATACTACAGATTTCATGCCATTTCTCTTGATTTAATGAGAGCAGCAAGAGGTTTTTGTAGCTACCCAGACCCTGGCAGCCGCCGACGCTCTCTTACTCATTGTGTCCCGTTGGCGGCATCTCAAGGGACAACTCTTACACTGAGGTGCAGGTCAAGAACGTGCAGGGAAAACTTGCAGCGTGTTATGGCTGCCTCGAACAATGGCAGAAAAATATTTTTCTTCTTTCTTTCCTATTCAAGCCCATTTCACATATCACGGTGTTACTCCTGCTGAAAAAACACACTGTTAAAAGCATTTGAAAACTGAAGAAAAATTATGGTACTGATGACTCGTGCCATGCAGTCTCGATTGGAATTGTGATGAGATGCCATATATGGTATTGTATGATGATAAGGTATGTTTTGCTAGTACAGGAATCCAAACATACAGCCATCCATTTTCTGAGCCGCTCATTCTCACATGGGTTGCGGGATTGCTGAAGCCTATCCAAGCTATCTTCGGGCATGAGGCGGGGTACACCCTGAATTGGTTGCCAGCCAATCGCAGACAGACAACAGTCACACTCACAATAACACTTAGGTGCAATTTAGAGTGTCCAATTAATGCATGTTTTTGGGATGCGCGAGGAAACCGGAGTGCCTGGAGAAAACCTGCGCAGGCACAGGGAGAACGTGTAAACTCCACACAGTTGGGGCCGGGATTGAACCGCTGTCGTCAGAACTGTGCAGCCAAAGATCTAACCAGATGCTCCACTGTTCTACCACACTCCAAACAAACTTTTTTTTTTTTTTTTAAGACAATGGACAATGATCCCTAACTTAAAATTTAAGGAGCACAAGCAGGAAATACAAGAACACACACTGTAAATAGACTTGCATAGTAAATATTCACATTTTCTGTCATTTTCATTGTATTACTGGTAATACCCAGCCACTCATCCTGAAAACAGAATTTACTGCCTTGGTAAATGAGTCAGACTCCTTATCAGGATTTTTTTTTTTTTTTTTTTAGTCCATTAGGTTTATTGGTAGCTAATGAGCACGGATGGGCATCGTCACCATTGTTCTTTCTTTATATGAATGATTTGCATGATGACCCCAAGACCCCCCTTGTCTCATATATTACCCCCGCCCCCTGATGAGGATATGTATAAGATATTGTTTTCAATGTCTGGTATAATGATTAAGTATGGTATTTTGTGATAATTTGGTATGGTTATGGCATGATACTATTGTACGATGTGGTTTTGTAAAACAAGGTATAATAGGTGGTATGATATTGCTTGGTTTGGTATGGTACAGTATGATAAGGTATTGTACCGTATTTGTATTTTGTATATGTTTTGATATGGTATGCCATGGGCAGCACGGTGGATTCAGCTGGAAAGCATAGGCCTCACAGTTCTGAGGTCCCGGGTTCGATCCCGGACCCGCCTATGTGGAGTTTGTATGTTCTGCCCCTGCCTGCGCGGATTTTCTCTGGGCACTCCGATTTCCTCCCACATTCCAAAAACATCCAACATTAATTGGACACTAAAAATTGCCCATGGGTGTGATTGTGAGTGCGGCTGTTTATCTCTATGTGCCCTGTGATTGGCTGGCAACCAGGATAACCGGCTCAGAAAACGGATGGATGGATGGATGGATGGATGGATGGATGGATGGATGGATGGATGCTATGCTATGTTGTTGTATTGTATGATATATGATATACTGTAGTACAAATCAAATAGTATGATCCTAGGTATGATATTCTATGGTATGGTGATCTGCTGTTGCCAATGAAGATATATTTCCCATTAAAGCAATTGTATTATCAGAATAATTTTCTATTCAAGAGAAAGTTATTATGTATTCATTGCTATGAGTCAAAGCTGATTACATCGACTTCGGAGGTGCTAAAAACAAATCAAATCTTTACATTTGACGCACTCTTTCATTCTAGCCCATGTTTTCAGTCACACCCGGCCTGGCGGCCAACGCCAACGGAGGCGCGGCTGCGGCGTTCAACCCGTACCTCGGCCCCGTGTCGCCCGGCCTGATGCCCGCCGAGATCCTGCCCAGCGCCCCGGTACTGCTCACCAGCAACGCCAGCGTTCCCGTCCCCGTCGCCACCGCGGCTCAGAAACTGATGAGGACGGATAGACTGGAGGTGAGACGGACGGGGATTGGGGATTTTGAATTAGAATTCTATCACGTCCGTCCGTTTTTAAGCAAAACGCGAGTAAATACAGCAGCCGTCGAACATTATTCCGCAGCCCTGCAAAGCGATTAGCCTTTGAAAAGCGGGATGTGTCTGAATATTAAAGACCCTTCCCTCAAACAGCAACTGTGTGTAGAATTTAATTATGTATCTAGTACACAGTCTGTGTACTCTACACAACAACCATTACCATAATACGGTCATTATCCCGACTTAAGCAAAGAAGAGGAAACATTAATAAGAGTAGCTCTGCGCACACATTAGCCATGCCCAAGTTTCCCAGAATCACAGCCAAACTTGTACAGAATCTTTCCTCCTTCCATGAAATCAATCAGTCACATGATGAGCACCGCTCGTCTCGCTGTGCGCGGCTAATCATTAATTGGACTGTAGCTCAGTCTCATCCATTATGCAGCCCCACCCGGGAAACAACGGCGGCAGAATAACGAGCTAATTGTTGGCACGCAGGCGGGAGGTGGGCGACAAAGTTAGGATGGTTGCATTTAACATGGAGCAGTGGGCGGTCAGGTAATTAATGGCGGGCAGGGGGCGATGAGGAAGTCGCCGGGCAGACGACGTGCAGAGCGACGGGGATTGGATCAGTGACGGGACAAAATAGATTGTGGGAGCAGATGGGGTGGGGCTAAAAGGAAAATCAATTTGGAGACCTGTTGCGGTCATCAAGGGAGGAGGCTCAGCCACGCTATCAGATGCAGAAGACAAAGCAGGCATTAGATTTCACTGCAGAGTCAAGTGTCACAATGGAGACGGGAGCAAGACGGCACCCTGCAGCTTTTTCATCCAAGTGATCCTTTCAACTCTCTCATCTCGCTATTGTTAGCATTTTCATTTATACGCAGACAAACATTATAAGACATTTGGGAGCCAGACGATACCCAAAAGAAGTTGGCAGGAATTGTGACTTTTTATTTTTACAATGGAAATAGCCTTCTTTAATTGAGATTTTTATTTGCATTGTGCACACTGTTTGGCATTACGCACACACACATTGGTGTTTATTTTGTTAATAACAAAATAATAACAATAATAATCCATCTAGCCATCCATTTTCTCTTACGCATGAGCCTATCCAAGTTGACTTTAGGCAATCAGTGGGTCCAACCTGGACTGGTTGCCACCCGATCACAGGAAACAATAGTTATAATAATGGTAATAATAACAGTAATAAAAAGTGGACACACACATATGCACCTCTTTAGATTTTATTTTGGGTCCCTAGCACCTGCAGATTAGTGGGTGTCCGGTTTACAGTAATTGTTTAATTTTGTTACTATTTATTATTGTCTATTTGCTAATAATAATAGATCAAGTAATAATACAATACAATGCAGCCCTATGGGGGCACAAACCAGTGCAATCTGTAGGCCGGTCCCAAGCCCGCATAAATGCAGAGGGTTGCGTCAGGAAGGGCATCCGGCGTAAAAACTGTGCCAAACAAATATGAGCGTTCATCTAAGAAGAGGAGGAAACCGGATCCAGCGTCAGAAGAAAAAGAGGAATGCACAGAGCCTACAACTGAGTGTAGGGACTTTGAATGTTGGGACTATGACAGGAAAAGCTCAGGAGTTGGTTGACATGATGATTAGGAGAAAGGTTGATATTCTGTGCATCCAAGAGAGCAGGTGGAAAGGTAGTAAGGCTAGAAGTTTGGGAGCAGGGTTTAAATTATTCTATCACGGAGTAGATGGGAAGAGAAATGGAGTAGGGGTTATTTTAAAGGAAGAGCTAGCTAAGAATGTCTTGGAGGTGAAAAGAGTATCAGATCGAGTGATGAGACTAAAATTTTAAATTGAGGGTGTTATGTATAATGTGGTTAGCGGCTATGCCCCACAGGTAGGATGTGACCTAGAGTTGAAAGAGAAATTCTGGAAGGAACTAGATGAAGTAGTTCTGAGCATCCCAGTGAGCGAGAGAGTTGTGATTGGTGCAGATTGTAAAGGACATATTGGTAAAGGAAACAGGGGCGATGAAGAAGTGATGGGTAAGTACGGCATCCAGGAAAGGAACTCTGAGGGACAGATGGTGGTGGACTTTGCAAAAAGGATGGAGATGGCTGTAGTGAACACTTATTTCCAGAAGAGGGAGGAACATATAGTGACCTACAAGAGCGGAGGTAGAACCACGCAGGTAGATTATATTTTGTGCACACGATGTAATCTGAAGGAGGTTACTGACTGTAAAGTAGTGGTAGGGGAGAGTGTAGCTCGACAGCATAGGATGGTAGTGTGTAGGATGACTCTGGTGGTGGGTAGGAAGATTAAGAAGACAAAGGTAGAGCAGAGAACCATGTGGTGGAAGCTGAGAAAGGAAGAATGTTGTGCGGCCTTCCGGAAAGAGGTGAGACAGGCTCTCGATGGACAACCGAAGCTCCCGGAAGACTGGACGACGACAGCCAAGGTGATCAGAGAGACAGGCAGGAGAGTACTTGGTGTGTCATCTGGTAGGAAAGGGGAGAAGGAGACTTGGTGGTGGAACCCCAAAATACAGGGAGTAATACAAGGAAAGAGATTAGCGAAGAAGAAGTGGGATACTGAGAGGACTGAGGAGAGGCGAAAGGAGTACATCGAGATGTGACGTAGGGCAAAGGTAGAGGTGGCAAAGGCTAAACAAGAGGCATATGAAGACATGTACACCAGGTTGGACACGAAAGAAGGAGAAAAGGATCTCTACGGGTTGGCCAGACAGAGGGATAGAGATGGGAAGGATGTGCAGCAGGTTAGGGTGATTAAGGATAGAGATGGAAATGTGTTGACTGGTGCCAGTAGTGTGCTAAATAGATGGAAAGAATACTTTGAGAAGTTGATGAATGAAGAAAATGAGAGAGAAGGAAGAGTTGAAGAGGCAAGAGTGAAGGACCAGGAAGTGGAAATGATTACTAAGGGGGAAGTCAGAAAGGCACTACAACGGATGAAAACTGGAAAGGCAGTTGGTCCTGATGACATACCGGTAGAGGTATGGAAGCAATTTGGAGAGATGGCTGTGGAGTTTTTGACCAACTTGTTCAACAGAATACTCGCGGGCGAAAAGATGCCTGAAGAATGGAGGAAAAGTGTTCTAGTTCCCATTTTTAAGAACAAAGGGGATGTTCAGAGCTGTGGGAACTATAGAGGAATAAAGTTGATGAGCCACACAATGAAGTTATGGGAAAGAGTAGTGGAGGGTAGACTCAGGACAGAAGTAAGTATCTGCGAGCAACAGTATGGTTTCATGCCTAGAAAGAGTACCACAGATGCATTATTTGCCTTGACGATGCTCGTGGAAAAGTACAGAGGAGGTCAGAAGGAGCTACATTGTGTCTTTGTGGATCTAGAGAAAGCCTATGACAGAGTACCAAGAGAGGAACTGTGGTACTGCATGCGTAAGTCTTGTGTGGCAGAGAAGTATGTTAAAATAGTACAGGACATGTATGATGGCAGCAGAACAATGGTGAGGTGTGCCTTAGGTGTGACAGAGGAATTTAAGGTGGAGGTGGGACTGCATCAGGGATCAGCTCTGAGCCCCTTCCTGTTTGCAGTGGTAATGGATAGGCTGATAGATGAGGTTAGACTGGAATCCCCTTGGACCATGATGTTCGCAGATGATATTGTGATCTGCAGTGAAAGCAGGGAGCAAGCAGTGGTGAGGCCGGCCATGATGCACAGATTAGAGACGGTGGCACTGAAGAAACAACAGGAAGCAGAACTGGAGGTGGCAGAAATGAAGATGTAGAGGTTCTCGCAAGGAGTGAGCAGGCTGGATAGGATTAGGAATGAGCTCATTAGAGGGACAGCCAAAGTTGGATGTTTTGGAGACAAGGTCAGAGAGAGCAGACTTCGATGGTTTGAACATGTTCCAAGGCGAGAGAGTGAGTATGATGGTAGAAGGATGCTGAGGATGGAGCTCCCAGGCAAAAGAGCGAGAGGAAGACCAAAGAGAAGGTTTATGGATGTGGTGAGGGAAGACATGAGGGCAGTTGGGGTTAGAGAGGAAGATGCAGGAGATAGGCTAAGATGGCAAAAGATGACACGCTCTGGCGACCCCTAATGGGACAAGCCGAAAGGAAAAGAAGAAGAAGATGTAATAATACAATACATTAATGGTGAATAATTATTACAATTTCAAAATTATTATTTTAACATATGTTATTATAAAGGCGGCACGGTGAATCAGCTGGTAAAGAGTTGGCCTCACAGTTCTGAGGTCCCGGGTTCAATCCCGGACCCGCCTGTGTGGAGTTTGCATGTTCCCCCCATGCCTGCGTGGGTTTGTCACGATGTGCCCTGCGGTTGGCGGACAACCAGTTTAGTGTGTACCCCACCACCTGCCCGTGGACAGCACTCCCCGCGATCCTTGTAAGGATAAGCGGCTAAGAAGATGGATGGATGTTATTTTAAATTATTGTAAACAACTGCAACAAAAAACATCAAAGAATAATTATTGCCAAGTCATTCTTATTTAATTAGCTATTAACTTCGCTTAACTATTTTCATGAGTGGCATAAATCGGCATAGCAGGCGGCACCACTGTGAGAATATTTCTTTCATGCATTTTCGGAGTAACTCTGCCATATTAGTCGCCACTATTGTTGCTGTGCCATTTATTAGAAACTCACTTTGCGAAAAAAAATATCCTTGGAGACAGACATATTTGACTTTCTGCTGTGACATTCAAAATAAACAGAGCTGGAATTCTGTGGATTATCACGTGCTGCAGTCGGTAGATGCGTTACACACAATTTCCTTCAGTCGTGGAGAAATCTCCTATTTTAGAAGACAACCGCCTGTGTAGAAATATTTTCCAGAACACTCCGTCTTATTCTGTCCGTCACTCCCTCCTTAGGTGTTGCCATAGTGCGGCAATTCGCGACTCCCATAAACTCACATGTTGCTTTTTTACCTGCAAACGGCCGAGAACGACGGTTACCATGGGGATGCAAATATGATTAACGGGCCCTTCATTTGCTTCCCCACCTAAGCACTCTGGGCGGGTTACAGCTCACTCTAATGCATGATTAAGCACCGTTAAGGGAGATACGCCGGTCCACGCTGGCTGCAGGGAACATCAAATCGCTCCAATTTGGCCTCACTCTCTTTTCTGACTCCTCTTTTTTTTTAAACTACCATACACTGTCTACCACTCTCTCTCTCTCTGGCTTGTCTCCTTATACTCGATCTATCTGTCCTTTACTCCAAATTCATCATCTACTCCCACGTTTCCTCTCCCCTCCCTCCATCACCCACCTCACCAACATCTGCCTGACAACAAGACAGCCTCCTTTTTTTTTTTCTTTTCAATAAGGCCAGTTGTGGCGATGGTGGCGTTGGGGAAAGGCTGAATGTGTATTACGTGTATATATTTAGAGAGCTACGTGGAGGCCTGAACCCAACCGCTCGCCGCGATTGGTGTTTGTAGATGATTAGCCGTCATGGCGACAGACAGTTTGTGCACAAATCGCTTTATGCATGCAGACAGCGGGGATGATAAACAAGGAATGGGGAAAAAAAAAGCAAGGAGATATACACACAGGGTGTTATAATATATTAAATCTGTTTTAGTGCGATTGAGAGTCAGCAGAAGTAAACTGAACTCAAGCAGAGACGATAAGTTATTGCAACTCTCTTTAAAGTGTCAAAATGTAATTCTAAAGGGGGGGGATCATTGTGTACAGTACTTGTGCTAACTTTGTGTATATGTGTGTGCGTGTGTGTGTGTGTGTATTGGTTGGTTAATATGTGAAACTCAGCCCCCCCTCTCCTTCAGCTCTCATATTTCCCACGAGCCTCACTGAGCAGTGAGTCTCCCGCTTTTCCTAACCATTTGCTGCTCCCTGTCGTCCCTCCAAAGAACAACAACACTGATTGGAATGAAGGTTCTGCGCACTGTGATCGGGGAGGCCGTAAAAATGAGCGTCGGTCACGCTCTGTTCTGCCCATCAATCCGGAGTAACGCCTCCACTCGTCAATTAGATTGATTGTCTCAGTGTGCCTGAAGTGATCATCATTTTGTGAACAGGCAAAGCGGATTAATTAATTCATCAAATGCTGAAGTAAATGAAGCTGTGACTTACTGACAGCTGCGACTTTGCATTTTTTAGTGGGGTATTTTTTTTAGTCTCAAAATAGGTTAGTATAGGGCAGCACAGTGCACTAGTGGTTAGTACAGCTGCCTCAGAATTCTGAGGTGTGATGTGGGCAGATTTAGTTTAGTTGTGCTTGCATGGGTTTTTCTCCTCCCATATTGCAAAAACATGTTACATCATGCTACCTTCACTCTATGTTCCCACCGGCAACATGTCCACACGAGCAGATATGTCAGTTGTGCGTATGAGCGCATTTCAGTTGTGCTTGTGTAAGAATCTACATCTTTGGTCAGGACCTGGTTTAGCAGAAGCATGTGATGTTGACAACCAGCATGGATTAACAACGGCATAAAACAGACCCCAGTCATGATGCAGTGAGGGATCATGGGTAAAGTAAGCCATTTTAGGTCTGGAAAGAGCTTTTTCTGGAGAGCTACTGGTTGCTGAACTCAGACTAGCTAAAATGAATCTTGTGTTTTCATGGTGTTCTACGACCCACACACACACACACACACACACACCCTCAAAAAAATCCCGGACGTCCAAACTATCCAATCATTTTCTAAACTCGTAGTCCAATGAGTAACAATCCAAATGTGATTTGCTTGTCATCACTGTCAATACAAGTAGTGACTGGAAATTTACATGGTAATTCAGAGCTCTAAGAAATATACTACGCATGCTTCCTGTCCCACTGTGGCCTGCCATTCCAGTTTTGACACGCCCTAAAATGTTGTGTCAGATACTGTTGTAGTCACCCCATTTTACTGGCTAAGTACGTAAGTTCTTTGACAAATTGAGAATCTCACTGGGCTGGGACAGGACTGCCATGGCCCCAGTAACATTGTGGGAATTTCCAATACTGTATGTGTAAACGAGAGTGCGGATGGAATGGGTTGTCATCCGGTCAAGAGTGTACTCTTCCTCTCAACCCAAAGTCAGCGGTGGATAGGCTCAAGATCACCCCCGACCCGAAAAAGGAATGGGCTATAGAAAATAGACAGATGGATAGATGTTGGTTCTACAATCTGTTCCACTTTTGGAGCATAAGACTGGAGTGTCCACAGTATTTAATATTATTTAAAAGTACATTATACCATACATTTGTGCTACAGGTATGTCGGGAGTACCAGAGGGGCAACTGCACCCGTGGCGAGAACGACTGCCGTTTCGCGCACCCGTCCGACAGCACCATGATTGACACCAACGACAACACGGTGACTGTGTGCATGGACTACATCAAGGGCCGCTGCTCCCGGGAGAAGTGCAAGTACTTCCACCCGCCCGCTCACCTCCAGGCCAAAATCAAAGCGGCCCAGCATCAAGTCAACCAGGCGGCGGCTGCCGCAGCCATGGTAAGTGTCCTCGCTTTTGACTTTAAATGTTTCCGTGTCATGTAGAACAGATATGATGTTACAGAATAGCCACTACTCGTGACTTTCGAATTGGAAGACATTACTTTACGTCTCCATGAGATTGTATCAGAGTTCGGTTGCAGAGGGCGTCAGTATTACGTTGTATACACTGGCATTTCACATTTTAAATTAGCGTGGAAATGACCCTTTTAAATGGCTACAGTTCACATGAAGGCAGTATTAAACAAAAGTCAAGCAGTTGTATTTTGTCATTTTAAAATTCTAACCCTAACCCGTTTTAGGTTTCATGTAACAATTTAACATTCTTGACATCCAAGTGAAAAAAGACAAGGTATCACTGTCATCAAAGGGAAAAAATGTAAATTACCTTTGCAAACACCACACAGAAGGAACAGGAAATTGTTTAAGTAATATGTTTGTGCATTTACATTAGGGCTGCCAAGGTAACTCATAATTAATCAGGAAAAAAATTATCATTAACTCAGATTAATTGCAGCGTTTATTTTGACCACACACGCTCCTTTACCTTAGCCACAGATAGATATCTGAAATCCGATGCGCGTTATGTTCAGTGATGGTTCCCATAAGATTTTAATGCATTCCACACATTAACCCCGCCCCCCTGTCTTTCAATGCATTACGCACACCTATCTGTGGAGGGCAGTGGGTTTTGGAGGGCCCTCAGCCACCAAATATAAGGCATTTCTGAAGCTTATTTTGCAGACAAGACGGTGCCAATTCACTTGCTGGTGTCTGCAGACACACACACACGCACACACCCTGAGACTTATTCACTGGGTGTGGGGCCACTCGCTCATTGCGACAAATCCCTTATAACTGTGTGAATTTCTTGGGTGTCCCCTCACTTACACTCTGGTCCTACAGATATTTATAATTTACACGGCCAATCCTGCCACACTTCGGTGGTACAGCCGGGTACACGTCCCCTCTCCTGCATGCTTCCCCTCTTGTCCTGTCCAATATTGTCCTGTCCTTCCCTCAGGGTGTGGCATTACTGACCCATACAACATTCAAATCCATTGTGTCAATGCAGCAGTTATATAATGCTTGACTTTCCTCATCTTTTATACAGCTAGTGCTTTGTCTTTTGTCTCTTCTTTTCCTTATTTAATGACCCTTTTACTCCCCTTTCCTGTCACTCTCCTTTAAAAATACAATTACATAAAAATGGGTACTGCAAGTGATCAAGTCTTCTCCCCCGCCCCAAACCTCCGAGATCAAGCCCATGCTTGCTTACGCCAGTGTGAATTCAGGTGGCACCGGCTGGTGCGCTCAGGGGAAGAATTTTGCTTCAAAAGTCACGCAGATGGGACTTTCGACAAAACAAATGTCATTTGCATATAGTACCGCAATGAATTCTCTTTTCATTTCAAGTACAGAAAGTTTAAAATACTATCTGAAGTCAGAATATGGTACTTTGTGTGGTATAGCTGTTGGTTGTGATTAATTTTAATTCAAATTTCAAGTGTGATTCATCTGATTAAAATAATAGTGATTGGCAGCCCTAATTGAGCATCTGTTGGGTAATAAAGGAAGAAAAAAAAGAGAATTATTAAAGAAAATGTTCTTTTACCTCATTTTCCACATACTGGTAATTTTCTAGTGAATTTCATCATTACTGGTATACTGGCCCATTGTCATTATACATTACGATATGTAGACCAAAGCTAATAGCCTGCACTGATTGTCATCAATCGAAGGCCACATAAACACATTTACACTTCAACCAATTTAAGAAACATGTTAAAAACAACCATTCAGTCAATTGCGTTTAATGTGGCAACAAAATTCATGTTAGGACTGTTAATCTGTTTTTACTCATAGTAAAAATGTGCATGTTGTGCTCTTGTTCTGGTTGTAAACTGCATTGCAATGATTTTTTGTTTGTTTGTTTGTTTGTTTGTTTTGTCTTGTTTTTGTTTTTTCCACACCGACCCGCAATGCACTGCTGCCCGCCTCCCCATGACGCACCCGCCACTTGGTGGTTTATGTTAATGCGCTTGAACCCATTGGCCCATTGCCATCGTGTGCTCGCTGCCTGCTAATTAAGACTCAGTCGGCTGTCAAATCACCGAAGCGGCCCCTCGATGCAGCTTTTCAGCGGGTACCTATGACCTTTTGCCCTTTAGCCTGGAATGTCACTGTTGTCTCCTAGAAGTCTACTTGATATTGTGGACTCAGCGCTAATAGACGCTAGGCCTCGGGTACCACTTGAATCAATTGGCTGGTAGCTGTGATTACCTTTTAACAGCATGTATAGTGGTGGCCATCTTTGATAGCCCACACGTGACCTGGCATCTGTAAAGTTGAAGTGGATGGTGAAATGGGGGTGCATAGGGGAAGATACTTATAATACTCAATATTTACATGGATTGGAATATACATATCTGCGTTATTATAATTATTGCTAGAATTACATATTTTTGGCGAAAAAAATTTGATATTGGAAATAGTGGAGGGATTTTTTTTTTCCAAATTGTACAAATAAAGGTCTGCCCCTACTAATTGCTATTTTTTAATTAAATACAGAAATCACTGCAAGTATTGTTTTAAATTCAGAGTACTTATATAGAATATATTATATGTATTGTTGGATTTTTTTTTTTTTTGTTCAGAAATGTGTTTTGTTGTGCTGCCACCGTGGACGACTGGTTAGAGCGTAAACCTCACAGTTGTGAGGACCGGGGTTCAAATATTGGCCCCGCCTGTGGGAAGTTTGAATGTTCTCCCTGTGCCTACATGGGTTTTCTCTGGGCACTCTGGTTTCCTCCCACATCCCCAAAACATGCAACATGAATTGGACATTCTAAATTCCCCCTCGGTGTAATTGTGAGTGCAACTGTCTCCGTGTGCCCTGTGACTGGCTGGCAACCAGTTCAGGATGTACCCTGCCTCTTGCCCGATGACGGCTGGGATAGGCTTCAGCACTCCTGCCAACCTTGTGAGGTTAAGCGGCTAAGAAAATGGAATATATATACGGATCACTGGGGTTGGCTCTAGCACCCACGTAGCATGAGAGGCTCCGATGATGGATGGATTATTTATTGCATTTCTCAATGCAATTATTGAAAATTTTGATTTATGAAAATATCCATCCATCCATTTTCTTTGCCGCTTATCCTCACGATGGTTACGGGGAGTGCTGGAACCTATCCCAGCTGTCAACGGGCAGGAGGCGGTGTACACCCTGAACTGGTTGCCAGCCAATCACAGGGCACATGGAGACAAACAGCCACACTCACAATGTTGTTCGAAAAAGCTCCTAAAAATGGTCCAATGTCCATCGTGGTGTTTTGCAATATTTTTACAAAAATGTGTAGTTAAAGAAATGGCCTCTCCCTAATGAACAGCTGAGTCCTAAAATATGCCTGATCATTTCTACACTGGAGTCAAAAAAAATGCCTGACGCATTACAGTTTGTGGAGATAAAGTGTTTGTATTACTCACTAACTCACAATCTTACATTCTCTACTAGAAGAGGAGAGAATGGCAAATTATGAGTTATTCTTATGAAATAAAAAGTAAATACTTAAAATCATGTATTTAATAGTGAGCTTGTCACATTGTGAGTCAAGAATGCATGTAGAATGTATTTTTCTGTCTAATAATTGTCTTGCACGGTATAGTCAATATTTGTGATTGTTTTAGAGCTTATTGTCTTCTTTTATCGTGGAGATTCAATGCAGCTTTGCCCATTTGCGATTTCGTGGTCGTGCTATGTATGTATTAAGCTACTAGGACTGTCACGTTTATACGCGCCGTAACATTCCCAAATTTATTATTCGTGTTGCAAATGTTTCTGTAATTTTGACTTCATCCTCTAACTGTATTTTTTCCCCCCTCTTTGCCCCAAATGTGTGATCCATTATGGTCGCTCTGGTTCCCCTCATCAGGGGCTCCCTCCCGTCCTGCCCCCCTTACCAAAGAGACCCACACTTGAAAAAGCCAACGGTGCCGCCACCATGTTCAACGCTGGTGTATTTCAGTACCAACAGGCCCTAGCCAACATGCAGTTCCAGCAGCAGGCTGCCTTCATCCCTTCGGGTGAGTCTTGGCACGCAAGCGTCGCCCTGTGCATGCTGATTGGCTGCCAAGTCATATGAAAGGCTGCCTTTTCACTCATTGAAAAAACTCCAGTCCGGTAATGATTCATAAGTAACCGAGTATTCTACTATCAATTCTATTTTAAATCATCAAGTACAAGGATACAATCTATTTTGGCATGCCTGTGTAGCGATTGCTTCATTTCAGGTAGGAATTATTGTTCTCAATCTTGGCTGTTAGCCGAGCTTCAGCGGCGGCGGACGCCTTTAGCCGAGTGGTGGCAGAGGCCTTTAGCTGAGCTTCGGCGTCCGGGGAGGCCCTTAGCTGAGCTTCGGCGGAGGCCTTTAGCCGGGCTTCGGCGGCGGCGGAGGCCTTTAGCCTAGCTTCGGCGTCCTGGGCTAATGGCCTCCACCACCTGGAAGTTCAGCTCGCGGCCCGCCGCTGGAACTCGCTCGTCAGACTCCGCATCATTCCCGTCCAGAGAACCATCCGCGGCTGCCAGCCCGGAGCTCCCGAGGGCCTTTGTTTACGCATTTATGTCACGCGTAGGCCTCCGAGTAGTCAGACTCACTGTCATTCCACCCGAAGAACCATCCGAATATTCAACATTAATTACAGCCACAGGTTCAAATCTGTATGGAAGTATTCCTCAGTCTTCTCCATCAACCAATACTGCGATTTCTTCATGAGATGAGGATAAATACAAGAAATCCGCGCTGGGTATAAATAGTGTCCCATGTAATCGAGCCTTTGTTGCGACACGGTACACGTCACATCCACGCACGTAGGTCATGTGACTCGCGAAAATGGCAGCGTCCCTGAAAATTCGTAATTGTCAATAAAAATCTTCTCAAAACACAATTAAATGAGAGAGGATTTAACATGACTTTGTATAAATAGGGTACATATTACATGACCTATTGAATACACTGTTAATGCAAAGCACTGGATTTCCCTTTTAACTTGCATTTCCTGTTTCCGGGTGAATAGTGATTTTTTAGGATCAGGCTTGTTTGTTACCAATGTTTATGAAATAAGCACGTAAATTAATGTCAAGACTACACAAAATCAGTGGCGCGTTTCAATATATATGTATTTCTATTTGTAACAAATTTTACGTGCGTGATTTTTCATGCTCGACTGTGCAGATTTGCGAGTACAATGCCGCACGTCAAATCACAGTGACTGCGGTACAGTACTATTTTTCTTATTAAAAACATGTTACAAATACTTTTGTTGGTGTTTTTTGGGCGCTGCAATGGATTAATGACATTTCTATTCAATGCAGAAAGATGATTTCAGATGCAACTGTCTTGAGTTACAAGCGTGGTCACAGAATGAACTAAGTACCAAAAGGAAGTGGAGTAAAAATGACTTATTTTGCCAGCCTTCGTAGAATTTAAATGCACCAAAAATGAAAAAAAAAAAAAAATCAAGAGGACAAACGTGGACTTAACATACAGCAACCACAAAAAATGTTGAGCTGTGTGTCTGAGTGATGAACGGGCAGACACTAAGAGAATTGAGCTATAACGATACATCACAGTCACAGTCTGAATCCATATATGCAAACATAAAAAATATTGGACCTCTCTGCATTGTGTAATCAATCACCATCCTACTTCCGTCTTGACATTGCCACTCAGTCAACGTTAGCCGATAAATACAATCGCACATAAGCCAAAAGAAGGCCTTTTTTTAATGTACATGCAGTGTATGCAATATGTTTCGTATGATTAAAGCTCATTTTGTGTGGCCCATGTGGCCATCCGGTGAAATTCAATCATGTCAAATTTTATAAGTGACCTTTCTTCTTTTTTTTTTTTTGTTTTTTTGGGGCGTTCCTCTTCCTTTCCACTCCACTTCCTGTTGCAATGCATGATGGGCAGGCTCAATATTGTGCATGACGCCTGCAACAAGTGTTGGTAGGTGCCAGCTTTCCTATTCGATTCTATTGTTGTACCTTTCATGTCATACCAACAAATCATGTGAGATAAGACACGCACAAATAATACATTTTCCACCCCCAAATCAATTTAGTCGAAAGAACAGTATTTTGTCCTGCTGCAAGTTTGCCTGTCACCTCATGCTTGTTGCAGTTTTTACGCGCTCCAAGCTCGCTAACTACTCTTTATGTTGCCTGGCTATAAACATGAGGAATTTTCCTTTACTAACTGTCTTACTTGTACTATTTTACAATTAATATACATAATACGAAATATATGCTGTAGACTTTAAATTCTTGTTGTATATTGAGTGTCACTTCACCCCATCTTACATTTCAGATTTTTCTTTATCAAATCAGTTGTGGGAATCCTTATTTTTAAGTCACATCTTTAACCATGGGGCAGATTTATTTTTTTAAGGAAAGAATATTGATAGAGATATTTACAATATCTAAATCCTTTTGAAATGCTTTTAAATATTTGTATGTATATTCTAATGTTAACATTTAATATTTTTGAATAAGGCAAGCACTTAGAAAATGTGTGTGGGGTGTTGCAGACTTATGCTGGAATCATGAAAAAAATATTTAAATATCTAGCCTTAGTACCACACAATGGAATAAATGTAATTTTAATAGTAAGTGGTAATTATGTATCTCTGCTATATTTTTTGCATGAAATGGGATTTTTTTTGTTCATTTCATCATTTGGCACAGCAGACATTTCGCAGGGAAATTACTTTAAAATGTGTTATAAATAATAATGACATACTAAGCATTTAAGAAATAATGGAGTAAAAAACATATAGTGATCTTTTTATTGTTTTCATTATGTCGCATTGCAATTGCATATTTGTATTGGTTAAAAAATAATAGATTCTTCGTATGGTTTTACTGAACGCATGCTGTCTTGTCAATGAGGTCTGTTGATTTTTTTCTTCCTTTTTAACTCACATAAAGCCATATTTTCCCATTCGTGCATATAGTCCTTCATTTAGTACCTGAACTTGTCTCACTTTCACTTTTTATCTGCGTCTAACTCCCTTCTGTAGTAAAGCTGAGCCTTCGTGTCAATGTTTATGCCAGTGTTGGTATACTGACAGGGAACACCCCATTTTATAGTTCCTCCACTCTATCTGGCATCCGAAGGCGGGTAGATGACAAACTCAAGTGGATGTGAGAATATGGGCAGCCTTTTTCCTCGTACATTTACTGAATACCATCCATGATAAACAATAGAACTATCCAGATCGCTCATGTTTATGGACCATGCTATAGGCCGACAAACCAAAGATGCTGCTGATGAGCTGTGGTTCAAAAGCCTGTGTGTGTGTGTGTGTGTGTGTGTGCGCGTGTGTTTTTCCCACCCCAAGTACCCATGATGCACGGTGCTACTCCGGCCAATGTGTCCGCAGCCACCACATCTGCCACAAGTGTTCCCTTTGCAAGCGCTTCGGCCAATCAGGTTTGCTCCTGTCTTTTTTTCTTGCCCCCAACACACACACACACACACCTCTCCTGGTTGTCCCACATGTGCACTTGAGTGTACGTGCCTCCTGATCACTGGGGAGCACCATTTAAGTTGCGTCACTTCTGACAGACCTGAGCTTTTAACAATTCTTTAGGTGTGGAAAGTGGAATATATATACCAATGTAAATAAAATACTAAGATTGAATCATTATCAGCTTTGAAAACTTAAAAAAAATGAATAGAATGAAATAGCACTTACGGTGGCTTGCCCATGGTTAAAGGTTATAAGAAAAGCCAGCATAAATCCTCTTAATTCTTCCTGTGCGAGCTCTCTTTTTGCAGATATTGATAGTACTGTAATGACCTTTTGGGGTCACACACCCAGTCTCAAATATGACTGCACAACTACCGTATTTTTCGCACGATAAGGCGCACGGCATTATAAGGCGCACCTTCAATCACTGGCCTGTTTGAAAACTTTTTTCACATATAAGGCGCACTGCATTATAAGGCGCAGAGAATAGACGCTACAGTAGAGGTTGGGGTTACATTATGCATCCATTATATGCGCTAAAGGCTCAATATTGATCCATATATAAGGTGCACCTGATTATAAGGCGCACTCTCAGCTTTTGAGAAAATTAAAGGCTCTTAGGTGCGCCTTATAGTGTGGACAATACGGTAAGTTGCCACGTATCTTTCGATGAGTCCAGTCGTAATCAGCTAGCAACTGTCACTACAGCTAATTGACATAATTTTGCTTTTCTTGGGGGTAAGCTGTGGAGAGAAAAACTAGATGTGCTAGAAAAAAAAATGACTGCAATTTTAGAATCAGCATGAAAATTTAATGCAAGAATTGTTTCCCCATCTTGTTCCCCATTGTGAATGAAAGCACGTGAGTTTAAACCTCTGTCAAGTTGTCAGCCGGTATGATCCATGTTGAATTTGCGAGCATTACAAAATGTGTTTCTGTGCTTTTGTTTTTTTTTAATCTCTCACTATTTTCCTCTTTTCTTTTAGATTCCAATAATATCTGCGGAGCATCTGACTAGTCACAAATATGTGACACAGATGTAGGAGCCTCAATCACAACCGTATGTACTCAACTCATCAAAACTGTTTGGCATCATTTTCAAAATGACAGACTGACAGATGCAGACCCTTTCTCAAAATTTTGAATGTCGTAGAAAACTTTATTAACTACCATAATTTCATTGAGTAGATTAAACTTTAATGGATTATAGATTCAGGGTACATAATTTAAAAATGTGTTTATGTTTATATTTACATAGCATTTTATTTACATCTTATAAAACCCAGGAAATCAGAATTCAAAAAATTAGAATACTCTGAAGAAAATAGCCCAATTTGTTGAGTCGCACAGTAATCGTCTACTGACCCTGCACAGGTTTGCCCTAGTATCATCAAATTGCTTCAGTCATTAATTCATTCATTTATTTTCTGAGCTGCTTAACCTCACAAGAGTCACGGTGGTGGTGGCGGCGCCCATCTCAGCTATCATTAGGCAGGAGGCAGGGTACACCCTGAACTGGTTGCCAGCCAATCATAGGGCACATGGAGACAGACAACAGTCCCACTCACAATCACACCAACGGGCAATTTAGAGTGTCCAATTAATGTTGCGTGTTTTTGGGATGTGGAAGAAAACCGGAGTGCCTGGAAAAAAGACTTGAGAATTCTGAAGATATTTCTCACATCCCATTCGTGGATGGTCAGCCCAGAAGTGGGAGTCAGCGGTGTGATGGCGATGAATGGTATCGCTGGGTGGGTGTGTTTAAGCCTTCTTTTCAAATGTCCAGTGGAATGTATTCAATTCGTCAGCCGCTCCGTTATTGTTCCCCGCTTGGGGGTAATGGGTCAGTGATTGTGTGTGTCGGCAAACTGACCCAGTCGTTAGCAGAAACATGGTTTTTCCATCTTTCCTGTGTAATTTCTCTTTACATTGTTGATTTCTTTTGTCAGTTGGTTTCCGGCATGATTGTACAGGACTTTGTCCTCACTCCAATAGGCGTGTTCTTTAGAAGTTTAGAAGTCTGTCATTGAATCACGCACTGCTAGTTGTTACTGAGCGTGCGTAATGAACTGTATTTGTTGGGCCACACACGACTTGTGATAGTGTCTATATATTTATCCAAACTGCCAGTTGACATTTCAAAGACACTCCGATCTCTGAAGTCTTGAAGTTCCATCTTAGCTTCCTTGGTCTGCCTCTTCTGTTTTCACTACAGGCTTTGCACATTTAAAGTGGGACTGTCATCCCTATAAACATTCTAAAATAGATATTGTAATGAAAAATACATATAACAGTATTCACTTCAATGTCTATACGGAAAAATATATGTGAGCCAATCGTGCGTCATCCATCCGCAAAGTTGCGTAATTGAGTGTCCCTCGACATCCAAGTGGTCGCCATATTAGTCGTGTCCTCTGTCCTTGACGTCATCGTCACTTCTGCTTGCTCCGATGGAAGCCGAACAACTGAGATATTCGGAATTTTTCTGACGCCCCTTCTGACACCAAAGCTCTTTTCGAAAAGGACAACACCACATAATCGAGTGAAGTTACTGGGGCAATATTACACTATTGTTTCGAGCCCTCAGGGCAATATTACACTATTGTTTCGAGCTATATTCAGATAATATGCGATCACGGCCAAACCGCACCCCTGTCCGATCCACTTCCGCAGCAGAGATGAGACATTGCGGCTCATCGCAGCCGGCCGGTGTGGCTTATGACAGAGCCGAGTGGTGCTGCTTTAGGGGGGTGTTCACAGACGCCGCAGTACTCGATGAATACAGTCGAGCCGGGGTGCTTTATGCGCGCACGCGACTGAGTAATGCATTCTCGGCTGGGTTCTTCAGAGCCGCCCCCGTCGCAAAGCCCGACACGCAGCCTTCGCAGAAGCTGTGACCGCCCAACACGGCGCCTCAGCCGGTGTGGCTGATTTTCCGCGCTGGTGCCATATAAGGAGGAGGTGGAGCCAAGCCATGCTGCTTTTAGGGGTATTTTCAAAGCCGCCACAGTACGCGATGAACACTAACGAGACGAGGCTGAGTTAGACATTGTTGGCTGGGCGACGCGCACATCGACACATTTCATACGCGGATCTTTTGTTACGTTATGAGAGAGACCGAGTACGTGGTCCGCCCCAAACTATTATTTTTTTTTAGTAGCTGTATACACACCTATCTGTTATTTGGAACCCATGAAGCTCTCGTCCTCTGCACCCGTTAAATCAATTTTTCACAACGAACAGGGTCTCTTTCAAACTTATGAAGGGCAATTCCATTCTCCCGAGTGTTCAAGCAATGTCCAGCAATGCAATGAGCCGGCATTTTGGCTAACACGAAGGAACAACAAGTTACCTTCCCGGAGGTAAAACTAATGGAAACAAACAAATCCACTAGGGTCGCCGCTGTCCTTTACATCACTTCCTGCTTCTTCTCGAAAACAAATCCCTGAGAGGATTTTCATGGCAGGAGTTACAAAAAGCTGTATACGTCAAAATCCTGTTTTGTGGTGGGGAAAAAAACTCATGGGGCCATATTGGCTGTGGGTTTTTCATTAATAATATACTAAAAATCATCCATTTTATGACAGGCCCACTTTAAGTTTGTGTACATAGCACATTTTTTGTGCCTGTATTTTGGTATTAAAGGAAATTAAACAGTGATCAGATGAGCCCAAAGCTGCATGGGGAATTGCACTGTACGAGTCCTTCAGGGTAGTTTCGCCGTGGCCTACGATGCTGATTTCCCTGGTGAGTCAGTCAATGTGCTGCTTATATTCAGGGAGTTCATGATTTGAATTTTGCTTTGTTAAAATCCCCAAGAATAACGACAGGTGAATATGTGTGGTTTTTTTTTCCCAAGTTTGTTTACTTGGTCAACCACCGCCGTGTTAGCCTGGGGGGATGTAAACACCGGCGAGTATAAATAAAGCAAACTCACTTGGGGACCAGAATGACTGACAGTTCAAAAACAGCGACTCCTAGTCCAGGCTGCAGGACGTGCTGTTATTTTTCTCTTCTTTGTGAGAAGATGAAGTTTGTCCATTTTGTTGAGGAGAGACTGGAGATTTGAAATCCTCGGTGTCTGATCTTAACCTGCGCTCCGATACGTTTCCCATTCCCATCTTGGCTTTAGAAGAAGTTGACAGGCTTTCCCTGGTAGACACCAGATCCATTTTTTTCTTTGCGCATCATCAGTCAGTCAAGTCAGAAAACCACAGTTTTGGGATCAAAGGTGGGCGGTGGTTGTGCTAACACTTTTGCTAATGCTATTAGTAGCTACTAGTCGCAGTAAAGTAAAACTGACAGCTGGAAAGTTACATACCGTAAATATACTAACTAGTTAAGCCAACTTCCTCGCTCAGCATTCTGCAGGTCTGCTCTTTTGTCTGTACAGACACTGAATGGACCTTTCCAATGGCAAGCTTAAGCTCCGCCACCTTAGCCATGTCCCACAAGCTTTCAAAATGGTGATTGAACAGAACATGTTTGAAGTCGATTCTCAATCACGTATTCCAGATAATATCTGGGTATGTTGTTTGCCAAATTCATCAGACTTGTCCAAGAGAGTTCTATAGAGCGGTCTCAACTATTTCATGCAAGGATATGTACACGGAATTAAAATTTTGGACGGAGCAGGATGCAATGTCAGAGTTACGGTGAAATGTTGGCGATCGATGCAAAAAAAAAGTTTGACGCCTCACAAACTTCATGTTGAAATCCACAAGGATAAAATTGTGGAATCGTACTGCGCATGTAAAGCAGGGTGAGTAATTTTTATTTGGAAAGATCACAAGTAATATCATTGTAGTCTTTATAAGTGAGTGGGTGTATTCATTTGACTTGGCTCATAATCGAACCCAGCGCTCTGTCTTAAAAGTCTGATGCGATATAAAGAGGCAAATAGACATTTGTCTTGCATGACATGGCACATTTACTTCTTCGGCATAAAACATTACACACTTCATTCAGCAGGTCAGTGATACCCTAACAAAGTGAAAGTTGTTCTCCTGCAATGTATAAAGCACTGATAATAATGAAATCAAACTCAGAGAAGATACTTCTACCTCACTTAACTTCGAACATACAGCGCTGTGTTTCTTGATATCGTTCACATTTAGTTGTACGTGCGCTCTTCCCCGAGCCTTAATCCATCGTAGACACTTCATCAACTGTGTTTTATGCTTTGGAAAATGAATCAACCGGGCCCCTTATAACCTAGCCGGATATCTTTCATCAGAATTGCACGTTCCCCAAGCGCTTCTGAGGACCATTTACATCGTAATGTTAACTTTTTAAAGCGCCTGCTACTGACAACCAGCATTGCTTGTGGGACAATACGACAAGAGGGGCGTGTCAAGCCAGGGGTTAAGACAATGCAGCTATCTCATTGACTATTATTGTATGAGTGATTGACAGGTCGTAAAGGTCCAATGGTAGCAGTAGTTATCAAAAAGTTCCAGGTGCCCACAAACAGCAATGCTAATTTTATCTTCCATTGTTCTTCTCAACAACTCCAGGAACGTTGTTTGTGATGCAGCGTATGCTCGATGCCGATTGGCTGTCACACCAATGACATTTTCAAACACTTGCGGATCGGGGATGAATTTTCTCCTTTTCACCTGATTTGCGTCACCTGGCATGAATTTGCTTTGACTTTGTGTCGTAAGATTCGTTCAGCAATGTTAAAAATACAAATCTTGAGCTCTCAGCTACTATTACAAGCTTCCAAAGTTCAACATGATCCAAATCAAACTGTAGCCCTTTTTCTGCATCCTATTCTGGATTTTACAACTTGTCTTTATTCTGTTTCTGACTTCTTACCAGGTGGAACTGGAGAGCAAAAAAAAAAAAAAAAAAAAAACAAAACAGCGATTCAACAGACAAGAATTTGACGAATCCACACGTCAACAACGGAGAGTTTGCAGAATTTGCTCCAGTCACTTCACGCACACTGCATACACTTCAAGAGCGTCTTCTTTCTCCTCTCTGTGAAGGGAAGGCGCGTTTACCTTTATTCACCAGGCTTACTTTGAATGTGAAGCGAATATGACAAAGTGCTGTGTCCATCGAGGCGGAGGAGGAATGGCGGTCTCTTTTGTACGTTTCTTCATTGGTTATCTCATATGTTTACACAAAAGGTGCACCTTATATTTCAGTTGAAAGAGACGAAGAAGAATCAGATGAGGGTTGCTTTTTTTTTTTTTATGTTCGTATAAACCAACACACACAAAAAGGCCATATTTGTGCTAATATGCCAATGGTACTGCAATCACGCAAAGCAATCGGCTTTCCCTTTAAGATTTCAAGATTCGTCTTTGTTCCATCGTCATGACCCATCACTGCTGATACGAAAAACTCAAGTCTTCTGCGTCAAGGTCAACAAAGATGTAAAAACTAGTGCTGGCTGACGGGATTTTTTTGAAGATTTGGGGGGTTTCGACAGGTCGCCAATGTAGTTGTGGTCTTGAGGCCGCATGTGTTTAAGAATATTTGTTTGTCCGACTTTTCAGATTTTTTGGGGGGGGTGAAAGTATTTTTGCGTGACTGTTTTGTGGTTCAACTTAAGCAGGTACACACATACAGACAATGGAATTTGAGCCTTTTACCTCACTTGCAATCAAAGTCAGAAAATGTCGGGCATAAATGATTATCCCATGGTGTGCGGTGCGTTAAAAGTTATTTTTCCCTGCTCCAAAAACCGCTCAATCGTTACGGTGGCAAATCCTTAGGCGCATGTTCAACACAACGTACATGAACAGAAAGAATCTTGTACACTTACCAGTTCTGCCACTGATTGTGATGAGTTTTGCGTCACATGTCTCAGAAGTCGTTCACCACAGTGAACATGACAAGGAGAGAGTTTGAAACCACAATGTAGTTTACCGGATCAACCAGATAGCCTAGCTGTGATTTTCTATTTCATCTTCTTTCTTGGTTGAATTTCTCTCCAGTCTGAATGCCCTGTGACACCACGCTGCCTCTCACGGGTCAGTCTCGCTAGTGCCACCAACATCATTGGGGAACGTGACTCAACAATTGTCACGTTTGAACAATTGAGATATTATGTGTGTGGTGTGTTATGTTGGGTATTTTTACTACACCATACTCCAAAAGAAAAACAAGAAAAGAAAAACGAAAACGTTTTGTATCTGGTCGTATTTTGAAGCCGCCTTCAGGATTCACCGTCGCTCTCTCGAACGTCTTCAGTCCGTTTGTGACTATTAAACACATGGCTAGCGCATCGAAAGTGGCAAAAAAAAATAAAAATAACGATTGTATCCCTCATCTGAAGCCTTAGAATGTACCACCGGGTCATCACAATGCAACATGCCATTCAGAAGCCTGATCCGTGCCATGCCAAAACACTTTTGGAATTCTCTTCAGTTCTATTAAGGTGTAAGGCATGTTCGAGTCTCTCTATGTTCTGTCATCTTTATCTAGAATTCTCTGTAGGTATGTTTGGATTTTTAGATGGTAACATTAGTATTTTCTGGTATGCATATGAATCATATGCATATTCGCATTCACTCCTGTAGTCTCTTTTGTTCTCTGAGCAAAGATATTTTTTACAAGTACATAACACTCCTAATAAAACAGAGAGGCCGAGTTGTCGCTATTGCTTTATGGTGGTAGGCGATAACAGTTTAGCATTTTCATGATTGTAAGGTTTGTAACTAGTCATCTAATTTAAACAAATATATATATATAATTATTGTTCTTGGATGTTTTAGATGTTATTTTCTACTGTATCCATTTCAAATAATATCTGTTTGGGTATTTTTACTCTAGTTGGAAATTGGGCCATGATGGAAAACAAGCTGTTTTTTTTTTTTTTCCAGTGGGGGGGGGGGTCCCGTGACAGGAAGTCCACACCCACTCAGCCAATTGCAAACAAAATGGAGGGTGGGGGGGAGCTCCCGAACATAAAAAGGTTGACTCTTTGCACTTCTGTACATAGTCAAAAAAAAGAGAGAAAACATGTATATTGAGATCATATTTTGAATAAAAAAAATGTCTATAATGACCGAGGGTTTTGTTAGGATAACCACAAAAAAAAAAATCGCTTGCATCCAAAAGCCGCTGAGTTGTCATTCTTTAGCCCCGGCCCCTTCAGGAACGGCTAATGTCGCTCTTTTTTAAATTTTTCTTTTTGAGGTTTTTTTTCCGTTTGTCCGCAGCTTGTAGTTTGCCCGGGAACTGAGGAGGGTGGGGGGGTCCACTACCCAACCCCCTCGCACTGTCAGGCCTGTATGTGGAGGCCCAAACAGCATAACACGTACTGTCTCTTTAACTGGGAGGCAAATGCATGTTAAACATATAAATACATGGAGAGAGAAAAAAAGTACTAAGACTAAAGAAGACATGTTACGGAGATATATGTATTTACAATATTCATACTATGTAATGGAATAAGATATTTATAGAAAAAAATATAGAATAGTGGTTTATTTAAAAAAAATGAAGAAAAAAAATCCTAAGGATACAGCGTAGTCACCACTTGGAGAGACATACAGCAAATACTTCTCAATATGCTCTTCTGTTCGTGTAAGATGTGCTTCTCTAGAAGCATTTTGGGGTTTTGTTCACCAGACCGGATTATCTCTCACTTGCCATCATCGCGCATGCTTAAATAAAAGAAAAACATTTTTCTCGTTTGTTTATTTTTGTTTCTTTGTTTTGTTTCCTCTGCTCTTTGTGATGTATTATGTCCTCTGCTGCTGTTTGTTTCTGCTTGTTTAACTGCGGCGTGCCCCCCACCCCGCCACCCCCCCCCTCCTTCTGCGTCAGTCAAGAGATGGAAAAACTAGTCAAAAGCCATAAAATGTTCAATATGACTGACTGGAGGCGGGATGAAGTCCACAAATGTGTTTGTTTTCCCTGGGGGCCTGCATTGCTATATATGATTTTTGCTGTTATGGATTTAAAAAAAAATGTAATAAAAAAATACAAAGCAACAGCATAATTGACTTAAATTATTTGTACACGAAAATTGACTTAAATTATTTGTACACGAATTCTGGGTGATGTTATGTGTTGCTGTTCATCTTGACCTGAGGCTGGTTGGATCTCCTGTGTCAAAAGCGGCCTTGAGGATCCATCGGGAGTCGAATGACTGTGAAGCACCGTCCAACCGCAAGATGGCGCTGCCGCTTTGTCAGGTTAGGCTGAGTGCAGATGAGCCAGTACCTGCTAATACCCAACATTGGATGTCATGAAATTCATTGTACTGTATTAAGTTACAATAAATGAAATAATGTATGTGGAATATTTTTTTATGATTGTACTTGTGGTTTTGCAGCGGAGTAGAACTACGCTGCCTCAAGTTGTTTCTAACTGTATACACGAGAGGGACAAATAAAAATGTTAAAATAAGTTCTAATGTTTTGGTTAACGACTTGTAGTCATTCCTTGTAAAATTATGCCTAAAATCACCACTTTGACTCCTGACTGGCTCTGCAATGTCACATGATTTTTTTTCGTTTTGTTTTTTTCCCCTCCACATTATTAACTTATTCAACTATTCATTTCAGATGCACCACCATCCTGAGGTTGTTGCTGAGTCATCATTTGGCCAATTTTCTGTGGTGTGAGTGTCTGATTACAGTAAGTGTGCGTTTTGAAGCAGAGGAATAGAAAGCAGCAGCATTTAAAATTTGCAATTCTTGAGTCAAGCGCTGTTGGTTCAGAATTTAGCAACCACGACCAGTGTTCGGACTTACGACTGTGAGAAGGACATGTTCTAATATGTTTACCCGCTTCTTACCTGAATATGGTAAGCAAACCGTTAAAAAGCAAAATGTCATGCACTGCAATTCATTGACGTGAAGTAGCCCAATAACATCTGATACCAGGCTAAGAGAAGATGAAAAATAAAAAAAATCAACCAAAATCATGCGGAAACACAAAACGTTGGTTACACTGCATAGCTACAAAAAAGAATAAAAACTGGGAGTTGCTTTAAATCCAATTTTCCATGCTTTGCCCAAACAGATGAATTCCAAAGAATTGCCTTTCATGTTGTGTGGCATAGCCTGAGGGATCTGAATTTACCCCCCCCAAAAAAAAAAAAAATAAGTAAATAAGTTCTAAATGAAATACACAGTGACAACTATGAACACGCCTGATAATTGTAATATGGCTCTGAGGATAAAAAATGATTTATTTGGCCTACCTTAATAACAAACTATGAAGTTCACAGATGTAAATCTCTGGCAATAATCAACTCCAAACAATTTCCAGGCTTATTCAGTGAGCAAATGTTCACACGTTCGACGTTTGAACCCCTAGAAAGTCTAAGAAGAAGGAATTAAGAGGGTGTCTTTAATCCGGCACTGACAAAATAAGGGTGACCTTATGAGGGCTGCGAGGGCGGGCCCAGCTGTACCCCCAGTGCATGAACGGGCGCCATTCACACGCTGGCAGGAAGT
This sequence comes from Syngnathoides biaculeatus, assembly GCF_019802595.1. Taxonomy (NCBI): domain Eukaryota; kingdom Metazoa; phylum Chordata; class Actinopteri; order Syngnathiformes; family Syngnathidae; genus Syngnathoides; species Syngnathoides biaculeatus. The sequence continues at coordinate 23,133,729 of NC_084647.1, read as the reverse complement.
CTGGAACTATATAATGCTTGTGAGCTACAAGCACCATTGTGGGTCGGCTCGCTTGTCTTTGTGGGATTGTTGAGGTGCAGTTTGAGGATGTAGGAAGGGTCAAAGGTCCCATGAAGCCATTATGCAAAATGAGGAAACAACACAACCTAATAGATAAGGAATGGACTAAGACGGACAAAAGATACGAGGAAAGTCATTTTTCACATGAATCCAATTTTTTATAATAGTAAATAATTCATTTGATTTATATCTTTCAAGCCACCTAGGGTCGCCGTACAAGCGGGAAATAATAACTTGACTAGGCAGTCTGGAACATGTGTGTCTTTAGTTTGGATTTGAAGAAGGTTAATGGGTCTGCGGGGCGCGATGGTGATGGTGACTGAAGGTTCTGTCCCTCGCAGTGAAACAGATGAGCAGAAGAGACACTGTGATAGATGGACGACGAAGATCTGAGAGAGTGGGAGCGGATGGCAATGAGAAGGAGGTCAGAAAGATAATGGCAGGCCAAGGTTATTGATGGCGTTGAAGGTGCAGCTCAGTATTGGATGCGGATTTTCAACGGGGAGCCTGTGGAGTTGTTGCAGGCACCTCATCTGGCTCCTCTTAACACAGAGGAGCATCGGGATGAAAAAAATGGGACAGAACTCCGACATCAAAGCAAGGTGGTGGGATCATCATTATATGGGTGTGCTTGCCACTTCAGGGCCTGGACAAATCACCATCATCAAATAGAACAAGAATTCACTTTATTTTGTGGAAGAACGTGAGCCCGTCTGTTCAATTTGTGAAGCTCAAGAGGAATGCTGTCGCGACAGCACAATGATCCGAAACACAAGCAAATCAACGACAGAGTGGCTTCAGAAATAGGACATGCATGTTTTGGGGTGGTCCTGTCAAATCCTGACCTCAACCCACTTGAGATGTTGACGAGATTTATTTTCAGCAGAAATCTTGTTTGGGAAAGAGCAATGCTGTAAAATTCTCCTGATTTTGTGCACGTACAATCTGCAACTGCAGGAAACATTTGGTTGAGGTTATTTCTGATAGAAGAGGTCAACCTGCAGTTTTAGTTTCACTTTTTTATCTAATTTAACGTGCTGAAGTGTAATATTAGTGCACATTGAGCTCTAACTTCTCACACATTCAGTTGTGACACAAAGTGCAATAATATTTCTTCGGCATGGCTGTGGTTTAATGCCGGCGAGGATAAATCGTTCAGCGGAAGAGAAAATACCAAAAGATTTTGAAGACAAGATATTAATCGACTGGTGCCCTCTGAGATTTGGCTGCAGCGGCAGCAACGTGGAGTTGGAGTTATTAACGTCTGGCAGAGCATTTTTCACACTGTACTTTTTTTTAACCCATTTTATTACATATTGATAGTCCGTATCTGCTGAATACATTTAAAGAGCCATATTTAATATAATCGCTGATACCATCCCTGTAAGTCTGTACTTGTACTCAGACTCTGGGGGAAGAAAAAAAATGCTCTGATACGACCACAGTGGTACCACTTAAACAACGTGACGTATAACCTTCGGGCAAGGGGAGTACGAGCATGCCGCGTCAAGTTTGAAGATATTTCAGATAAATGCTTTCGTGTTAGCTGTTCTACAAAATGGATGACGATTGGCAATGGAGGCCTCGAGTTTCTAGTCCATCTACAGTGAAGATAAGTATTTAAACACCCTGCTATATTGCAAGTTCTACCACAAATGGAGTGGTCTGAAATTTTCATTGTCGGTGTATATCCACTGTGAGAAAGATAATCTAAAAAGAAAAATCCATAAAACACAATATATGATTTATTTGTGTGATACAGATTCAAATAAGTATTTGAACACCTATCAGCGAGAATTCTGACCTTCAAAGACTTGTTAGTCCGCCTTTAAAAGTCCACCTCCACTCCATGTTAGCTACATAAAGACACCTGTTCACCTCATACAATCAGTAAGACTCAAAGTTGTAACATGGCGAAGACAAAAAGAGCTGTCCAAAGACACCAGAGACAACATTGTACAACCCCACACGACTGGATAGGGCTACACAGAAATTGCCAAGCAGCTTGGTGAAAAAAGGTCTAAAAGGCTGTTTTGTTGCAATCATTAGAAAATGAAAGAAGCTAAACATGATGGTCACCCTCAATCGGAGTGGAGCCCCATGCAAGATATCACCTTGAGGGGTCCCAATCATCCTTAGAAAGGTGAGGAATCATCCCAGGACTACACGACAGTACTTGGTCGATGACCTAAAAAGACCTGGGACCACTGTTTCCAAGGTGACTGTTGGTAATCCTTGAGGACGTCATGATTTGAAATTATGCATGGCACGGAAGGTTCCCCTGCTTAAACCTGCACATGTCAAGGGCTGTCTTAAGTTTGCCAATGACCATTTGGATGAAACAGAGAAGACATGGGAGAATGTTTTGTGGTCAGATGAGACCAAAATTGAACTTTTTGGTCATAATTCCACTAACCGTGTTTGGAGGAAGACAAATGCTGAGTTCCATCCCAAAAACACCATCCCTACTGTGAAGCCTGGGGGTGGTGGGATCATGCTTTGGGCGTGTTTTTCTGCACATGGGACAGGACGGCTGCACTGTATTAAGAAGACGATAACCACGGCCATGTATTGTGAGATTTTGGGGAAACAACCTATTTCCCTCAATCAGAGGATTGAAGATGAGCAGTGGCTGGGTCTTTTAACATGACGATGACCCAAAAACACACAGCCAGGAAAACCAAGGATTAGCTCCGTAAGAAGCATATCAAGGTTCTCCCGTGGCCTAGCCAGTCTCCAGACCTAAACCCAAAGGAAAATCTTTGGAGGGAGCTGAAACCCTGTGTTTCTCAGCGACAGCCCAGAAACCTGTCTGATCTCGAGAAGATCTGTGTGGAGGAGTGCTCCAAAATCCCTCCTGCAGTGCGTACAAACCTGGTGAACAACTACAGGAAATGTTTGACCTCTGTAATTGGAAACAATGGCTACTGTACCAAATATTAACATTGGTTTTCTCGGGTGTTCAAACAATTATTTGCAGCTGTATCACACAAATAAATCATTGAAAAAAATCTCACATTGTGATTTCTAGATTTTTCTTTTTAGATTGTCTCTCTCACAGTGGGCTTGCACCTACAATGAAAATTTCAGACCCCTCCATTATTTCTAAGTGGGGGAACTTGCAATATAGCAGGGTGTTCGAATACTTGTTTTCTTCACTGTATATTCTGTTATGACTCAATGCGCCAAATTTTCCAAATGATTTGCCATGAGGAAGTTAGTGTCTTTATTCTTTAGTTTCAAATTAGCATCCCAGTAGGTGCTTGCTTAAATTCTGAGCCTCAGGATCGGCAACTTTAATGAATACTCAGTATGCATTACTGCGTGTGGGCAGGATACCCAGCAAAAACTTAACATGCTTCGTGAGATGACTATAAAATAATGACCAAGTACTTCAGGCGGCGCATGGATTTATTCGACTTCCGTCCGAGTGTTCATTGTTACACAGTATGACTCATCAGATAAACATTAGCAGGTGAATCACTCGTTTTCTGATGATTGCTCATTAGCCTTCAGACCCTAAATTGGCGAATCATCAACTATGAGTCCCTTCCTTTGTTCATTTTTCGTATTTCCACAGATCAGACTATTTACTTCTTCCATTGCTCTTGATGTGCAATTCCAAATGAAACCGCCGTTTTCAGTAAAGCGAAGGGAAGTGCTAAAGTTTAAATTCTTATATCATGGAGAGGGCGTCGGGAGTCCATTATGTGGCGCCGTTTTCAGCCACACTTAAAAATTCTTAAGAAGATTCACACTGTCAAAGCACACTTGAGTACTACAAGGTTTGTACTCTTTGAACATGTCTTCCAACGTCATATAAGGTATTTACAAACAAATCAGAATTCATTTTACGGGGTCAGACATTTAACATAGAGATGAGGTTTTGTTAAATCCCAAGACTCCATCTCCACTTCCTTACACGCTGTGGTTCATGCAAGCCTTACTTGTTTTGTTTTAGATTATCCATCCCTAATTTTTCTGAGACGCTTATCCTCACGAGGGTCGCGGGAGTGCCGGCACCTCTCTTTTCCAAATTGTTGAAAGTGAAGACGGAATCAGCCATAAACACTCTACAAATTGAGAAACACCTCCATCAATTTAAAGTAACCATTGTTAGCTTCACAAAAGGGAATTTTTATGCCACTGAGTTTGTTTTGGATTTTAGGAATGTAGTCCCGATGCACCTAATGTTCTTTTAATATTGCACGAGTTGAGAAATTGCCCTGTGCAGTTTATCATCAAAGGCTCTTCTGTCATTTCTTTTACTCCTGAGTGTCCTTTTCTAAAGGGATTTCTTGTGGCGTAGAATGCTCCCCAAACTGCGAGACACACATTTACTGCTTCTGCCGCTATTCAGTCAGAGGTCTTGATGTGTGAGTTCCCATGGTGCACTGCTGGCTTGCTCTGCTCTGTTCCAACAACAAGAAAAAGATTGTTTGCTTCTCGCCCCTCCCACTTCTCCGGCCAGATGTAACGCGCCGCCGCTTCCTCTCTCAGCCTGCCTTTCTTCTCGTCCTTTTAGTTATTCAACCTTTGCCTCCCCCTCAAAAGCATCCTCTCTTTTCTCTCAGAAAAAAAGTGTGTGCCCCCCCCCCACCCCGCCTTTTCAAGTCCCCTCCCTCATGAGCCTTTCTACCCATCTCACGCTGCACCATATTGATAAGCGGACGTGTGACGGCGGGGTGGCTTCACACGGTGGGTTTCTGAGAGGTTCTCCGTCGTACACGTCGGACGTTTGATTTTCGCAGGCATTCGTCCGGGACTAGCTTTGATTTTGATTAGTCCAACGGTGACTTTGAACAATTGTACAACTTTTAATTTGGTGAAACAAGTTGAACACTAACAAAGACTGACTATCTAGAAGTGCAACTCTGGCCTTTACCTGTCTCTTGTGTTCAGGTGCAACAATTCAAGCTGAGTAGCCTGCAGACGGGTCAAGAGTTAGATTTTGCACCTGAGGCAAGGTTATTGCAGGTCAAGAGAGGACCGAGCGCACCACACAAGAGCTTTAGTCAAGCGCCGACCTTGTGGAGCTCGTGTTTTATGTTTGTGCATTTCACACATTGCTGCCATGCACTGCCCACACACTACAATAAAAACTAAAATTAATAGCAATCCAGCCCGGCCCATCTGTCTAGTCGGTGTGGTTGAAGCAACAGGGTATAACATCGAGGACACGTCTGTTCTTAAAGGACCTGTGAAATGCCCACTAAAAAGACCCTAAAATAGCCTCTTCAGGACAAAAATGGCAGACTTTGTTGATTGAGGAACTACATTTTTTAGTTTGTTTTATCTCAATTGTGTTATGCAGGTCAAATGAATGATGGGAAGTGTTGAAATGATTTATCTTGAGCTTGTCTTTTTATGTTACAAAAGCCTGGAATTTAAACAGGAGTGTGTAGATTTATTTTTTTTTTAATATCCACCATGTGTTTTTTAAATTTGGGCAAAATCTCTAGGGCTTTGTTTTGGAAATAGGTTTTTAAAAATTAACCTTTTTTTGTGCGCTTTTAATACTTCTTGTGTTTCAAAATAGAAGTACACTGAGGGGTAAATGACCAAAGAGGAGGTCGGAGATCACAGGTCACTTCAAAGCCAGGATACAAGGCTGTTTACTTCACATTGGAGAGGGTGAAGCTTTTTGAAGAGAATTTGTCTTGGGACAAAGTGATCCAATGTTCCGTAATCCACAGACAGCACCTTAGGAAATACTCAAACAGTATTTTGTTGTTGTCGTACTCCGCAAACGGGGGTCACGGATACTTGACCTGGTGTAAGTCCTAGTCATAGACAGAAAGCAGCCTGGATTCCTAGTGCTGCGCTGTTATGCCATGCATGGATGCCTGTCGGACAGTCTGAAAATGATTGTATCCTCAACAAAGCCTTAAATAGGCTGTAGCTAACTGCAGCTAATCGAATATAATTGACAATTTGCTCGCTCTCGTGGCCTGACTGTGACAAAACAAGCGAACTCTAACTGTTTTGTGGGTCCACTTATTACATGTTCGCACTCATTTTGGCTGCAAATAGGCTGATTAAATTTTGAATAGAGGAAAACCCTCCAAGCGGCACGGTGGATCAGCTGGAAGCCGTTGGCCTCAAAGTTCTGAGCTCCCAGGTTCAAGTTTGTGTGTGAAGTTTGCATGTTCTTTCTCCGCGCACTCCGGTTTCCTCCCACATCCCAAAAGCATGCAACATTAATTGGACACTGGAAATTGCCCCTAGGTGTGATTGAGAGTGCGGCTGTTTGTCTCGATGTGCCCTGCGATTGGCTGGCAACCAGTTCAGGGTGTACCCCGCCGCCTGCCCATTGACAGCTGGGATAGGCTCCAGTACTCCCAGCAACCCTCATGAGGATAAGCGGCGACGAAAATGGATGGATGGAAAACCCTCCAAATGGCAACAGTGTTTGCGATGTTATAATTACCGTTTATAACATCAATATCAAACAGTAGCGTGCAGACCTCCACCAAAGCTGAACTGTTCAGGACTTCAAAGAATCAATTTGTGTGCTACCAAAATTAAAAGAGTACCCTTGTCTCTTAAATCATTGCAACTGTGTTGAAAAAACTTTTTTTTTTGTGAGAAATACTGTGAGTAAGCAAGTAAAATAAACCTGTTGCAACATGCAGTTTCTAGTTCCACTTGTCACTCTCTTTCATATTTCTTTTTTAAAAATATTTTCTCTTGTTTGCAATGGTAGCGTATCACTGCTGTCTCCTCCTTAGCATGTTCAGACACATCGTCGCACCGTCGGCGTGTGAATTGAATCCCTTCATTCATTTATAGTGGCTAAACGTCTCATATAAATGCATACGCGCCTTCAGGTTTCCGCTCCAGAATTTCTTTCATTATGCGACGGCTTCGTCCCCTGATGGGAAAAGCTAGGAACAAAAACTCACTTTAAAGCTTCTTCTGTACATTTGTTCCTGCACAATTTTCATGCATTAGGTGGGAATGGATCAGAGCCATTTTGATTACCATTCACGGACGGGACTCTCTTATTAATGTTGTTCAATCATGCAGGAGTGATTGAAGGAGGAGAAGAGGAGGCAGAACCTCTTCTGCTCCAATGACATGCTTTTCAATCTCCGTTTGCTGCTTTATGATTTGTATAGATTTTCTGTTTGGATCCAATAATAATTTCATGGTAACATTTGAAGTGTCTTTTTTTCCCTTCAAGTGCGTAGATAACATGCAAAGTGTGGCATCACGCAGCTGGCCTCACCTCAGTTATGCAGCAAAGTACTACTGTATTTGACATGTGACCAGATACACCAGATTGTTTATTTGGAGAGTAAAAAAACCTGCATTTTTTTATTCCATAAATTGTTATTGTTTGCATATTTGTAATGAGAATATTTTGGGGAATATTTTGAACTTCTATTTTCATGCCAGCAAACAAATTGGTGCAGCCACAGTGGAGCTCTGTGTTGTAGTAGCAAAACCTCGCTTCGCAATAATCAATTCTACATAATAAATTATTTTTAAAGGATCAATTCTCATACCCAGTAATGATCATATTTATAAGTGTGCTTTGCGACTGCAATCCAGCATTAAAACACATTTGCCAATGTAGATGTGCACAGTATACAAATTGTAAAAATGTGCAAATCTTATTTAGCTACATGAGCGCAACAAAATATGATGCCTTGCCTTTTGACACATCTCCAACCACAACACCAAACATTTTTGAATTAATAGTTCTAGCGGAATATTATGGAAGAAATGTAGCAAATATTGTATTAAAATGCATTGTGTCCACATGACGCATTGCTGGGAAAGGAGTCCCGTCCATCCTGTTTGCCGTTTTGCACTCATGAGTCAGCGCTCAGTCCAGCAAAAGGCACCAACAAAACCCTAATGCCTGCCATTAGCTCAGCGACTCTTTTGCACTCAGCATCTCGTCTAAACGCATCCTTATGGCTGACAAATGATGGAGTAGAATGCTCCATTAGGCGGACTTGTGCAATCCTCCGCGTCTACCTGACCGCACACTTTCCCACATTTGAAGCTTGAAAACATCCACTTTGAAAAGGATTGCCACCGTTTGACCGAATACTTGATATGCCAGTCCAAAGACTCTTTTTGATTTTACACATTCATACTCATTTATAGCAACAGTATTACAATTAAGTCACCATTTTTTGAATTACTGTTGCAGGTTCAATCGCAATGCTTTAACCCGCTCAATCCAGTTTTTACAGCAATAAACATTTAATGACATCATGTCATTAGATATCTTTGTACAGTGTAATGTATTGTTCAATTTTATTGTGGTTAAGCCTTCAGTGCCTCCATAACTATATGTATCGCAATGCAATTCCTCATTAGAACACATCATTAAATGTACTCCATAACCACGCTCCATTAGAGCGTTCATTCTCTTAATTGGCACTCGAGCGACTTTCGTCTGGCCATCTGGAGGGTGGCCTAAATATTTGGCGAGAGCAATTACAACAATGGGGGACTGCTTGGGTTTCTGCAGCGGTTCCAAAGCATGCACCTTTGTTGTTTTTAACACCAACGTTATCCGTCCATTACAAAAGTGATCCATTAAGGAGTGGAATGTGTGTATTTTGACTTACTCCACGTACTTTCTGAGCATGTGGCCAGTTGTATTTCCTTCTTGCATTCATGGATCACGTATGCAAATAGCAGCAGCCTTTCACCAAGATCTCCATGTTAAGAGGCATCCGAGACCCGAGTCCGGGGTCCTATCAAATTATCATTCGCCGCCGATTCGTCGATATGCAGCGTTTGGGGGCATTTGTAGCCCAAATAACACAAATTACATTACATTTCGTTGAAGGTGTATTTCTTCCAGTTCTACAGTTGCAAAGTTTGATAGCTAAATGCACCTTTGACTGGTAGAACTGGGCAAAGTTATTAAGAATGTGGAAGTGGCCCTTCCTGTAAATGGCCACTTCATTATTCTGAATAACTTAGCCCATTCCAGTGAATGCCCACTGGATCGTGTAAGGTCACTTGCTGTTTATGTCTTGAAGTAGAGGACTCTTGCCGGAGTACACCCCAGCCCGCTTTTGTCATGGGGCTACTTTTTAGCCAGGGCCACCAAAAATCTGGTCATCTAAGATGGTGAAAAAGAGTTCTAAGTGATACCTTAAAGGTTTACTGACACTCAAAGCATGATTTTTAGTATGTTTTTAATTTTTAAAAAAGGCAGCCGGAACGGACCCATCGGTTTTTTTCACCACACATGATTTTGACATATGTGGCCTTTTTGTAACTCCCGACATATAAATACTCTCGAGGGATTTGTTTTGGAGAAGAAGCAGGAAGTGACATTATTAGCAGATGCCCACTCAGACGGGTTTATTCCAGTTTTACCTGCGGAAGGTAACTCTTTGTTCCTTCGTGTTAGCCAAAATGCCAGCTCGTTGTATTGCTAGATATTGTTCAAACACTCGAGAGGGCTGATTTACTCTTTCTTCGTATGTTTTCAAAAGACTCGGTTCGTCGTGAAAAATGCATTGCACAGGTGCAAAGGACGAAAGCTATGTGGTTCCAAATGACATGTAGGTGTGTATAGAGCTATAAAAAAAAATAATAGTTGGGGGGGGCGTCCCTTGCCGCTGAGTATGCTACATACTGTCACACTGTTGGGGAGTCTGTTGTTAGTTAGAAGTGATCCACGTATCATCTAAATCAAAACAATAGGATAATATTAACCCGGTCACTTCACTCGACTGTGAGATGTTCTCTTCTTCGAAAACAGCTTCCATGTCAGAAGGGGCATTGGAAAAATCTGAAAATCTCTGTTCTTCCTCTCCCATAGCAGGTGCCACTACGTGTTTTCAATGACGAATGTCCCAGTGACATCTGCTGATGACGTTGCAGGCAATTTTGCTACCGCTTGGATATCGAATGAAACTTCCGTAACTTTGCGCATGGCTGACACGCTCTCCGCTCATATTTAATTTTTTCGTATAGATATTGATGTGAATAATGTTATGTCTTTTTCATTACCAAATCTATTTTAGAATGTTTATTGGCATGTCAGTGGGATTTTAACAATTCACTACTATGCTGTTTTTAGTCTTTGCACAAGCTTTCAGCGCATACCATTCAACACATTTCAACGTATAAAGCAGTGATTCCCAACCTTTCTTGAGCCAAGGCATATGTCTTGCATTTGAACAATCTTATGGCACACCACCGTTCAAAAGTGTCACAAATAGTAGAAGTAAACTACAGTATGCACTGTCTGGCATCAAATAGAAGAGCATGTATTTGTTTGTCTCTTCTGTGGCACTGTGGCTTATTTTGTATGCTAACGCGTATAAAAAAAAATATCTAGATACATACTGTGGAAGTGATTTATGAGGCTGAAAGATGGTGTGACAACAAAGAGAGTGGAACATCTCTAGGAGTCTGTTTGTGTTTACAAAGCTGGGAAAAAAGCCTCACAGACTTATCAGTGCAAGTGTTTGCTTCCTGTTTTGCTGGAGTTTCACGACTGTCAAACAAATTAAAGGCCCTAAACTTCTCCTATTATTCCATCTTTACAGACAACAACAATAAGAGTGTTCAAAAGCATCAAAACGTATCCTCTTCTTGTTGCTGCTAATACTAAAGTTAGTACTAAATAATGTCAACTACAATATTATTGTGTCATTATCCAAGCCGCTTATCCTCACAAGGGTCACGGGAAAGCTGGAGCCTATCCCAGCTAGCTTTGGGTGGAAGGCGGACTACACCCTGAACTGGTCGCCAGTCAGTCGCAGGGCAGATATTGACACCATCGGTGACCGGGAATCGATCCCACGCTGCCCGCACAAAACGCAGGTACGTGTACCACTACACCATCAGTGATAATAATAATTGTAATAATTTACATGAAAAACTCAGCTATTAGAACATATAGGAAAAAATAAAGGAGGGATGGTTCTTAAAGGGAATCTCTTGTGAAAAAATGACCTTTGTCTGTTTGAACAGTGACTGAGGACAATATTGAAATCCCAGCCGCACCTGTGTGTGTTTGTTCTTGACGTGCCTGCGTGGGTTTTCTCCGGGCACTCCCTCCCCCCCCCCACACATTCCAAAATCATGCAACATCAATTGGACACTCGAAATTGCCCCTAAGTGTGATTGTGAGTGTGAATAGTTGTTTGTTTCAATGTGCCCTGCGATTGGCTGGCAACTAGTTCAGGGTGTACCCTGCTTTCTGCCCAAAGACAGCTGGGATTGGCTCCATCACTCCCGCCACCCTTGTGAGGATAAGCAGCTCAGAAAATGGATTGATGACTTTTGTCTGTATATCAATAGTTTGGGCTCTGGAATGCCAGCCAGCCCAGTGTGTATACATTTAAACAAGTACTTTAACCAAACCTTTAGTTAACTATTTCAAAAAAATATGTCTTGTAAAGTTTGCCAAATTGCTTCTTCACAAACTAGGTTGGCCACTATCTCGCTATGATCAAGCAAAGGTCAGAGTCCAACAGCTACAAAGACAACAAGGTAAGCAGAGCTGCAGTATCATCTAACAGTGTTACCACCTTCGGATAACCAACATGTACTGCAATATTCCTCTAAGTTATCAGTGTTGGGGCGTGAGGTATGTCTCACATGCACACTATTTGATAAAATATTATTCGGCTGCCTGGTCATGAAGTGGTACCTCCACAAGTTAAAATAAAATACAATTTTTTGAACGCTCACTTTGTGGGCTTCACGGGGCAGTTTGAACATGAAGGTGTGAACATTTCCTGCTCAGGTGGGTGTCTCAAAATCTGCAATAAAAGTACAAAAAGTCGCTAGATTTGTTGCGCGTCACTTTGGTTCAAAAGTAGTTGCAAAACTTATATAGAAGGTGACATAGCGTTCACACCCTGACTTGTCATCATAATAAAAGCCAGGGTTTTTTTTGTATACTTTACAGTGTCTTACAACAATAAATGCTTGTACAGTTTAATTTTTTGGAATAAAATCTCTGCTTCATTTTTTGATGAACACTTGGTCTACACGTAGACTGTTACTTAATTTTAATTCTTGTCATGATGGTTGTGCTCGTACTTACTTCCAAGTATTTTTGGGAGTGGAGCTGTTAAAAAAAAGTTCGAGAGCCACTTTTGTAGACGATAGCTCACGTTAAGTAATCCTCATTTTAGCTAATATTTTTTTAATTCTTATCTGTTTTGCATTGGGAATTACTGGGAGAATGTTGCAAGCAAGTATGCAGTTTCTCTCTTGACTCTCTAGGATAACTGTTTAAATGTTTACTGCCACGATAAACATACAGTAAACTGTTTGCTCTGCTTACGAGACGAACGCGACAACAAAATGTCCATTTTGCATTGAGGGGTTAGAAAAGACGAGCATTTACCCTGGAAAACTAACAAGTGGGAAAAGAAATATGTTTCACAGGTGGAGAACGCGATGTTTCATTTCAACACATTTAAATCATATTAATTGACTTTTTAAACACAAAAAATGAAATATCGCCACAGGGTGAACTATGTAGGAGGCTCCAGTCAATAGCATCTGACACTGTATGAGATGATGTGCCTGGAAAAAAAGTGACATACGTAAGCCATGCCGACGTGACAACTCCATCACGGTGACATTTGCACTGGGTGGACACGTTGACCTTCTAGTTGCTCCTCACCAAGACCTCGCTGACATTCACACGTCCATCGATTGCACTGCAGCAAGAGTCTGGCGCGGCACTTAGCGTAATCACATCTTGTGGTTTGGTTAAATTTTGCGCGAGAGGTTTAAAATGAGGTTTTAAAAAAAAGCGGTCATGAATTAAAGCCTCTGGATCTCAGTTGAGGACCCAAAGAGCAGCTGACCTTTGTACGTGAGTGGTTCAGAGCACCTAATTTAACTGACCCTGCATTTCAGCTATGCGGGGTTTGACCGCTTGGTCTGAGGGAAATGACATCAGGGAAGTGTTTACGCCGAAAGCGGCTGCTTTTCTACTGAAAAACGGTGTGGCTCCTCCGAAAAGGTCAGGATTCAGGAAATACTTGAATGCTGACTAATAACTGAAAAACAACTTATAACTCTCTAGTAATGTCATTTAAAAAATATATATATATATTGTGTAATCCAGCAAGAAAAAAGACATTTTTGTAATTTTAGACTCCCATAATGTCTTTTTGTTAGTTTTTCAGCCTCCATAAATTATAAAAATAATTGAGTAAACAATCTACGATTTCTGATTTTACCATATGAATGACCCCACCCTCGAGCCGTCACCTTATTTTGGTGGAGGGGTTTTGTGTCCGAATGATCCCAGGAGCTAAGTTGTCTGGGGCTTCATGCCCATGGTACTGTCACTCATGACAAACAGGTCTGAGGTGATGGACCCGGCAAGGCACGGTTAAGAGACCCCTTATGATGATGGCAAACTATGGCCTTAGTTTTCTCTTGCGCCAAGATGGGCCACCGCGGTTATTCTCTGTACCCGGGCCTGCAGGTGGGCTTGAAGGCAAGCACCATGTGACTGGACTTGGACCATTGGGGCCTGGGTGTGCACCAAGACACCCTAGGTTGCAGTTCGGTGATCAAATAAATAAATACAATGAAGCAAAAACACACAGAGAAGACCAAGCCTTAAGTGACAATACGTGAAGCTCCCACGCCAAAATTCAAGCCAGCTGAGCTCAGCGAACGTCCGGAATGAGGATTCCAGTGTGCATGCAAGGGGAACATGGAAGGAGATAGGTTGGGAAATAGATCAATAAATTCCAGTCAGTCTGGTGTATTGGTTGGGATTTTGAAGCAGGAAATAAATGAACAAATCAGAATTTATGGAATGTACCCAGAAATTCCAATGGATGACATTGCCACAAATTGGAGGAATACAACACATTCATGTTGACTTCCCCCAATGGAACAAGAGAATGCTCCATCAGCCCAAGGTCAGATGTGTCGGACCGTGGATTTGGATCCCACCTAATGAAAAAAGCGGGAAAGTCTTCTTGTTGATACTGATTAGTGTATCAGTGAACCCGGTGGAGCGGAATGTAAAGAAATACAAGTCAGAACCCGCAGCAATTGGAACATGTGCAACTTTCTACTCGCGACTGGTACTACACCAGTGCCTTCTTCTTCAAAGGTGCCGAATGCACTGGTGGCCATGCTCATTTATTTGTCTAGTATAGTATACAGTGGTACCTCTACTTACGAAATTAAATCCTTCCAGAAGTCATTTCAAAACATGAAACTTTCATAAGTGGAAGCGCATTTTACATGTAAATAGCCTAATCCGTTCCAAGACCCCCCACAGCCCTCTTCCTAGCACAGTCATACGAGACTAGGAGTCCAAATGGGGTCAAATTCTGAAACTTTTCATAATGCATAGCATCTATTACAATTCACTCTTACATTTAAAATAATACCAAATACATACACCAAATACAAAAATCCATTGACATTTTTACTGCACAGCACAGTAGATATCATCGGGGTACCCAGAGAAAACCCATACAAGCATAAGGAGAACATTAGCTAACTCCACCCAAAGGCCTAACCCGGGATTGGTACCTGGAACCTCTCCACTTTAAGACAAACATGATTTCCACATGATCACAATGTTGCATAATAGTACAACATCAAGGAGATTAGAAAAAAGTTGTGTAGATTACAAAGCATATTTCCCCCCCAGCATATTTCGTTTATATAACCTTTGTAACATTAGTGAGTGTAATGGAATCTCCCAATGATTAGACACGATAAAGTGTAATGCTCGTTTAATTGAATCTATTAGACACGTGGTTTAGTTTCATTTAGGCGACATCATTTAGACTGATAAAATAAAAGTTTGAGAGCCCACCTAACGACATTAGTTTGGTTCTCCATACGGGAAGCTTTCAGTTTTTTTTCTGTTTTTTTTTCCTGTAAATGTAGCGAGACTTTGAATGCACATGAGCAGAGACAAGAAAGGTCTGCTCGCCACCTTGCCAACTCAATACATTGAGATCAATCTCAAGAGTGCATTAGCCAAGAAGCAACATGTCAGAAATGCTCTGGCCTGACTTCACACATTGTATACCTTCTTGAAGAGAAATATGGGAACAAAAGCTTGGTACCTCGCCCGATTTCAGCCTTCGAATCATAGTAATCTTGACAAGTGTTGAGAGGGGCGTTTCGTGAATAAAAATGCATTAGATTATTGCTACGATCTTGGCTCTCCTTTGAGATGTTTGGTATTACAATGTTATTAACTTTACCTTATGGCCCACACCACCGCCTGCTGCCAAGTGCCATTTGTCCTCCCTCAAATTGTCCCATCTCGTCCTCCAGCAGACACACAATGACAGTCACGATGAGTTTGTTGCTTTTATTTATAGTCCGCTGCCCTGTGTGGGCCTCTTAATGATGGCAGAGGATTATTTTGGGCAAAGACAGCATTTATAAAGCCCTGCCCCTCATTGGCATGTGCATGGAAAAAATTAGGTAATAATTTCAAAACACATCAAAAAAATCCTGACTATGAGGATAAAAATGCTCAGTTTTTACTCCTCATTTAAAATAGATGTTACATAGAAAAAAAACACCTAATAATGTAATTGAAATGGTTGAATATTAAATAAAGCTTTTCCATTTAAATAGTTTACAACTACAAATGTATTTTTAATGACATTGTGACTCATAATTGAGCATTGTTTTTCTATGATTACTCAAATCTCTTTTTTAATACCTATTGTAAATTACATTTTTATTTGTCTTTTTCAATCTAAAAAATGCTATTTAGTTTAATTATTGTCATTCTTTCATCTGCTTTTTTAACTTAGTGTGATGAGCACGGCTGGAGCACTGCCAGGAGGGGCGTGGCCGGGTCACCACTCTGGGCGGTGCCACCTCTGGCACTTGTCACAGCTGTTGCGCATTTTGCACATTAATTGACCGTGTATTTATGTTGGGGTTTTCGTCACACGCATTTCCCAGTTCATTGAGTTTGCACCGGGTCACCGGGTGCAGACACCGGGCATTATGCCTTTTCCTCGGAGTACTGCATTTGGGTCCTCCCCCGCACCGATAGCTCATGACACTTAGTTCTTGATTATTATCGAATCTTTTAAAATTCCAAATATATACTTTCTCAATCACAACTCTTAGTAATTATCTTCATTATTAAATTATATTTTCTATGCTTATTTAAATACATTTTTTTTGCTGTATAATCATATTTAGAATTCCATTCATACAAATCAAATGATAATTTGTTACATTTAGTAGAAATTAATTACAATTACATCTCTTGCTTAGATATTGCTTTCAAATCAACGTTTACTTAGTTGTGAAGAACACGAGTCAATTAAATTGTATTAATTAAACATTTCATTAATTGGGCAGCACGATGGGTCAGCTGGTAAAGCATTGGCCTCACAGTTTTGAGGACTTGGGTCGGATCCCGGCCCCGCCTGTGTGGAGTTTGGATGGTCTCCCTGTGCCTGCGTGGGTTTTCTCCGGGCACTCCAGTTTCCTCCCACATCCCAAAAACATGCAACCTTAATTGGACACTCTAAATTGCCAATAGGTGTGATTGTGAGTGTGGCTGTTTGTCTTAATATGCCCTGCAATTGGCCAGCAACCAGTGCGGGGTGTACCCTGCCTCCTGCCTGTTGACAGCTGGGATAGGCTCCAGCACTCCCCGCGTCCCTCATGAGGATAAGCAGCAAAGAAAATGGATGGATTTCATTAATCGACGTTATACAAATGTATTACATTTCAAATAATCGAAATTGAACAGTAATGAATTATGTATTTAAAAATGAATGTAGATTTTTAAAAATCTGAATGTCTTCAAATGTATATATCGATTCCTTTACAATATGTAATATTAAATTTATATGGCAACAACTCAAAACATTTAGGTCAGTGGGGACAATCAACGGTGAACCAGAATACGTTCTATATCCTGCAGCTAATCACGTCTTTCAAATGTCTGTTTTGTCACCCCCCAAAAAGAGTGCTTCAAAAATGATACTTTGGCATGTGAAATATGGGATATTGTTATTATGAGGGATGATTCAATAATCTCTTGATCATTTCACAGTCAAGACATCGGGAGCAGAGGAGGAGGTGCGTCGAGGGAACCTTCTCAGCGGTTTTTGCTTTCGCTCTCTCTCTCTCTCTCTCTCTCTCTCTCTCTCTCTCTCTCTCTCTCGCTCTCCCCCCGCAGTTCATTCATGCCAACGTCTGCAGCTGTCTGTTTCTTTCTTTGCGCTGTCTTTTCACCGCCGCCGCCGTCTTGCTGCTGGCCACCTTCCACTTCCACGCATAAGCGCCCCCACACGTAACTGTCTCGCTCACAGACACACGCACGTGCACACACCCGCGCGCACGCACACACTCGCGCGCGCTCACACACACTCGCGCACGGTGCCTCCGTGCGTCAGCGCTTGGTGGGTCGAAAGTGCGCAACTTTTCCAAGCGTCTTAGCGGACCGAACCGAGACACCTGACTCAGCCTTGGTCTTTCAATCGTCTCCCAAGCGGGAATAGGAATGTGGGCTACAAGTGGAGCTGAGTGGTGAGTACACTACGCGCGCCTCTGTGTGTGAACGGGTGGGTGTATTCCAAGAAATGTGAAGTTTGTGCGCAATTACTTGCGAATGCAATAAAGGCATGCAGCTTACTGTTGCAATGCAATAGTGTCAAATGCATATATGATGTTTGTGCTGCAGTCCCAGGCTGAAAGTGATTAAGTGGTTTCCACTGCCAACAAGAAGGGTCCGGGTTTGAATGAAATGCCCTTGAGCAAACACCAGACTGGGCTGGAAGACTGCCCACTGTGTCAATATATGTAGGTGATGTGTCACTTGAGTGTCGTATATGTGTGTGTATATATATATATATATATATATATATATATATATATATATATATATGGCTATGGTGCATGCAGTGTATAGGTTTGAACAGCGTAGTGAACATGTAGTTTGCACTATAAACCAGCCCGACACTGGTTTTGCGTTTCCATTCGCAAAATCAGATAATACTAGGTACTGTTTGCAGTCAGTCGCCGTTCCAAGCAAGCTGTTTTGACAACATAGACCATTGCTGTTCACTAATTTATTGAGAAGATCCACAGATTAACATTTGAGGATAGATTGAGAAATGACAAGAAAAAAAGTGTAGTTTACGCCATTGATTTATGGTGCCGCAATGTTATTTGTCCTCCGCATTTTTTACTTTGTTACAGCTGAAAGCTTTTTTGTATAAAGTGTGTCCCCTTAATGAGACGCACAATTAATAGAGGAGCTCATAGCAGTCCTGCATTGTTTTGTTTTGTAGCATGTCTTGTTGATACAGTGATGCATTCAATGCAATGTGTATTTTACAGTGCACCACGGTATTATTTAGAAGTGGAAAACTGGCCATAAACCGAACTGAGCTGCACCTTCCCCTCCGACAAGAGATGAACATATAAATCAATTCATTGATAACAGAGATCTGAGATCTGATCAGAGATTACAGAGAGTGACTGAGGACAAAAAATATAGTGCAGTACTTGGCTGCACCCTGCAGAGGAGCTGTTGATTAAGTCTCAAAGAATTTTCACTCTCAAGAAGCATGACATGACAGAAGCTCGGCAACATCTGTGAGCAAACTGACATGGGAAAAAAGTTCATGACCCCTCCCCTCCCCCGCTCCAAAAAAAATCCCATCACAAATTTAATTGATTCACTGAAGCATTACCTCAATATGGATTCATTGCGAATTAAACAACTGGAAGCAATGGAGGCAAAATGAAGTCCAGCACACGACTGCAACCAGTAGAAGTTGTATTGATCCACTCTCAAAAGGTTGCAGTCAAAGAAGTGAACTTTGTGGGAAGTTTGGCTACATCCACACAAACAGGCGCCCACATTTGAGGTCATTTAATTTGCTCAATAGGACACTGACAAGAGTTCAAAACATTCCAAAAGCACTTTCCCCTATCCATTTAAATTCAATCCATCCGTTCTCAATAGCAGTTGTCATCATTAGCATCCTGGGTCAGCTTGCGCCTGTCCCGGGTGACTTTAAGCAAGAGAAGGAGTACAACCTGGAGCAGAGAGGTCATTTTAGCGTCTTACATGAACCAAACGAGCATGTTTTGGAATGTGAGACGAAGCTGGAGCACCCAGAGAAAACCCCCACAAGCACAGGGGAGAACACACAAGCTTTGCGAAGAAGCAGGGCCTGAGCCATGATTCAAATTTTGAGGCAAATGAGACGTGCTCAACAGTTCACCAAAATGGAGCACCATCTGAAATATTTACTGTATGCATGCGCAAGTCTGGTGTGGCAGAGAATTATGTTAAAATAGTGCAGGACATGTATGAGGGCAGCAGAACAGCAGTGAGATGTGCCGTAGGTGTGTCAGAAGAATTTAAGATGGAGGTGGGAATGCATCAGGGTTCCGCGCTGAGCCCCTTCCTGTTTGCGGTAGTAATGGATAGGCTGACAGACAAGGTAAGACTGGACACTCCCCTTGAACCATGATGTTTACAGATGATATTGTGATCTGCAGTGAAAGCAGGGAGCAGGTGGAGGAACAATTAGAAAGACGGAAGTATGCACTGGAAAGGAGAGGAATGAAAATTAGCCAAAGTAAAACAGAATATATGTGCGTGAATGAGAGGGGCGGAGGAGGAGGAATGAAGCTCCAGGGAGAAGAGATAGCAAGGATGGATGACTTCAAATACTTGGGGTCGACAATACAGGAGCAACGGAGAGTGTGGTAAGGAAGTGAACAAACGGGTCAAAGCGGGGTGGAACAGTTGGCGGAAGGTGTCTGGTGTTCTATGTGACAGAAGAGTATCTGCCAGGATGAAGATCAAAGTTTATAAAACAGTGGTGAGACTGGCCATGATGTATGGATTAGCGTTCTCTACACTACCACTACAGTGTGCAGTTAGCAAGCTAATGATGGCTACACCCCAAAAATGCGTTGGCTCTGAAGAAACAACAGGAAGCAGAACTGGAGGTAGCAGAAATAAAGATGCTGAGGTTCTCGCTTGTTGTGAACAGGTTGGAGAGGATTAGAATTGAGCTCATTAGAGGGACAGCCAAATTTGGATGTTTTGGAGACAGGGCGAAAGAGAGCAGACTTCGATGGTTTGGACATGTCCAGAGGCGAGAGAGTGAGTATATTGGTAGAAGGGTGCTGAGGATGGAGCTGCCAGGCAAAAGAGTGAGAGGAAGACCAAAGATAAGGTTGATGGATGTTGTGAGGGAGGACATGAGGACAGTGGGTGTTAGAGAAGAAGATGCACGAGATAGGCTTTGATGGAAAACTATGACACACTGTGGCGAACCCTAACGGGACAAGCCGAAAGAAAAAGAAGAACAATGAAAATCCATTCCCTCGCCTCATTTCGGTGCAGACAGCAAGGTTGTGAGAGTGTGAAAATGTGCCTCAATACAAGCCTTGTGATTAAGTGACCAAAAGTCCAATGTGTCATCTTTTTTTTTTTTTTTTTTTACCCAGTCAGCTGAGATAGACTCCAGCCCCCTGCAACTGGGAACAGAATAAATGACATAGAAGGTTACATTAATCAAGCAAAAGATTTCTCTCCAAGTAAAAGTTCTTATATGGTGGGGAAGGAGCACCTAAGTGCGACACTGGGCACTGTTTTACACACGTTTGTTGTTCTTACCCTTTGGACATTTTCAGCATTCATCTTCAAACATGTAATATGCAATCAGAAAAAAAAAAAATCTCTGAATCCACTTTTATGCTTTGTTTGATCTTCTGCAGTCAAAGG
Organism: Syngnathoides biaculeatus; assembly: GCF_019802595.1. Taxonomy (NCBI): domain Eukaryota; kingdom Metazoa; phylum Chordata; class Actinopteri; order Syngnathiformes; family Syngnathidae; genus Syngnathoides; species Syngnathoides biaculeatus. The sequence continues at coordinate 23,112,938 of NC_084647.1, read as the reverse complement.
TCAAGTCCCTGCCCCTGACAGACGCCATGACCTCTGACCTCAACCTGAGTTCCCTGCTGAACATGAGTGAGCTGCACAACCACTCTCGAGGATGTTCGCTCACCAAGACGGGCTTCCAGTTCTACTACCTGCCCATCGTCTACATTATGGTGTTCATCACGGGCCTGGTGGGCAACAGCCTGGCCATCTGGATGTTCGTGTGCCACATGCGGCCGTGGAGCAGCATCTCTGTGTACATGTTCAACCTGGCGCTAGCTGACTTCTGCTACGTACTCTCGCTGCCCTTCCTCATATTCTACTACTTCAACAAGACCGACTGGATCTTCGGCGACGTGCTGTGCCGACTGCAGCGCTTCATCTTCCACGTCAACCTATACGGGAGCATCTTGTTCCTCACTTGCATCAGCGTGCACCGCTACACGGGCGTGGTGCACCCGCTCAAGTCCCTGGGCCGACTCAAAAAGAAGAACGCCGTCATCACTAGTGCACTGGTGTGGGGCGTGGTGATCCTCGCCATCTCTCCCATACTCTACTATTCACGGACGGGCTCCAAGCGCAACACCACCACATGCTATGACACCACCACCGAGGATGAGCTGCCCGGTTACTTCATCTACAGCATGACGTTAACCGTCTTTGGCTTCTGCATCCCATTCATCATTATTTTCTGTTGCTACGGCATGATTGTCAAAGCTTTAATCTGCAACGATATGAACAACGCACCGCTGCGGCAGAAATCCATCCATCTGGTTATCATAGTACTGGCTGTCTTCGCTGTCTCCTACTTGCCTTTCCACGTCATGAAGAACCTGAATATGCGGGCACGGCTGTACTTCCAGAGCCCGGCGATGTGTGACTTTAACAACCGCGTGTACGCCACCTACCAGGTGACCCGCGGTCTGGCGAGCCTCAACAGCTGCGTGGACCCCATCCTCTACTTCCTGGCCGGAGACACGTTCAGGAGGAAGCTCTCGCGGGCCACCAAGAAGCCGTCTAGGAAGGATAACGCGCTGCAGTCTAAGAGCGAGGAGACTGCGCTCAACAGCCTGGCGGAGTACGTGGAGAACGGGGAGCGGCGGCTGTGAAGCCGCCGTAATCTCCACTGTTGGATTATGTCAGCACTGTGCGGACCGGGAGGCCATTTTAACCTTGTCATGTCAATGTCAATGTAGATACGTTCTTGTGCTGTGTTTTTGTGAACGTGTTGTCTTATGTGACATGCAGTGAACCGGCCACAATATTAGGTACACCTACAAACTCAAATGAGACGCAATGCATTAAAAATGCTGAGTCTTGATATGTTCCGTGACGCTCTCTGGCATCCATTCATTTTCTATCATGCTTGTCTGGAGTTCATCACTGGTGACTTTGAGCGAGAGGTGAGGTACACCCTGGAATGGTCACCAAGAAATCGCAGGTCACATACAGTATCGACAAACAAGGACTCACGTATTGAAAATGTTGAGTTTCAATGAACCAAGCATATGTTTTTGCAACATGGGAGATTCAAACTCAGAACCCGTTGACTATGAGGCAGACATGCTAAATGCGAATGAACAATTCTGTTACTTTGGACCATGAGGGCGCACATTGGATCGTGATCTTCTTTGCTAACCACAACGCATACAGTATCTCCATTTAACGTCTTCTCAGAAGATTATAGAAAATGCATCTGTTCATTTTCTATGGCATTTGGGTGGAGGGTGAGGTGCAGCCTATCCTTGCTGTCTTTAGGCTTGAAGTAAGGTACAACCTGATCTGGTTGCTAACCAATCCCAGGGCACAAATAGACAACGATTTCACGGGTTGCACTGTGGCACCACTACAGATTTTTTTCAAGTTGACACTAATGTGATAAAACTCAAGTGAACGTCAACTAGTCACCGGTGAATCGTTGATAATTAATGCTGTCATGTATTTAATCCGATTATTTGCAATCGTCGATGTTATTCGACAATGGACAGCTCATACACCGCAGAACATACATGAAAGAATACAAGCACATCAAGGTGGGCTGCTTGAAGTACTCGGCATTTCCGGCCAGATAAAAAAAAAAACTCCTCTCACTTACTGCGTTCATCACTGGGACAGCCAAGCGATATTTTCACAGCTTGGCTAAATGGGGAATTCTGGCCTCCTCCTGGGCCCTTGGTGGGAAATTGAAAAGTTTGCAATCACAGACCTCTTAGTGGAATAATTCCCCACTGTCCTTCCACTCTGATAGTGTGGGCTGAAATATTGTTCACAATCTTGCTCGAGCCAGGTTTTTCAAATTCAAAAATAGAAAACAATTTTCGTGATTTGAGGTGACAAACATTTCTTTCAGCACAAACGTCTGTTGCTGGAAGTGCCCTTGACTTCCCCTCAGTTAAAAAAACAACTGATTAGCAACTAGTCATCATCACACTTCTGAATTCTTTTGTTTTTTGGACACTGGAAATCATTTAACCTTTTTTTTAGGTAAAAATCTGGACATTATAAAGACTTGTATTACCTGTAATGGGAATTTTTTAAAACAATTTTATTCTTCCCAATTGACATAGAAGTGTAAAATAACTGTCATGAAACTGAAATACAGTAAAACTACTCACACGCCAAGCCTGAAATGGAGGTAACAAGAAAATATTTGATTAGAGACAGTGTCACCTAATGGCGTTTTATAAATAACGTGGGTATTGTTAAGTGTCATACATGCTAAGTGTATTTATACATCATCTGTGCACGTAATTGATTAAGTTGTACTGAAAAGTCTGAACCGTCTCCAGGATAAGCGATATAGAAAATGAATGGATTGCTGGAGCTCCTCAGTGTGACGCACCCCCGTGAAGAGACAGTTTTTGCTACATCTCATGAGATTGTCCAGTTGTGGCTGATATTGTGGCCCTGACATCATCCCCCGTGAGTTCTCCAGACAGTCTACGCTCTTATTCTCTTCAATTTGCTGAGGAGAAAAAGAGATTAAAAAGATTGGAAAATGTCCTCTGCAGTCAGTGAACGTGAACTCTATCGATAGCTGTAAAGGAGCTGGAAGGAAAAAGGTGGCCGGAGTAGACTTGGACACTTGCACTTAATGGACATAACATTAGGTACGCCTAATGACAGGCGGTACAAGAGTTGCACTGTGTTTCATTATCCAGAGAGATATTGCTGCGCTCATGATGCAGCTCTTGTATTGGATTGCATTTGGTTGTGTACCTGATGTGGTATTCGTAATGCACTCCAGTGAACGTGGGGGTGGGGTGGGGTCGTCTCCCTGCTCCTCCTCGTCCTCCCCGCGGTGGAGTGCTTTGGCAGCCTGACAGCTCCGAGCTTGTAACAGCTGTTTGGCCACCATCTTGTTAACCTGCATCGGCTACAACAACAAAACAAGAAGATACTACCAACAGTATTGTGTGTATACAACACTACAATGAATGTTCTTTTCACTGTACAGGATGTTGTTAGGGTGTGGTTGTCTGTGTGTGTATGCACGTTTGCGTGCGTGTGTGTGTCTGTGGAGTCTAGTAGCGAATCCTGTCACGAAAACTTGACTATTTGTTGCAACGTGAACAATAAAAATGTTTTAAAAGTGAACCACTTGGAGATAAACTGACACTGCACTTGCACAGGACAGTTAGAGTTATAAACGCATCAAGTCCGACTGGAAAACTTGTAAATTAAAACACTACACTATCTTGGTTGCAGTTCAAAAGGTGTTCATTTGGCTCTCGTACTTTGGTGATGTGAAACACTCCTGGTTGCCTATAGGTTGAGCATATTTATCATCCACACGTTTTTGGATACTTGGCTAGTAAGGACAACTGGATCTTAGCTCGAGACATTCCAGTATTCTAGTCCACAGTGTCTACCTGGATGAACTTTGCTCTCAGTCCGCTCTTGGGAAAAAAAAATGTGAATAGCAAGACTCTCAATCTCTGTTATCGTGCACTTGTTGCCCTTAGTCCCCTCTCGGGTAATATTTTCTCTCCTTTACCACATTAAAAGAAGCACTAAAATGGCGTGTAAATTCAACAAACCACAGACCAAAGTAATTCTTACAACCCTACCAAATTTCAATGAATAAATAAAACCTCAAATTATATAAAATCAGGTTTCAAAACTTGAACGATAAAGACCACCTGTCAGCTCTCAGGTGCGGTGGGCATGTCGGATGGATGTGCCAAAAGGAACTAAATATACTGAAGGTGTGGTAGCTTATCTGATGTAAAATCACGTTAGGAGTCTCCACCTTACAAATAGATGGTTATTGGGAAGTATAATCATAAAAATAATCACACTGGTCAACTTAGCCTCGTTGCTGGTGACATAATCCCACAGCCGAACACGGCACCTGACAACAGCAGCACACAGGTAGGAGGAAGCCCACATAGTTACACAGTCGGCACTTCCCCATTCACTAGTAACAGCCATTTTGTCTCTGGTCAGCGTTTACAAAAATGTCATAAAATGCGCACTGCAGCGTCAGGCGGGGGTGTTGATGTTCAGCTCGCCATCTGCCTGTGTCTTTAAAAATTCAATCTATTGCATTTTTGATTCCCTCATTTTTTGGGGCAGCTTAAAAAAGATTGAAGAGCTGTTCTGTAAATTGAGGCATCCAGCGAAGACGTATTTTTGGGGCGTAGCCATCATTAGCTTCCTAACTGCACACTGTAGTGGTCAATGGGCCTTGTTATGGAATCTAAGCATAGCTAATTTACACCTGAGCAGCTAAACGAAGTGACATGACTTTGTAAAATGGGCGAGGGAACTCGCACTAGACAGTATACCCCCCAGCCATGTGACATCATGGGGCTGTGTTTTAGCCCTGCCCACAAAATCGGGAAAAATGAAATGATGGATGGGTTGTTTTCACGTAACGTGACCCTTTATACTGCCTCGAAAGGCGGCCATTTTCGATCCCTGACCTCGTTACTCATACATCGGCAAGGTGGACGACATTATGTATCTAACTGCATTTAATGAAGATGCAACTGACAGCACATCAAGCCCGGACAGACTATTAGGCTACCTGGCATACACGCATCATGGGGACTCAGGACTGCGTAGCAAAGGCGCAGTATTGTGCCCTTGATCTTTTACTCTATGTGACAGAAATCACGAAGGAGGTGTACTTACATGTATGTTAACATGGAAAAAAAAATGTGGTGGAATATTATTTTTTTTTAATATCGAGGCAAACTCCGTGTATTCCATTTTTTTTCCAAAACGTAAAACCTGTATATTAGTTCACCACAAGCAAAGCAAAATTGTTATTATCTGTTTAAAATTTGATGACAATGGCAGAAAGACAAAAGAATAAACAAATCCAGTATTTCACACAATTCTCGCAGCCGGACTTGTGTAGCAGATTGTGAGGCTTTGAAAAGTGCGCCTACTAGTAACTCTGGAAAAAGCTTCAGTGAATTGAGAGTTGTCCAAAAAACCTCAGAAGAAAAGGCTCTCTGATGGTTAGCAAGTCCTCTCTTGTGTACTTGAGTCCTGAGACGCCCGTGAAACACAAAAACACAAACAGTAACCAAGAGCATTCCGGAGACTTCCACACTTGTGCGCGTTAGGTAGAGAGGTAAAATGGTGGCGCGCAGTGGTGTGTGGGTAATTCAGCAAAAAATGTGACGTCAGTGAAAACAACCCATAGGATGCTTCAGCTAAATCTCAACAATTCAGCATTATATTGTTTTACGTCTTTGCAAATGTTTTCATCACTTTAAATATATTTCATGTGTTTAGAAATAAAACATGGATATTTAGTTCGAGCCTCTTTAATACATCAGCACCCTATTCTAAAAACAGGAAATAGGGAAGGAAGACCTTCCATTGTTCTCGTGCCTTGTTGCTAGCTGGTGCGTTCAATACTGCGTGTCTTTTGAACAGCTTTTTCTTTTTAATATACACTGCTAGAAATGCCAAATTCAAAACATGGTTTGCAATGTATTGTACTCCGCAGTCTCTATGTGGCTTCATTCTGCCCTCAGTCTCTTCTTGGATCATTTTTTTCCCCACCGTAACACACCAAGAAGATAATAAAGGACACGCTTGTTGTTTTTGATTGTTTGCGTGTCTCCATTGCTGACTGACACGTTCAACATTTCTGCATACTGTGGACATTGCATATTGTTCTACTCCATAGTGTCAACTTGGTTACAATGTGTGGATCTCTTGTTCCCCAGAGTCTCTTTTCCAAAAACTTTTCCATAAACCAAGAAGTAAATGCAAGAAGCCTTCAGTCAGGTCCTGTGGCCAAATGTTGTGTACATCGTGATAGTGTAGTCCCAGTCTCAAGTTGGTTGCAGGACTCCGATTCCTTGCTGCCCTTAGTTTCCTCTCAATACACTCTTTTCCTCATTTTAATTTACATTGCTAGAAAGAAAGATAGACATATGCCAATGTTAATGTACCCTGGATACCGTCGTATTGTGCTCCACGGATTCTGTTTGCCTGTAGTACTCCTTTCATTGCTGCCTTAGTCTTGTTTGTTAAAAAAAAAAATGTTTTCTCTTTAGTACATATCAATAAATGAATACTGGATGCTTTCATTCTGCTCTATTGCAGTTGTCTGTAAGTGTGACCCAAGGCCAACTGATGCTCTCAACATGTGAGCATACCTTGAAAACAAGAGCTTGCTGACCCTGATATTTTTCTCTTTCACCTCATACCAAAAAGTAAATGCAGGATAGCGCTGTTGTTGGTGTCTGGTAGCATTTTGTGTTGCTGGCTGATACATTCAGTGCAGTTTGTTGTTTTTATTGTTTTTTTTTTGTTTTGTTTTTTTTTTTTTTGGGGGGGGGCAGTCGTCCGAAATGGTGGATAATCAAACCAAATTAGAAACATACAATTGTCCAAAATTCTTGCCAAGATGAAAAATTCAGATCCAGAGCAAATTATGGATATGGCCTAATTGATTCATTAATTGATTAAATTGTGCATCCCTGACTTTTTGGGCCTATAGATTGTGTGCCATTTTATCAGTCTTCATCAACATTTTAAATAAATCATTTACTCTGTGTAAATGGTTCTTGATTATCCTCCTCCTCCACTTCTTCCCTGTCATTCTGCAGGGTTGTTGACTTTTTTTTCCCAACAATACCAGGAAGTTTTAAGGAGCTAGGCGAGAAATGAAAGCATACAACCTCGTTCTTGGAGCTTATCCCAAGACAGCTTTTCTGTCTGTTGCAATGAAGGAGGGGGGGGGGGGCAGTGTTTGCCAGGACCCCGGGCGCCACACATGGCTGTGGGCACCAATCACACATTTTGGTGTGTAAAGGAAAAACAAATTTTCAATCTCCCCTTGCTCGGACGCCTGAAGGTGATGAAGACCTCTTTCACCCTTTTGTTGCTTCTTTTGTCCAAACAAAAGTTAAGCGTCGACAGCTGGCCTTAAATCTCCGAGATGTATGTCTCCTCTTGTGTGTGTGTCCTTTGATTAATGATGAGGAGGTACTAAATGTGGAGTTAATCTCTTGAAAAAGAGATTTTAGTAAGACATTGAGGACATCTAGCAAGGAGGTGTACAGTGAGGACACTCACAATGTGTGTTTGTGTTTTGGTCAGAAGGGAATCCAACGCATCCATCACAGAGGAGCCACCTGTCTGCAACAAAACCACAAACGAGGGACTTTCTGAAAACGTGGTCCAGCCATTAGCATATTAATTGCTCCTGTGCTAAAGCCTTAGACAAAGAACAATAGTTGAATAAAAGCAGTTGTGTGTAGAGACCAATCTTTTATGGAGCCATGGGTGACGACTGGTTCGGTTACATTGGTTCTGTCTATATCGACTCCAAAATCATTACTTTTCAGGAAATTAAAAAAACAAACAAAAAAACACCAAAAAAAAAAAAAAAACCACACAATAAAGACAGTGGTATGGTTTAGTCCACTGGTCAGTACAAGTTCAGGAGAGTTTTGTGATAAAACTGCATGCGGACCTACACGACAGGGTCCTGTTGTTATTGTTGTAACCGGGACAACAGGGCCGCAGCGTTTCGCCTCGACAGATGCTTTTGGTGGGAGGGCCAGAGTGGGGAACCGCTACTGTGGGAACATCACAAAACATTTCCTGTGGTGGAAGCCACAATTATGGGCCACAACGGCAATCTACTCCTGCCCTCAAGATGGTATTTATCCAGTCCACCGCACAATACGCTGACAATAAGTTGGCTTAAAAATTACAAGTGTGGATTTTTTTTAAATTATTACTTACTTACTTACTAGAGCAGGGTTTTGCCAGGGTGGCGTAGCTCACACCTCACTGACAGTCAATGAACCAAATAGTCAATGACTCAGACTGTGTGAGTCATGTACAGCGTATTCATAGTTTTTTTTTCTCAAAATGAGTCAATAATGGTGCCTCTTCCTTCACTTTTAACACTTTAACACATTATTTAACAAACAATTTTTCATTGATTTCCCTTGTTTGGGGGATAAATAAAATCCAATAATGTTGCAATGAGCTGTAATAGAATGTGATATGATATAGTATGAGCCAATGCAAGTACAATAATATCCAATATGCTGCATTAGGGTATAATGTAGTACAGGATGCTGCAAAACAGGTAAACTTTGGTCTGGTCAAGATGCAGTCCGGTGCTGATGTGATGCGGTATAATGTTATATGATGCATTAAAAAACCATAACATAGGACTGCATGCCATATTAGACACTGCACTAAAGATACAGCGTAGTGTAGTATGCCACACTACACTGTGACGGAGTGTAATGCAATAGATTGCAACCTGTTGCATTTCATCATGGCTTTTTTTGTCTTACATGATTTTGCATGTTGTTTTTGTGTTTTTTGCAACATTTGTGCATTACAAAGTAGTCGCAGTGTAAAATAAATGAATTAATAAACCAAAGCAAAGCAAATTTATTTGTATAGCGCTTTTCATAGACGAGGTAACTCAATATGCTTTACATGATAAAAGGCATTTTGAAAACAAAGAGATAAAACATTTAAAACGGCATAAAAACAATACAAAATATATATAAAAAGACTATTTAAACCGCATACAGTGCAAGTAATATGATCAAAAAGTGGATATATTCTAAAAAAGCATGATAATAAATAACATTTTTCAACGAGTATTTGAAAAAGCTGTCCATCCATTACATTGTAAACCAACGTGAACGTCCACATTGTCCACTATAAAACTGCCAGGATGGTGAACAGCATATGCTTTGAACGATGCTATTCGGAGTCCACCAGACGCCCGCTGGTGTCGCTTCTTTCCACAGCAACAGCCCAGCGAGCTGAATGTATTTGGGACTGTATGTTGAGAGCTCGCATTTGACTTTAAGCTTCCATCATGTTTTCAGTCGCACAGCAGTTTGAGTACAAAAGGGAGAAAAGCCACGACTGCGTGGCCTTGTGATGCCTGCCTGGCTGCAAGTGTCAAATGAGATAACATTTTTAAGATTGCCAACATGCAGTTGACCGAACCACATTCTTCCATAGAGCAACGTCACTGGACTGTGCATGATACATCTTGACTTCCTGCTGATGTTCTGCTGCACAGTGACGCCGCTCTGGATCAGCTTTAAAGGTCAGCTTGTGGTCGGACATCCACACATTTCAAAGGTCTGTAACCGCAATTGTAGGCTGCCAGTTGCTCAAGTCTGTAAGGACCAAAGAAGTTCCAGGTTTTAGACCGAAATTTTTGTTGTTGTCGGTGTGTTTTGTTTGTTTCAGAGCGCTGCCTTACGAAATATTAACCGGAGCCCCACTGTGACAGGCTTTGTCCATTGACAGGTTTCCTTTTAGCATTCATTGTGTATTTCCATAAAAAATGCAACAAAATAAAGTATGTACTTTAAATGTTCCCCTGTAGGCCCCGTAAAATGTTGTTTTTTGTGGTTGTGTGAACAGATGACAGACCTATGTGATGGTTGAGGGGGTGTTGGAGTGACATGTGCCGGCAGGCGCCACTGCCTGATAAGAGCTGCAAGGTAGGATCTGTCCCTTTGAGATCAGCCGAGGTGAAATAAAAAGTTGTGGAGGAAGGAGGACAAGGGGGTTTGGGAGGGAGGCTACGCGATAAGTGAGGTGTGACTCAAAAAGCCGCGCGCTAAAGTGATAGCAAATTTGCCTCTGGCTTAGCGAGAGAGCTGATAGGGTGGAGAGAGAACATAAGATGATGATCCCGGAATAGCTACACACGCTGGACACTTCATTAGGTACACCTCCACCACCTCATGGAATGACTTTTTCCTGTTTAAAAACAACCAAATGAATTATCATTTATGGATTGTAATGATATTATAAAGTCGCAATACATTACATTCAGGTTAGGATGCAAAATTTTACACTGCTTTTTAGTAGAGTATGATGAGATAGAGGTAGATAACATGCGATAACCATGCAAGATAATGTGGTTAAGATATAGGAAGATGTGATGAGGTACAGTACAATGAGAACCAATAAGATATGATGCAATATGATCTAATGTGATACTATACCACACAGGGCAGTGTTGACAAGTCACAGAACAGTATGATGTGATAATATACATCATGGTGTGGTACAGTATGGTACACATAATACATAGGTGTAATACAATGTGGTACAGTAGAATAGGACTTGATATTATGAGGTACTACAGCATACAATACACAAATAGAGAGCACAATTAAAACAAGGGACGATGCCTCCAGCAGCAACTGACCTAAGGGACTGGGGAGACGTGTAGGTATGGATCAGCTCAGAGAGTCAAAGTGGGGCAAGACCATTCCAAGATTTGAATACAAGTCGCAGAATCTTAAAATGGCAGTGAGGTGCCCCCTCGAAAATATTCTTGTTTAGAGTCAAGCAGCAACATTGAAAACCAAATGGAGATATTAAAATACAATGCATTGCAATGCCAAACTATATGCTACTACTACTATATGCCATACTTCAGTTATGTTTTTATGTATCTGGACAAGAATTATACAGAATCTACACATTATACATAATGTGTTTTCCTTTCATATACAGTAAAATAAGAATCATCCCAGGACTACACAACAGGACTAGGTTAATGACCTGAAAAGAGCTGGGACCGTTTCCAAGGTAACTGTTGGTAATACACTAAGACTTCATGGTTTGAAATCATGCATAGCACGGAAGGTTCCCCTGCTTAAACCTGCACATGTCAAGGGCTGTCTTAAGTTTGTCAATGACCATTTGGATGATACAGAGGAGTCATGGGAGAAAGGTTTGTGGTCAGATGAGACCAAAATGGAACTTTTTGGTCATAATTCCACTAACCGTGTTTGGAGGAAGACGAATGATGAGTTCCATCCCAAGAACACCATCCCTACTCTGAAGCATGGGGGTGGTACCATCATGCTTTGGGGGTGTTTTTCTGCACATGAGACAGGATGACTGCACTGTATTCAGGAGAGGATGACTGCGGCCATGTATTGTGAGATTTTGGGGAACAACCTCTGTCCCTCAGGCAGAGCATTGAAGATGGGTCGTGGCTGTGTCTTTCAACATGACAATGACCCGAAGCACATAGCCAGAAAAACCAAGGAGTGGCTCTTTATGAAGCATATCAAGGTTCTGGCCAGACCTAAACCCAATAGAAAATCTATAGAGGGAGCTGAAACTCCGTGTTTCTCAGCGACAACCCAGAAACCTGTTTGATCTAGAGAAGATATGTGTGGAGGAGTGGGCCAAAATCCCTCCTGCAGTATGTGCAAACCTGGCGAACAACTACAGGAAACATTTAACCTCTGTAATTGCAAACAAATGCTACAGTACCAAATATCAATATTGGTTTTCTCAGGTGTTCAAAATCTTATTTGCAACTGTATCACACAACTAAATTGTTAAAAAAAAATCATACATTGTGATTTCTGGATTTTTCTTTTTAGATTATTTCTCTCACAGTGGACTTTCACCTATGATGACAATTTCAGACCCCTCCCCTTCTAAGTGGGAGAACTTGCAATATAGCAGGGTGTTCAAATACTTATTTTCGTCACTGTATATTTCTTGTATTCAGTTCTTTAGTGGACTTAATGAAGTTGGCGGAAGTTGCGGAAATCACATGTGCTTTGGTATTTCCGCACTCTAGACTCTTGATTATCACGAGACCACAAACATGCTTAAGACATAAAAGGAATGTTTACTTCACACAGTCTTCTAGTCTCTGCAGCTTACCTGCATTTTCAGCATTGAGCATGTGACCCTGATGGTCTCCCCTCTGGTGATAGTTTCTGTACAAGTAGCCAGGCTATCATTTTTCAGACTGAAATGATAAATTGCTTCATACTTATGTTGACACACCAGCAGACCAAAACCAATACACTGAGTGTGCTACAGTGCGGGCAGAATCTTGCGTGCACTACAAGCTGTGTGACCAGCTGTGTGTTGTGTATACACAGAAGTTGGAGCTAATGGACGCACTCATGCAACGTTCCGTGCTAATCTAGCAACATTCCAATACAAGAGATAGATTAGAAACCTTTTTTTTTTTTTTTTTTTTTAATGTGAGGGACCTTATACGACAAGTGAAAAGAAATCACCACGTGTATTCTTATTGATCTAGGAGTGTTACAAGATGACTAACACTGCACAATCAACAAAACCATTTGCCCCATGAATTGCAAGACAAACACCAGATGTATGTCGTAGTACCAAGAGTGCTCTGTGGGAGGCCGCACAGTGCCAGATAAGAAGAAAATAGAAAAAGAGGAAGAAAGATTTGTGGTTGGAGTGCTATGTTATCTGGTAACTACATTGCAGTTTCTAATTTAAATTAATTGTAGCAAACATTATGCAAACACTCAACACAACAAGTTGCTCCTCTATTTGTGTTTGTCAACAGTGCGAGCTTCAACAGGCTTCCTGATTGGCTACTGTTTTGTTTAACCTCACAATCACAGCATCAATGTTTCCTCTCAACTCAGTAGTGACACATACACAAGGGTTTGGTATAGTAAATATTAAAGAGGTGTAAGATTTTGGATTGTCAGCCCTGACCATTTTCTCTGGACGACAAATCATTTTTAGCACACACCAAGAACACAGGAAAATTGCTCAGGAAAATCTTTCAGATATACCCAACGATTGGGCCTTTGCGGAATTTGGGAGAGGGGAGAAAATTCACAAATTAGGTCGGATTAAATTGTTTTGTGCGTACCCCGCTGAAGACAACAAAAAAAGAAAAAGATGCAGCACTGGATAATCACTTAAGGAAGTCATTTAGTTATCTGGTGAAAAAAGTCTATAACCATTTTTATTGTATTTATTGAATATTGGATTTCTTTTACTCAAATTTTTACTCAAACTTTTACTCAAATCATTCCCTGTACAGTGAATAAAACTTACGTTTGGGCTCATAGTTTTACCCTCACTGTTTTGTTCACTTTCAGCACTTTTATTGACCACCTTAGGGGTCATGATCTGTGTGAGTAGGGAGAAATACAACATCTGTGGAGGATTAAAACAACTAATCATCTTCTTGTCTTTGAATCCGCGTGATAATTTTCTTCCACTGTGTTTCTGTAATGAGTCATCCGTTCATTGGTCCTAATCATTTTCTGAGTATAATCTCATGCAACTTTCATTGCGCTCATCAAAACTTTCTGTCTGTGTTTGTCTACTCCCCACAGCACATGGGGTGTTTGGTGAATATTTAATGAGCGTGCTAAAAACATTCCTGATGGAAGCCATTGCCGACGTTAACCACGCGGTACGTTTAAATCATTTTTTGCATCTCTGACAAACAACCACAAGCCAGTCTTATCTTGTAATTACATCACAAACGATAGACGATGTCACCTGATTCTTGTGAGTCCCAATGGATGGATGAAATACCTTTTTTCATTCATTAAAGGAACAGTAGCAAACATTGTAAATGTTATTGTTCATAATTGAATGTCATCAAAGTATCATAATTTCTGGCCTACGAGCCACGACTTTTTTTCACACGCTTTCAAACCTGCGGTTTACGCGGTGATGCGCTTAACTTGTGCATTTTTCCTAACGGCCGCAAGGGGGCACTCGAGCGGAAAATGTAACAATGAGACCGGTGGAATATATGTGCCGAGGAAGTGACTTTTACCGGCCCTGTGCTGGCGTTAGCGCTGTGCTAGCATGTTGCTGCTGTGTTACTGGTGTGTCTCAGTGATATTTACCGATACGTTTTTTTTTAACCGGCCCTGTTAGGGCCGTTACCGCTAGCTTTAGTGCGGCGCTAGCCTTACAACGGCATTAGCACTAGCGTAAAACTAGCATTAAACCCTTTCTGTGTACCGTCTTATTTGTAAATAATTTCAATGTGGGCACTTGCAGCTTTTGCACAGCTGTGGCGTGTGTATGTACCAAATGGTATTTTTTTTTCAAATGTACTCGGTGAGGCTTGTAACCAGGTGCGCTCTGTTGGTCGGGAATTACGGTAAGTACTTTAGTACGATACATATTCTATTTTAGTGCCCTTTCCACCTCTGCCACCCCCGAAATGAATTATTGATATCACACTTATACTACATTAACATACTATATATCAACACAACATTTTGCTGAGCAGAGATCTGAACTATATGGATGACATCATGCACTTCTACCAAGTCTAAAGTTCAGTTAAATGCAGTACCATTATAGTCTGAGTCAAATTTTAAACAGAACACCATATTAATTATTACTGCTGCAGACATGCAACCGTATGTGGAAATGTATAATTTCAAAAGACACTACTCTGTGTTTCTCTAATGTTACCGCCTCCACTCTCCTGCTGTGACCTGCTAGCTGAATGATCGACTCAAACTATCTAGCCAGCTGCTTAGTATGTTTTCACAAGCGTATTCATGACACCTCGCATGCTTAGCAGCTGACTCTCCATTGTTGTTTTTCTTATCTCCTCCTGTTGCTGTTTATTCTGGTGTGTTTAAAGCTGGGAATGTCCCATGGAAGACATTAGTGGAGCAGAAAAATGATTATTTTGCTGTCTCCTTGCACTCACTTTAACAGAACGTTTTCTCCCATACATATTCATAGGTAATATCTGTATACAAATACATATGAGGAGATGTTCATCTACCGAATCCGGACTGCAAATGAATGGCCTTTACACCAATCTGCCACTGGCTAATTTAACTACATTCCTCCGTATAAAGCAAGTGCCCATAAAGATGCAATTGTAGTTCACTGGTGGAAGCAGGACTCATTCAAGTGATAATAGTGCTGTTTTTACAGTAAATTTTCATCGTTGCACTACCATTCGCATCAGCATAAAACAGTCATACCAACATATTGCATTCAACACTATTGCTTTTACTTATGCACTATTTAGTTATTTTATATTTATGCAGTGGTGCTTTAAAATATGGGTTTAATTCTTTCTGTATCTCAAATCATATGCGTTAGCATATAAAAAAGTAAGTTTCTTTCGGCTTGTCCCGTTTGGGGTCGCCACAACATGTTATCTCAGATGAACGCACATATTTGTTTGGCACAATTTTTACACCGGATGCCCTTCCTGACGGATCCTTTCTCAGGGAGTGGAGGCCCCGGTGGGATACGAACCCACAACCCCTGGTTTATCAAACCACTGAGCTACGGGGCCTTGTATGCGTTACCGTATGTGTGGTTAAAAAAAAAATGTGAATCCACATCGAACACTCAGTCATCTCTCTTCTTTCTCTGATAATCGGGTACTATCGGGAAATACTGTTTTGCACCAGACGCAGTCACTGATGCACTTCAGTCGCTTTATTGCCATAAGCAGTTACAGAATGGGCATGCGTATACTGCAAGAGCTGCAACTCATGCCCAGGTACACTGCTCGCCGACTTCACTGAATCACCAAGCCGCCAAATCTGTTGCCAATTAATGTAGCATGCAACGGACACGTCGCACAGCAAGAATACCACCAATCGCCACATTGACAAGTTACCCGAACGTTAAACGGCTAATCAAAGGCTAACATTCCTGACACTGTAAACTTTGAATAACATTGTATCAATATATGTAGTGGATGCCTACATGTGGCGCATGCAACAGAGACGTCGCACGACAAAAATATCGCACACCCCCACATCGACAACTTAGCTGAATGTTTAATCAAGTTATCAAAAGTTAGCGTATCCTACGTTGAAATCGATTGCTAATCTGAGTCAACACTAAAGCTCTGCTTTCCTTTCAGTCGGCCAAGACATGGGCGGAAAAATGAGGTGAGGATTCTTTTAATTTGGAAATTGACATTTTCAATCACGGCTCACTCAAAGATTCATTTTTCCGAGATGGGCAAATAACTAAACAGTTCACATTTGATGGATGGATGGATGGATGATGATATTTGTATGCAAAATGTATTTGCAAATTTCCATTGCATAAGCACCCCCGCCCCTAATTCCATGGGTGCATGAAGTGGTACGACCTGATGAGCAACGGAATGCATCTCCCGCCATGATGTGTGCAATATTACCACGTTGACCATAATTTCTCTGCCCACCGACCCATCTGCCTTTTCACCTTTCATTTCCTGCTACAGCCTGCTTGTTTACCTTCGATTATCTTCCTCGCCTTTTAGTATTAACTCTGTGACCAAAGCACATCTATGTCACAGCATGGAGGTTATTGTTTTCAATCTCAGCATTAAAGAACAGCCTTTTATGGTAATCCTACAGATTGCTAGGCAGAATTCCGTTTTGTTTGACTTTTGGGGCAGATTTCTCAAGACATATGTGTTTTGAAGTCCAAATTTGAGGTTTGAACTTTCGAGGATTCAGGGTCCCAACCCCAGGACATTTTCCCTGTGACTTTAACAGTCTGTTATTTCCTTGTTTCTCTGTGTTTATGTATGTCCGTTGTAGACTTTTGCTTGAGTGCAGTTGTGTGAGAAAGCTGATCTAGTCGTCCTGGATTCCTGCTAAACATAGCTGTTGCTCCTCGATGGTGACCAAGCACATTTTTTTTTTCTCAGTCTGCTGGCCTCTTGTCTCATCTTGCGCATCAAGTCACAAACCAAGACGGTATCGATCCAGCGTGGGTCTGCGGGGGAAGGGAAGCTGGTAGCCGCGACCTTAGCCCTCCTTTGATGCTGCTGAAAAGTCAAATCAACACCACTGTTTGGACTACTACAACAACAGCGACACAGCAGTCTGAAAACAAGTACCAATAATTCATCCATCAATCCATTTTCTTTTGCTGCTTATCCTGACAAGGTTCGCGGGGAGTGCTGCAGCCTATCCTAGCTGTCAACAGGCAGGAGGCAGGGTACACCCCGCACTGGTTGCTGGCCAATTGCAGGGCATATTGAGACAAACAGCCACACTCACAATCACACCTACTGGCAATTTAGAGTGTCCAATTAAGGTTGCATGTTTTTCGGATGTGGGAGGAAACCAAAGGTCCCAGAGAAAACCCACGCAGGCACGGGGAGAACATGGAAACTCCACACAGGCGGGGCCAGGATCGTACCCTGGTCCTCAGAACTGCGAGGACAACACTTTACCAGCTGACCCACCGTGCCGACAGTACTGATAATTATTCAAGTGATATTTATCCATCTAACAGTTAGTTAGTTAGTAGTTAGTTAGTTAGTTAGTTAGTTAGTTAGTTAGTTAGTTAGTTAGTTAGTTAGTTAGTTAGTCAAACTACCCTTTTATTCTATTTAGAAAAGAGCCTTTGGATATTAATCATGCCAACACAAACTACCCTAACATACTCATGACACAAAACTCAATTTGGCAGAGGCAATAAGTCTATTTTTGCGTTTTTGTTTCCTTTTTATCACGGATGTGAAACTTATGAATGACATACCAACATGCTTTTGATATAGCTTTGTGTATTTTCTTTGTTAGCCAATCTGCATTTGTTTGTTATGGTCTTTCAAATGGTTGCAGGAATTCATTTGTTTTAGATGAACATTTTTCAGTCTGGATGATGAACAGATGCCTAATGCACATGCTGTTTTAATTCAAAGAAGTTAGTTTCCTATGCCAATAGTTGGGGGGCTGACAGTTAATTAATTGGTTATGTGGTTGGCTATATCTTGCCTTTTGGTTAGAAGCTAGAATTTGACCATTCCAGTTTGTTAGTTAGTTAGTTAGTTAGTTAGTTAGTTAGTTAGTCACTTAGTTAGTTACAATTTGACTATTCTAGCAAATTAGCTACCTGTCCTTTAGTCTGTAGCAATATAGCTTTCGAGAATTCGAGCAGAGAGGGGGGGAGAGAGAGAGGGGCAGACAGACAGAACTTCCTCAGAAATGAAGGAATAGTGTTTCCAGTGACACTTCACCCTTTAACAATGACCCCCTCATTGGAGTGGACAGTATGCATTATTAATGTGGGCCACATTCCATATACAGTTTGAAAGCTGCTATTGTAGACCTCATGAAAGATGCTGTGTCTACTTCTTATCCACCTACTGTGATCCCCTCCACTGAATTCTTACACACATTCCAACATGTGAGTGCATGTGCATGGTTGAATGGCAGCCTGCCGCCTCCTGCTGGACGTAAACCTCCTCGTGCCTCGAAGATACTGCTCAAGACTGAAACCATTTTGGAGGAGAGTTCCAGCATCCCAACCAGCTTCTACCAGCAAGGTCACGTGGGTCAGTTACAGCATTCCAACTCCATACTTTTCACCATTGGACATGTTTTTAGAATGTGAGAGGAAGCCATACCTGGAGTGGCTGGAGAAAAGTTTTAAATCATTGCCATGTTAAAATAGCTTGCATTCCTTGTATCGCTCACATTCTGACAGCGGTTGCAGATTTAAAATTGCGAGACCACATCATGAGATGCTAAAAGGGAATAATTAGCTCTGTATTAGCTAGTTAAGTGGAAGCTACTGGAGCATTTGTTGTCTACAGTATATTCAGTTATTTAATTGGTCACGGAAACATGGAGAAATATGGTAAAAATATACATTTCTTTTAACACTCACAGTCTGAGCACAATTGCAAATTTATAACTGTAAAGCCATATTTGTTTGTTTGGTGCTAGCTAGCTAGCTGTTTAAACTTTTAGTTACAGGGAAGAGTTTAACAATGTGAGCAACCAGTTAGTTAGTTAGTTAGTTAGTTAGTTAGTTAGAATGTGACATTCAAGAAAGTGGTTTGTTGAATTTGTTTGCTAGCTAACCTACAATTAGTCGCTACTTTTTGATCATGACAGACAGAAAGACAGACAGCAGGCTGTCAGCTATGGCATAATTTCTTGCACTCCTTAGAATGCTCATATACGCACCACGACAAGTAAAGATTTATAACTGTAAAGCCACATAACGAGATGCTAATGGGGGTGAAAAAAAATGTATTTGCACTGAATGTCTGTGTGTGCCTCTATAGGAATGATAAATGGCCATCTGAATAATTCATAGATCAAAAACACACACACGCTGCCTCTGAGGCTGAGTACAAACACAATCTAAAATGGAGTAATTAATTCAGGGTCGGGAAGGCAATAAACGGCACATAATAACATTCACCGACGCATAGAGGCATTGAAATGGCAGCGCCTAAAACATATTGTTTGAAAGTCCTCTCTCTCCCGATGGTACTGGAGAGGCGACGAATCTACTCACTTAATTAGCTCTGTTGTCTCAGACATTTTAATTAGTCTACCAGCACTCTCACAGGACCAAGAGTGAGGATTAAAAGAAGACATCCTGTGTATCTCTTTTGTATCTCCTCGTGTTCTTCTAAAGACGTTCACCTTCTGTGGTGCGATCACTGCGGCCGGGTTGCTTCAATTATCAATTACGACATGTTGCAGGTGATATGAGATATAAATGGAGGGTATAAAAGGCTGCTGCGTGGGATTCCGATGCTGAGTTAAGGATGCAAAGAAAGTTTTTAACTGAACTTTTGTTTCTTGAGCACCAAAACTTATAAGAAAAAAAATAGTCTTGTGGGATTTGTTTATTGTATTAAACAAGGTATGAGAAAGCTAAGGTTGATAATTCTTTTTGTGGGTTGGTCTTGGTCTATGAAACATCAAGTAACTGCAAGTTTTGGGGCCATCTGGCTAGATTTAATGGTACAATGATTTTTTTTTTCATAAATCATATTAGGATGCACTTGTGCAAAAAATTTCACGTCGGTTTAACTCGTTGCATGAGGGGCTTGGTTAAACCCCATTAAATGTACCTCATTTGGTTAAATTGTATGTTTCAAAAACACTTTAACCTGAAGACATTTTTTAAAAGTCCATACATCCATTTTTCTCTTACCGTTTGTCCTCTCTAGTATTGTGTTCAGCTGGAACACAACCAAACTTACTTGTTGACTTGGGAAAAATTTCAATTCCATTGAACTTGTCAATTGACAGCCTTGACCTACTAAACTTAAAAACAGCTCAATAGCAGTGCACCTATTGGGTGAAATTCTATAGTCGAGTGAAATTTCTGCAAAGCAAATAAAGGTGTACGGATGTGAGAAATTTCAAGTCAATCAGAATTTTTGAGTGGGGGGCTGAACCTATTAAAATACAAAACTCTCATAACTTACCAAAATACCCTGTGCCAGTGCTTCATTCAATATACTTCGGCAAGTAAAAGGAGACCCCCACCAGCGCTGTTTGCTCGTCAGTGACGGTAGCAAAGTCGTCCCTACTGAAACCGAATGCATCAGTCGCCTGTGGGAGCACTCCAGCGATCTCTTTAATCACAACCTGTTCTGGAAGGCACTCCAAAACGGGTCCTCGGTGTTTGCACTATCACAGCGGAGACACTGAACAGCAGGTGGCCATCATCACAATCTGGCTCACACAAATAATAAACTGTGTGGGTTTTTGACACGCTCCCAGATGACTGGAGACATACTCATACTCCCTTTCTGTAAGCAGAAGAAAGACCAGCTCATCTGCAGGAATCCCTAGAAAACTCTTCACCTACATTTTATGTAACCAAGCACTACTGGGAACGAGAAAGAGGTGCTGGCAATTAGAGGCAGAGTTTATGCTCAGCTGATCAACCACAGACTACATCCCTGAGCACCATTGCAGGAAAGTCCCAGGAGTTCCTAAAAGACCATCACATACGCGCCATTGTGAAAAAATTATTAAGATGTGTTTATGTAGAAAATTCAGACTCTTTCAATGAGGGACTTGACCCATTAATGTCATGGCGGTGCCGGTCCTGTTATGGTTGTGCCGGTACCCAATGTGGGGCACACCTACTACTATCAACAGATGCGTACACCGGTCTCTCATCTATGTAATTGCGTTCCACGTATTCATGGCCACGCGTGCGGTCTGGTTTTTGCCAGATCGTTGATCCCATGTCACGTTCCTGGAACTCCTTGTTTGTGCTCTTGCTATCCCTTGTCCTGGCCAGTTATTGACTTTCCTCTTCCGCCTGCCAAATCTCCTACTGCTGCTTACCAGTATTTGGACTTTGGATTGAACAAAGACTCTTCCCAAACTCCCACTAAGCCTCATGAGACGTGCATTTGGGTTCAGCAGCGAGTTCTGGCCATGAAAATGAAACACAATTGCAAGTTTGGGGCATTTAAACTCAGCCCTCCACCTGGTGAAATTCTACAGTCCAATCATTTTTTGTAAAGCTTATTGAGCTGAACTTATGTGAGAAACTCCAGGTCAGTTTGACTTGTTCAGTGAGCACAAAAACCTTGTAAATTTGCAGCATAATGACATCTACCCGTGGTCCAAATTACTTTTTTGGCATCTTTTTACGAGACATTTCAAGTCAATATAAAAGAGTATTGTATTCAGAATATCTATTAGTGAAACAGGATTTCTATTTGCTTAAGATTAAGTATTTTACTGGGTGTGTATTTGCAGTTTATAGGGACCAGAAGACGTCCTAACAAGTGCGTGAGAAGCCACACATACTGTTGCTCATAGATTCTTTCATCTTGTCGTGTTGCTGAGTATTCGGCACGGCGGTGTTAGCCCCCCTTGGCCTGATTAGGAGGACGAGTCTATCTAATTATCAGGGTGGCGTGAAAATAAGCATCCCCGCCACCTGGCAGAGCCACGCAATGGTGACCAATCCACATCACGGAGGCCTCAACACCCTCAAGCCAATCCACATGCATGACCCAGCCATGCATGCATTGTGAGTGGCAGTCATATGGAAATGAGCGTGAAACACCTTGGAGCCTCGGTGATTCACGCTCATGATTCAGGCTGATGAACGTGTTTGTGTTTTTGTGTGTGTGTGCTCTCTGCTGTCTATTTGTGGACAAATTAATACACTATCGATCCGGCGGCCTTCTCCGGAGGTGATGAAGTCACGAGAGCAGAGCGTTAAATCACCATTGATTGGGAACACGTGAGGCCATTTCACAACTGACTTTACCTAACGCGAACATGTGATGCAACGAGTGACAGTCGATTGCGGGGGGGGGGAGACTTCCGTGCAGCATTCTGTCCTGAAATTGATCTTACAGCACGCATAGGACAAGTCGGAGAGTGGGGAAAAATTAAGATGAAATGTGCGTGAAAAGTGCGTGGTGCATCATTTACGCCTGAGGGTTTTTCAGATCGCGACAACAGAGCTTTCTGTGTGTCACATGCTGCAGTCACGATGTCGATGATTGCCAATGGATTTTGTGGTTAAAAGGGAGTTTTTGTGCACGCGTGTGAGTCAACCAGACTTGTTGCCTGAGAGGCTTGGACTATCAAACGTTTTGAGGGCTGACTAACAGTGCCACCATCTTGTAAAATTCTATTCTACAACTGGCTGAGGCTTTTTGGTAGAGTACTGTACTGTACACTGAGCTAAACTTGTGTGAGAAATTTCCAGTCTGTCAGTGTTGGTAAATGTGAGAATTGGGCTATCAAAGGTTGAAGCCCATGAAACAATTGCTCTATCTGAAAAAAATTTTGTGACCCGAAGGATTTTTTTGTAGAGCTTATTAACGTAGCCACGAGAGTAATTTCAAGTCGATTGTGGACTTGTTCACTGAGAGGCTTGGCCTCGCAAATGTTTGGGACATATCAGTGGTTCTATCTGGCAAATTCTACAGACCAAAAGCCTTTTTACCGAGTGTATTGAGCTGCATTTGTGTGAAAATTCTCAACTCTTTAGGATTTTTGAATGATGGACTTAGGCTACCAAACGTTTGGGCCTGAGAAACACTGCCTTTAAGATAAATCAAATCAAATACAAATAAATAAAATCAAATGACACGAGAAAGTCATATTTGTATACAAGGTGTTTTAATAGGATTTGCGGGCCAATCAATAGAAGTCGTAACAGGTGCACACCACTTCGTGTTTTCATTGCAGAATATGTAATGCAACAGCTTTAACATGGTGGGTAGTTTAGTCACTCCTTAAAGTACCACTGTCATGAAGTGGATAATTTTTAGTATGTTATTCATTAAAAAATGGCAGCCAGTATCTGTTTTTTCAACCCAAAACACGATTTTGATGTATATGGCTTTTTGTAACTCCCGCCATGAAAATCCTCTCGAGGGATTTGTTTTCGACAAGAAGCAGGAAGTGACATTAAGGGCATGAGCGCAGTCAAGTGGACTCGTTTGTTTCTGTTAGTTTTACCTGCAGGAAGGTAACTCTTTGTTCCTTCATCCTAGCCAAAATGCAGGCTCGTTGCATTTCTGGATATTGCTCGAACACTTGGGAGGATGGATTTCCCCTTCATAATTATCCAAGAGACCCAGTTCGTTGTGAAAAATGGATTGCACGGGTACAAAGGACGAGACCTTCGTAGGTTCCAAATGACAGGTAGGTGTGTAAAGAGCTACTAAAAAAAAAATATAATTGGGGGGATGACATAATCCTTTCAGAATGTAACAAAGATCTGCGTCCGTAAGTCAGAGGTGCTAAATGTGTCGATGTGCCCATCGGCGCCGTGTCCGCCGATCACGGCTTCGGCTGAGCTTCCGTGTCTCATAATGGGTGGGCGGATGAGCCGCCGCCGAAGCCCGTCCTCGCGGACGAGCACGGCTTCTGCTGGGCTGGCGCCATGCATACTGTCTGGGAGTCTGTTGTTAGTTAGAAGTGATCCGCATATCATCTAAATATGGCTCGAAACAATAGGGTAATATTCCCCCTGACACTTCACTCGATTGTGAGATGTTCACTTCTTCGAAAAGAGCTTCCGTGTCTGAAGGGGCGTGTTCGTGTCCCACAGTAGGGGCCACAGCGTGCGTGTTTTCAATGGCAAATGTCCGATGTGACGTCACGGGCAGTAGATGCAGCCAATATGGCGACCACTTGGATGTCGAATGACACTTCCGCAACTTTGCGCATGGATGACGCGCTCTTCTCTCATATCTATTTTTTCGTATAGACATCGAAGTGAGTAATGTTATATATGTGTTTTTCATTTCAATATCTAATTTAGAATATTTATAGGGATGACACATGGGCTTTGAACTTGGATATTTCAGCCCACTTGAGAAAGCACTTTGCAGTAAGTTGCTGATGTTTTTGTTGTTTTGCTTGTGCATCACGCAAAGTTAGCTCTCTTTTTTGTGCCATGAGTAACTATGAAACATGCATCTTCTGGCCTATGTTCTGTTCCCTCTAGCTACGTCAAAACACAGACAATCACACAGTATCGATAAGTCTGGTCAGCAAATAATGATTATGTAACACCCTATGGATGTGTTGCTTTTTTCATTCACTTAAAAAAAATGGACTCCCCTGAACATGAGTTTGAATCTGATCTGTTACTTCTGAATGAGGGAATGGTATAATTTTTTAAATGATCTATCTTACTCAAAATTATTTTATTACACAAAAGCCTGACATTTGAACTGAGTTATGTCTAGTTTTTATACCCACTGCAACCTAAAACCAGAAGTTAATCACTTGTCACTCAGTACTTGAGTAATTTTTTTCACTGAGTAGTTTTCTACAGTGAGTCATATTATTATAAATGAACAATTATACTTGAGTACAATATTTAGCTACTGTATCCACCACAGCATGCATCAGATCACCAAGTGAGCTGACTGCTTCCAAACTTAAAGTAGTATTTGGTGCAACAAAAAACAAAATGGGACATTCATTCTTCACTGTGAGAAACACGTTTTCAGACCACAGCACAGGGTGCTCCAAATGCAATTTCTTCATTTTTTTCCCCCCTCCTGCTCGTTTGTTGCATCTGGCACAATGGAGAATCTGCATTCCTTTTATGCCGGAACAGTTTAACTGTGTCACAGGAGAGTTTTAAAGCTTCCGTTGTGCTTTCTTGGTATTATATTTGGCGTTTATTGAGTATCAGAGTCAGTCAGTTGAACCAAACAGAATTTCTAGACGGGGGACATAGACAAAGACAAAGCGGTAACTAAACCGAACGAGACAAGTAAATCATTCCATATCTGCAATAAAGAAACATAAAATATGGATACTGGATGAGACTGTAGCACTACACCCTGTGAATGAAGGACAGGACAAGATAAGACAGGACAAGGACAGGAGAAGAATCATACAACTGAAGTGTAGTGGGACTGACTAAGTGAATTATTGAAGTCTATCGAAGGAGATTATTAGTAAGGGGGAGCACAAGAAATTTGCATATTCATGAGTTATTTGTCGCCATAAGTGAGTAGTCCCACACCTGGTGAAAGAGTCCCAGCGGTGCCTGCCTACAGACACATGCAAGTGCAAGTGAATGGACATCTTTTTACATGCACATGTCCTATAATTGCTGTGCCTGCACCACAGAACCTGAGGACGCCAAACAATCAATTGTGGACAGGATCAGGCCCTGGGGTACACCCGAGAGCAACATGCAAGTTGCGTGCACTTTTTAATCAATTAAATGTGCTCCTCCACGCATACCGAACGTGCTCCCATCAGACATGTTCTAGCACCGACACTGATCTCCATTATTGATGATGGGTTTGGCTTGAGCACCTGCCCCTGAAAATGCATATGCACGTGCCTGTGGACTTTCAAGTTATTTGGACGTGTAGAGTGATGTGTTTGGACTGTCACACTAAGGAAGTCTTGAGCACGATAACATCAATTCCATAGGGCAAAATTCTACAATCCAGATGACATTTCTGTGAAGGATATGAAACTAAACTTCTGTGAGAAATTTCAGGTCATATCTACTGGTTGAAAAAGAGCCTCGGCCCATCAAACATTGGGGGCCTAAAAACAGTACATTTGGCAAAATTCAATGTATTTATTTTTCATTATAATCGACTTGAGAAATGTTTCAAGTCCGAAGGGACACAACAGTCACTTCCTGTGCTCACGCAGTCATCGATTGTCGCTAATTTGCATTTAGTGCATTTGTTTTGAGTCTCACGAGTTTATAAAGTACATCACATGACAGCACGCAGTAGAAAAGAATGTTGTGAGTCAAGAGCTGGTAAGCCTGGGGATCAGCCATTATTTCGAAACTCTAGGTGGGGCAGCAGGTCTTGTGAGGTTTGCTTGCGCTGTACCTTTAAAACGCGGCATGCGGACGCTTTGAGTGACGTCAGACGCACGCCTGCGTGGGCAGGAAGACACACGCCGCGTCAAACGCTAACTCGTAGTATCGAACACGTCACCGGAAGTTGTAATGTTAGAGTCAACGGTAAAAGGTGACTAGGTAGGTTTTAGTTACGTCGCTTTTATTTTGAAAGGTCCTAACGGGAAGTAGTTGCCGTGTCGCATTCAAACAACTGAGTGGGAAACGGGCGCCGTATGCCTACTTGAACGAGTGCTGAAGACGAGAGAGGGGAGCTCGGACGGGAACCGACCGCCAAATGACATGTCTCAACACAAGCGCTAAGTGCGGCTCGGGAATAACCGCGTCGATCCCAGACCCCGCACACCCCGAACGGCGCTAGTTTAGACGGCCACGCCCCGCAAGCCAGCGACCCGAGAGCCACCCCCCGCCCCACTCCCCGAATTCAACTGCTGGCGGCGAACAAGCGAGGCTGCTCTCTCGGGGAACCATGAGGGAGTACAAAGTGGTGGTCCTCGGCTCCGGGGGCGTCGGCAAATCCGCGCTGACCGTGCAGTTCGTGACGGGCTCCTTCATCGAGAAGTACGACCCCACGATAGAGGATTTCTACCGGAAGGAAATCGAGGTGGACTCCTCGCCGTCCGTGCTGGAGATCCTGGATACGGCCGGCACCGAGCAGTTCGCGTCCATGCGAGACTTGTACATCAAAAACGGCCAGGGCTTCATCCTGGTCTACAGCCTGGTCAACCAGCAGAGCTTCCAGGACATCAAGCCCATGCGAGATCAGATCATTCGGGTGAAACGGTGCGATAGGGTGCCCATGATCCTGGTTGGCAACAAAGTGGACCTTGAAGGGGAACGGGAGGTGTCGTCAGGTGAGGGCAAGGCGCTGGCGGACGACTGGAACTGTCCCTTCATGGAGACCTCGGCTAAGAACAAGACCTCGGTGGACGAGCTGTTCGCCGAGATAGTCCGCCAGATGAACTATGCGTCCACACCGAATGGCGACGACCAGTGTTGTTCGGCTTGTGTCATCTTGTAAGGGAAACTTCGGCTCCTCGATCGCCGTTTTTGTTTTATGTTTTTTTGCAATGGTAAGTCGAGTTGGGTACTACACCTTTACAGTTCTTTTAAACTCACGTCGTTGCGTCACTCTGGCTGATTTGTCGTCGAAGCTTTTCATTTCTAGCCACGTCGTTTTAAAACGACTTTTCAAATGAATACAAACTTTGTTTTTAAGTGTGGGGCGGGGGCCTAGGCAAAAACCACTACATTCTTGGTGGGGTTCCGTTTACACATGCAGACCCAACCAAGGGGTTGTAATCACTCGTGGTAACCTGACAATTATGCTATTTTCAACAATTTCGTTTTCTTGAATATGGATGTTAAAAATATCTCTCACTATAACTGTCTTTTGGGCCTTATATATACGTGTCCTCCATTGTGTTATGATACTCATTGTTAACAAAAGCGCTATGGCGATCAAACTTTACAAATTTGAGCTATCTTGCTGGATAGAATATCGTTTTCCCTAGTCACGTGGCCACTTGTTGCTAGGCAGAGTTCAAAAGAGGCTCAGTTATAACTGCCCTGTTGAAAAATAAACAAAACACACCATCCCACACTGAATTGAAAACTCGGGAAATTTCTCATAAAAACACCAATTAAATATGACTATACACACGAATATTGCTGTTGACTGCAAATGTTAAATACATATTTGGAAAAAGCGGCTCTTTAATTCAAGTTTTTCATTCCCACTGCAGCAGGATAATCTGAATTTGTACGCAAATTGGAATAAGTTGTCATATACCATTCATTTTTGGGGCCTTGAAATGTTTTTCAGTGTGACATAGCTAATTAAGGCAGTGGTCAAGTCAGTTGGAATAACTATTGGTATGAAATACACATCAAAGCAAAAATGACAAAACAAACGACAATGCATATGGCTGTAACTCAGCATTGTGTGCAATGACAACATGTTCTTACATTGCAAAGCAAACTCGTACATTGTGCACCATTAATGACCTCTGATCATAAATTGAGGAACCCCTATTCTCTGCACTTCCTTAAATGTTATAAGATACGTCGTATGTTTGGCTTTTTTCTTTGAAACCTGTTTCAATGAATTTGAGGATTTTTATAAGTATAATTTCCCTTTGTATATCCCAAACTGGTGGCACGGTGGGTCAGCTGGTAAAGCGTTGGCCTCACAGTTCTGAGGACCCGGTTTCGATCCCGGCCCCGCCTGTGTGGAGTTTGCATGTTCTCCCCGTGCCTGCGTGGGTTTTCTTCTGGCACTCCGGTTTCCTCCCACATCCCAAAAACGTGCAACATTAATTGGACACTCTAAATTGCCCATAGGTGTGATTGTGAGTGCGGCTGTTTGTCTCGATGTGCCCTGCGATTGGCTGGCAACCAGTTCAGGGCGTACCCGGTCTCCTGCCCGTTGACAGCTGGGATAGGCTCCAGCACTCCCGCGACCCTCGTGAGGATAACCGGCAAAGAAAATGGATGGATGGACATTCCAATCTGGGCAGTACGACTGGTTAACACGTCTTGCCTCACAGATCTGAGGACCTGGGTTCAAATCTTGGTTTGCCTGTGTGGATTTTGCATGTTGTCCGTTTTCTCCCGGTTCTCTGGTTTCCTCCCACATCCCTAAAACAAGCATGATAAGTTCATAAAGGAGTCTAAATTTCCCATAGGCGTGAATGTGAGTGCGATGTATTTTTTTGTTTTTATTTACATGTGCCCTGTGATTTGGCTGGCAACGATTTCACGGACTACGCATAGGCTTCAAATTACCCATGACACATATAAGGATAAGCGCTTCAGAAAATGGATGGACGATTCTTCTAAACTTTCTGTTTCAGTACTGACCAAAGCTCTTAGCTAATGTCAGGTTGCCCTCCTTTAGACGACAAAGTACTGGAGAAATAATGAAGTCCACACTATTGCCTAAATTCTTACAATTAATTTAATCAATAATATTTTTCGTCGTTGACTTGTGCAATGCAGGGGATCCTTGATTTGACTTTCCCGACATATGCAGATTTGAGGTTTCAAATAACGTACAGTGACCCAGGTTAATGAACAGTATAAGAATATGTCGTCATGCTGCACTACCACTTACAATTTTTCATCTGAATGCTTCTTACTTATGGCATGTGTTTTTTTTTAATACAAATATTTCATGGAGTTCTGATTTTACGACTGCCTCAGCACAAGTTTGACTACAGTTACTTACAATGACAGACTACTATGTGGTTCAAATTGGGGTTGCGTCAACAATGTAGGACCAGCATCCAAAGTCAGTCATACAACAAGGACCTCATACATGTAATCCAATGTGTCATAGACCAAGTATACAAATCAAGGTTTATAGACAAGATTATAGATCTTTATAGACGGACTTTTACGAGTCCACTGCTTTGTTCAGTGGGATACTGCCAGCGCAACCTCCTCCTGATATCCTTACGTCTTGGTCCAGTTCGTCATGAACCGCTGACCTTGTAGTCCTGAAACCTGGTCCTTCTGGACTGAGTCACCTCTTTGTGTGTGGTTTTTTTTTTCACCCTGATATGATTGAGGAAGTGTTTTGCTCATTTGCAGAACTGGAGAGACGAGTTGGTCCTCGTAACTCGATTAGCTTAAAAAAAACTGTTAGCAGTTGGTTCTCTTAACATAAGACAACAACATGGGCTTGTTTCTCAGAGAGTCTGCCAGATTTCCGACACTGGCCCGCAACCCAGGACTGGTTTGTGGTTCTGGCTTGATTGCTGACCATTGTTTTTGTTGTTTGTGGCAGTGTGTTGCAGCAAGTGTGTCTTCTTGGCATCACAGCCTTGCCTCAAAGGAAAAATGAAGAGGAATGCTGCAGGGGAACAAGAGGAGGAAAAGGAGGGAAGCAACTGAGGTGGAGGGGAGGGCTCCATCCACTCTTCAGGAATTCTGCAGCGTCAGAGAATCTTTGTGGCATGCTCCGTGGCCACAGTTGAGGTCTGAACCCACCGGTTTAAGGGCACCCGGGTACTCGAATTCCTCTTTCATGGAAATGACACGGAGAACATTCAAAGGATATTTGGGAAGAGAGACTGTGAAAGTATATTTTGTTAATAATCGCACTCAATCCTGGACGGGTACAAACCTAGAGGTTCTTATTATGATTTTTTTTTTTGTTCCAAAGTCTAACAAGTTGGTGGTGGAATAGAGCAACAATTTCTTCTTTTTTTTGCCGGGGTGGCAAGGAGATCATAGCAAACTTGACGTGAGGCCCGCCCGGGCCTTGTGTCCAGTGCCTTTTTTATCCTCCCTCCCCAACACAGGTCAACTGTTCACGTTTAGTGCCAACACACTTCACAGGTGTTCTTTTCAAGGAATTGGTGCTTTTATTTGCCCCCTGTAAGTTCACAGCGTTTAGTGCTATGAGCAGTCTTGAAACGCACAGGTACTGGAAACATTACGACAATGGCACCGAACCACTTCCAGACCTCTTCAATCAATGTTTTATTTTGTTGGACAAGTGATAATGATGATTATGTACATGGTGTTGACAAATCTAATCCTGATTGTAAGTCGAATTTCAGACCAGCCTTTTAACTGTGGGCGGTCTGTTTTTAAAAAAAAGAACTTTTAATACAGATGGCATTTTTTAAAAACAAAAATCATCAGGCTTTGTTCTCTTTTGTTCACTTCTTTAAGCGTCATGTCTAAAAGTGACGGTCAACCTTCAATGTGTGCAAATTTTCAAACAATAGAAATGAGCAGGTTGCAATTATTGCAATTAAACATTTTATTAGCCTTACTGGCTACATGTTTTAAGTAGTATTCATAACTGTCTTACAAGTTTAAAAAGTTCAGTAGACCAGTTTCTGAAGGTCACGACATTTCCAGGATATGAGCGCCTCTTAATTACTAATATACTGGTTAGTGTATGAGTGAACATCTTACTTCCGGTTTTTCATTTGATCACTTTATATTTACAGTATGGCCTGTGTGTGGTATAAAAATAATTTGTTATCATGACTATGGTATCATAGCTATGACGCGCTCCTACTTGCGTACCAATTCGAACGATGTCATAAACTGAGGTTGGCTTGATATTGACATAGAAAAAAAATCTTGTACCTTTATTTAAAAAGTGATGATCTGCACAATCAACTTCTCGCTTTACAGTTTGAAATAGTCCTTATGGGAAAGGATAAAAATCATACTAAAAAATATAGGGTGGCTAGCTAAACATGCTAGGTTAATTCTTTCTGATCTGTACAGTTCTCATGAGGCTTGCTGAGATGTCGTCCGATTGTGCCTATCTTCTTGAACATATGTTGCTACAAAGTTAAAAAAAAAAAACTAAAACTAATCCTTTAATGCTCACTAAAATGAGATCTTTTGTGCTATGCTGATGTCATCCCTAGTTGATTTAAAAAAATCGACTTCAACACAATGATATAAGCTCTCATGACATGGTTCGAACTCCAAAATTTAGTATAGATTTTTTTTTTTTTTTTTTTTTTCCCTCCCCAAAAAATTTTGGTCATTTTCCAAATTGTACAACTTCAGAAGTCTTTGAACTTAGGTGGAGTTGCTCCGCTTTCAAGTTTAGCCAATGCAGGCAGGCGAATGTGCTAATCCTTAATCACATCACTGATTTGACCTCAGTTCAAATACTTCCTCCCCCAACATAATGAACGATGGGGATGTGTGATATTTGTGCAACAAAACAGGAAATAAGGCGACATCTCACTCTCAAACTTTCCACTGCATGAAAAGAGAAGTTTCCGATTAATTGGCACATTATGTCTCCTGCTTTTGCTTTGCAGTACCTCACTGTCTAACATGAAATCAGAGTGTGTTTTTAGGCCAATTAGGATTATCAAAATTATTTCTACACACGGGCAGTACGTTGATTGACTGATAAGATCATCTGCCTCCTGAGGTCCCGGGTTGCAATCCAGTTTACCTTTGTGGAGTTGGCAGGTTCTCCCTGTACATGCATGGGTTTTCTCTGCTTTTTCTCTGACATTTGGAAAACATGCATTGTAGGTTAATTGAAAACTAAATTATCCATTGATGTGAATGTGAGTGCCAATGTTGATTTATATGTGGCCTGTGATTGGCTTGAGACCAATTCAGGGTGGAATCTGGCTTTTATCTAATGTTAGCCAAGAGAGGTGCGAGCAGACCCCCAACCCTAGTGAGAATAAGTGGTTCACATAATTAATGGATGGATTTCTGTTTGCTAAATGCTAGACAAATGAGAAATTTTTGTTTTTTTATGTTGTTGTTGATTTGTTTATTGACAACATCAGTTAATTAGAGACACCTATGGATGGGTTTGAAGAATCACCTGTAACAAACTACTTAGTTATGTAATATGTCGAAAATAGGTAAGACATGAAGAGACGTGGACTTGCCAAAATCTGGTTCATTCTCGGGTGCAATTTCCAGATTCCTGAATTTGGCACGTTCATCTGTTCAAACAATTTTACATAATTATAAACGCCATGGAAATTTGTAGCCATCCTGCCGCTCAGGAAGATGGGTTCATTCTCTCAGAAATTGAAGTGTTTTGGTCTGTAATATCTATCACGCCATGCCAAAGACTTTGTGAAGATGATTGTGGAAGAATGTGTCATTATCCACAGTGAAATGACTACTGTACTGAAATAGCCCAAAAGTCCACTTTGCCAGGAAGAAACCATGACTCTAAAAAAAAAAAAAGAAAGACAGATTATCAGTATAAAATGTACAGATGGACAAAGACCTTAATTTTTTTTAGACGCCCTATGGTTGACAAAACTAAAGGCCATAATGAGCATCAATATGTTCAGAAGAAGAAGAGGGAAACTTGGGAGCCTTAGAACACCACCCCAACTTTGAAATACCGCGGTGGCAGCAACAATTTGTTGTGTTGTTTTATTGAAGGAGGGACTGGTACACTTCACAAGATGGCATCCTGAGAACAGAACATGACGCAGAAATATTTCGAGCCAGGAAGATAAAGCTTGGCTGCAAATGGACAATGACCCGAAGCACACTGGGATACTCATTACAAAGGGGTCTAAGAACAAAAGATATATAAAAAAAAAGATTGAAATTAAACGGCAGGCCTGAAAAGGCATGTGCAAGACTTGGCTCCATTGTACCAGTTCCATCAGGAGAAATGGGCCGAAATTCCTGCCAATTATTGTGAGAGGTTTGGGGAAGAATGTACAAAACCTTTGACTCATCACTCAGTGTATAGGCTATAATACCAAATGCAAATGAAATGTATGTGAAATTTTGACCCTGAAGAAAGTAATGCAAAATTGCCATCTCATTTTTCTGGCAAAATAGAAACAAGTTTGGCAATCCTCATTGACCTAAAACAGGACAAATTCAGTCGGATTTCATGGCAGACAGAAAAAAAAGCATATTTGTCTTGTGATGTATTTTATGTGAACGTCTGGTTTCAACTTTATGTATACCTTTTCATTGAGCATGTGGGTTGGAGGGTCGTGTTCCACCCATGAGGCTCTAGAGTGAGCATCTTGCGACCGTGGAGCTTATCACTGCTTCCATCAAGTGGGCACACCATCAATACTTTATATGACAATACGCCACATGTAAAATATCGTCGAACCTTGTAAGTTGAATGTTGTGCAATTTGGGGTGGGAGGAATATTCCTTCAAAGCTGCTCAAAACTTCCATTTGGCATGTTGCAATGCTACAAAAGCAGGAGCAACTTCAGCACTTCAGTCACACACCAGACGTTTTTTTCCACTTCTCGTCAAAACTTATGTAGACTGTTGTGTTGTTTTCCATTTACAGTGGTTAACTTCTGTCAACACTTGATTTTGTGCGACTGTGTTAAAAGTCCCGACATACATCAGACTTGAATTGTTTTCATGTTTTACACCACGTCATTAATTACGACTACCGAGCAATGATCAAAGGGTTAACCCTGGATGTGTTTCACACCGCTTTTCCTTGGGCTTTTTTTGGGACACTTATTTAGAAAGTTAATGATGTGCAATTTGTTGGCATATTTCGCCAAATCTCATGCCACACTGGAGTAACCTTTTCGGTAGGTTTTTGTTTTAACTGATATCTAACATTATTTTTTTTTTTCTACACTTGTTTGACAGTTAATAGCAACACTTTGATGATATCGTGTAAGATGTTCTACTGCATAGGATTAACTACAATATTTTTCCATATGTTTGGCTTTTGAAGTCATAATATCCATCGTTAACTTGTTTTTACACTTGTACGACAGTTAAAATGACAATCAAAAGGTCATCCATGCAGTTAACTTTAGGTTTTTACAAGGGCAACATTTAATCCCGGAGCAATGTCGCTAGTTCAGTTGTTGCAACACGCAAACAGAGTCTTTGAAATGTGTTTTTTTACAGTATAGCTTCTGTTACAGTTAAAAATCAACTCAAAGTTTTAATGCTAAATAGTATGGAAGCTTGACAAATGTATAAAATAAGTTCTTAGTGTGTTACGTGGATGGGTTCATTTTCGAGTCTGTTGCAGTTAAGGCGAGCTTTGTGTTTGCGTGGCCTCAATTATCCACGCGTGGTTGAAATTGAACTGTGCCTTGAACTGTTGCTCAATAAGAGCATTTATAGCAGTTATAAGCCCGATAGAGTGCGCGTAAGCACCCCCTCCCCCTCTATCTTTTATTGTATTTATCTCCTATTTCAATCACCGGCTGTGGCGTAAGCATCTGATAGTGGAAGAATTTGCCCTTTGGTGGAAAGAGATGACGTGGCAAGCTCTTCTTTATTTTCATCTCTGCTTGAGGGTTTCACTTCCTGCTTTTAAAACTTATATGTTCAGGACTCTGGTATCACAAGTAAGGATGTTTTTCTTTTTATCCATCCATTATCTGAGCTGCTTATCCTCACAAGGGTCACGGGAGTGCTGGAGCCCATCCCAGCTAATTTAGGGCAAGAGGCGGGTTGACCCTGAACTGGTTGCCAGCCAATCGCAGAGCACCTAAGAGCAATTTGGAGTCTCCCCATAATGCATGTTTTGCGGATGTGGGGGGAAACCGGAGTGCCTGGAGAAAACCCACGCAAGCACAGGGAGAACATGCAAACTCCACAAAGGCAGGGCCGGGGTTTGAACCCCGGTCCTCAAAACTGTGAGGCACACGCTCTAATCGGTTCCTTTTTTTTTTCTTTTAAAAAAAAAAAAAAAAAGGTCATGAGAGGTGGTCACACGATGTGGTTGGCATGCTTAAGGAGGTCTGGGATGCACTATGGCTGGCTGCTGGGGGTGGTGGTGGGACGGATATGGCGTCCTGACCTCGCTGCGCCAATGGTGGTCACTTCAAGAGCGTTGGCCAGTTTGACCAAATACTGTCAGCTTTCCATTAAAACTGCTTATTGATCTCCTGATGATAAATTTGAGTTTTCTGCTGGAGTCTGAGCCACAATGGGTGGGTGGAGTGCTTTCTTTTTTTTCTTCTTTTCACATTTTTTTTTTGAAACACCAGATTTAATCACTATATAGACTCCTAGCTGAATTATAGGGTGTTGGTGCTGGTCCCCGAGCGTCAGTGCTATTTCTGAGGCTCTGTTGTGTACAAGCTTGTGGTTTTCCTTTCTCCCTTCGCTGTAGCACTCTTGCATTCCTCCTAACTGTATTAGCCTCCTTTTATCAAGTTACTCAAAGCCGATAATAAGGCCAAAAAATGCCTGTGCAGCAGCTGCGTTAAATCTTAAGTGACAGTATGAGTTGATTTTAGCGTGCGCATCATGGACAGCAATGTTTGGAATCAAGCACTGCAATGTGAACAAGGATATCCAACTAACCATAAAAAAGTGAAGTATACATATACCAATTTTTAACGTTTACCCATATTTTTTTAATGGAAAACACTACATACAATGAGCATTATATGTATTTTGAAGTAATCATGTATTATTAACTAGATGTAATAACTTTTACACCTCAACAGGTTATTTTTTCAATAGTTAAGCCTCAGAACATTGAAATGTGTGTACTTGGGAGGTGCGTCTCTTCATATTAAGACTTAAAAGTAATAGTTAAATTTCAAAACAATTAACTCGCATGCCCGTGTTCAGGAAGTGTGTCTCTTCACATCATAGAACCGACTTTACATTTTACATTACATAAAAGTCCGTCATCCTAACTACAGGTCGCGTTTTAAGGCACACTAGAAGGTTTTTAATCTACTTCAATGGAAATGGTTACGCACTTATAACGTGTGTGTTTATTTTATTATTAATGGTTTATTGATGCCTTGGCGTTGCTATAGTGAGCAGCCAGGACAGAGACGTGGGCATCGATTTCCTATGTCACAATATGTACAAAACAAAAAAGCATACCTATTTTGACCTCTGTTTTATTTTGTATTTTTTTTACTTTGGAGCCATCGTTTTCCACACAATTGAAGTTAATCCTTTCATTGCTAACTGAGTCGAAGTCTCGGGAGGTTTTCTAAGGCCTCAGGAGATTTGTCGACATCCTGTGTGGTTTACTGAGGTTGTGTGAAGTCATGCAGAATCATAAATTTTTGTGACTTAATAATTAATGTAATACATTTTCAATAATCATTTTCATCAAGCTCCTAATTGTTCAACTTCTGAGGCAAGTTCCAGGGGAGGCCATCGGCATGTCTTTTCTCCAGAGGTAATGATTATTGCCAACCTTCACGCCACGCGCATCTCCATAGTAAATAGTGGAATGAGCACTTTTTTGTCTTGTTCTCACCAATGAAGAATTTGTAAAATTACATTACAGTAACATTTTCCCTCAAACGGTAGTGTGCTTGCTGATAGATTTGCAGAATATCTTGTGTATCTTTGCCCCAGAGAGAGATCGCTTTTTCATCAAATCTACAGCGCTTCTTCCCAGAAAGAAGCCACGACTGTCTCGTTCAGCCTGACAAAAGCGGGTCTGTGTGGGTCGACCGTTTCTCCATTTTACCCACAACACAGGGAGCGGCCTTCTCCCCATGCGGCTCACTGTGCTGAAGATGGGAATACCCCCGAATTCCAACCATTCCCAACATTCCGTACACTGTAATGTCTGGACATGTCCGTAACTTGTGGCTGTGAAGCAAGGGGAGGGGAGGCAGTGTTGTGGGTCCGATTCACTGATTTAGCATTAGCTGTGGTATTTATGCTTTGGACTAGATTCATGACCTCACCTAATATCTCTGATAGTGTCCTGTTGTTGTGTGTTATCCTGCATAGAATCGCAGAGGTTGTGCAAGACTAAAGCAACGGAGCGATTGTGTCGCAAGATGGGCCCAGACGCTTACACAGCCAAATGTACTTGTGACCATTTTGAGCTCATCACAGAGCACCAAAAAAAGAAAGTAGACCAAAGGATCACGCCAGACAGGATCAGTTACTTATGAGATCCTTGTTCAGACTAGTAGCTTTTGTTTTGTGACATTGCCACTACGGTTTTGGCTGGATGCTGTGAAAGTATCATACAATAACTAAGTGTAGGGTACTTTCAAACACCTACTTAGCGCTCTCTGGTTAAAAAAAAAAAAACAAAAAAAAAACACACATATTGGGATGTAAACTTGAACGTGAGAATTACTATAGAAAGTGACACTCGTTCCACTATCAGATGTGTTAAACCAAAGATATCTCTATTAAGTCAACTGTGTCATAGGCTTAAATTACCATATGGCTTTTTGAATGTGGTACTAATTTTTCAAATGCACGTTTACTTCATCCTCCTTGCTCACAATGCATCATGCAATACAAACAGGATCCGGCTACAAACATGATTTGTGTAAAAACGAATGTTTATTTCCAAATGGAACCATACCGTGACCACCTTTTTTCTGAAGGATCAGTTGGCTTAGTCCACACCGCAGCTTGTTTGCTGTGTTCACACTTGTCCAATTGAAAAACCTGGGTTAAAACAAACTAAAGGCACCACTGTCTTGGGTACTAAGGTCTAAGATCTGCCTTCAGACTGACTGAGAGAGTTCCTGAGGGTTGGGTGTGGTTTCACTCTCCGCCACGGGACGCATGGTTTGGAAGACTTCCTGCTCATTTATCTAGTAGTGTCGGGCCCGAGGCCTGCCATGAAACGTACGTACACAACCACTTTCGTGTACAGGCGCATTGAGAGAAAGGGAAGATGAGCTTCCAGCCGAGCCTGCTATTTTTGTGATTGCAAAGGATTCTGGGTGGAAACCGCACAAGGGCTAATGTTCTAAGATGATTTCTTGGAGTTTCACTTTTGGAATATAATAACAGATGCAAAACCATAATGTCTGGCTCCAGCATCGTGACCGGGAGCATTCTGGGACCAGACGACAGCAGAATAGTAGCCTCATGTCGAAGTCTTTAGTGACCCATCTAATTTAACTTTGTTTTCATCACACAAAGATGACTTGCTTGATGATGTGTACGTACATGTAGTTATACACACGCCTGACTTTGGTGCGGAGAGTGTGTGTTCGAGTCCCGCTCAGTGATGGTGCTGATATGTGCCCTGCCCTGGCGACCAGTTCAGGGTGTAGTCCGCCTTTTGCACGAAGTTAGTTGGGATAGGCTCCGCCACTCCCATGACCCTTGTGGGAATAAGTGGTTTGGACAATGGGTGGGTGGATGAGTCCTGGGTGTACCCTATCTCTCACCTAATGTCAGACAGCATCGGCTCCAGCTCCACTACCACACTCTAAGGAGGGCAAGTTTTACCAAATATGTATGGACGGAAGGGAAAGTATCCAATTAAAAAAATGTGTGTCTCACCCAAAGTCAGATGGCATGCCGTAGGTATCAGCACACTCGTGACCCGAGTGAGGATGAGCGGTCTAGACAATGGATGGATTGATGAATGTGTAGGCTTTTGTTAGGTGGAACAAAACATCGTACTGTCTGTTGATCGGTCAACAGACAGTTGCTGTGTTGTTATCATGGGATTTAACAGTGGAAAGTAAATAAAATAAAAATAAACATATTTATGCCATCACTTCGCATGTCCACTTATGAAAAGAGAAGCCCGATCAGGATTTGAATCGTAACTGTGACCAACTGAACGGAATTAGACGAACATAAAATTTTTTTGTACTGTCCTCATTCATTTGTGGGTAATTGGAGCCTATCCTAAATATATACTTTTATTTTAGTCAGACAAGATGAGATATTTTAGGCAAGTGACCGGGTAGATCTTGAATTAGTCTCCAGTCAATCAAAGGGGACATAGGGGAAAAACAAAAAACTACTGTATTCACATTCACACCTCCTGTACCTACAATTTATTCTTCAGTTTACAACTGAAGATGAATGTTTTTGGAATGTGGGAGGAAGGTAGATTATCTGGAGAAATCCCACGCTAGCACAGGCGCAAACATGCAATATCTACACATAGATGGAACTCCTCATTGTGAGGCTAAAAATGCCAACAGCTTTTG
The DNA here is from genome assembly GCF_019802595.1 of Syngnathoides biaculeatus. Classification (NCBI taxonomy): domain Eukaryota; kingdom Metazoa; phylum Chordata; class Actinopteri; order Syngnathiformes; family Syngnathidae; genus Syngnathoides; species Syngnathoides biaculeatus. The sequence continues at coordinate 23,073,192 of NC_084647.1, read as the reverse complement.
CATTGTGCTGCCCTGAACTGGACCATTTTGTGGAAATGTGGCTATCGTCAGGTGGGTCATTTTCATGTGGAAACAAGTGTCAATCTTAAAAAAAAAAATCACTATTTACAAGATAAATGCCCTTTGGCATTAGCCTTTGTATGATACATACTCGGCTCAGCACAGCTTGACTCTTTTCATTAGCAGCAGTATAGCGCTCATGGCACATAAATCATCTGATAACTTACTTTTTCGTTACCGTGCTTGAGCTGTGGATGCAGCAGTAACAAATGCCATAGTCTCCACTTCGCTGCCCTTTACCCTCAATGTCCTTCTGTCACTTTACCTGACAAGTAAATCCCCTCTACAGCCTCCTCTGTTGTTATTAATCAAATGTATCTCGGGCTGAATGATACATTTATTGCTGTGTGGTTTTTGGAGTTTCCCAAAGTAATAAAAATGTGAGAACTGTAAACCTAAATTGAGAGAGTTACAGCTTGAGCTGGTACTTTGCAGTGGAAAAATTGACACTGAGTAGTATTTTTGTTAGAAAGTCACAAATTGTATCATGGTAAATTGAATGTGAGTGGTTATCAGTTTCTAGCTCCTGTGATTATCGAGCAACTCATCCATAATATTGGCTGGCTTTCGTCTGAAGTTATCTGGGATAGACTCAATTTCCCTGCCAGACTGAGCAGGATAAATAGATGACTTGTGATGCCTGAGTTTGAGTCCCGAACAGCATTATACAGGCCACCCAAGAAGAAGGGCAAACAGATGACAAGAGAAGACATTTAGTCTTTTGTCTTCTTGACATGTAGCTGTTTATGACACAAAGTGAGTAAATAGCCGTTTGTCTTGTTTCCATTCTGCTCAAAAGTGGGAAGTGGCTGTCAACCGATAAGCAGACTGCAGCGTCTCTTATTTGGGGACTAAAAGCGGACCTTTTGGCAGTGTCTGCATTATAGGACATCCGGGAATGGGGCATTCTGCTCCTCAATAAACATACAAACAGTTTACCGTCGGGGAGGCAGTGTGGTACACCCAGAGCTGGTTGCCAGCCAATCGCAGCCCACAGAGACAAACAACCATTTGCACTCACAATCACACCAAAGGGCAATTTAGAGTCTCCTCATAATGCAGGTTTTATGGATGTGGGAGGAAACCGGAGTGCCCATAGAAAACCCACGCAGGCACAGGGAGAACATGCAAGCTCCACAGAGAGGGGGGCTGGGGTTTGAATCCTGATCCCCAGAACTGTGAGGCTTACGCTGTAACCAGTTGTCTTCCACGTCACTTGCAGTCGTTGTGAAACTGTTCTTCCTTTGCATCTGTATGACTGCCCCCAGCGGCCAAGTTGCAGGAGAAGAAGTAGCATAAATTGTGATTCTTCATTCTTTTATTAAATTATATAATTACGGTATGTAACTCCAGTCAAAGTGACAGTTTATTTCCTAAGAAAAAAAAAAAAATCTAAATTTGGATTCAGTCTTCCTGCTTCCCCACCCCCATCATCATCAACACAGTTCATGTCTGGTTATTGGAGACTTTGTGGGATTTTCCTCCAGGGCCTGATGCCGGGTCATGTGAGCGCCCCCCACCACCACACCGTCGCTCCCCTGCTGTCACCACAGCAATCTCACCCCGCATTCTGACTAACATGCCGTGACATCCCTGACCTTCCAACCCGCCTCCTACGTGTTGTCCTCCTCTTTCCATCATCTTCAATTGACCCCCTCCTCCCCCTTCTCCTCCGCATTCCTCCGCCTGTCATATTGTTGCTGAGGTGTGTTTGCTTATCTCCCCGAGCTCTTCTTCCTTTACCATCCCTCCCCCAGTCAGGAGTTGTGATTCATCAAACTTTGTTCCTCGCTCACATTTATGCAACATCTCTTTCGTAACCTGAGCAAAGCAGACAGGCCTGAGAGAACCTGTTGGTGGAAGCAAAAAACAAAGCTCAAGCTTTCATGTGTAGCTAGAGGAGCAATACTATATGTATAGTATAGCTCATATTCACTCAATTTGCATTTGGTAACCATCACTTGTGGAAACCTGAAGAAGATGTGATATTTATATAACTTCCCCAACAATGTAAAACATCAGCCACACTGTTTTCAGGCAAGGTCCGCACTTTTACAGCAGGACCATTAACATAACATTGACCTTAAAGGTAAAAAAAATTAAATTAAATTTAGAATTGAAGTATTTTATTTGCGCTTGTTTTTTGTTTTTTTTTTTAATATATATGTATATATAATTGGCAGAGGGTGTGCTGATACTTGTGTAGATTGTGTTGATAGTTTTCCAAACAGAAGCCTTGGTAGGAAATAACAATCCATGTGGCAAAGCTGACTCATTGGCATTGATCATTGAAACACACAAGATCCACCCACACTGTCGAAGTGCCTGCACACATAGATGGAAGTAACTTTTCCTGTATCCTCTTCAACCGCACAGTATTCCCACACAATAGCAACTCATTTAAAGCCGTGCGGGGTAGTTTATGTTTTAAAATAGATGTACATGTACGGTACTTTTGAGTGTACAGTACTTTGTTGTTCAGAGAAGAGCCATTTATGACATGATCATTATCTTGATGCGTTATCTTTGGAAGTGCCCCAGTGTTGACCGTTTCTCGGAATTTTCGGAGCGGCAAAGCCTGGAGGAAATTGCTCATATCCTGTGTGGAGCAATGGAAGAGGAAGTCTCCTGTGACACTGGGAATCTGCGGCCTTGTGACCCACATTAGCGCTGCTGGGTTGAATTGCAGTTTCGGGTGTACCGGCACATTTTTTTTCATATCGCAGCTGCTGTCCCAAGCATGTTGTTTACTTGCCTTCAAAGCATGCCGTGTGCATTTCAGGTCCAGTGAACCTGTAAAATACTCCTGAGAATTAATTTTACACTTTCTCTGGACAAAAGTAACGGGATGATCCTCTCAATCAACATTTGGAAACTATATATATATATACACGCAAACACACACACAAGCGCAAAAAAAGGACAAAGTATTTCGTTCGCCACCGATTTTGCAAGTTTTCCCGCTTAAAAAGATGAGAGCGGCCTGTTATTTTCATCATAGGTTGAGGTTATATTTTTGAAGTGGCCTAACCGGGCTTCAGTATTTTTTTTTTTTTTTCACTATTACTTAAAGGCTGTTAAGACGTAAACTTGGTAGAAAACAAAAATCGTTTTAAAAGCCTAATGAACAAGGTGCCTTTAAATATTTAAATATAGATTTGTCAAAACACTAAAAAATTTGCTTATTGCTATAATTACTTATTTATTTATTATTACTTATTATTTTGTGTTTAAAAAAATCACTCCTATTGTACGTTTTCAGAAAGGGTAAAACATAACTTGTTCGCTTTACAAAGATTTTTTTTTTAAAGGAACAAATTAATACTTTAAAAATTAATACAAATATCCTTTAAAGTTTTTTTATTGTAAAGGATTAATTGAAATGAAAAGAACAATTTTTATAGGTACAATGTTTATTCTTTTAGTTATTTATAATTGCTTTTTTTCTGTTTTTAGAATTGGTAGAAATGTGGTTGGTTTGTTGCAGTCATGGCCTACTGTGCTAATACTTTTGTCCATTTGGAGCTCTCCCAATACTTATAGTTTACTAATGTAAATGTATTCATTATGTCTTTTTCAGCCATGCACTCAGTGAGCACATTCTCGGCGTGAACGACTTAATTGTGAGTTCGTGTCCACAGAAACAACCCAGCATAATTGCCGCACGCGCCATGTTGATGTACTATCGTGTCATGTGACAACCGGGGTGCTGACAGGAAGTAAGGGAGGGTCCACAGTTCCCGTGCCCAGATGTGACGGCGACTGTTCACACTCTTTTCGCTCACTCACTTCACTTTTTCACTTTTCTTTGCTGGTTTGAAGTGACGTCAATAACAATTTGCTACTTGTACCTTCTCTTACATTTTACATAATATGCTGAACAATATTTCAACAACACTCTGGTTGTTCTATGACTAATTTATTTTTCAATTGACTGCCATAGATGCAAAATCCTGAAAATAATCGTGTAAAATAATCTCTGTCCCCATAACAGTAGTCAAAGTTTATTACTGTAGATTTACATTTTTTTTTTTTTTGCTCATCGAATTCATAATATTGCAACTTTATTCCCATTTAAACAAACAAACTTGATTAGTCTTGTAAATGTATTTTTTTTTCTCCTCCACATTGGACGATATTGTCACAATATTTAAACTTTATTTTCACATCACTTTCTTTTTCCAAAAGTCAAACTGCTCCAAAAAACATGCTTAAACAAAATACCTGTGCTGTGTGCTTTTGAAGTTGTGTGGACTTGGCGGGTCACATGACATGTAGACCCTTCAACAAATACACTTACCAGTACACCGACACGTCGACTGGAGTACGACACAAGAAGCTTAGTCACAAGTCGTCATCAGTTTCCGGCCTCGTCATGTCATGTTGGGGGTAGTTGAATGCCTCCTGGCCATATGGACTTTGAGGGGTTTTGGTGGACCCCCCCCCCCCCCCCTTCCACCTCATGAAAGTACCTGCTGTTTACTGGGCATCTTTTGTCAAAGTTCCTGTCAGGAGTGACTTCTTATTTCTGTTCTCCATTTTGCTGACTGTCTTCTTCTTTTTGCATTTCTTGGTTGTGCACATTTGCGTGTGTATGTGTTTGCTTGTGTGTGTGGCTTTGAGGAAGTCTACACTTTGGACCATATGGTGTCTGCTGGGCAAAGATAAATCCCCAGAGGGGACACACACACACATACTCACACTCGCCACATAATGAGCCCACCTAAATTATCATGTTTGCACCTTCACGTCTGCGCTTAGGTAACCGCGACTTACAACCTTGGAGCTAACACATCAGTCTGTCTTCTTCTTCCTCCTACTACGTGTCTGCTTACCTGCCTGTGCTTGTCTACATACTCTGTGTACAGTATATAACTGTACACACACGTACGTATGGCCTCTCAAACATCTTGTCTGAGTTATTGCATTTTTTCCTCAGTAATGAAAAGAGCCAAAATGTTGAATCCCCAAAAAAGTATCTCAATTCATGAATTACCCCCACAAAATTATTAATGTATGTATATTTAAAATCAATAAAGATGATCTATCCATTTTCCGTAGTGTTTACCCTCACGAGGGTTGCAGGTTTGCAGGGCCATCTGACACTGGGCGAGAGACGGGGTAAAAAAAAAAAAAGAAAGAAAGAAAAAAAAGAGAGTCCCTGCAGTACTACAGATAGTAGTAGCTGTAGTATCTGTTTGGTTGTCACTTCACAGCACAGTACTGCAACATTGCAATTATTATTTTTTTTGTGGATGATTTGTAAATGCCACAATGACTTTTTTGGGGGGGTGACCACCATAAATGATAGCGTCGATGTTTTTCATCATGCCATAGAAATATTAAAGAGCATATTTCTAGTGCATCCTTTTTAAAAACAATTAACATTCAATTCTAATGAACCTTGAATGTTGGCATTGTAATGTAGAACAATAAATACCGAGATATAAAATATAAATACATCACACTCAGGCTCTGTTTGTAACAATTACACTTAAATATATAATTATTAGTCAATTCCAAAAGTATCTTAAAGTAAAAAATGTCAAAGAATTAAAAAAAAAACATGTATGTACTCCATAGTATTTGGTCTTTGCTACTAGTTTTAGATCAGATGCCATACATTTTAATATCACTGTATAATTTCTGCTATTTGCATTATTTCTGCTGCCTCTTAGCTTTTGAAAAAGATTTTTACCTAAGAACAAGATTGAATCGTCTTAAATAAAGGATACATAAAATGTAAAATAAGGCGGCACAGTGGCGCAGCTGTGGAGCGTTGGCCTAACAGTTCAGGACCGGGGATGGTGGTTGGGGGTAACTATTGTGGGGTGGGGGTGGAGGTCACTCATACTTCTTGTGGCGGCTCAGCAACTCGGTACACCAGTTAACTAACATGCACATGATTTGGTGTTCATTGACCAGAGTAGCATTACCTTGCTCATTATCCCACATCCTGTCCTTCCCTTTTCTGTCTTCTATCTTATTCTCTTGGTTAGTGATTGCAGGTTCTCGACAAGTGTCGAGTGCAGAAATGGCAACAGAGGCGCAGCAGGTTGCAAAATCGCTGACACCACCCAAAGAATTGCTTCACAGTGCATGTCTAACCTGCAAAGACTTGTAGCAAGCCGCATCAGACTGAAACTTAAAAAAAAAAAAGGGACGGTCACTGGATTCAAAGGGCAACAAACTTCCTCCTTTTACTTCTCTGAGTACTGAATACTGAGGTAGACAATGAAATATGGCCAATTTGTAATAAATAGCGGGTCTAATGAGTGGGGAAGAAAAGATTGTTCACCCTTGGGGGCACAAATCTTGCTCCTCCCGCCGCATCTTCTACCAAAATCTGGCATGCTAACCCGGACATGAGCATAGCTGGTCGAGAGACAAGAAAAGGTTAGCTGAAGCCGCACCGGATGCTTGTTCGGCAATTAAAGTAACAAAATGGCAAAAGAAGAAAAAGGAAATGTGTTCAAAAAGGCAGCTGAACTTCAGACGTGGTCTGCTCGACCCATCACCATGACGACGGCACACTTAAAACAACCGCTTAATTGGTGCCTGGTGCGCAGTTATCTGGTCCCTTTGTGGCTATTATGTCACACTACCTCCATCATTATCTGAAAACATAGTTTATCTCTTCTTTGGCATGTTTAGGAAGGCATCCGCCACTGAAGACTTTTTTTTAAAAAGAAGTAAAAACTACCATTGCTGTTTTAAACTACCAAGCTTCTCAATAGAGTCATGGGTATGCTGGAGCCTATCCCGGCTATCTTTGGGCGGGGGTCCGGCTACACTGGTTGCCAGCCAATCTCAGCACACTCATAAACAAAAAAAACAAACATTTGCACTCACAAGCAATTTAGCGTGTTCAATCAACTTACCATGCATGTTTTGGGGATGCGACAATCTGGGACAATTGGGTCAATTGTGCAAATTGTGCAGATACATCTGAAGTACATGAGTGGCCAGTATCGGTCAAAAAGATAAGCGTTGCACAATTTTACATTTATTTTTATAAAAGACAGAATTTTGTGGAAGGCACAAGAATTAGCACATGTTTAGCACATCTACCTCACAGTTCTGAGGACTTGGGTTCAAATCCAGCCTCACCTGTGTGGAGTTTGCATGTTTTCCCTGTGCCTTGCCAGGCTTTGTCCAGGTACTCCAGTTTCCTCCCACATCCCAAAAACATGCATGGTAGGTTAATTGAAGACTCAAATTTGCCCATAGGTGTGAAGGGTTGTTTATGGATGGAAGGCAAAATTTTGTGCAAGTATGCTTAATATTGTGGCAAGCGAATGCATCCTCACAAGAACATCACCCAGCACATCCTCCTAGCTGCAACACTTCGCTCTCGGTTCGGCCGCCCACACTTGGTTCCAGAAATAAGGAAATATTCCGAGTCAAGCATGACGGACAAATTGAAGGAGTCGCGCACCTTGACAAGGCGGTAAACTGCTATTTGACAGCCACCGTTTAATCGCATCATGTTGCCTGAGAACACGTGAGACCGCTCTTTCTAACGGCATTTTCATTCAGTAAGAATGAGCATTTAGATCCCTTTTTAGGTGCATGGACCAGCATCACTATCACAAATTGTGCCTTCCCGAACATATCAATACTGCACTATTTTAATGGCCACTGTCAGCGGATATACTACAGCTACAATATTTAATTTATTACGAGTACACAAATGTAGCTAATTCAGAAGGAACTACAACTATGATAATCAACATTGTTAAATATAATATTTAAATGTAACACCTGTTTTCCCTCATTTTTCACGATCTGAATTCAAATACTCTATCAAAGACTTTTTCCAATGGACACTAAAAGCCTAATTCTTTTAAATTGGTTAAAGACATTCTCCTTCCATGAGATCATTTATCCAAATCACATGTGTGGCATATCAACATGCTCATTAGATGGTGTGATTATTGTACACACGTTCCTGAGGCTGCCTACAATAAAACTAAATATATTTCTGTACAGGGAAAAAACGGTTCATGAATTAGGAATAAAAACAACTGTTGTATTTCTATTTTTGTTTCGTATACAAATACATACATAAACATACATATATGTGATATGGAAACACAAACAAAGCCTACGCATAGAAGAATAAATGCCAACTGTGGTTGCTCTGTGATGACACGAGCTTAAAAAAAACCCAAATAAAACATCGTAGATATTTAAGGTCCCTCTCGAACAGGTAGGAAGTGCTTGGACACATTTTGCGAAATGTTGAAGTAGGGTCGGCATTTCCCAAACGGACCCATTGTGTTGTTAGAAAATGCTTGAAATGAAATCTTTTTAACTTGACACAATGTTTCATTTCACATACAGCGGTGCCTTGTAATACAAATGTATTAACTTGAGCTTTTTTAAATATACACTTGGCCAATTTTTTCCTTGAGCCTCAACCCAAAATGTGAGCTATGAATGTCTTTCAGACGCCACCGCTAATGATGGCAGCAACCTTCACAACAGACCCCCCCGCCCCCCATCAATTTACTGTACAGGTTGAACCTGAAGTTGAGGAAATTGGAAACAAGTAAGGATAATACATGTGTATTCGGTACAGTCGTGTTTTTATGCCCACATTTCCAGGACTTTGCTGGTTTTGTGAAGAGCAAATGTTATTATGAAGTGTTTGTAGTCATAATGAGATACAAACAATGTTTATTGGTACTTTCCAGTTTTTGAAACTTATGCACCCTTAAAAATTCCTTCGGTAAATTGATTATTGCTGAGTCTTTCATTGTTTTCCATTTTGCTACTTTCCGGCTAGACACGACCAACAAGCCCTGAGATGTTAATGTTAGTCTAACCTTCTTTAGCTTTGGACGGTGCGATATCATACTCATCAGACTGCACTTTGTTGTAAGCCGTTGCCCTCAGTCAAGTCTCAAATAAAATCAGTTAGCATATTTCCCTCCTGATGAGTTTAATGGATTTTTTTTTTGCAAGTTCATGAAGATTTATTCTAGCATTATGTGCTTTCCCTGCTTTACCCAGTTGACAGGGGAAAAAAATCAAAAAGTAGATTTAGAGACTAATTTCCTTCACGCCTAACAGCAGGTGTCTCAATCTGACATGGCAAGCGGCCGAGTGGCGACACGAGGCGAGCCATCCCCGAAAGCTTCACCGAAGATGTTTTGATTGTAAAAACAGCGAGACTCAGCTGTGCATTCCTGTGAAGTGAATTCACTCTCCCCAACCTCAAGGGAGAGTACACACCAACACATGCCAATAGACACACACACACACACACACACACACACTCCTATATCTGAGCCTGCAGATGATAAGATGGGTTTGGATAACATAACTCTCAGGAAGATAGAATTGTAGCACGGTAGCCATTGACAGAAAAGAGTTTGAATGGCGTGGCTCCAAATTGACACACCTTTTTTTTTTTTTAAACATCTGATCCTTGGGGGAAATGATTACTTGCTGTATCGGTTGATACATGTTTGTCATTTCTCTACCCTGCGTGTCCTGGACTGGTTCGCCATCAATCGCAGACCACATATAGACTAAGAAAACATTCACACTCACATCGGTAGACAATTTAGATTCTCCAATGAACCTAACGTGCATGTTTTTGGAATGTGAAAAGCCAGCGTACACGGAGAAAATGGCAATTACCCACATAGAGAGCCAAGACTAGAACCGTTAAACCCCAGAATGTGCTAACCGCTAGACCACCATGCTGTTTGGGCACTTTCCGAAAGACCCCCCCCCCCCCCCCTCCCTTACACACACACAAATGGGAGGCGGGAGGAGGCATACTGTAGCTCATTAGTGCGTGTAGCGGGACTGTGCCTGTAGACGCTGGCACTATTGTTTTGTGTTCAATACAGGCCCTGTTATAGACCCAGAAACACACTGACCAGTTTCCTAGCATAACATTCAAGTGTTGTATTGTCTTTTATGATTAAAGCTACTCACGTGCGATTTTCAAATTTTGGCAGGTTGTCAAGTGTGAAAAGCGATTTCACGTGTGATGAACATGCACAGGCAATCGGTGTCTACTTCCTCAAGGAGGGTTGGTCTCTGTATATCCAGAGGCACAAATAATGCAGCGTACCATGCAGCCATGCTCACAGGACCAACTGTTTTGTTTTGTTTGGTTTGGTTTTTGTGGGGGACGGGGGTTACCTGACTAGATTTTGGTTTAAAAAATGACGACTGCACGCGCCTCGCGTTCGAGTCCGTGACTAGCTTTGTTCCCTGTGAGCATCAGCAGGCTAAATGAACACTTGCGTTTGCTGTGCGTGCATTTGTTTGATGCAGCTCATGGCCAAGTGTTGCATTAGTCTGCGCGGGGGTCACAGCTCATCTGTCTGGGCGAGGAGGCTCGCTTCCAATGTGCTATTCGCAGAGAGAGAGAGACAGCACAAAAGGTGAAAAGATGACTTGTAGAAGAGAGAGGATGGACGAGTGTGTAGGCGCAAGAGAGATAAATGTAAAACTAGATCTGGATTTTTTTATCTTAGCTTCCAAAGGAAAAAAGTCTATCCATCTAGTACATCTTTCACTTAATCTATGTGTGGTTCTGTCTGCCCATCTTAAAGAGCTGTGCTTTTAGTTACCTCTACCAAGGATGTAATATTTTATCTGTCATCGTATTCACTTCTATCTGTCTGTCCATTGGACTGCAGTATCTGTACATCCACTTTTGTCTCACTATCATTCCATTTATCCATCTGTCCTTTCATCGACAGGTCATATAATTAGAATATCATGAAAAAATTTGTTTATTTCAGTAATTCCATTCAAATGGTGAAACTTGGGCGGCACGGTGGTTCAGCTGGTAAAGCGTTGGCCTCACAGATCTGAGGACCTGGGTTTCATTGAAACCCCCCGCCCCCACAGGTGGAGTTTGCATGTTCTCCCCATGCCTGCGTGGGTTTTCTCCAAGCACTCCGGTTTCCTCCCACATCCCAAAAACATGCAACATTAATTCGACACTCTAAATTGCCCCTTCGGTGTGATTGTGAGTGTAACTGTTGTCTGTCTCCATGTGGCTTGCGATTGGCCAGCAACCAGTTCGGGGTGTACCCTGCCTCCTGCCCATTGACAGCAGACAGCTCCAACACTCCCTGTGACCCTCGTGAGGATAAGCGGCAAAGAAAATGGGTGAATGGTGAAATGTGCATATTATATATATCATTACATTAAAAAAATTTTATTTCTTTTAATTTTGATGATTTTAACCGACAACCAATAAAATCCCAAATTCAGTATCTCAGAGAATTACACAATTATCTAAGACCAATACAAACAGAGACTTCTAGAAATGTTGGCAAACTGAAAAGTATGAGCATGTACTCCTTTTGCCTCAATTACTGCATCTATGTGTTTACTGGTCAATCAAGAACAGAAATACAACGGCCCTTAAACGAGGTGCTGGTAGCTTTGGCACTATGTGCAGGTGCTAAGTCCTGGTGAAAAACTTCTATATCTCCATGAAGTTGATCAACAGAAGGAAAAACGAATTGCCTTAAAACTTCCTGGTGGCAGCTCAATTGACCTTTGTCCTGAGGAAACACAGTGGACCAACACCAGTACATTTTCATGGCCCCAAACCATCACTGACTTCAGAAACTTTATACTTGACATCAAGCAACGTGGGTTCTATGCCTCTCCTCTCTTCCAACGGACATGCAAAATTAATTTCATCCGAGAACATAGATTTGGACCACTCAGTAGCAGTACAGTACTTCTTGTCTATATGCCCGGCGAGAAGCTTCTGCCACTGTCTGTTCTGCAAGAGTGACTTGACAAGGAATGTGACACTTTGTATACATCTGTGAGCGAAGACTGACTCCAGTTGCAGTCCACGCTTTGTGAATTTCCCCCTCATTTCCCAATGGGTTTTGTTTCACAATCGTCTGCAGGGTGCTGTTATTCCTGTTGCTTGTACATTTTGTTCTGTGAACAGAAAGCCTCTTTAGCAATGACATTTTGTCTTGCCCCCGTTGTGCAAGGCGTCAATGTCGGTCTTCTGGATAACCGTCAGCAGTTTTCCCCGAGATTTAAGACCTTTACAGATGTTTGGAGTCAAGCAGCTGATTCGAGTATGACCCCATCTGTCTTCAATATTAGATCTCTCCTCAATATTGTAATTTTCCGAGATACTCAATTTGGGGTTTTCACTTGTTGTCAGATATAATCATCAACATATAATATATAATATCATAAGAACACCTGAAATATATCCATCCATGTGAAATGAATGGATACACTTTTTGAATTGAATAACTGAAATAACCACATTTTTTCACAATATTATAAATATGACCAGGACCTTTATTCGGCAATCTGTCTATTTGGCTACACTATCTGACTTTCCATGTATCTGTCTCTCGATCTACAGCAGGAGTTGCCAACATGGGGCCCCCAAGGACCACAGGGGTAACCCATGTCCCTCTTCAAATATTAGGTCATCAGTGATGGGATATTGGGACTGCATCAGGGTTCCCGCGTTGAGCCCTTTCCTGTTTGCGGTACTAATGGATAGGCTGACAGACGAGGTTAGACTGGAATCCCCTTGGACCATGATGTTTGCAGATGATATTGTGATCTGCAGTGAAAGCAAGGAACAGGCGGAGGAACACTTAGAAAGATGGAGGTACGCACTGGAAAGTAGAGGAATGAAGATTAGCTGTTGTAAAACAGAATATATGTGCGTGAATGAGAGGGGCAGAGGAGGAAGAGTGAAGCTCCAGGGAGAAGAGATAGCGAGGGTGGACGACTTAAAATACTTGGAGTCAACAATACAGAGTAATGGGGAGTGTGGTAAGGAAGTGAAGAAAGGGTCCAAGCAGGATAGAAGGTGTCTGGTGTTCTATGTGACAGAAGAGTATCCGCTACGATGAAGGGCAACATTTATAAAACAGTGGTGAGGCCAGTCATGATGTCCGGATTAGAGACGGTGGCGCTGAAGAAACAAAAGGAAACAGAACTGGAGGTAGCAGAAACGAAAATGCTCAGGTTCTCTCTTGGTGTGAACAGGCTGGATAGGATTAGGAATGAGCTCATTAGAGGGACAGCCAAAGTTGGATGTTTTGGAGACAAGGTTAGAGAGAGCAGACTTCGATGGTTTGGACATGTCCAGAGGCGAGAGAGTGAGTATATTGGTAGAAGGGTGCTGAGGATGGAGCTGCCAGGCAAAAGAGCAAGAGGAAGACCAAAGAAAAAGTTGATGGATGTTGTGATGGAGGACATGAGGACAGTGGGTGTTAGAGAGGAGGATGCACAAGATAGGCTTCGATGGAAAAAGATGACAGGCTGTGGCGACCCCTAATCAGGACAAGCCGAAAGAAAAGGAAGAAGCAGAAGTAATGGGATATTGTGACCTCCTAGAAATAGGAATGTTACAGACGTCATCTTCTAAAATAAAAACACTTTCAGCAAGTTATAGAAATTCCAGCTGTTGATACAGCAATACAATTTGTCTCTGGTAGTTGGAGGTGCTCTAGTTTGACAAAGACAATCAGTTGACAACGAATAAATTTTAGCCATAACAACATTGCGAGAACAGTTTGTGAGCAATAAAAGGTTGCTAGTAATCTAGAAATGATGGGACATTTTTTTGGGGGGTAGACAATTTGACAAATTAATTAATAATAACCGTCGTTCCTGTCATACTGTGTTATGTGCTTTATTTATATATGAAAGACAGAGGTCCTGTTGATATTTTTATTCCTCATTTTAAAAAATAAATAAATAATTGAAGTAACAAGTTCTTCCTAATCTTTTTGAGATTGTACAGTGACAACTCCAGATGACTACTCGTGTGGACTGAACGGGTGAGAACAATGAAGATATGTAATCCTAATATTTTGCAGAGCTGCCAACCTTTATCTTCACTTCCGGAACAGTTTGTCCAATTTGACAGAATTTCCACGTTTTAACAATTTTGTCAAGAGCATTAACCAGTTACTTTACTACTCTATAATCACATTTGTTTATAATTTATGGCTTCAATATTTGGTTAAAAAAAGCAAGTCTCTTGAATCATTTAAGTCTGTCCAATTGAACATGATCCAAGACAAGTCACACTTTTTGACCACGGTCTTGCCAAGCCACTATTGTTGGACTTCCTCTTTAACAGCAGGCGGAAGACATGACCTCACCTATTTCATGGATGAGCTCATACTGCAGTGCCTTTTGTTCACTCATGGCCAACACACCCCCTTATTTACGCCGCCATGTGTGTTAAAATGTTAACGTCTTCAAAAACACCATCAATACATTCTTACCAGAACGATATTGATATTGTCAGTCAAAACCGAGCAGCGACTGTTTCAAGGACATTCTAGTAGTGTGTATGACCTCTTCCAAGATTCAGAGGAGTAGATAGAATATAAATGGTGGTAAATGAATAAACCATATTTACAACTTTTCCGTGTTCCCCTTAGCAACAGAGGTAAAACTGTCAATTTGGGCATTACTCACGCCACAGAGGAAAGTGTACATTTGCCCATGATAGCATCCTGATGATGTCATCATTTTCGCAGAGACAAGCCATACTTAATGATTTATCGTGACTTCGTAGTGTGTGTCCGCACATTCCCAGAAACTACCACTTGTGCTGCGTTGGAGCCATCACGTGTCATGCGTGGACAAGATTGTGTTGTACTAAAAGATACGTGATGCTTTGCCGGCATTAAAGACAAGAGAGAAAATTACACAGATCAAAGACAGAAAACAGGCGGGTTGCCATGTGTCATTCGGAGACAAACCTGTCATTCAATGACAGTGTGGGCCGCTCAGGCGGGAACGCTGCATCCACAAGCTGAGCAGTGTGGGAGGAAAGTGAGAGGCAACACAGAGGAGTGATCTATTTGGAGCACACCATGACGCCATGACAGGACAGTCGGACACGTGACGTGCTTGCATTTTCACCTTGCTTTTAAACAGAACTCGGCGGGGAGCACTGCAGGCTAGTGCTGTACCTGAACGAGTTCATGAAGTAGTTCATATTTGGGGTGACTGTGAAGTGATCTGAGATCATGCCTGCCCGATGAACGTTACATTGAACGCAATCATTCTGAAATCAAAGGATATTTTTTTTTAATGAAAGTTCATTTTCCTCATGTTTTTGAGCTTGTAGGGTGAAAGCTACAGCTGGCTACTAGTGTGGACTGAATGAATGGCAACAGTGGGGGAAATGAAATGCTGGTATTTGGACGGTCTGCAATGATAGAAGAAAGTAATCCCCACCAAAGAGTAATTCCTCTGTACATGAAGAAATGAAAAGGATGAAATAGTTAATTTTTGGAACAGCGAACTGAACTTTGATCTAGTTAGTGTTGAAAATAAACTTTCCCAACCCTGCTGCAGTGTTATCAGCTTCTCCATTGCAGTCGGAGTTTGTCCTTTTGTGGCAGCACCACAAACCAGACAATGATGGAGGTACACAGAACTGATTCGACGACCGCTGTGTAGAACTGTCTCAGCAGCTCTCGTGGCAGGCGGTGCTTCCCTTGGAACCACAGGAATTTCATCCTTTGCTGCGCTTTTTGGAGGATGGAGTTGATGTCTGTCTCCCACTTCAGGTCCCATTTTCTAGACTGCCTGTCCTCATTACAGTCAATGTTAAGATGGGGCCATGTGAGGTGGAGTATATTCCATCTGATTTTGGTTGTGAGGCTGCCCTGGACAGGTTTCCAGCCAATCACAGAGCACATGTACAGGTAGACAAACGATTCACACTCAATCATAAATTTTGAATCTGCATTGAAGAGTCAATTGAGCAATAGATTCACGACCTTGGCTGCAAGTAAGAGTGACAGAAAGGACAAACGCAACGTGCAGTACAACTGCCGAAGATACGGGTCTATATAAGATGTGCGTCCATCCATGCTTATCTCCAATCGGATGATTATGCCAGCTGTGCAGTATAGAGAAAATGAGTTTATTCTCTGATGCTGCCGTCAGCTGCTTCCGAGCGCATGTGTGAGAAAACCAAACAGAAGTATTTCTCTGGTGTAAACCCAGGATGGCTAAATAGATGTTTGTCCATCTCCCGAACAAACACGTGCGTGCACGCACGCACACACACACACATGTGCAGTCTCTAAACAATGTAACAATATTCCTCCCTCCCATTTTCAGGACATTTGTTGTGTAAATATTTTTCACAGATGTTATCTTTACAGCATCTTTTCAAATTATTTCAGAAAACAAGTCATTTTGGACTTATGTATTAGATTTTCAGAATCATATTGCATGTGTCCCTGAAATTGGTGTCCACCCAGTCATAATGGTTTAACTGCCCCTTTAAAAAAAAAAAAAAATCCCTCAGATTAATTTTGTGATGTAATGACCAGCATTTGGTCTTTCTTGGAGGTATAAACAATGAATAGCTGCAAAATAAATATTGAAATTTTGTTTCATAATTTATCATATTATGTGTGCTCCTGGATGTTGTCAAGCTGAACATGTCCACTATGTCAGTGAAATAGCAACTGAACAATACAGTCAGCTCACTAACTGAATCCTGTTGCTAATGGAGGGTCCACCATGTGCTCATTAAATGCCAACATTTGCCAAAACTGTCCACCCTGTCAGTAATATTGCATATTTTGCTGTTTATATGTACACTGTCTGCTTGCAATTATTAATAAAAGCGTGGGAGAATCTTGAACAAGATGAATTTGCTACAGCATAACATCTACTGAATACAATGAACACGAGGTTCAATGGAATAGCTCAACTTTTTAGGTGTGTGTGTGTGGGGCTGGGGACTGGTGGGGGGTGAAATGAGGACATCTCAAAGGCACCTTATGGTTATTTTGACTCAGAGCTCATTAGATTGTGCAGGTGTCTCTAATGTATTGTCCTTTTGTGCTCTTATGTAAATCAGACTTTCCACTTCCAGATGAGTCAGACAAGTGTTCCTGGCTAAATTCGATGTATGTGTGTGTGTGTGTGTGTGTGTGTGTGTGTGTGTGTGTGTGGTGTGTGTGTGTGTGTGTGTGTGTGTGTTCCCAAGCGTGGACCTGGGGACTCTAAGCCTGTGATCATCTAAGGGGTAAGTAATTACTCATAATGACAATCAGTGTGTCACAAATGAGGCAGTTAAAGCAGTTAGTTATCCTATACAAAGACCAATTGCTGCAGGGAAGAACACCACCGGGGTTTGTGGGATACTGGGTCTCGAATTAATAACACTAAGATGATCAATTTTGCAGTTCTGATGATGCCACCAACCCTCGTTTTTTTTTTTTTTTTTTTTTTGGGTGAAAAGTGGGTCCAGATTTCTGATAGGCAGGGCTAATATTTCTGTTTATCTTCATCTCAATATAGTTTTCTCAAAATGACAGAGACATAAAATAGTTTCTCACTTATAACCCTTGCTGGTCGACCTCTATTGATTTTGTATTGCATACAGGTTCGCTATGATAGAACCTTTACTGAAAACCAACAGGCAATTAGAATAACAATTTCACATAACTGGAATACATGTACATACAGACTACTGGTATAAGACGGAGGGCTAGAGATGGGAATGATGTGCAGCAGTTTAGGGAGATTAAGGATAGAGATAGAAATGCTCTGACTGGTGCCAATAGTGCGCTGGATAGATGGAAATAATACTTTGAGGTGTTGATAAATGAGAAGGAAGAGCAGAAGATGCCAATGTAGTGGACCAGGCAGTAGCAATGATTAGTCAGGGGTAAATTAGAAAGACACTAAAGGGAATGAAAACTGGAAAGGCAGTCGGTCCTGATAACTTTCCTGGAGAAGTATGGAAGCATCTAGGTGTGGTGATTGTGGAGTTTTTGAACAGGCTACTCATCAGAATTCTAGCAGGTGAGGAAATGCCTCAGTGTGCTTGCTGGTGCTCTTTTTTTTAAACAAAGGTGATATGCAGAGCTGTGGGAAGAGGAATAAAGTTGATGAATTATTTACCAAGAGGATGTTGACAGAAAAGTACAGCCAAGGTCAGAAGGAGCTTCATTGTGTCATTTTGGATCTAGAGAAAGCCTATGACAGAGTACACAAATGGTACAGGACATGTATGAGAGCAGCAGAGCAGTGGTTAGGTGTGCACTTGGTGTCACAGAGGAGTTTAGAGTGGACATGCATTAGGGATCAGTCCTGAGCCCCTTGTTGTTTGCAGTGGTGATGGATAGGCCGACAGATGAGATTAGAATGGAATCCCCTTGGACCAAGATGTTTGAAGAAGACTGTGAAGTGCAGTGGAGGAACAATTAGAAAGATGGAGGCATCAACTGGAAAGGAAAGGAATGAAGATGAACAGAAGTAAAACAGAATATGTGCATGAATGAAAGGGTTGCGGGGGCGGGGGACTACAAGGAGAAGAAATAGCAAGTGTGGAGGACATTAAATACTTGGGGTCCACAATCCAGAGCAATGGTGAGTATAATAAGAAAGTGAAGAAACGGGTCCAAGCAGGTTGGAACAGCTTGCGGAAGGTGTCTGGTGTGTTATGTGACAGAAGAGTCTCTGCTAGGATGAAGGGCAAAGTCTACAAAACTGTGGTAGAAGGGTGCTGAGGATGGAGCTGCCAGGCAAAAGACCGAGAGGAAGACCAATGAAAAGGTTGATGGATGTTGTGAGGGAGGACATGGGAGGATGCAGGAGATAGGCTTAGATGGAAAAAGATGACGCGTTGTGGCGACCCCTATCGGGACAAGCCGAAAAGTCAAGTTAAAAAAAAACACGGCTTTTGAAGACAAAATGGAAAGAAACGGACGTATGAAAGATGTACAATTTGTGGTCATAAACCTGCCAAGTGTCTTGTCCACAAAAATTTGGAATAGAAAAAAATGAAAAGCTCTATTGTGTGCGTGTGTGTTTTTGTCCATGTGTGTTGTGTGTTTTCATTTACATTTTTTTACTCCAAAATATCAAAACCAGAAAAAAATAGTCCCATTTTTTTATACAATAGGTTTTTTTTATCACAACATAATGGGAAGGTTAGACATGACTGCAAATTGAAAAATATTACACATAGTGAATAAAAAGTGGAAATAATAATTGTAAAACCCTTTTAACAGGTCGATTTAACAAATGCTGTGATCTCCCTTCTAATACTTGTTGTGATGTGGCCCTCTAGCGGCATGTTGATGAACCTCTACAATGCTTTCCAGACTTTCTCAATCTGCAAATCATTTTCACATCCATCTATCCATCCATCCATCTCCCTCTCCAGGTGTGATCCGGTTCTTCTCTCCATCAGCGCCCACCAGTGCTGCAAAGCACCGCATACGATGACATCGTCGAACTGCATGGGCAAGACAGCACAGAGAATCCGCAGGGGGAGAGAGATTCAATCACAGGTCATCTATAATCAGTACCAGCGAGATGCCCCGTAACCATGACAACGAGCCTGAGTGCCAACAGTGTGCGCCACGGACGCCCCCGCACCCCCTCCCCACCTTGTTGCTCCATATGCACTTATGTACATCGAGCGGAGGAGTGGGTTCATCAGCAGTCACACCACAGACACATTTACAGTCATTAGCTGTTGTTGTGCAACATATGGCTCATGCATACATAATGAGATGCAAGCGGGCCTTTGTGGACTCTCCGCTGACAGGGGGCCGAGAGACACGTGGGTGGCGATGGACGAGAGTGGGGGGTGGGGGGGGGTCGAGGACGCCCGACATGCCCAAAGCTCAAGTGGCGATGAGTCAAAGCAACAGAGCAGGTCAGCTTTGCGGGGGAGTAGTAGCAAGGTTATCATTTCCCCTTCCTTAATAATAAAAAAAAAACACTTTATTATGTTTACTTGTCTTTGACTAATGTTTAACTTTGTTTGATGATGGGAAACATTTAAGCGTGACAAACATGGCAAAAAATAAAACAGGAAGGGGACAAACTCTTTTGCACACGTCTGTTTGTGCATTTTGATTGTCTGTAATCTGAAATGTCGTCGCATCGTTTTGCATTTGAATTGCCACAAAACAAGCGGCCGTGTGATTGGCCATTCGTGAAATTAGTTGGGTTCGGCCACATCGCTTGGTACGCAGCCTTGGAAATGTCACGATCTGAATTTTTTTCCGATGGAACCTCAACTACAGTATTTGCCAAAAAAACAACTCATGTAGGGGTTTTGGTGCTCTTTCTGTAAACTCCTAAAATGCCACAGCATGGCGCCAATTCCAGGCTATTTAAAGGTCAACAGAATGCCATATATACATTTTAAAATGGATATTATGATGAAAACTACCTTTATTATTATTATTCACTTCCATGTCTATATGTAAAAAAACAGCAGAGAGTGTGTCATTAATGCGCAAAGTTGCAGAAGTCTCACTCGACATCCCAGTGGCGGCCATATTCCCTGTAATGTCATTTTCGCATGTCACACTGGGACAGTCGTCATAGAAAACACATAGTGGCACCTGCTATGGGAGAGGAAAAAGAGATTTTCGGATTTTTCTGACGCACCTTCTGAGACTGAAGCTCTTTTTTGAGGAAGAGAACATCTCAGAAGCAAGTGAAATGACCGGGGCCATATTACCCGCTCGTTTCGAGCCATATTTAGATGATATGCAGATAACTTCTAACTGACAACAGACTCGCGGACAACAGACAGACAAGGAACCCGATGAAATATTCAGAATGACAGGCATATAATTGTTCGATTTCCCAACTCTTTTACAAGTCTTGTCTATGTAGCGTACTCAGGAGGACCAATGCCGGGCGAAGTAACTACTTCAGGGGTGCCCAGACACCCATGGCCGGTGGGGGGGGGGGGAACCTTTCTCAACCCGAACACAGCCAAACCAACTCCTTGCCAGATCCACACGGCGGCCCCGGTGATAGCGACCACAAGCCAACACCAGCAGCGGCAATGAACATTGGTGTCACAGTGTTATACAGTAACTCTCTGTGGTACAACATTTAACCCAATGAAGATTTGCTCACAAAGGGTTTTGACACAGAGCATAAAAATACAGTCGTATATTCTTCGTCCTCTGAAAAGCACGACAAATATTACCACAGCTTACTAAAGCCTTTTGGACTTCATGTAACGGGTTAGGATTTTGGTATTATACTGCCCAGAAGTGGCCAACCAGAAGGAGCAGCGCATTGTCCATTTAATTGAGGCAAAACGTGGCAAAAAAACACCTCATTATTTACACTCTTTGATTCTGCCATGATATTGTCTTTTTTATAAGAATCTCACACAGATAATTCTGACAGGACTTATGAACTGAAGCAGAAAACTTCATAGGTGTCGTCGTGTCCGATGCGGCTTGACGGCCACAACGCTCGAGGTTAAACCCGAATGGAAATAAGCGGCTCAGAGACAAAAAAGCATGAAGGCTAAGGCAGTAATCCCCACCAAAG
The DNA here is from genome assembly GCF_019802595.1 of Syngnathoides biaculeatus. NCBI lineage: Eukaryota > Metazoa > Chordata > Actinopteri > Syngnathiformes > Syngnathidae > Syngnathoides > Syngnathoides biaculeatus. The sequence goes on along the minus strand of NC_084647.1, from coordinate 23,051,787 downwards.
AGTAATTCCTCTGTACATGAAGTAAAACTTCCACTGTTTGGAATGTGAGAGGTAGTCTGGCATCCGAGAAAGTTCATGTGGAGCATGAAGTGAGACATCTGATCAGTCTTTAGTTGACTTTTAAGATGCATTCCAGTGAAGTGGATTTTATTTCTGTGGGAGGTTGCAACATCTGCGCACCTGCAGACATCGTCTGGCGTGACTCATCATCATCATTGTCATCATCTCTCAGTTATGTTGATCATGTAAACACATGCCACTTCCTCAAGATCCTCATTTGGGCTGTTTAAGATCCCCATATTTCACCTTAGCAGCTCTAAAATTACTAATATGGATATCAAAAACGGTTCGGCATATGAATGTTGGTTTCTGGCCCAGCCTTTTGGCCTTTAAAAGAATGAAATGTACAGTACATGCACTGCAGATTGTATTTTGCGCCAGGTATGATTTACTTACAAGTCCCAGAATGCACTGCAGTGGCTGAGGAAACTTGACTCGTGAGTGACCCGACACTTGGCTTTTGTTTGCTTCAAGTTGTTTGATGACACTCCTAAATAACGTTTACCGTAAAATTAACCACACAACAAAAATAATTACACATCGTGTATTTGTCCACAACCTTAGCACTAGCACGCAGTGCAAAACGTCATGGACAGATAAACAAAGCTGGCATCGACGGTTTCAACAATGGGTATTTTAACTAGGTTTAATCTTAACTTGGTTTCATCAGGTAAATATGACTTTAGGGAGAATGGGAGTTTCTCACTTGGCCTCTTTAATCTGATCAGCCCTCAAAATACTATTCGTATCAAGAATTATAATATAATCTTTGGTTTCAGTAATCCACTTTCAAAGTTTATAATAAGTACATGTAGAGACCTGATATTTTACGCAGCAGTAGAAGGCACTAGCTAGCAAAAAAAAGAAAAAGATTGAAGATGGATGGAAAAAGATGACACGCTGTGGCAACCCCTAACGGGAAAACCTGAAAGGAAAAGAAGAAGGCACTAACTAGCTGTCTAGCCTGTCCAGAGTACACATTTTAGCACCAATGTGCTCCATTTAAAAGATAATTTCAAGACACATTGTAGCTTTGAAAGAGAGGCTATGGTACACTATTCGCTAAATAATGTCTGTCAAAAGAAAATTGAGGCCATCTTACATTTAACTAATGTTAGCATTGCTGGTACATTGCTAGTTCAAAATAGCTAAGCTTTCAGTAGTTACAAACATCCATCCATCCATTTTCTTTACCGCTTATCCTCACGAGGAGTGCTGGAACCTTTCCCAGCTGTCAACAGGCAGGAGGCGCGCTACAACCTGTACTGGCTGCTAGCCAATCGCAGGGCACATTGAGACAGACAACAGTCGCATTCACAATCATACCTATAGGCAATTACCTATTAAAACTGAATTGTAGTCACGCTCTTTGTTATAATAACTGACAGAACTCAGATAAATAAAAACATGGTGAAATGAGATGTAAAAATAGAAATAAAATGTAATTTTCATACCATTTTGCTGAATGTCCGGTATGTCTTCTAACTGGCCTTTTGGTTAACTAAAATCCTGGGTTTTGTAAACGAAAAGTTGGTTCATGTTGTAAATATTCCTTTTAAATTATGCATATATTCTTTTTTTAAACCTGTCCATAATATTTCAACCCATACAAGAGGTAAATTATTTCAGTAACTGTGTTCTGACAGTGAAACCAATACATTACATGGGTAATGAATGACAGATACAAAAATGCTTTAAGATGACCAAGACCTATACCTCTATTGTGAAAATCGTTATACATATTTTTTTTAACCTGTCTGTTATCGAAAATTTTAAGTCCAGAGTATCATTTTCTGAGAGTGTCACATTTTTCTCTCTGCAAAATTCTATTTGGTCTGGAGAGGGTTAAATGTAGTTTTCTTGATCTGGTGAATTTTTGTTTTTTGCTTTGCTGTAAACTACAATCATCCAAATCATACATTCATCAAATGTTTCATATTTTGTGTCATAATATGTCCCTTTAAAAAAAAAAAAAAAAAAAAAAAGAAGTACTTAAATAAATGTGTCTTACACAATATTCAAATTTATTGGGATTCCAATGTATATGTAAAATGTAATTTAATTTTAATGCACCTTATGAACACATACATCGTCATTACTCAACCGTTACTACATCTAAAATGGAAACAAGACGTAGTTTATATTTTCTTGATTAAGTATGATATATTTTCCATTGATTAAATAAAATGTCTTTGCAGTTTAAATTAGCTGCAGATAAATGTGGAATACTATAAGGCGTTTCTATTTTTCAAATACTGTCATACGTACAGTACAGCATTTTGAAAAGTACCAATCCACGCTGCAAATCCGCCAATCGTCACTAGGTGAGGCTCTGCAGCCACAAATCTCAGCCGCAACTCTCGCTATCGCAGATACCAGGTCAGGTTAAATAATTTTTAAAACAACAAATCCACACGTTTAAACATACCGGTTGTCCAAAATGCAAAATAATTTACTAATCAATTTACTGAGTAAATACATTTGTTGTGCCAAGACTTTCGAACGTAAAAATGTTTCGAAAGTCTTAAAACATAAATAAATCGCAAAATGTGTAAATTACGGTTTGTGCCGTTTTCGACTCTTGAGTGGGTCGATACTTTCCACTTAGCATAGGACCGGGACGAGCGGTGTCTCCCCCTTTCTCCTCCTGTCCCCACGCCCCACGCCCCGGCCCCCGCCCAGAGAGACCCACCCCCCTCTGTCCCATCCGCTCTGCTCCTCTGCGCTCGGTCCACGGTGGTTTGCCTCCAAATCGGCTTTCAGCCACTTTTTTACTTTTGTGCGCGAGTTTCCACACGATGTTGGATTAACGCCTCGGATTTGAATAAAGGATTGCGGAAACATGACCGACCTGCACGTCAAGTGACGGACTGCACGGTTGTGCTTCAGGTGAATATGAAACTTTCAGATGGATTTTCATTTTGCCAGGGTTTACCTCTGAGATGTTCAAAGACTAACATTGTTCTCATTTGTTTTAGTATACGGTATTTTCCAGAAATCGGTTATGAGTTACAGTCTGTCAATTCCTTCCTCACTTCTTGTACTGGCACAATGCTGGTTATTAGTATACTCCATGTACCTGTTTCAAAAAGGTTGCACCCTGCCATATTTTCTTCATGAGGACTTTGCCTTAAACCAATAAACTTTGCACTTTGTACAAAGGCCAACTTATTTCATTGTTTGGGATACATTCAATGAACTAATTCTTCAACCTTAATCTCATACAGTGAAGTTTGAAAACTACTTCACTGACCCAATTAAAAGAACATTATTTTATTGGACCGATTTCTCAGGTATAAATTCCACTGAATGATGTCGTTGAATTCAAAACACCGCTCAGTTTCGTTTGAACTGTTATTGGGTTTAATCGCCAGTTTCATATGGTAATGAGTAAACCGGAGGAATCTGGATGTGGCCGATTGAACTGCTATTCTTCTTTGTTTGCCCCCAGGGTTGAGATCGGCTCTCGGCAAGGCGGTGGTGTTTGCGTTGCGGCCTTCCGGCTGTGACGCAGCTAGGGAAGAGGACGCCTGAGGACCATGGATCTCGGCAATGACATAGACTTGTCCAACAACAACATCACGCCCTTGTGGAAGCGCCGTACCGACAACCGCAGAAGCCCACCAAACACAAGGAAGCCGAGGCCGCGGAGCTACCACACCAATGGGGTCATGGTGACGGACTTCCCTGCGGAGGACAAGGCCTTGAGCCGGCCGGCTGAGAAACTGTTGGTTACATCTCAGAGTGTGGGCAAGAATGCGGCAGTGCTGAAGCATGTTTTACACAAACCTTCCAAAAAGTCCAGAGTTGTTCGGAGTATTAGCATCGGAAACATCTCCAATGGGCGCTTCTCCTTGTCGAAATTCAAGTCCGACTGCAGCAGACCCAATTCGCTGGACAACAGTGTCGGTAATGGCGAGTACGATGCAGGAAGTCCCAGCAATGGACGGACAGGTTGGCCGGACCGGTGCGTCCGCTCTCCTCAAGTGCTCATTTCCAGCGTGTTCAGCCTGAACTTCCCTAAGGAGAAGACCCCATCGTATCAAAGCCTCGCCGTACCTGAACTGGTTCCACACACCCTTAATAATAATAATAACAACCTTGAACTATCCTTCTTGTCTCCATCAAGCCCGCATCCTCCTGCTAGACGGACTCCATCCCACAGCTCGACCTCGAGCATTCCGTCCCTCTCTTCCTTCACCTCCTCGGACCCCCCGACACCACGCTCCTCCTCGCCGGCCGACAGCCGGCCGCCGCCGCTCACGCGGTCGTCGCCCTCGCCCGTCCTCTCCCAAGACGCCAGGCGTGCGTCTTCTTCTTCTTCCCCCTCCCCTTCCCTTTCCCCGTGTATTTCACCCGCTCCCGCTATTGTCCTCAGCACCCACAGCCCCGCTGCCCTGAAGATGGGCACCCAGCAACTCATCCCCAAGGGCTTAGCTTCAGGTAGTCGACAGAACAAGACCGCCGCTTCCGGGCCGCAAGGCCAAGGATTGGCAGCGCTGCTGGGCTTGGATGCTTCTAAGCGGACGTTAAAAACACTCAGCATGGTCGAGTCAGGGGCTCACTTTTCCACGGGAGGGGGGAATGGCGAGGGGACGGACGGGGAAAACGAAAGCCCGGGGACCCTTAGGAGGGGGCTGAGGAGTACATCCTATCGGAGGGCTGTTGTCACTGGAGTCGATCTGGAGGCCCAGGCACTTTCCCGGGCCGGCATGAAGGGATTAGATAGCGATAATAAAACTCCCCCAGCAAAACCAGGCATTGTAAAGCCCGTCAGCCTGGGGGCACCCAAGCCTGACAGTCCCTCGACTCCAACCGGAACAGGGAAAAGCAAGGTAAGCGACGCTGGACAAGTCCTATAAAGATAACAGTCTCACCAAGATAGGCAGTCAACAATACAAATCAAACACACTAACATGCTCCTGTGTGTTCTGCGAAGTCGACATAAAGTATCAGGGTGAAAAAAGTTCACGTACTGACAGCAGAAATCAAGACAAGGCCTTAAAAGCGACAAAAAAGACATGATGTACTGTCACACGTACACAGTAGTTGTTATTGATACATATTATATGACAGGGTTCAACAGACAGTTCAGGGACAGATGACGACGTTGATGTGATTTTACAATCCCACATCTGTTGTATCTTATTTCCAGACTCCCGACAAGAAAAACATCCTGACCCCTCAACGCACCTTTGACAGCGAAGGTGACAGCAGGCCTCCGGTATTGCATTTCATTTTCGATCCTTCCCTCAGACGCTAATCCCTTGTTCTCGAAATAAAAAATGTCTTTCAGAGGAGGAACTGTACCAGAACTATCAGGAAAAGGCGTTACATAACGATTCAGATGAGGATGCCGATTCCAGAGAACCTCAAGCCGATAACAGCATCGTGTTGCAGTACAGGCCCATAAGGACGTCCTGGAGCCAGCTTACCGTGGTGAGATACTCGATATTACACACACGTGTTGGCATTAAGACGTTTTTGCAGACTTTACGTAGAGCCACTTTTAAGAGGTGTGGTCAAAACCAGAACTTCAATAACCTAAAATGTAAAGATTTCCTCAATTGTTTGCAGCATTTGTTGCCAATTATGCAACACCACAACAGATTTAGACTTTAATCATAGTCATTTAAATGATTAAACCAGACAGTTTGTGAATGAAATTCAGTTGAAAATACTAAAAGAAACAAAATGTCATCTCATCCTTTCGGATTTGAATAGGAAGCTTGGCGAGGAGCGTACGGGATGATAGCTGCAGTATGTGCGCGACATCCAGAGAGTCGAAATCCATTTTCAAAAACAAAACAAAACAATAACAATAGTACAATCCGTTCTTCTTTATTCATAGATACTTTTTAATCTTTGAAGCGGTTATCGAAACGATACCAAAAAAAATAGGACCACGACGAATGGACACTGACACATTTAAAAATAAAAATACAGAATTTGCTATAAAACACCTTCCAACTGACATTTTAACACTATTTAGTACTTAAGTCTAACATTCACACAATGAATTGGGTGACTTACTACCCCCAACCCCAGCCCCTACCCCCACCATTCTCGTCTTATTTATCTGATGACACTATACAGTACTAGGAATGTGCGCACTCTCAGGAATGCCGTCGAATCCAGTTGGGTGAGTGTCGCGCTGACTGTGCTCAGCCAAGAGTGTAGGCCCAATTCTTCAAGAGCAAAGGAGGCAGACCAGGAGTCAGTCAGGCAGACCTGTTTTGGGAGCACCGCACAGTTTTGTGCCAGTGGGTCGGCAGCCTCCTCATATTTTGTGCATGCAATGTTGCCTGCAGGGGGACGTGCGCTGGTCCAAAGTTGCATAACGCAGTGAGGGATCAGAATGCAGGGAATGTACTCGAGGAAGGGACAAGCCAGTTTGTTTATTCCCGGGCATCCTTATTGGATTGTTTACTTGGTGAGACGTGATTAAACATGAAAGAAAGATTGACAGCGACATTCACAGTCCCGGGTCACGAGGAGTTGAAAAGGACAACAATAGCATCCGGTACTGATGTGATATGACGTAGCGTACATCGTCATCTTGATTTTCTTTTGAACACGGTTGCCGGTCCGCAAAAGATTTCGCCTTCGGGATTTGACCTTCAATTGTAATTTGTGAGGATGAGCAGGTACATCACTGCGGCTCTATAGAAACCGAGAACCAAACGTTTCAGTTGTCTCTATTGTGACAGATAAACTACGCGGAAAGTTATTTTGTTCGAACTGAACTGAGGTGGATGTTTGACCGTATTTTGTGACTTTATTCACTGTCATTTGAGATTAACAAATCTCTTTGACTTTTCTGAAAACTTGTTTTGATGCCATTGTCTAAAAACTGGAGGTCTTCCTGAATCTGTTCCCAGTTGGGCTTCAGACGCGATACCAAAGATGAAGCAGTATCACTTCCTGGTGTCTTTCCAGCACGAATCGTAGTTTCGGGCCTTGGCCATTCAGGGTGTTTTCCTGCATGCTTAATTTGAAGTACAGGGTACCCCGAGGCCGTATTGGTGTCATCGTGTGTAACTCAAATCTGAGGCGTTGTTGACTTCAGGCTTAGCGTCTTCCCAACAAAGGCAGAATCAGTTAGTCTCACTTCACAGTTCACAGCACCAGTCGATTCCAAAAGATCGCTTTGGTTTCGATTGTATTCGAAGGCATTTTGATTCCCTCTAAACGCTTTCAGCCAAATGATACTCAATGAGCGCAGCAGTGAGCCACTTTTCCGTCAGCGTGTCATCCGTCACCACGGGCGTTTTCATGTAATGAAGATCTTTTCTGCCGCTTCCGACCACAACTTTGTTGCGCCCCCTCCCATCTGGGCGCAGTATTTTTTACATGAAATCAGAAAACGGATGCAATTGCAGCATACGCTTGCGATATGAACGCAACAGGGACCCCCTGCAAAGCCAGTTAAAAATGTGACTCTTTACACCAAAATGGTTTAACTGACTGAAACTTTTTTTTTTCCTCCAAGGTCAAGAAAAGTGCTCAGTTTGAGCGAATGAGTCAGGAAGAACGCAAAAGACAAGAGGTAGTGATTTGTTTTATCAGCTGTTCCAAATCTTGTGTCCGTGTTGCACATCTGAAAAGTGTCATGGCGAATAAAGTAGAACTTCTCCCTAGGCCATCTTCGAGGTGATCTCCTCCGAGCACTCTTACCTCCACAGTCTGGAGATCCTCATCCGTATGTTCAAGAACTCACCGGACCTCAGCGAGGCCATGACCAAGACGGAACACCACCACCTCTTCTCCAACATCGCGGATGTCTGCGAGGCCAGCAAAAAGTAAGAAGCGGTACAAATATGTCATGTTGATGCTCTGTTTTTTTTTTGGCTGACTAGAATTAGATGGTACCGTAATTCCTGGCCTACAGAGCGCACCTGGTTATAAGCCTCACTGGGTACATTTGTAAAGGAAATACCATTTGGTACATAGATAGGCCACAGCTGTGTAAAAGCCGCAAGTGCCCACATTGAAACCCACATTGAAACACGTGATATTTACAAAGAAAGACTGTACACAGAGAGTTTAACGCTAGCGCCATCGTGCTAACGCTAACGCTAGCAGTGCCGCGCTAACAGGGCTGATTTAAAAAAAACATAGCGGTGAAAATCACACGGCAGTAACACACTAGCGCAGCGCTAACAGGGCCGGACCGGTAAAAGTCACTTCCTGAGCACATACCAGTCTCTCTCTTACCTTTTCCGCTCGAGTGCCCCCTTGCGGCCGTTAGTAAAAATGCACAACTTAGCCGCATCACCACATAAACCGCAGGCTTGAAAACGTGTGAAAAAAGTTACGGCTTATCTGCCGGAAATTACGGTAATAACAAAAGCGTTGTTTTGACGCTGTTCCTATATGCCTCATAAACCGCTCGTGGTGTTGTATTTTTGGCCAATGAGCTGGATAATTCTACACTTAATGGAACCTCAACACTTGTGAAAGCCCACTCACTTCCACGTGAGGTGTGTATAAACACAGCAACGTTTACTTTTTTTTTTTTTCTACACTTGCAACCTGGCTTGTCTTCAACATGCAGCTCGATAGTGATCTTTGCTGACGGGAACAAAACACACTCCAAGTCCAAATGGAAGGAGACGGCAAATTAAGTCAAAAGCGCATTTTTATTGTTATTTTGGTCGGTAGTTGTTTTTATGAACTCTCAGACAGTATCTGTCCATCGGAAATCCCATAAACAGTCGAACTGGAAACACGAGTGAAAAAAAGCCTTCTCCAACCTCACTGAAACTATTGTAATATTTACAGACGCGACTGATACAACAGTATAGAATAAGCAGAGAGGAGCACGTCCCTTCAGATTGCCGGCGCCAGAACTTGTTTACCCCTTGGAATGTCCTTTAATTATTGCCACACTGTTGCCGGGGATTCCTCACGCCCTTTCCTGACAATGATACGACAAATATGAGAATTTACTGGTGTTTGTCCCAAATGACATTGATAAAAAACATATTTGTGTGGGTGCAAGGGCTGCAGACGGGGTGGGGGAATGGCGGCGGGCGGGGGGAGACATGTACTGTAAAAATCTGGAAGCTTTTCATGGGAAGTTTAGAGGGGAGCTTGGAAATGTTTCATGAGAATAAAATGGAAAACATAGAAAGAAAAATCAAGATTATCTTTTGTCATAAGCAGACATGCTTGCAAACTATTAAAATTAATTTGTGGATTGTCCTTAAAGCTTAAAAGTAAAGTTTCCGGTAAAAAAAAAAAAGACGAATTTTATTCATCTTTTAAAACTGTCTGCATGACATGACAGTAGATTATTGTGAACAAGACCTTTTTGAAAAATCATCCCTCTTTGGTGCCATTTAATGCCTCTAGATTTAAATATTATTTTACAACTGGTCATGGCATGACAAGAATAGCTAATGAGAGACTGTAGAGGGAGGAGGCATGACCGAATAGTGTGTGCGTACTTTGCTCATGCGCAGTCACACACGCAGGCTCTCACAGAGGAGTCTATTTTGGATTACTTATCCCCAGTTAGCAATAAAATAAACTAGCGATAAAACCATTCTAAATTTGATTGAGTTAACTGACCACAGATTATACATCCCACCGGGAACATTTCATGTTTACCAATACTAAGATAGGAGGATGCACAAGATGGGCTTAGATGGAAAAAGATGACACGCTGTGCCGACCCCTAACAGGACAAGCCGAAAGAAAAAGAAGAAGAAGAATCATGAATAAACTATGTTATTAATGTAGCTGCCGTGGATGGTAACGCGGTGAGTTGTGGCGTTTCTTTGGGCGGGGACACCGAGACCCCACCATTCTCCATTTTAGCTTCCCATCATCAGCATAATAACAAAAAGTGGTGCCACTTTAGATTTATTGGCTAATTTACATTTTACCATCCTTTCAGCTTGTCCCGTTAGAGGTCGTCAGAGCTGATCTTAAATATAAAAGAGGAAAAGTATTTACCACAGAAACCAACATTATGCAACAACAGTCAAGGTGCCTCTAACAGAGACAATTAAACACATTTGAGCACATTTCCAGTATACTCACAATCATTTCTGAAAATATTGATGCCGAAATGTTCTGCAAAATGGGATTCATTCCAGGTGCGAAACACGTATTGTAGCTTACTTTCAGTGTGATTTTCGACTTACTCGCAAGTACAGTACTAGATTTCTAATCTTGAACCTGGGTTTTCTCAACTAAGCTTGGTTTAGGCTTTGGTCTGATTTTATTGTTTTTTTTTTTTTTTTTTACGTATACTCTCGACTATGGATTTTGATGTACATGCTGCCAATTCACATAGCTGGTAAAGCATTGGCCTCACAGTTCTGAGGACCCAGGTGTGATCCTGGCCCCACCTGTGTGGAGTTTGCATGTTCTCCCCGTGCCTGTGTGTGTTTCCTCCAGGGACTCTGGTTTCCTCCCACATCCCAAAAACATGCAACATTAATTGGACACTCTAAATTGCCCCTAGGTGTGATTGTGAGTGTGGCTTTTTATCTCTATGTGCCCTGCGATTGGCTGGCGACCAGTTCAGGGTGTACCCCGCCTCCTGTCCATTGACTGTTGGGATAGGCTCCAGCACTCCCCGCGAACCTCGTGAGGATAAGCAGAAAAGAAAATGGATGGATGGATGGATGATGCCAATTCATGTGCAATTTTTTTCCCTCTGTTTGGACTTATTGACATCTTTTGGACATTTTATTTCAACCACACTAACACGCTCCACACGTAGACACAGCAGGCAGCTAAAATTATACAAATGGCTCCTGTGTTCACTGAATGTACACACGACAAAATTGGATATGTGTTACTTGAAATGCATGTTTCAACACGTACATTTAATTCAAAAATAAAAATAATTTATTATAGGGATGGCCACTGTTTGAGGGAACTCGTTATTTATCGCTGCACTCTTTGAATTGCATACGTTCCAAACCCAAATGGGTTCAGTGTAAATGCAGCCAAAGTTGTGTCACCCTCAACATTCCCTCAAGACAACAACATGTTGCCACAGAGGTCGGGCCAGTGAGTTTTTGTCCTCGGTGGGAGCCCACACGCTTGACCTGTGAGAGCCTAGAATAGATCTTTAGGATAACACACGCGGCCTTTGATCCTGTGTGAACTAGTCCTCATGAGGAAATGGGATCCTAAAAAGCATTGCCTCTTATAGATAGCCATACCGTGTGTGTTCGTCTGTGTACTGGGAGTGCTCCAGGAGGATCCACAGCCGGTCAAGGTCGGCGTTTGTGGTCTTCCTGTTTGCCACCTTCACGTGACACGCTAAAGGCCTTTTTTTGTTGCTTGCTGTTAAATGGACCATCTGTTTGTCCCCAGGAAAAGGAAAAGCCTCTGTTGTTGTGTTTAATGTCAGATCTTGTCTTTATTTTAAGAGTGTTGGAGTTCCTCTTCTGTGATCTTATAGAGCAAAGGTGTTTAGGATGTTTCCTGTCTTGCTGACTCCTGCATCTGTCGCATCCTGCATGTTCCTCTGCCGCGTTTCACTTCAGCACCTCCTCGACTCGTGTATTTTCCACTGGCAAAACCTGGGTCCCGAGCAAGCTGATCCAACACCAGATGGCTAAACAAATTATGTTCATTGCTGCTGTCGCTGTGCCTTCATTTTGAAAGTCAGTCTAATCTAAATTCTACGACACTAGTCCTCATTAGGCTCGCAAGTGTGCAAGAACCCATCGGCGCTGGCTTTGGGTGAGACGTAGGGTGCACCCCGGACTGGCCGGCAGCCAATCACAGGGCATATATTGGCAAACAACCGTACTCACATTCACACATATGGACGATTTTGACTCTTCATTGAGCCTAACATGCATACTTTTGGAATGTGAAAGGAAGACGGGGGACCCAGAGAAATCCTGGCAATATGTCAACGCCAGACAGGTCCCGGAGACTTGAATTTCAATCCTCAGAACTGTCTTTCAGCTGTGCCACTAGGCTTCATTCCTCAGTCTCCTCTTGAATCAAATGTGTCTCCTAGAGACCAACAGGTAGATACAGGAAAGCCTTGTTTTCCTGCATTGTTGTGGTGTTTTTTTGTTCTCTTGTCTAATTTAAAGTGGCATTCTGATAGTCTTAAAGGGCAAAGGAGAACTGCGGTAACAGAAGACGTGACATTTAGCCGCTTTTACCTTTCATGCAGAACTCAGCAAATTAGGATATTTGCCACAACCATCCTGCAATGAGATTATTAGACAAGATCATCATCTGTTGTGACTTATAAAATACCTGTATGAGTCCACATGGAAACGAGTCTGTCTGTCTGTGAAAATGTTTTTTTTAAGCGTGAGTAACAGTCGTTCACGGCTCAGAAAATGCACGGATAGTTGGAGCTGCTTTAGTACAACTAACGTTGACAATAAATCCTGTTTGACAAATAAAAAACACACTACTGAGAATCACTTAGCAATGAAAGGTTATCAGTAATGTGGTAATGCTGATAAAATTACAATTACAGTTGTGCAAATGGTGCAAAGTCAATCTAGCAATTTAATGGTAAGAGCTCCTCCAATGTCTGCTGGTTTTAGTTTAAATTGGACAATAGGGACTGTCTGAGGGAAGGAGCTGGAAGATGTGGTTAGCAGGATCTGGAGGGTCCAAGGGGATTTTGGATGCTCCTGTCTTAGTTCAGGCAGCAAGCGAGTCCTCAAGGGTGGATCATGGGGTACCATTGATTTTCCCTGCATACTTGATTGTCTGTTGGAGTTGGAGTTTGTCTTTATCTGTGGCAGAACCAAACCAGACTGTGATTTATGAACACAGGACTAACTCGATCACTGCTGTGTAGGACTGCCTCAACAGCTCCTGTGGCAGGCCGTGCTTCCTCACAAGCTGCAGGAGGTACATCATCTGCTTTTTTGAGGATGGAGTTGATATTGGTCTCACACCTCAGGTCCTGAGACTGTAATTCCCAGGAACTTCAAGGTCTCAACGGTTGACAGAGCGTACTTGGACAGCGTGAGAGGCAGCTGTGGCAAAGGATGCTTCCTGAATCATCAAAACCCCACTTTGTGGCTACATTGAAACATATTTAAATTTGAACGGGGCCTAATATATAGCCTCAAAGATTCGTCCCCAGATTCCAGTCCTTAACATTACTGTTGTTTACTTATTGTAAAAGAAGCTAACAGCAACCTGTCTTTAGGTTCTTTAAGCAACTGGAGGAGAAACACCAGCAGAACATCGTGATTGACAGCATCAGCGACATCGTTTGTAAGCACGCCGAATCCAACTTTGATCCTTACGTGACGTATTGCTCCAATGAGGTCTATCAGCAGAGAACCCTGCAGAGGCTGTTGTGAGTGACCGCACGGCGCACCCACACACACCTTTTATCTTATCTCCTGCGGCTTTCGTCCAGAATGTACTACTCTCACTCTTTGACCTTGGCAGTTTACTAAAGCTACTTTTCTCCTCCTCCGCTTCATGGTGCAGATCCAAGAATCCCGTTTTTAAGGAGGTGCTGAGCAGGATAGAGGGCCACCCCGACTGCAGGAACCTCCCTATGATCTCCTTCCTCATCCTACCCATGCAGAGGGTCACGCGCTTGCCTTTGCTCATGGACGTGAGTACGCCTAAATTCTAAACTTTGGAATTACTAGACTTTAACCCTTATGTAAATGTTGTTATCACGGAGGACGTTTGCTTCGAGTCTCTAACCACAAACTTTCAGTTCAGGTGACTTAATGGCATTTATGCCTCATCTCCATTCTTGTGCTCCACTTTCAGCCACTTTATGTTGTTAGTGTTTCCCAAGAGCCTCTGGGTTTAGTCCACACGGAGGCCTCCAGATCCTGAGAAACTTTACTTTCACTTCAGTTTTTTGCCACAGCCGCTCTCGAGTTTCGAAAGGCTATCAGGGTTTGATAAGGCGCTGTGTACTTTGACAGGCTCACTGAACTGATTGCTGACTATTCGTTGGTTTCGTTTTTGCGTGCCTCCTGCAGACAATTTGCCAGAAGACTCCTAAGGACTCGGCGCAGTATGAAGAATGCAAAAAGGCTTTACATGCTGTCAGCAAGGTCAGTGGACAACGTTCACGTGTGTCATGTAACTAGCCCCAATCAGTTAAAAGCACAAGATCAGAGACATCCAGCAAGGCTATACAATGTTTCATTAATCAGCACATGGAGACAGACAACCGCCAAACTCACAATTACACCTAGGGCCAATATAGAGTCTCCAACGAATGCATGTTTTTGGGATGTGGGAGGAAACCGGAGTGCCCGCAGAAAACCCACGCGGGCATGGGGAGAACACGCAAAGTCTACGCAGGTGGGGCCGGGATTTGAACCCCAGTTCTCGGAACTGTGAGGCCAACGCTCTAACCAGTTGCATCACCGTGCCACCGTGCATATTTTTTTCTATTCATATTCACTATTCATATGTTCAAGCTAAATGAACCTTCCCAAAATCTTATTCCCACACTCCCATTGACCTTTACCATCCACTTATAAACATTTGACACTCCTAAAAATACCATAATGCATAGTAGTACTGCACACTATGTACACTTAACTCCTTTTAATATATGATTTAATTAATTTTTATTTTGTTTTTGTAGTTTTAATGGTTTTGGCTAGGAAGCTTTCATTTTACCAGAAAAATATTATAGCATGCGCTAAAAATCCCACGATATAGAGGATTTTGCGCATGGTAATATGGATCAAGTTATGAAAAATACTCTGGGCAGCATTATTTAGCTCAGAGAACACAACCATAGTAACAGGAGTTCAGAACAAGCACAGATAAATTCCTTCAATCCAATAAAAGATTAAATGAAAAAAATTAGAATATTTTTTTAAAAAATGGTAATAAATGGGAATTAGCATATTTATACAGTAATTACAAGAGATTGTTTAAAAAAACTCAGTCATATAACACATCTGTAAGGCATCCATTTTTACTCCTTAGTAAAGCCCAGGCATTTAAAACTGAAGTTCAGAACATTCAGGGAAAAACTCCTCCACAAATACAAACATTAAAACTATTTTAAATACAGAATAGATTAATACTATAACAAAAAAAAAAGCCAAATTCCTCATGGCACAATGTCAGCTAATAAAACATAAATTGTACCATTCCACTCTTACATACTCAAATGAGCTTTTGTACTTTTTGGAGCTTCAAACAAAGAGACATGATTATGATTGTAGCTAATATCATATTTTATTAACACCTGTGTCTTTACGTGAAGGTGGTAAGGAAATGTAACGAGGGCGCACGCACCATGGAGCGAACTGAGATGATGTACACCATCAACTCCCAGCTGGACTTCAAGATCAAGGTAGCATTGGAGTATATATTTTCTGACACGACATAAAATGAAGTATTCAAAACTTTGACGTATTCAAAGTCCCGTCCCTCCTTGCAGCCTTTCCCGTTGGTCTCGTCGTCCCGGTGGATGGTGAAGCGAGGCGAGCTGACGGCTTTCGTGGAGGACAACGGCATCTTCCTCAAGCGGACGTCGCGGCAACAGGTCTACTTTTTCCTCTTCAACGACGTCCTCATCGTCACCCGGAAGAAGAGGTGAACACCTTGCGGGATTCTGTGCGGTGCTGAGCTTAACTGACTTACTACAACACTTTGAGGGGGGAAAATTGGGCAAGAAGCAGGGGTACACCCTGGACTGGCCGGCACTCAATAGCAGGGCACATACTGTACAGACGAACGACCATTCACGCTTACATTCACACCTAAGGACAAAAAGAAAAAAAATGCACAAATTAGCTACATCACCGCATAAAGCGCAGAGTTGAAAGCATGTGAAAAAAGTCGTTGTAGGCCGGAAATTATGGTAAATAACAAAACATAGTAAAACAAACAATATGGTTAGATGTATTTGTACAATTACATCACTTATATTTTAAAAACTACAATAAATAAATTAACCAATTTTTTAATGAGATAAATGTATTGCTTCGGGTGTCTGAACCTGGGACAATTGCTAATGAGATGTTTTTTTTCCTCTATGTCATCAACATGTTCTGTTGTTGAGTGAGTCAGCAAAAAAATAACAGCAAATCTATTGTGATAGGACATACTTCCTGGAAATAATGTGCTTTTTATTTGCGCATCTTTATTTTCGTACCCTAAAACGTCTCCCTAAATTACTCACTCGGTTGCTCCCTGGAATCGATTGTCCCCAACTGGCCCACTCAAAATTCCTAAGAATCATCGAGAAGGGTGGGGAAAAAAAGAAACATTCCATACGGTGTTTTTCTGGGAATGGGACCTGGAAGAGGCAGACGGCTTTGGCGCGGCGCAGTCCAGCTTGTGTTTGGAAGAAGACGGATTTTGGGAAATGGGCCCGTGAATGAGAGAATCTGTTGCAATATTGGTTCGTTCTGCAGTGTCACGCTACTTGGCCATATGCGGTCGATCAAAAGAAAAACACAGCCGAGGTTATGCTGGCTTACAAACAACTCATGTATGATATCATTGCTTTTTGCAGGGAAACAAGTTTTTTAGTTTCAAATCGTTACAAAGTAAGTGCGTATAATTTTGGGAGTCTGAGTCAAGGGTAAGGACAGCTGCCATATCCACAGCGGATACAATTCTGGCGATGTGTCCTCTGCATGCGGCACAAGTGTGACAAGTGTAATTGGGCATCTTTGTGATGAAGCGCTGCCCCCACAAGGGAAAATGCAATTGACACAATGTATGTACCCACCCATTCTCACACTGGTACACGCTTGCAGCACAAGGTGGTAGGGTAAGCCCGAGGCATGGCATCCTATTTTCGGCGGGTGGCGCAACTGTGAAACAGCCAATCAAAATGGCTCCTCTCATTGCCTTTAAAAAACGTCTTGACGGAGATGTCTCTGTGTGGAAAAAGACGATGCGTAATCTAGGAATTTGTGCATGGATGGAGGATTGTCACTGCTCTTGGCTGGTGTGGCAGGGTTAGCAGGTACTTTTATAAAAATGAAGAAATTGAACTTGACCTCAGTATCTCAGATTTAGACATGGGCTGAACAGACGTAACTTTAGACTGACTTTCTGTCATCAACGGGTCACTCCGAAGTACGCATCGGAAGGTCCATCTTGGCTCAGAGCAGCGAGCACAATGTTGTCCTAAAAAGAGAGTAAAGAGTACCAGTACTTTAATTATTGGTCCTTCAAGATTTGGGACAGAAGCATTTTTTTATTCAGCCCCCCTGGAACTGTTTTCAATGATGTTGAAATACATGCGTCACATGGGAAGCACGGCGGACTAGAGTTTAGTTTAAGATCAATTTTAATACAACTTTTAGAGGCCATTGTTCAATTTAAGAAATTCATCAATTCCTCACCCAACAAGATCGAATATTGTCTAGTTTTAATATTTGTTTAAGTGAGCAGATTCCTGGATCTGATGTGAGAATATTTAGTGGAAAGCTGACCTTGTGTCAGATTTGGCTGTCACGCAGCAGGAAAGCGTTGAGTTGCTGGACCATGCGGGAACACTTACGTAACGGCGAAGGAACCACAACAGCTGGCTTCTCTCTCATCTTTGTTTCCCCCAAACTCATTTCTTTTTTTTCTTCAAACTGGCATCTTTGGAACAGTCACTACTGTTGTGGTCCATTCTTCATGTCTTTTCCATCCTCGGAGTCGCTAGCCCATAATAATCACAACGCTGTGCCCTAGTTATTGCCGTCCTCTGTTTGTTTGATCATGCGGTAGTCTCAACAAACTCAAATTGGCTCCGTTTTGATCCAACTGCATCTTGGGATTATTTTTTTAATATCAAAATGGAACAAAAGAAATGATATAGGTGCGGGTAGCGTGGGTTCAATTCCCGCTCAGTGATGGTGCGATATGTGCCCAGGGTGTAGTCTGGCAACCGCCCAAAGTTAGCTGGGATTGGCTTCGGTACTCCATTATGTCAATGGCGGGGATTCACAGGGGTAGGCCACAGGAGGGCCCAAGCAAAGTGTTAGTGGGGTCCCTGCCTCACCACCTCCCCTCAGAACCGCCACTGATTCCAGCAGGGATTATGTTAACCCCCGGCGGTTCCACTGTATTAGATGAGGCGACTTAAATGGTTTCAACCCACCTTTTATCCTCCCACGCACGTGGGGAAACTCAGCACGCAACCACGCAGGTTGTGCTCATGTTCAAATCCCCTCCAGCCACTGCTCACCCCCGCCATGCCAATGGCATTTCAGGCATGTTACATGGATTGCTATCAGTCCTGTAAACTGTGATGAGAAAGAAATACTGCAGTTGTGTGTAAGAATATTTATGGGGGAGCAATCAGAAATCTTTCTTTTCGGCCTTCACCCCCCACTTGTGATGAATCAAAGTGACGTGAAATAATACTTAATTGGACCAGCCTACACACCTTGGTTTTTACAGTTCAGGGTTATGTGCTTTTTTCCCCCCCATCCCAATTTTGCAGACATTTTCTTCATGATTGTCAAAAAAAAAAAAACTGATCCCGTGGTTATTTGTTTTGTTTTCAGATGATTTTATTTTTCTTGGCAATTACAGAGGGGGCACATTATTTGCATGGGCAGGGACGGAGCCCCTGTTGCTATCTACAGTGTGCTAATCAGTTTCCTCTCCATTCCGCCGCCATTATTGTTCTCTTCTTTAGAGGAGTTGTAATTGTTTAGCGCAGTTGATTTGTGAACAATGGGTGAGTGAGACGTGTGGGGGTGGTCTTCGCCAGGTGATGTTGCTGAGCAAAACTCAAAGCTTGTTGAGACCCTCCAGACCGTGACCGGTCGCGACCCCCTCAACAGTCCGAGGGTCGATGTTTTTCAGTAAGCGTTTAAAAACAGAAGCATTTCCACGGCCTCTTGTTTGTTTTGGAGCAGCCTATTATCGGGGCTGGTGCGTGCTCCCTTAATGGACTCGCCGGCTCACGTGACGCTTCTTCCCCATCCAGCAGCCCCGCCAGTTCCAGTCTCGAGTTGATAAAACCCACATGGGCTCGCCTTAAGCTCCCGTTCTCCGGCCCGCTACGTAAACACGCTTCACATGTAAGGTTGCACAATTGGCTCCAGATGTTTCTAACTGAGCGTCGGCGACAAAAGCTTACACTCAGGGACAGGTACTTGTGGCAAATATGGGCTAAAGAAACAGGTTAAGTTATTTATTTTAACTGCTGTAAAGTGGGACATATAATGGAGCTGCTGATTTATGAGCTGCCCGAGGTGACCATCATTAACTTCACGGTCTTTAGCCTCAGAGGGATTTTAAACTTTACAAGACCAAGAAACCTGATCTTAATTTAATGTTTGGGTGAGAGGGGATTGAATAAAATAACTAGCTGGAATTTCCGCCTTTTTCTATGTCGCTATTCTGGGCAGCGACACGGAAAAAGTGGACACGGCAACTTTTCTGACTTCGGAGGTTGGGCGACGACTGTTCTTTAAGCTAACTCTGCGTACAACGGAATGGGGAAAGAATGTCGACTCAGAATGTGTTTATGATGGAACAGGGGCGTGAAGTTTAACACCCGGCAATCTGTGCTCTCACCCCATTTTCACTGTCTGACACGCTTTTTATGCAGTAATCACAACATATTCCCAGTTCTCAATTGACCAACTCATGTATTCATCTTTTTTTGTTGTTGTTGTTCTCTATCGGAAACTGTATTGAAGTGACACTTTTTGGGCATGACGCTTGAATAATTTTTTCTTCTTTCCTGTCCCCAGCGATGAGAGCTACTCTGTGATCGACTACGCCCTGAGGGATGAGATCTGGGTGGGCTCCTGCCAGCCCGAGGAGGTCAACCTGTCGCCCGTCCGCGCCACCGCGGGCATGCTGAGCTCACGGCAAGCTGGCGCCAACCACGTCTTCCGACTGCGTTTCCTTAGCAACCACTCCGGAGAAAAGGTGCCCATGATCTTGGGGACCGAGTTACTGTGAGTACATATTACACGATAACTACTCCGTTAACATCCGTGTCGTCACTTGTTGTCAAAGTGAGTGTTAAGTGCTACTATGTTTATGTTTTACAGTGGTTATAGTTGTATGACAGTTAAAAATCTGTGCTAGGGAAAACCTTCACCATCATATTCATACTGAGGCATTCATATGGCATGGTAACATGGATCACTTATTTTTACCACTGAAACAATTCATTCAATAACTTAGAAAGTTTGATTACAAGCAAACTTTGGCACCAGTTCATGTCAAAATAAGTTGGCATGATAGAAGCGAGATAGCATGAAAGAGTGCGTGAAAGAGAATGTAATGTTTAGATTAAAAAAAGATACGTGTCTGACTAACATACCACAGCACATCCGCGATTGCCACCAAAAAAAGTATCGATGTTAGCTAAAGTAATATCGCCTACCACGCTAATTACAATTTATTGTAATGCCCCCACAAGTGATCAAGGATAGGCACAGCCGCTGGTACACTGTTAAGTCTCTTTATTGAAAAAAATGAAACAAAATAAACACATAAAACTGTTAGCCAATTGGAAGCGAGCTGCTACCTTGAGCATGTAAAAGCCAACTTGACACTTTCATTCACTGACTCACTCGAACGCCACAGAGGAAGTCAGGCCACACCTTTTAAAGCCACGCACTCACTCAAAGTCACAGATAATATAGTGTGTAACGTGAGGTTGATGACGCCAAAGGGACAACAATAAGACCCTCACTTGAAAATGAATTTACTTGATGAGATCATCAGTGTAAAGCCTTACTCATTTTACACTTGATAATATTGAAATATAAAGAAGATGACTGTACATATTGTATTTGAAATATTAAAGATGCCCGTACATATATTATGGACGTTGTGATGGCAACAGTTTGACTCTGGAAGAGATTTTTTTTCCCATGATTTCCAAAGGGAGAAAATAGCGTGCAACCTCAGCGGGTATAGAGTGTTTACGTGGAGCAATCAATTTTGTTTCATTCCGAGCCCGCGTTCAAACAAACAGCATTTTTCAATTAGTCTGAAAGCATCTGTAGAAACTAAAATAAGAGCTTTCATCTCTTTTGGCCTATTTCGGGTTCGCAGGGATATTTTGTTACGCTTCCATTGTCACGGCCCGGCATTCACCTTTTACTACCTCTCGCTAATGGGACCTTGGATATAAAATTTATTAGTGCGCTCAGTCGTTTTGTCTTCGCTCGGACTATGAGGCGAACCGGCTGCCCCAGTTATTACAACCCACTGGTTTAAATATGTCACATGAGCTGCTTTAATCGTTACATGACTGTATACATCTGACTAAGAAGTTCTTTTATTTGGATTAGTTTTATTTCTGTGAGGAAGCACGTTACCCGAACCGCCGGGTCCATCTCCCTTTTTGTACAGTAAGAGTGAAGAGGGTTTGTTTGGACCTATTACGTAACGCAGACATAAACAAAGGGGATCTGTCATATATTTGGCTTCCAACGGGGTTTATTTGTTCCAGCCCACATTTCGGAATAAACAGTTGCAGGGCAGTTTTTTTTCCCATGAAAATATTGGAGCATTCCCTACTAAAAGTGATTAGTTTATAGTTTTGATGAATGTTATGAAAATGAATCCTCTTTATATGCCAATTATGTCAAAAACACACAAGGAATTTGTTTTGGCAATATGAAATGTTCATCAATTTTCCTCATTAAAATAAGGGAAGTTATAGGAAATGTTTGAAGTAATGTCAGTAGTAAAATGTCAAAAGCAATGGGCACATTTCGTGTCCGGGAGGAAGAATACATAAATGTTAAACTACTATTTGAATCTGCCTAGTTGCTATTTTTGAAAAAAAAGTGCTTTTTTTTTTTTCTTTTTCTGTCAAGCAGTTTGTACTGCTGATGTTAACTTTTAGCTGTTTGACAAAGTGACTGAGGAGGTACTCCTGAGTGTGTGGGGCCCAATGGGAGAGGAGGGGGGGCATTGTGTGACAAGTGTTGCCCATGTCGACATGAGGGGTTACTGCCCCCTCCGTGCACCGCGCGTTGTGATGGAAAACCCCCTCATCCTTTGATAGCTTGGAGTTTTGGGGGCCTTGACTGGGATGTCACAGTGTGTGTGCACTGTAGTATTCTGGCAAGACTCCATTCTTACATTGGTTGCATAGCAGCGTCCCATTGTTTCATGGGCCATTTCCCACGATCACCACCCCCATTCACACAAACATACGCACACACACATTGGTTCCCTCCCTCAGACCAGTCTTGATCATCTCGTGTGTCTGTGCCATCTTTTGTCTTTAGTCAAAAAATAGCTCGCACTTCCGATGTCCATTCTTCTAAAGTTTGTGA
Source organism: Syngnathoides biaculeatus (assembly GCF_019802595.1). Lineage (NCBI taxonomy): Eukaryota > Metazoa > Chordata > Actinopteri > Syngnathiformes > Syngnathidae > Syngnathoides > Syngnathoides biaculeatus. Next base: position 23,029,504 of record NC_084647.1, on the reverse strand, counting down.
CTCAAGCCCACAAGACACAAGAAAGTAGTCACTTCTTAGTCTCTCTAATGAGATTGTAATGAACCTGTAAACATCATCGAGATATGTAGAAAGTTCATTTCTAGCTTTTGAATATGTGTTTTATGACTTACATAAATAAATCGACCTGGAGAGGTGGGTAGGTAGGTAGATACAGCGTGTTGCTCAGTAGAGAAGTACAGATGGATTTGTGGATACATACAGTGAGTGTATAACTTCCACACATCCCTGTTTTTCATCAATCCATCCTTTATCCAAGCCGCTCATCCTCACAAGGGTCACGGGAAAGCTGGAGCCCATCTCATGTAGCTTCCGGCGAAAGGCAGTTAGTTGCAGGGCAGATATCAACACCATCACTGAGCAGGAATTGATCCCACGCTGCCCGCACCAAAGGCAGGCGTGTGTACCAATATACCATCAGTGAATCTTGTTTTTCATCAGACAAAAATGATTTCAAAAGAGCTCATTTCCCCACGTACTTTACAGGACTTTGTTATAATCTGATGAAATTATGTTCACTTTTTGGGGCCATATTTCCAAAAGGTTTTGGAATCAATGCTTGGAAAAAAACATCTGCAGTAGCACATGCTGATGGCAACTTCATGGGTCGAAGTCTGGAGGTGGGGCTGGAGTCAAGGTGGAAGGAATTATGAACAGTTCCAAATATAAGTCAGTGTTAGAAGGCTTCTTCTCTAAACCAAAAAAAATGTTCAAAACTACTTTACTTGGGGTTAGTCAAAGGTACCGTAATTCCCGGCCGACAGAGCGCACCTGGTTACAAGCCTCAACCAGTACATTTGTAAAGGAAATACCGTGTGCCCACATTGAAAGAGGAGATATTTACAAAGAAAGATGGTAGACAGAGAGGTTAACGCTAGTACCGCCGCAGTAACGGGGCCGGTTAAGAAAAAACATACTGGTAAAAATCACAGAGACACGGCAGTAACCCGCTAGCACAGCGCTAACAGGGCCGGACCGGTAAAAGTCACTTCCTCGGCACATATATTCGATCTCATTCTTACCTTTTCCGCTCGAGTGCCCCCTTGCGGCCGTTAGAAAAAAATGCCTAAATTAGCTGCATCACCGCGTAAACCACAGGGTTGAAAGCGTGTGAAAAAAGTCACAGTTTATATGCCAGAAATTACGGTACTTTCAATAGAGGCAGGTGTCTGCTGACTAACATTTGACATCAGTTGGAATGTGCTTCATTTATTAATTCAGGGATTCATTTGCATACTCGTACAAATGAGTGTGTGTGTGGGTGTTGTGTGTGTCAGACCTGGATTTTATGTTGCATAATACTCGTAATTATGAACAGTGTCTTCAGAACTTCTCTTCAGGGAATTATTCACCTGTAATTAATGGTAGCTTCACAGTCAAGCCTTAATAGGTTAATTTGGTGGTTGCTAATTACATAGTGATTGACTCGTAATAACAAATGGAAATGGGACAGCTGCTATCAACAACACATTAAACTGTCTTGTACAATACATGCTATGCAATGGAAAAACATATAGCATCAAAAAAAAAAGGTTAAGCAGTAACTAGTTAAGTAGGGTTAAGTAACTAATAGGTGAATATAAAAACTTAACACAGTGCCAAACATTTAGAGGATGATTGCAGTGTGTTTCTGGGAGGTGAGCCACTAAACAAATAAGCGTCTTTAATTTTCATTTTTGGTTTATTGTCCATGCAGCCAGGACAGAGACGTACTGTATGTGCCGCTTTCGTACTACACTGCATTATTTTCATCGCTAGTATCCTACTAAGGTAAAATCAAAATCACTGAATAGATCAAATTCAAAGCAAATTCACTTGTGGAGTTGATGCATTTGAAATGGTCTTTCGTTTATGAAAGTAATTAAAATCCATCAATTTTCTGAGCTGCCTATCCTCACAAGAGTTGCGAGAGGGGAGCTATCATCGGGCAGGAGGTCGGGTACACCCTGCACTGGATGCCAGCCAATCGCAGGGCACATAGCGACAGATAAGTCGCACCAATATCACACCTTGGGGCATTTCCAATTAGTGCATGTTTTAGGGGATGTGGGAGGAAATCCGCATGCCCGGAGAAAACTCCCACAGGCACGGGGAGAACATGCAAACTGAAATTAAAATCCTTGTCAGCTAAATTCAGTTTCCACTGACATAAACCTCGGATATAGTCAAAAAGAAATCTTTACAGTTGAGCTACTGCCAAACCGAAACAGAACGTTGTCACGACTCGATTTCTAGTCCATCCAGTCCAACTGCTGGAGAGGGAAGGGCCACACAACACCGAAGGAGATGTGTTTTTTTTCTTTTTTGAGCACGAAAACATTTGATACAGCTCTTGCACAACACCTCCAAAGTGGACCAAAGGCCAGTGTGACATTTCCCACATTTGTATTTGTTTCAGTGAACATGACATTTCTTGTTGGCTTCTCTGCTCACCTGGCAGAGGACAGCGACTCACAGAGAGCATGTTCTCCCACACAGCCGTCCCCGACCACTCGCTCCATGGCGAGTTTGGTATTAGGATGCGTGCACATAGAGACTGAACAGAAAATATCGTTTTTTAGCATCAGAGCCTGAACGATGTTTGATTTTGGGGTTAGGGTTAGGGTTAGGGTGTCCACCTGTGGTCTGTACAAATGTAAAACCACTCATCTTGGTCACTTGATACAGTAGTTTAAAAAAAAAAAAAAAAAAAAAGTTAGCCTACTAGATAGCAAAAAATGATCACAAAACATCTTTGGGGAACTTTTTGGAAAAAGATCAAATAATGAGACAGAAGAAGAGAACACAACTTCCCCACCAAAAAACAAAGTTGCATTCAAGACACAATATCAGCAGTCCTACTGGTCATGGTTATCGCAGCCGGTGATTCTCACGCGCCAACTCTGCACTGCGTAATATGTGCCAAAAATGAAGCATTCAAATCTTCCAAAAATGCAAAATACCATGCTACCATTTCCAATACCCGATCTTTATCAAGTAGTGTTTTTTTCTGCTCAGACGGTCTGCCGAGCAGTAACAATTTATTATTTAATTAATAATTATAAGATTAATTTATATACACTTTCAAAATTTATAGCTTTATGCATAATACAAATACAAATTATGCATGTGAAGCATGGGCATTATTTCTGTTGTTGCCATCCACCCATTCTACACGTTAGAATCTGTTACTTTGAATGTGCGTGGCTTTAAAAGGCGGGGCCTGACCTGGTGAGTGACATCGGTGTCAGTGACTGAGAGTGTAGCGTTGGCGGGTTGCGACTTTGCGTGGTGAGTGACTTGTCCTCAGTGGTGGCCATGCAGATAGAGTATCAAACTTCTCAATTTTTCCAGTACTTGTGTAGTTGTGTAAGCCAGTTTTGGCTTTTGCATGAGACACGTTGCACAATTTTTTTTTTAAAGTGGAAGGATCCCAAACTTTGGAATCAAGCTTATTTTAATGAGTCGGCAGTAACAAAATCACAGTATCAGTAAAAATCCTAAATGTTCATATAGCATAGCAATTTGCTACAATTGATGACACTAAAAATGTTGTGGACTGCTACTCGAACAGAGTGAATGACAATAGTGGGAGCATGTTTTTGGGGGTTTAGATCCAGCATTGTTGTCTGGCCTCTGTGCTCTTTTGTTTCGGTGTCGTGCACACGTTAGCATGACCCCCCCCCCCCTGCCCCCCATTCTCTGGTCAGTGCGTAGGCTGAAACAGTCACACACAGGCATGTAGCGAAATAGCAGAGTTGTTTGTCAGACGTCCAGCTTTCGACGCGCAACAGTGGAGGTTACGCAACAGGCTGCATCAGAGGAAGGCGCCGTTCGCTACTGTTGCGACCATCTTGCTTTTTCACCACCATGTGATTCCACTTACTGTGCGCAATTGTCATGCTTTTCTTTTGCAATTTTTCTTTTTCCCTTGGAGGGGGTGGGCACGGACCAAGGAAGTACCTGTTCAATTTCGGAAGGCACATGTGGTTCCAATGAGTTATGGTTCAATCAGACAAATGTTTTTTTTTTTTTTTTTTTTTTTTTTAAAAATCGGTACTTCTATTTCAATGAACAGTTATAAACAAAATCTAGGTGATTCTTCTAGTGAAAAACAGTACATGCACTAAAGCTATTTTTTAACATACAGATACAAGGCGACCATCTCCATAACGTCAGCACGTTGAAGTTGTGGGTCACATGCAGCGTTTATGATCTCACATTCAAAACTAGACCAGTTTGAAAATTCAGCCTTTGAACCTGGCTTCACTTCACAGCAGAAATTTTGGTAAGCATGTCGATCATGAGAAGATCCCCAATCGCGCACACACACAAAAAAATTAAAGTCTCAGGAGCCTATGCCTGAAAAGAACAAAGCTTGTGTTTGGACCCCAAAGACCCGCACAACAAGGCGACATCTGGGAAAAATATCAATGACATCCATTTTACCATCATCACCTTAGCGTCGTTTGCAAAAACTGAAGTCATTCAACCACAAATACACCATATGCTGATATAACGATGATTGGTGGCGGTTGTGGAATCGTTTTTGTTGCTGGCACAAAATAATAAAAAAAAAAAATTCTGACTACCGAAAGTGAATCTGGATCATTCATTTGATATATTCTACACCCTGCTATGATTCTGAATGCAACCGGGCTCAGAATGATTCCGCATTGGCGGAGGTCTGTGGCCCATTTGGGATTTTGGTCAACTTGGCGCTCTGCTTCGGTCCAAATGCCAAAAAGAAGCCTCACTGATGAGAATCATCCCCGCGGTCCGCGCACGGGAGTTTCCCTTCATGCCGAGAGACCTCATGTTTCTGTCAAGCGTTGGGAAACGCGTTTTGACCCTTTTTTCGGTTGGCCAACCGGTGAGGGTTAGGCAAACACGCCGATAGTTAGGGAACAGAGAGGAGGAAGGAAGGATAGAAGAAGGCTGTCATCACTCTTTATCTGACCGGGAAAAGAGGCTGCGCAGAGCTCAGAGACGGACGGGGGTGTAAGAAGATCCACTGACAATAGATTTATGAGGCTCCACATTCTCTTGCCCTTTAGCCATTCACCGAAGCAGCCTTGCACCTGCGCGCATGTAAACACACACACACACTCTCTTACGGTATGTACATTCCACAGATAACCACGAAAGCGCCCGTTAAACACATGCTCTCCATCCGTACTCCACGACGATGCACTCACTGTCCCCCCGCCCCCGAAAAAAATTGTCCAGCTGCGTCCCAATAGCATATGTGAGCATGTGTCCCTCTCACTTTATCGACTAGCAACTGCCTTTGCCGACTGTGTATCGACATCAAGTTACATTTCCGACACATTTGTCAATCCTCCCGGGAATTCTCGCTTCCGAGGTCGTAGCTTACTTGACCCTGATGGGTAATGATTTACAAAGCGGCCATCTTGAGATCAGTACTTGAAGCGGCGAAAGACTTTGAGTCATACTAATCATACACTAGTTCAGTAGAGATACATGAATGGTATGTCACCTACCCTACAGCATGTTTTGATATTCTAGCCACCAAAGACAGTTCCACATACAACTTGAAATTTGGTACCGATGTTTAACATGGGCAGACTCACAAAAAAGTCTCAAGCGCTTACCTCGAAAAAGAGACAGGAAGTGTGGCATTTTGGTTTGCAGTCTCCATTTTAGAGTCACTTCAGCTATTCCGAGGGGTCCTTCACAGGGACCGACAGATTGTGTCCAATTGCTTACCAGATATGAACCTTATCTAAAAGATAGGTTCAACATAGCTTAATTGTGAAACGTTTGAATTTTATTTTGGCTTGTGGAGAGTCACTGATGGTGTAGTGTTACGCACGCCTGCGGGCAGCGTGGGATTGATTCCCGCTCAGTGATGGTGTCGATATCTGCCCTGTGAGTGACTGGCGACCACTTGAGGGTGTAGTCCGCCTTTCGCCCGAAGCCAGCTGGGATAGGTTCCTGCTTTCCCGCAAACCTTGTGAGGATAAGCGGCTTGGATAATGACATGACATTTTGGCTGGTGGGCAGAGAAAGGGTTTACAGTTTGATGGCTCGTCATAAAACACTAAACAATTTGAACTCAACTCCACAAGATCAGAATTTCACCAAACAAACACCTTATCCGTGATGAAAGTGCGATGTTTTTTTACGCTTACATGGCAAGGATTGTGAAAATTGCCCGTAGGGTTAAGGTTTTTATGATGGTGACAGGTTTAGCCTTTAACAGATTATTTTACAGATACTATTTCCTTTATTTCCATTGGGGGGTGGGGGGGACAAATCAATTGCATTTACTCACAGAGGTTGTATTTGATTTAGTTCAGGTCCTAGGAAGGAACCAATACAGTATTTGCATTCAGTCACACTTAAGCACACTTGAGTTTTCCTCGACAGGATCAAAAAGCAAAGTGTACAATTTGGAAAACAATAATCCAGGCTGACTCACAGGATTTGCAAGCATTACTCCGGTCAGCATGTTCCTTCATGTTTTCGGAGTCAGGCCCAGAAAACACTCACGCTCAATTATCCCTTTCAATTCTCTTGAGTCATGAGATCCGAACCCCTCGGTGGGAACAGGTGAAATCGACAGATAAAGTTACGCGGACAGCAAACCTGCGTGGCTCCGCCCGTCGCTTTTTTCTTCCCACAGATCCGACGAGAGGGACAGAGAAATAGCCTCCTGAGACTGAGCACAATTTGTCGGCGTGACAGCGAACCTCCATTGTCTCAAAACCTGCTGAGCTACTCAAATCCTCTCAATGGGGCCCATTTTGTTGTACCTCCCAATGCTCCCCACGTGCACTCACTAGACACTTTATTAGGTACACCTATACCGTCTAATACTGGGGTCAAATCTGTATTAAAAGAGATAATTATCTTTTTTTTAACGAGGCGATGGACAATATGGTTACTCTTGTGTGGTTCTACTAGTCTTCATCCGCAGGAAATGAAAAAAAAGGCATGTGAAATACTCTGAGGTATGACACATGACAGAATAAGAAGCTTTGTTCCGTTTGGAATGCATTTGTGTTAGGTTACACAGTACGACAATGAAGTACAGATTTTGGAACTTGGTGTGTGCACAATAGAAGGTGCAATGTTTATTTAGGAGAAAATTTAAGACTTAAGTGCAACCTATTGTTGTGAAAATATGGTACATTATGGAGGAGGCATGGTGACACAGCTGTAATGCATTGGCCTCACTGTTCCAGAGAAAAAGAGATCCAGGGTTCAATGCCAGCCCCGCCAGTGGACTTTGCTTGTTCTCCCTGTGCCTGTGTGGGTTTTTTTTCCCCCCACGCACTCCAATTTCATCCCACATCCCAAAAATAGGCAACATTAATTGGACACTCTAAATTGCCCCTAGGTGTGATTGATTGATTCTGTCTCCATGTGCCCTGCGATTGGCTGGCAACCAGTTCAGGGTGTACCCTGCCTCCTGCCCACTGACAGCTGGGATAGGCTCCAGCACTCCTGCGACGCTTGTGAGCATAAGCAGCTAAGAAAATGGACGGATGGCTGGGGGAGAAATCTGCGAATGGGCAAAGGGATACTGTATGTGTGTGTGTATATATATATATATATATATATATATATATATATATACACACTGTAAATGCATACACTGCCGTGAAAAAAGTATTTTCCCCACAACTAATGTACAAACATGTATGTATCGGACAAAGATAGCCCAAGTAGACAGAAAATGCAATTCTTGGGTGGCATCCTCAACAGCAACAGCCGAAATCAAAAAGTTCTCTGTAATTGGCAATAAGTCTTTAAGATTTCTGTGGAGATAACCTTATCTGATCCAACTTGCTTTCCTAATGTGCAGAGTTAAATTTGTGCATGTTTATTTATCTGGGGGAAAAGTTGACATACAGTTTTTTTTTATGACTGTCTCAACCATCTGATCATACTTAATGTCAAATGACAATTATCTTTTGAATCACCACACTTTTAAAGCATGCCTGATTTTTTTAATGTGCTTTTTTTTTTTTTTAAACATTGTTGTAGGTCACACTGACATATGAAACATAGCAACAGGGTTGCAGTGGGACAAAAACGAAGGTCCCAGATTGTATGTATTGTTTTCCAGTTGACTAATTGTTTCAAAACAAACAAAAATTCCTTTTTGTGTGTCTTTTAGGAACGAACGTGCTCGGTGGATCAGCGCCTTGGGCCACAACGTCAACAAAGACACGAGTCAGGACAGGACCAGTAAGACCATTGCACCCTCATGTGGCCTTTAGCCAAAACGCACGTGGCCGCACGTGTACAAAAAGAGGCTTTGAGAATAAAGTGTGTTGTTGTTGCTGTCGTTGAAGACGCCATGCAGGTGGAGGTGATCAGAACGTACACGGCCAAGCAGCCGGATGAGTTGTCACTGCAGATTGCCGACGTTGTGCTCGTCTCGCAGACGGTGGAGGATGGTAAGAAACTACACTAAATTAACAATATTTGTGTGTCTGGTAAAACAATGTCCCAAGCCCCACCCCCAATGGTCACTTGAGCCAGCCTATAGCTACAATTTACCTACCAATGACCTATCCAAATTATTCAAATATTGCCTATACATTTAAAGATTTTATGATGTCCAGCTTGACCCTGCAAACATTTCAAAATTATTTCCTATAGGGGTTTCTGAATCCCATCAAAGGCTCTACTGTATTTTTTATCTTTGTAATACTCAACACATCTTGTTCTATGAACATGAAAGTCTCATTCCTATTAGGTAAATTTGGTTGGTAGGGAGATAGATACAGTAAGTAGCTAGGTGGATTATTTTGTTGGTTCATTTAGGAGATTATTGCACTGTTTAGGTGGGTGCTGCAGGTGCAGATAAAATAGGTAGGTGGAGGTAGTGGGTAGGTAGGTTAATTAGGAAAATAGGGAGGCAAGTAGCTTAGTCATAGGCAGGTTCATTTGGTAGAAGCACTACTACGGCTAGATTCAATCGAGTAGATTAGGTTGGTAAGTAAATTGGTATAGACAACCATAGGTAGATTAGGAAGGTAGGTTATTAATTAGGAGTTAGTTGGTTACTAGTTAAGTAAATAAGAAACTAAGTCAGTTGGTAGCGTACAGGCTTATTGGGTAGATTGAGTTACTAAATTAAAGGGGAAATCCAGTGCTTTGCATGAAGAGTGTATCCGATAGGTCATGTAGTATGTACTCTATTTTGACAATGTGATGTTAAATCTTCATTCAAATAATTTAATAGTGTTTTGAGAAGACTTTTATCGACAATTCCGAATATTCAAGGGTGCTGCCATTTTCGCAAGTCACATGATTGATGTGGGCGTATGTGATGCCGTTCCAAACGCTGGATTACATGGGACACCATCATGCCCAGCGCTGATTTCTCAGATTTATCCTCATCTGATGAAGAAATAGCAGTATCTGTTGATCGGGAAGACGGACGAATACTTCCATATAGATTTGAACCTGTGGCTTTAATTAATGTTGAATATTCAGATGGTTCTTCGGGCGGAACGACGCTGAGTCTGACGTCTCGGAGGCCTACGCGCGACATAAGTGCGTAAACAAAGGCCCCCGGGAGCTCGGGGCTGGCAGCTGCGGATGGTTCTTGGAACGGGAATGACGCAGAGCCTGATGAGCGAGCTCCGGCCGACGACAGGCCGCGAGCCAAGCTTCGGTGGTAGCAATTACAATAACTATTTCTTCATCAGATGAGGATAAATCTGAGAAATCAGCGCTGGGCATAATGTTGTCTCATGTAATCCAGTTTGGAATGGCACGGTAGACGTCACATACACCCACGTAGCTCATGTGACTCGCGAAAATGGCAGCGCCCCTGAAAATTCGTATTTGTCATGAAAAATCTTCTCTAAACAATATTAGATGAGAGGATTTAACATAAAATAGGGTACATATTACATGACCTTTTGGATACACTGTTGATGCAAAGCACTGGATTTCCCCTTTAAATGGTAAATATGTACTGAATGGAAATTGATTAGGTAGCTAGGTCGGTCGATTAGGTAGCTCGGTAAGTGACCTGATTACGGAGGTAGGTGGGTAGATTAACTAGGGAAGAATAGAGATTATGACAGTAGATTAAGTAGTTTGATGAATTGGGTAAAGAGCTAGTGGTGGGTAGTTTAGATTGGTAAGGAGGTACAACCGATCATAGACTTGATTTATTCTGGGGCAATATTTGTTTTTTAGGGAAGTAGATTAGTAAATTAGCATGCTATGTTGAATTTCTAAGTATGTACCACAGGTTGATGAGGACTTGTGGGAAAAGGCTTTTGAAAATCAAAAGGCACAGACGTTGATGCTCTGACACTCCCTAAACTGAGTCCACCCTCTGTATTTCTGCCAGGCTGGCACCAGGGCGAGCGTTTGCGCGACGGTGAGCGCGGGTGGTTCCTGGCGGAATGCGCCGAGCCCATCACGTGTCAAGCCACCATCGAGCGCAACATGCAGAGGATGGACCGCCTGCAGGGTCTGGAGACCAACGTGTGACCGGAACTCATGACATTAGTCCTCGGTGCCCATAAATAACAGAGAGGACACAAGATGGCTGATACCTCATGAATAACTCGCAGGTCTTTGCAAATGAGTCATCCTCTTGATGCTTTCAAGGTCTCCTAAAGAAACAGAAGCTAAAATACACACACACACACACACACACACACACACACTATCAGGGCAAAATTATTGTGATGTCATGTCGTGGCGACCCCTAATGGAAAGAAAAATATCTCAGCTCATAGAAACAAACAGTTAACCGTAAATGCCTGAATGCTGTTGCTAGGCAAAAAAGCAGCACCGAATTATGTCTGACCATATGTGGGAAATGAGTTCTCCCCACTGTACTAAATATCATCAGTAGGTTATACGGCATCTCCACAATACAGTGTGCGTCCATGTTAAGATAAGTAATCTACAAGTTTCTCCCCCTGCCATTTTGATGCAATTCTCCATAGCCATACATTATATTGTTATGCAATGGTGTACAAATACAAAAAAAAATATTGGAAAGCCTCATCTTGTTTAAAAATCTTTAGAATTGTCAGTAGATTCCACCTGATTTTGGCAAACCATACTTTTGTCTACATAAACCTTTTCAACTCATTTCAACATAGTTCCTCAGCACCAACAAGATGGTAGCAACGCACTACTTTTGTCTTAATTAAGGTCCCCAATTCACTTCCACGTGGTTCCTTGGGAGCAAAATAAACAAAAACAGCAAGTAGTTGGGTTTTTGGTGTAATAATGGAGCTTAGCAGCACCATCCCAAAAAACCCCCAATAAATCTGCAGACATATAGTTCACGGTGTACCACTAATACTGCGTCACAGGATCATTTAAGTAAATAATTGCATGTGTGTTCCAATACTTTTGTCAATCTAGGTCATGTTGTACGGAGATAATTATGAAGAGGAGAATGCTATTTGTTTAAAGCTGAAAGCACTTTTTAAAACAAGACGTACCATGTCACAAAATGCAAACACACGTTGACATTCTTAACACACTCGCACCCGGCGGCTGACGCCCGAACTTACGTGAGGCTGCTTTCTCGCAACAAATATAGTAGATCTGTCGTGACCATGAGGGTCTGGCTAAGGTAAATACTTTGCACGTAAACGCCCAACATTTCTACTTCCGGGCATGAATTTCATTGACTTTTAACTGAGTTGTGTGCTCTGTGTAAATACGTCATCTTATTTTTTTTATGTTTTCGAAATATGATACAATGTAGAAACCTGCGTCTTTGGCATACACATTTTGGAAACACTCATTCAATAGCCCGAGTTCTTTGGGCTTTTAATAATGTAAATTCCTGAAAAGAAATATTTGCAGAATTTTTGATACCGTTCTATATATTTGCTGTTGGAGACTGTACAGATGTACCTAATGAAGTGTCCAGTGATTCAATGTCACATCAAGCATACATAATAAAAGCTTAATTGTTGACCTATTGAGAGTATGATTTATCGATCAACAAGCAGACGTGCAACTTCTCAACTTTGCCATCACCATTTGCGTCTGTTCATGACTTCAAGTTGAAACCAACTTGGGTTCTGCGTAAGGATCGCAAACGGTTACAATTAATCGGTTGTAACCAGTTTTCAATTGTTTAAAACTGAAACCGTAATCGGACTTTCGAAATAGGTTAAAATTTCCAATAATTTTTTCCGGTTCCGGTATTCCACATTGCACTATTTTTTTCAATACCATTTCCACTTTTTTCAAGAAATGTTAACATTAAAACATTTTTCCAAAAAAAAAAAAGAACAAAAATTTAACTTACACGAGTGCGTTGTTGAAAGCCACATTCAACAAGCTTGTTTGTCAATATTGTATACAAACTACCCCATTACCGCGGAGTAAATTAACGATCGATGGTGTAGCGCCGGAGAAAAGGAGTCAGAGGCGGAGTATCGGACACAGGAACAAAACTTGTTTTATTGGCAGACATCAAAACACTACTCGCATAACGGCGGGTGAATTATGTAAACACCACAACGGTACCGATTTTAAAAACGGTTAATCGTTTTTTTGCTACAGGTGTTCGGTTAAAACCGATTATGAAAGTAAGCGTTTTTTTGCAATCCCTAGTTCTGCGGCAGGACAAAAATACCAAACACACCAGCAAGTCCACATCTGAATGGTGACAAAATGAAGACTTTGGAGTGGCCTGGTCAAAGTCCAGACCTGAACCTTATTGAGATGCTGTGGCATGACCTTAAAAAGGTGCTTCAAGCACTGAGACCCTCCGATGTGGCTGATTTACAACAACTCTAAAGATGAGTGGGGAAAAATTCCTCCACAGCGCTATAAGAGAAGCAAGCGTAAACGCTTGAGTGGAGTTGTTGCGACTAAGGGGGGCTAAACCATTCGCTACCTTTGGGGTGTGTGGGGGAAATCACTTTTTCCACACAAGGCTACATATTTTTTTTTTCTCCCGTAATTGCCTAAAAAACAAAAAAGGATTTTAAAACTGCATTTTGTGCTTACTTGTGTTGTCTTTGACTAGTATTTAAATTTGTTTGTTGATTGGAAACTTCGGCAGCACGGTGGATCAGATGGTAAAGTGTTAGTCTCACGGTTCTGAGGCCCCACAATGTATGATTTTTTTAACGATTTATTTGTGTGGTGCAGCTGTATTTGAACACCTGTCCATCAGAAGTATTGACTTGAATTGAAGATTCAACCCATTGTAGATGGGTCGTGGCTGGGTCTATCAACATGACAGTGACCCGAAGCACACAGCCAGGAAAACCAAGGATTAGCTCTGTAAGAAGCATATCAAGTTTCTGCCATGGCCTAGCCAGTCCCCAGACCTAAACCCAATAGAAAATCTTTGGAGGGAGCTGAAACTCCTTCTCAGCGACAGCCCAGAAACCTGTCAGCTCTAGAGAAGATCTGTCTGGAGGAGTGGGCCAAAATCCCTCCTGCAGTGTGTGCAAACCTGGTGAACAACTCCAGGAAACGTTTGACCTCTGTAATTGTAAACAAAGGCTACTGTACCAAATATTAACATTGGTTTTCTCAGGTGTTCAAATACTTATTTGCAGCTGTATCACACAAATAAATCATTTAAAAAAAAAAAAAATAAATCATACGTATGATTTCTGGATTTTTGTTTTGTAGATTATCTCTCTCACAGTGGACATGCACCTACGATGAAAATTTCAGACCCCTCCATGATTTCTAAGTGGGAGAACTTGCAATATAGTAGGGTGTTCAAATACTTATTTTCTTCACTGTGTTAGTTTATTTTATTTTTAATTCACAGTTATGTTACATTAATCCAGTAAATTGTTTTAAAGTCTTGAGATTCAATCCCTAATCACACCCGGAACTTTATCTGCTAGCATGACTGACCACACCCGTACATTTTTCAAATGTGACTGTAATGAGTTTAAAAGTGTCTAGCAAACACTAATGAAGACAACTTTATTTCATATTATAACATTTACAGATTAAATGAACGGTTTTACAAATTGCAAGTGCAACGTTGGAGGTGAATATTGTGGAGATTCAGGCTGTTACATGACGTGCTTTACAAACTGCGCGATCCAGGTGATCACATTCAAATTGAATGCAAAAAAAAAAAAAAAAAAAAAAAAAAATCCTGCTTTCTTATAGTCCAGTTTGCAAGAAATTACCAAAAGTTGGGTGGTTTTACAACAAATAGGCCTACTAACCTGTGATTATTCCTCCCAGGTGCCATCCCAAACTAATTGTCATCGTCACTGTCGTCGTCATTGAAGTAAATGTGTTGTCCTCTGGGGTTCCATGCCCTGTCGTGGTCTCTGCCGGCGCCCCTCGCTCTCGGCATGGTCGGAGTCGTCGCTGTCGTCGTCTCCTGCGTGGTGATGAGGTCGATGATGGCTGTGATGACTGCGCAGTCTTTGGATTGGCGGTTTTTCCAGTCCACAGGTGCCGGTCTGCGGATCTTGTCCGCCAGCAGAGAATGCAGCTCTTGTTTTAGACTCTGAAAAAAGAATGATGAGAATTAAAACTGCAAGCAGTGATGTTTGAACGATTTTACTTCCTTTATTATGGTGAATCCTTCCAAATGATTACCAATGTACACATTAGATTTTTTACACTAAGTGTGCGCAAACTACTTTGCTCAGGAGACATATTTGAAAAAATAGATGGACCAGGTCAATCTTTTAATGAAAAGATTTACTGTGGTGCCTTGACTTATAAATGTAATCGTTTCTATATAAACATGCTACTACTTTGCAACCTTTGGCCACCAGAGGTCAGTAAAGGTCAGTGCTGGTGACAGACTGCTGCGACTAAGCAACAGTAATCCAGTAATCCTTCGCTGTTAATTGGTACCAGACCGACCCGCGAAAAGTGAAAAACCACAAAGCAGGCCTAAATGTTTTTGTTTTTTTTTTGCTTTATTGGTCCATGTCATTTGCTGGGGATGCCGCATTATACCCTATCAATCCGGCTTTCCCGCTGCAGCACTGTACTAAAACTTTTTTTTAAATTTTTCATCATTGGTCCGTGTTGTCGCGCCGAGGATGGCGCATTAATGCTTAGCGATCTGGCTTTTATCTTTTTTTGGGGGGGGGGTAGAAATCCATGATGCACTGAATCTGCGATAGGTGAGCCGCGAAGTAGAGAAGGATTACCGTACTAGCCATTTTTTAAAGCTATGTAAGATATTTCTGATAGTATTGTTGTATGCTCTGCCTGTATGTGTTCCTACCACTTGTGCTCAGGTGATTTATAGCAAAATAGATTTTTATTATTTACAAGTCCATGTTCCTTGTAGGTACGTAATTATTGGTTTCACTTATTCACTTTTTTTTTGGGAGGGTTGGGTGTGGCGAACTTATCCTATTATTTGTTTTAAATCAGACTTTTGTGCCTCGGCCAGAGGCTTTGCTAACAGAAACTATTGTCGTGGTGTTGTAGCATCTTGGCGCCAAGGAACTATGTTGACGTGAGTCAAGGAGATTCAGTTTGTACTTTGCCGCCATCTTGTGGAATGTATAAGCAATTATACACCATTAGGGATAAGGCATCAATTACTAACAGACATTTATTTGAGACAGTGCTAGGTCCCTACAGCTACTAAAAAAAAAAAAAAAAAAAACTAAATTTTAATGAAACTATATGAATAAAATGTGATTCAATAAATGTAAGAGAACGGTCTTAATTCCAATGTCTTACTTTGACTAGATGAGCAGTGCGCGCCGGTGACCTAAAGACAATCCACTGGTCCACAGCGATAGTCTCCTGGTCCTCATCCTTCTGGATGGTGATGTCGCCACCAAAGAAGAGCAGAGAGAAGGGGGAGACTTCGGTGCAGTCGTACAGGAAGATCTGAGGAAGCGCAGAAAATTTGACATGCGCTTCAGACAGGAGCCCGTGACAGGGATGAAATGTGTCCGCTGCTGTGAGAGGAAATGTCATCTTGTCCTTCCTTCTTTTGAAAAGACACTTGAAAGGGCACTCAGGCAGCAAATTGGAGCGGCGTGCAGCAAACGGATAACGATAAATGTTACAGATTTAGTAGAAGTTGCGAATAGACCTCCAGCAAGACCTACACATTTGTCAATATGAATTTCTAACATCCAGGTGAAGCCTCTACCAACGGTAGAGACAATTTTTAGGTCACATTTTAACATTCTTAACTGTCACACAAGTGTAAAATTGCAAACAATATTGTTGACTCATACACTACAAGCTGTTTAGAAAGGAGAGTTCCCCATATTGATGGGAGTTTTGGAGTACTTTCATTGATTTTTCAAGATCCAAAGAATATTGTTCTGTGACAACATCGGTAATGAACGTACCAAACGAAAGCCTCATCTTTACTTTGACTACCTTTTTCCCATTTTTTAGCCAGCAGCAATAGAACACTGGCTTCTGATCAAAAAGCGGAGACAATGAGCTTTTTGTGATGTCAGAGCTAAGTTAAGTTTAAAGTTCAAGGCTCATTAGGGTAGAGCTGTCAGATTCAGGGTTAAGTCTGTTGTGAGGTCTTGGGGGTTCAGGTTGGGGCAGGGCTGGGCGATTATGTGAAAACAATTGTAATTATTTTGATTGCTATAGAAATCAAGATTGATAAATACAATAATACATTGCATTTCAAACTTATTATTAGTATTTATTGAACTACAAAAAATATTTTTAAAAATAGAAATAAAAAAATGCATAAAGATAAATAGAGCCATAGCTAAAAACATTGCCACACGTAGGGAGACTATCGTATATGTCTTAAAAAAAAACAAAAAACAAAACCTTAAAATTCTAAGATTTAGCAAATAAATATGTTAGTAATCTAATGGACCTAAAATGTGAAAAATTGTCTGATTTCAAGTCAAGCAAGGTGGAAAAAGTTTGTCTTTTTATACGAAGCATCAAAAGTTCCTGCCATATATGCCTTGGCCTCTTGGGGGCAGTGTACTGTAATGGATGCATGAATCGGCATATTACAGTAAGGCGAAACAAGAGAAGAAAGTTGCAATATTACGTCATTAAACCTATTTTTCATAGATGAGGAAGGTTGTATGTATCACTACAGTGTGTGCATGTGTGTGTGTGAATATTTGTTTTTTGAAAGTAAACAACTCTCGTGATCTCATGGTAATCTTAGCTAGCCTGTGAATCGGTTTAAGCATTAAGCTGGCTATTTGAAAGTAGTTATTGTCTGTTAGCCTGTCAATAAGGTTAAACATCGAACTGGCTATTCCAAAACAATGTGTCTTGTATTTAAATATACAATGTGTTATTATTTTGTTGTTCATTCACGTGATAGCCTGCAGGGGACAATCGGATCAGGACACCATAACATCATTGTCACCCTTCTCTGTCGGTCTGTGACCTTGACAGCCTCGCAGTGCTTAGAAGGGAGCAAGTTGATGATAACCATGACGTAATCAAAAGAAAGTACATGAAAGTACTATTGATCACACACACATGCACACACGCTCTCATGCAGCTCTTAAGTGTGTGTGTGTGTGTGTGTGTGTGTGTGTGTGTGTGTCTGTCAGCATGGTCACTGCTTTTGGTGCAGCCTCAGAAGAGCGAGTGGTTAAAGGTCGGGCTTTTTCCCCAATGAATATTTGATTAAAACGACACATTTCAACTGGCTCTCAAACACGAGTGCTTCAAAGACCAATCACACACACGTGCACACCCACACACTAGCTTTTTACATTGCATGGAATTTTTTTTCTTAATAAAGTGATTGGGGTGAAAGTTATCTGTCATTTTCTGCAATATTGGGACAGGTGTGTTAAGATTTTTCACCCAAACGGGAGCTGGATCTCCTCTAAAAGAGGCTTCTGACCCATAAAAAAAGGAGCCTGCGAAAAGGAAACCCAAAATGCCAAAACAATAGTGTAAAGATTAACACTTGATATCTCACACCCTGTCACCGTGAAAGCAATTGTCACTATACGACAACTGTTTTAATAACATAAAAGAACAACAAAAGTGAAATGACAGATTGCTACACACCCCTGTTCAAGTCCCAGGTTTTTGTGATCTGAAAAAAATGAGGCCAAGATAAATCATTTCAAAACATTTTCCACCATAAAAGGTGGATGCTGGACCCTTGTGTGAAAGCACAGTTGTGGCATCTTTGCTGGGTTCCGTCTAAAAAGCAACGGCAAATAAAAGTGTTACTTACGTTGCTGGTTCTCATTTTGAGGTGATAGATGAGCCACTTATAGTTGAAGTTGGTCTCCTCGTAGTTGACGGACTTGGGGTGGATACACACCTTCCCGTCATGCTGAGTGTACACTTTCACCCTGCACGAGATAACGCAGTGGTTGTGTTGCTATTCAAAAATGTAAGAATACAAATTGCTATGTCAGCTTGGGTGAAACTATAGTTTTAATAAATGCTATTTATGGATTTAAATGTTTTTCATCACATAAAGCACATTGAGTTACCTTTTATGAAATGCGCTATACAAATAAATATGATTTACTATGCTTTAATAAATGTAAGGGAGAGTTATAATCACTAAAAAACAAAAGTGTCCTTATTGAGTTAAAATGGACACCACTCACACACAGTGAGTGCCAGGTAATTTCAAAGAAAATTTTGATTTCTAAATATTATGTGTAGATATTTTAAAACAGTCAAAAAAATGTTTACTATTTTGGGATGCGGGAAAATCATTTTCTGAGGCTCTGGAGATAACACAGGCAATGAAAATATACCTAAACTAATGTAGAGTTGTGCTTAGAAGGTTACCCATCGAAGCAGAATTTGTAAGATGTGTACAATTCTTAAAGGTCAAGTGTCATCCCTATAAACATTCTAAAATAGATATTGTCATGAAAAATACACAACATTATTCACTTCAATGTCTATACGAAAAAATAAATAAAAGCGGAGAGCGCGTCATCCATGCGCAAAGTTGCACAAGTGTCATTTTACGACACCCAAATGGTCGCAATATAGGCTGCATCCCTTGCCCGTGATGTCACCCCGGAAATTCGCCAATGAAAACACGCAGTGGATCCTACAATGGGAGACGAACACACCCCTTCTGACATGGATGCTCTTTTCAAAGAAGAGAACATCTCACAACCGAGTGAAGAGACTGGGGCAATATTACCCTGTTGTTTCAAGCCATATTCAGATGATATGCAATCACGGCCAAACCGCCTCCCCATCCGATCCACTTCTGTGGTGGAGATGAGCCATCGCGGCTCATCGCAGTCGGCCGGTGTGGCTCATTTTCGGCGCTGAAGTGGCCTATCACGGAGCCGAGACGGGCTGATTTAGGGGGTTGTTCATAGCCACCGACGTCTGCGATGAACAACACCGTCGAGCCGGGCGCTTTACGGCGTTGTCATCACACGCGGCTGAGTGCGGCATTGTGGCAGCGTTCTTAAGAGCCACCGCCGTCTGCGAGCCCGATGCGCAACCTTCGCCGCGTCCGCCGGTTACGGCCTCGGCGCCTCGGCCGGTGTGGCTCATTTTCGGCACTGATGGGGCTTATCACGGAGCCGAGCCAGGCTGGTTTAGGGCGTTGTTCATAGCCGCCGCCGTCCGCGATGAACAATACCGTCAAGCCGGGGCCCTTTTCAGCGTTGTCGTTGCATGCGGCTGAGTGTGGCATTGTCCACAGAGTTCCTCCTTCGCAACAGCCTTCGCTGGTGAGCCCAACGCGCACAGAGACATTTAGCACGCCTGTCAAACGTACTTGACGTTTATATACAACGTACTTATGTACTTACGTACTTATATGACGTACTTTATCTTTTGTTACGTTATGAGAGACAGATTACGTGGTCCGCCCCAAACTATTATTTTTTTTTAGTAGCTGTATACACACCTACCTCTCATTTAGAACCCACAAAGTTCTCGTCCTCTGCACCCGTGCAATCAATTTTTCACGACGAACAGGGTCTCTTGCAAACTTATGAAGGGTAAATCCATCCTCCCGAGTGTTCAAGCAATGTCCAGCAATCCAATGAGCCGGCATTTTGGCTAACACGAAGAAACAACGAGCTACCTTCCCGCAGGTAAAACTAATAGAAACAAATGAGTCCACTTGAGGGCGGTCCTGCCATGTATGTCACTTCCTGCTTCTTCTCGAAAACAAATCCCTTGAGAGGATTTTCATGGCGGGAGTTACAAAAAGCTGTATACATCAAAATCATGTTTTGTGGTGAAAAAACGCATGGGTCCATGTCAGCTGCCGTTTTTTCCATTAATATGTTAAAAATCATACACATATATATATATATAATAGTTTTACCTCTGGGAACGTAGCTCGTTGTTCCTTCATGTTAGGCAAAATGCTGGCTCGTTGCACTGCTGGACATTGCTTGAACACTCAGGAGGATGGATTTACCTTTCATAAGTTTGCAAGAGACCCGGTTCTCGTGAAAAATGGATTGCATGGGTGCAAAGGATGAGAACTTCGTGGGTTCCAAATGAGAGGTAGGTGTGTATACAGCTACTAAAAAAAAATAATAGTTTGGGGCACACCAGGTAATCAGTCTCTCATAATGTAACAAAAGATCCACGTACGTATGACAGGGGTGCTAAATGTGTCGATGTGCGCGTCGGATGGCTTTCGCATCGACTTGCTCGCGAAGGCTGCCATTGACGGCTCGCCAGTGAAGGCTCACGGACGAGCACGGCTTCGGCCAGGCTGGCCTCTCCGCACAGATTTATTTTTTCGTATAGACATTGAAATGAATAATGTTATACAGTGTATGTATTTTTCATTACAATATCTATTTTAGAATGTTTATGGGGATGACACTTGACCTTTAAGTTGAACTATGAAAAGTCCGATGGCGTCTTATTCGAGTAATATTGTATTTATAAAGGGAAACTTGGAATAACTTTAGATTTCATTAGAATGCTTCTGCACAAACTGTTTTTTTTTCTTTTTTTGCAAGTGTGATTAAGAGGGAAGCAAAACTGTGAGACAGCCACGTTCCAAATGGGGCAGTGTGAGCCAGACGAAACTATCGCATTGACAGCAGGGAAAAATCTGCTCTTAGCATGACTGTTTGGTTTGGTGATGAAATAAACAATGGCTTATTTAAGACTGCATAAAACATAAGTGAACATGTTAATGGGTCAGAACTTCAGAAAAGATAAGAGACTTTGTATGAAGATGAATCACAATAATTTTGCTCACCCAGGTCTTTTTTTGCTGTGCGACGGTCGGATCATGGCTACTTTAGGGTACAGGCCAGCGACGATCACTGCTTTGATCAATCTCTCGTTGTCTAAGAGAGATGTCCTTTTTATTTAAAAGTGAACACCATAGTTTAAATAAATAATAAGACAACTCCTCATGAATATTCACCTGAGTTGACATTAGAGTTAGGGTCTTTAGGGTCCTTGCTGCTGACAAAGCCTGCGTG
Organism: Syngnathoides biaculeatus; assembly: GCF_019802595.1. NCBI lineage: Eukaryota > Metazoa > Chordata > Actinopteri > Syngnathiformes > Syngnathidae > Syngnathoides > Syngnathoides biaculeatus. The sequence continues at coordinate 23,008,151 of NC_084647.1, read as the reverse complement.
CATGAGATGTTCAGCAAACTGGCCCTTCATGTTGTGCAGCATCTAAATGCCAGAAAAACAAAGATGTGTATTCGGTCGACATGCGTTAACAACGTGCATATGAAAGCACTCCTGTACATTTTCAAAATATTCAATGAGAAATTGTATTTGGATTCTGTTAAGCATGTCAAACCAATAGAAGGCACACTTGACACATTGTAGCCGTTTCAGCCAATTAGATGACTCATGAAAGCAAATTCCAGAGAAAAAAAATAGTCCACTTTTTGAAAAATCTTTGAGAAGTGCAATCTAGAAAAGGGCTAAAAAAAAAAAAAAAAAAAAAAAATTACAAATTTAATTAGATGCCATCGTGCCACAAAAATAAGACACTCCAAAATGCCCTAAACATATAAATAGAATACCAATATTTAAAAAAAAAAAAGAATTAAATAAAATACAATGAATGAATTCTTAAAGGCTAAAAATACAATAACATGAAATATTGAAAAAAATAAATAAAACTTTACTGAGATTCACCTGGAGTGTGTTGGCAGACAGGAAGTTGTCCCAGCAGAACTCCCGCTCGGACCGACCGCCACGCTGTTTAGCTTCCTGCCAGCCCTGACCAGTCGATGGACGACAAATGAAGACTGATTAATTTAAATAATTAATTTTCATATACAGCAAACAAAGCCATGATCTACTCAACTACCTGGAAGGCATTGACCACAGTAATGTGATCACTTTTGGAGTTCCTGGACAGCGTTTTCCTCCTCTTGTCTGCAATATCCTCTTTTCCCTGAGAAGCAGGAAATCAGGAGATAGAATGCTCAACATCTAACCGTGTGTGGCATCTGTCCCTGCTGCTGCAGCTTTCATGTTTGAGAGGTGGCAAACTACCAGGGGTATGAAGAAAGGGTCTTTGAAGCTGAGGGAGGCAGCGATGGTGAGCACGGGGTCGAGGCAGCCTAGCAGCGCTCCGAACAAGATGAGCTTTCCAATGTGAGGCTCCACGGGCAGTCGAGCCAAGTGGAAACCCAGCGCAGTCAGGTTCTCCGAATGGTCCAAAGCATTCTGACACCAATGAAAAGACACAACTGTTGAACTTAGCAAGGCAATAGATTTTATTAACCGCTTACATACAGCAGTGCCTTGAAATACAAGTTCCATGTCCGAATTTAAAACACTTAATTTTTTGTGTAATGGTTTTTAACAACTGTATTGGGGGGGAAAAGTAGTTAGTCAGCCACCAACTGCGCAAGTTCACCTACTTTAAAAAGATGCCTGTAGTTTTCATCATAGATATACCTCAGCTATGACACAAAAAACGAGGGAGGGGTGGGTGGAAAAATCACAGTCTGATTTGTTTTTTTAAATTATAAATTCGACTCTTCCAGGGTTCATACTCAGTCTGACCCAAAAAAATTAAGGGCTTTTTAGGGGCATTCTTAGGGGCTGACACGGAAAAAATTTAGGGGCGACACGGAAAAAATTTAGGGCTGACACGAAAAATTTAGGGCCATCGTGGGAAATCAAGAGTAAGGAAAAAAAGACTCACCCAATGGTGCCAACAACCGTTCTTGGTTCATCAAATGTTCCAGTACCTCAGTACCTGTGACAGTGATCACCTGTCGCCCCTTGTGGTCGTTCTCATTGATATGACCATTGTCAATGTCTTCCCATAACAGTCTACAGAAAAACAGTCTGTCTCAGCACCCCTACTCTAGCTCCTTGAGCCTACCCAGTGCCTCCTCTATTTGTTGCTGCAGAGGTGCCAAAGTGGCTCTCTCGTCCTTTGCTCTGCCTCTGAGTGCATTGGCCTCGGTGATAAACCTCAGATTCCTCTTTTCTTCTGCCTCCTCACACAGCCTGTCAGCCTTCTCAATAAGCGTAGATATGTCAGTCTCTAGTCTGGCTTTGAGGCAGTAGAGATGAAAAGTGGGCAGCGATGCCAAATGTAGCCAGGTGCGAAGTCTTCCTTTCCCCACAGTGGTAGTTTTTAGCAATGTCGCTGTCTGGGAACATGACTGCAAACACTTTTGAATTATTTTCACAAGATTTGTAACTGTAATGGTTGCAGATCACTTTTAAAGTCCACACGATCTCTGCCTTTAACGAGTCCGTCTTCGTGTATTGAACTACGTTCATAAAGCCTGACTTTCGGCTGGTTGAAGTCGATGACTGGACAACTGTAAGTGCGCATGCACTGCCAGCACCACTGCCTGAGGTTGATGTTTCACTATCTTGATATTTTAGAAACAGATTCATACCAACGCCAAATCAGCATGTCTCCTGTTTTCCCAGTGCGACTCCAGCGCTTTGACACCCATCTTTTCAAACTGGTAACTCTGCTTGCACAGATGGCAGTAAAACATGTGCCGATCTTTTGGATCTCGACGAACCCAGCTCCCGAACTCCTTACTTTCAACCCAAGCATATTGAAAAATGCACTTCCCCATGATACAAGTTGGATCGATGAAAGAACTACACTACGTCGTAACGAAGACGAAGTGAAATGCGTACTCACGGAACCAAACAATGGAATATCGACAAGATGGCGACTAGTTGTCAACACATTGACTTCCGTTGACAATTTCCGTTTGTTTTGCACGCCAGACGGCTCGCTATCTTTTTAAAATAATTTTTTTTTTTTTTTTTTTTAGGGAGAATTTTGGCGGTAGAGGTCCTCCCTTTGATTTTTTTTTAATTTAAGGCCTTTTTAGGGGCTTGACCAGTTATCGCAGATTTTTAAGGAGTTTCAGGAGCCCCTAAATGCACCTTAGAAAATTTAGGGGTTTTTAGGGCCACGTGCGAACCATGTCTTCTATCGCTGAGGCAGTTTTGGTCGATCGCATGACCACGTGGCAAAAAAAACGTTTGCCTATCATCCATCTGGTCACTTCATTCAGGTGTGGTCACGATATTGATCCCACGCGTCCACACTCTTCTATCGCAGCTGCAATACACTTTAAAAGGTCTTAAGAATGTTTTCTATAATACTAAAATTGGAAAATGGATTGATGAGGTTTTTGAGTATTTTTGACCAAAATTTGTTTCACCTTTAATCTTCAGCTTTTATGACCTCTCCTCTTGAGAGCATCAATTCAGTTGGAACATTTCATATCATTGTCAACTCCAGTGAATAACTTCAGTCCTGAAGACAACTGCTTCTGTCTACATTTTAAACATGGTCCCTTCTTTAGCTCTTTGCTTTCTTACCAGGTCTTTGAGGTTTTTTATGGCCAGATTCACAGCCTTTTCAGTGGGCGGGTCCAGAGCCTTCTGCAGGAAGTGAGCAATGCCTCCAAGTTGCAATATCTGAACAGAACGTGCATAACAACACACCGATAATCTGTATCTGATTGACACAAATTCAAGATTAAGATCACATTTCTTTTATTACTCCTGTTCTGTGTGCAAACAGATACATTATATCGGCCTCTCACCTGCTGGCTTCACAGTAAAAATGTATTCATATGCGTCAAAGCTTAACTTCAGGTGCAACATTAAAAACCCTCAATAAAGCTGCCAGTGCAAACACTCGATTGGAGTGAACTTTGCCTTCATGTTCCATTAGCATGCGCTGAAGTAGTGAATTGTGATGCTTTGCAAAGAGGATGGTAGAAATAAATGGCAAGCCATTTTTGAAGAGGTGATGACCTCCTCCAGTGGGAGCACCAAGTCCTTTTGCTAAGTGCATTTTTTTCACCTGTTCTGAGGTAAAAGGAACATCTTTATGTAAAAACATTCACATGCTCTGCAAAATCTGCAAAGCCATTTCAGCCAATCAAATGCTTAAAGACATTTCTTTTTGGAAAAGCCACAAAACGCTATTGGGTTAATGTTATCATTCCGTTCGACATTGGTGCAGTTAATAGGACAAAATGGGGGGCGGGGGGAGCTAAAAAAATACCAGATTTCGCAGGCAGAAAGGGGCTTCTGAAACTAGCACCTAAAAGCTGAATATTAGTGGAAAATCTTCTCCTCCCATTCTGTCTGTACAATTTATAGATATCAGCCACCCAGGGAAAAAGGCTGCTAAATATACAACAGGGCAGGAAAAGCGAGTGTCTTTGTCCTCTCATTCTGCTTCAGTGACATTTACAGAACAGTTGCTTATGAAAAAAGTGTGAAAATCTGAATTTAACAAAGTGCAAAATTGGCTAGTACAACCTCCAAAGGCTAAATATTAACGAATAACTTAAAACCCGCATTCCACATTGCTGCCGAATATATTAAAACGCAAAAAAAAAAAAAGCATTTAAACTTAGGCTGAAGGGGTCGCGTGACAAAGGGGTCCCACAAATTCCCGGTAGTAGCCCCCTTTCTGTGTTTGTGCCATTAACAGAGAACAGCGACCATGTAACAATCTCAACATGACGAGAAAGCCTGAAAGGTGCATCTGATGCTTCATTTAAAAAAGGTAGAATATTTGTGCAATGAATTTATAAAAACCTGAGAAGTCAGTCTCAATTCAAAATGTAGTGTAATAGGCTAAATATTTCAAATGCAGTTTACTTGTGAACATAAGAACCAAAGCACATCAGGAAAAAATATTTAATTTCAAATACGTTAATATGGATGTGGGCTCAATGTGTCACAGTGCTGAAGAATAAGGCTTTCAAACAATTCTGCGAATCCTAAAAGATTTGTGCTCTGAGCTGTCTACTTGTGATTGGAGCACATATTACTTGCAAACAGACCTTGATCTGCAGGCACAGCTCCTCCAGCGGAGTCCTCATGATTTCTGGTAATTGGTAAGCATCCAGAAGACTGGCTCGGAGGCCATTGTACAGATGATAGCACTTTCCTGGACACACTCTATGCATATGAATGCAGAACAGACAGGAGAAGTGGGGGTGGAGAGAGAATAACATCTCAGGGAAAAGAAAAAGCTTAATTGCGAATCAATGGCACGAAACTGCACTCAGTAAGCAGCTTGCGCTAATTGGGCTTGGCTGAACTCTGATGTTGAAAAGTGGCAACAGAAGCTGGAAACATTCTCCTTTTGTGACTTTTGTGACACAAATGGAGGATGAGAAAAGGAAGATTGGCATTGCATGTAATCACAGTGTCCCTAAAGTCTATAAAATGGCCCCGGTGAGTAAACAAAGGCAAATACATACGCACCTGCCTGCGCGCCCTTTCCTCTGCTTGGCGTTGGCCAGGCTCACCCACTCGGCGGTCATGGTGCTGATGTTGTTGTTTGTGTCAAAATTAGTTTCTTTGATCTTTCCTCCATCGATTACAAAAACAACATCATCTATGGTGATGCTGGGAGATTGGGGGAGGGTGGGGGGCAAATGTGATGAAAATGGGAATGGGATGAAGTCAGACAGAAAATTACTTCAAAGCAAGCTGTTTGAAAATGTTTGGTTTTGACTAGAATAGTAAGTAAAATTGAGTCCTAGAGAAAATGTACTGCCTATTTTTAATAAAAGTGATGGCAGGCAGGGGCTGCCTCTTTAATTTGTGTTTAAATAAATCTTCAGTTCGTCTGCCTCATTCAAGCCAATATCACAGCTCTTAATCATTACCTACTGCTTTGCACTTGTCTTGCACTGCAAGCACTGAAAAAAAGTTCTGGTGAGACACTTAACACCTACCTGGTCTCAGCTATATTGGTAGCAATCACAATCTTTCGCACACCAGATGGAGGCCGTTTGAATACCTACGAAGACCGAAGGATGAAGTTGGATGTTTGCTTGAGGTGTTGAGGGACGGCGGTGGAAAATACAGACCTGCGTCTGATTAACCGTCGGCATGAGCGAGTGCAGTGGGATGATAACAAAACGATCTGTAATAGGAAGCAGAACACAGGTTGTAGCTGCTTTATCAAGCTGCTGCTAGATACTAAAGCATAAGCATCAACTTTTTACATCGTATCGACAATGGATTTTTCACAAACCGGTGTGATTCAAAGTGTAGATTTCAAGCTTGAATTTAAGAATACATAATTTTCAGTCAAATATTTCCATGAACACATAGTACAGTTCCTGTGGCTAGAATATTCTACGACTAGCAGTGATTGGAAATAGCTAAAACTAGGAAGGCTAACCACCATTTTAATTCACAACCATCTTATTTTTGTACTCTCTGAAGCACAGAGCTATATGAAGACTGTGCTACTTTGTTGGCCAGACACTTTGCTCCTCCATGAGTGTTACAATCTGGCGACTGCAGCAGATGGGCAACATAAAAAATCCTATGTAAAAAAGTGCCGGATAGGAAGACAAGATGCAAAAAACGGGATTAGCAATTGGTCGACTTCAGTCATTACATTTATATTCAATGCGAAATAGTGAAGTCAACTTGTCCACAAGGCTCTTCAACCAAGATTTCTTAAGATGCATGTTTGGGATCTACAGCACACATTTCACTGCCCGCCTGAATGTCAAAGGTGTAGCAACGTGACGTTGCATTCAATGGTCACAAATGTCAGAGGATATATAGCATCTGTGAATGGTATTATGCTATCACTGTGACCACTAAAGTAGCTTAACTTCTGAAAAACTATTTGATGTTGAAATAATGAGGCTACAGAAAAATGCATTTAAAAATAGTGCCCACCAGTGCTGTTTTTGATTTTACATCCACAGCGCACATGGAAATCAGTGGGTGTCTGTCTACCTGATCTGAACATCTGCTGTCCCATCAGCAAGTCATTGAGGCTGCTGATGTTGTCCCAGCCAGGCAGGAAGACCAGGATGGCTCCTTCCTGTTGTAAAAATAAAAAAAAATAAGAGTGTGATTAGTCCTAAGTGGCGCACAAAGATAATGTGAAGAATCTTTCATTTCTTATTTAGGCTTTGTCTTTGTCAAACATTAAAATCTACTTCCTTATCGAGAACAATTTGTTATCACAGAAGTCAACATTGGCTGGAGCGCAAAAGATTATGATTTGAGTGGGTCCATTTTTTTGTGATTACTTTTTATCATATCAAAGCACTGCCTCTAGATAGACAGAAAGAAATATTTAGAATCATAAGTTGGTTGAAACGTCATCTTCCCAGTAGGAGCACCTGTCAGCATTGCTGTCTTAAAATAAAAGTTAATTATTAGCGTTTGTCTACTGACTCTTTTTATTAACTCTAAGAGGAAACAGAACTGCAAACTGTCATATCACCTTACTATTTTCCCAAAATGTCCATTACTCGCTGCGTGTCATTGCCCCTGATGTCTAATCATTGAGCGCTCCATCCGTAATTAATCAATCATGCCGCACAGTTGGCCGCTTCCTTCGTTCATGATTACATTACGTCCAATCAGTCGCTTTCACTTTCGGCAGTCTGACATTTGTCAGTCGCGGTGACTTGACAGTTTGGCTGGCTAAGCGTCGGCATGACGGACAGACACAACAGCTTCTTATGCAATGGGAAAATGATTCTGTCTCTGCGCTAAGCACTTGTGTTTCATATTCCAGCTGTTTAACTCCAATGGAAAACAACCGTAAATGTATCATGTGGTAGTGGTCCCAAACTTCCACGCCACAGACTGGTACCAGGCCATGGCCCATTTGTTACCAGGCCATCCCTTTACATTACGTTATGTGGAGATTGTCCTACAAAACTTAGACATGTAGTCGCTCCACAATGTGTGTGCCTCCATGTTTATGTGCTATATTTAGTAGTTCCACCTCAATTCTTGCCGTTTGGATTGTATTTCTCCATAAGTCCTTTTTATTTTGGTTTTAACATTTAATAACTTGTCTCGAGCCAATTTTTATCCCCTTCCTATCCTATATCAATGTTGCAGCTTTGAATGTTGGCCAATACCGATATCAGTCTGATCCAATATCTGCAGTAATCATACATGCTTATGTTGTAATATAGAATGTTACAAAAGGCTTGATGTAGTGATATTGCTCACACAGAAAACAATAATCAGCAATAGAAAAATTGGAAAAAATAACCCGTAAAATGAAACAACATAATATAACTGTACTAAATAAAATACAAAATAATTATATTTAAATTGCAATAAACTCAACTTAAATTAACAGAAGCATATTCTACATTTCGATAAATAAATATTAAATTTAAAAAAAACAAAAAGCTCGTATTTTAAGGGGAATAGCCCATCAGGAAGTCAGCCAGTATATTGCCTGTTTTTATGTGTTTTTTAACATTTGTATACCAATGTTCATTATTTTGAGAGATGTGTGCTATAAGGTCAATGCTTATTTCTCATTATCTCATCAATGGTGGTTTTTAATTCATTGTCCGTTAGCTTTGAGCTACAAATTTTTGTGAACAAAAATGAAGAGACAAACAATGTGATGTATTTGAATATTCAATAGGTATAATTTTTTATCCAAATTTTATTTTACAGTGCACTTTAACTCAAGTGTAAAAACAAACAAGCGACAAGTTAGTTTTTAAGAGTAAAATCGGAGACTGAAGGGCCAGTCTGATCTGTTCCTGGTTTTTTTTTTTCTCCTGAGATCAGCTCTCAAAAATTGGATCGGGACACCCCTATTGTTTAATATTACAAAAAAGTGTTTCTACAATTAAAGGCCTCTCCTCAGTAGATTTGTCCCAAGATATGCAGTTGTAAATAAAAACATCCCTGCGATAAAGTACAAAATTACTACCTTTGAAGTTTCATTTGTTATGTGCATAAATGGTAATAATACAATAGGTATACCAAACAACTGAAGTCTTGAAAAAACTGACACATGAAATTTGCATGAATATAGTAACAAAGGACATTAGAACAGGGAGATGGAGATTAAAAAAATAACATGGATTTAAGATGCTTCAGGAGTGTGAGCATCTGTGCAAACGCTCATTAGCACTGAGCTGTTGCCCAGGAGCCATGTTATTTCCTCTGATCTTATGTCACTGTGTGCTTGGATGCTAACGCTGCTCTCCCTCCCATCTGGTCTCGCTTCACGAAAATATATTCACCAAGGACAATGACACTCAGTTTGGATGGTATACAGTTGGAATTCTTGGATTGGACCTGACTGGATTGTATGTGTATCTAATAAAGTATATTACAGCAAACTCACCTCTTCGTTGAGCACAATATGGCGGATGAGCGCCACGATGAGGTCCAAGTCAATTTTGTCATCACCATCCAGGATCTCAAGAGCAGCTATGGTGTCTTCAGAGTATCTGGGGGGGAAAACAAGTGACATACATATATAAATACATGATTTAGGTCCTGAATGCACGAGAGAAATGCTCATGGAATATTAACCCAGTAGCGCATAGAGTCCAATATTATCATGGAGAAGCAGCATTTAGTGATATATTTGTAAATAGACATTTGAATCAAATTAAAATAACATTTCTGCAATTGGCTAGCAACTAGTTCAGGGTCCACACCGCCTTCTTCTGCCTGAAGATATCTGGGTTAGACTCCAGTGCTCCCACGACCCTTGTGAGGATAAGCAACTCAAAAAATGGATGGATGGATAAAGTAAAATTTAATGCGTTTCACACATTCATGTTTTCTTTAAAGAATTGCACCCACCTTACAAATTCTGCCTGGGTAATCAACCTATGAGTAAGCACAACTGTTTTCTAATTTACTAAATAAAAGTACGGCTGTACATTTCAAATTTATATTTAAAAAAATAATAATAAAACAGATCATACTTCATGTATTGATCATATGAGTAAAAATCATGCATTGTAAAAATGCAATACCCATGGGCAAAAGGATTTCCCAGAATTTTTATGTCAATTTTGGAGGTGCGCATTATACGAGAGATATTACAGTCGCTACCAAACAATAGTGTTCCAACCACCTGGCTTGAAGTGTGCGAGCATAACAAGGCCAGCTCTCTTTGTATTCGGCCTCCTTCTCTTCCTTCTCAGGTCTGGAGTGGTGTCCCTGCCAGAAGCCCCTTTTAAATGCAGGCCGGCGGACCTGGTTCTTGGGACGATGCCTGTTAAAAAAACAAAAAAAAGACACAGGAATTCCATGTTAACTGGAACTGTTGCATAAAAATTTAATGTTCTACCTTGTCATCTCCACAACGTCCTCGAGAAGGAATTCCTCCACTGGGAATGTCAAGCCTGGGATGTGGATCATAGGGCAGTTGTCTAATGGACAGATGGGGACCCATTATTTACCGGAAGTGCTGAAAACTGAGGCTTGTAATTTAAGAGGCAAATACCGAAGTACTTGGAGAATTTCTCCGCGTTGAGCGTGGCACTCATCAGGATGACCTTGAGGTCATGTCGCACGTCAAGCAGGTCCTTGACGATGGTGAGTAACACGTCAGAGTGCAGGCTTCTCTCGTGGATCTCATCCAGAACCAAGTGGCTGACACTTGATAACAGCCTGAAAAGGACAACAAGGCACAAGTTGCAAACATTTTTTATTTCTTCTTATTGCTGTCATGTGTAAGGTGTGGTAGATTACTTTCTTTCATCAGCTTACAAGTTTTGGCTTCCATACCAATTAGTAAATTGACATTTTATGAATTTCCATCCATCCATTTTCTTGTCTTGTTCTCACGAGGGTTGTGGGGGTGCTGGAGACTATCCCAGCTGTCAATGGGCAGGAGGCAGGGTACACCCTGAACTGGCTGCAAGCCAATCACAGGGAACAGAGAGACAAACACCCGCACTCACAGTCACACCTAAGGGCAATTTAGAGTGTCCAATTAATGTTGCATGTTTTTGGGATGTGGGAGGAAACCGGAGTGCCCGGAGGAAACCCACGCAGGCACGGGGAGAACATGCAAACTCCACACAGGGAGAGCTGAGATTGAACCCAGGTTCTCAGAATTGTGAGGCCACCGTACTGTCATTTTATGAATTTCCGGCTGAAAACCAAGAATAAATCATTGCTGACGATGACGTTTTCATGACCATTACTTGAAACTTTATAGTTGACCGAGGGGTAGTAGAATTAGATGTAACTAATGTTTATATCAGGCCTCAGTGAAAAAGTTAAAAAAAAAAAAAAAATATAAATAATGGTTACTTTTCAATGAAAGAATTATGCTGTAGAAAAAGCAAATTTGGAAGCTTTTATGTTGAAGGACTGTTCAAATATGTTTTTTGTTTAAATAAATACATCACTGGAGGGGGGGGGGTTAAATATCAAAACAAAAATCCATCCACCTATTCATTTTCTGTATTGCTTGCAGTCATTGAGGTTGCAGGTGAAATGAAGTCTATCCTCCCAGATTTTGGGTGAGAGGCAAGGTACACCATGGAATGGTTGCCATTTACTCACAGAAAGACAAAGAACCATTTACATTGTAACCGATGGACATTTGGCAAGGGTTTCCTCACCTTTTGCATGCCTATGTCTTTTATTTTGAAAATTGACGAGATGCTCAACTTAAAGGATTGACAGTTTGGTCAGAAGATAGTTATGAGAGCGATTGTTTTCAAGATTAAAATCAGACTAATCAGAACAACTTGGATTAATTAGACTTAGGGTCAGGATCTCAAAATTGCACCCCTTGTTATTTAACTCTTTGCAGCCAGCATCTTACAAATATAGCTCCAGGAATCATAATGAGTACAGTTGAGATTTAAACTGATGCTTGCTGTGTTTGGTGCTATAAGCGCTGATCTGTGAAATAATTGGGTTCTCTGGACTGAAAAGGTTTATGCATCATACGTATAGCTCAAGTATACATGGACAGTACCAACCTCTGGGTCCACTGCTGTGTAAACATGAGGCAAAATACTTGCAGCATTTTGGCAAAAAGCCCATAGTCCTAAAATGACTCACTTGGTTCAAGTCGTGCCAAACTCATGAAGAGAGACAATGAGACAACAAAACCTGGCATCCTCGCTTCCGACCGAGGATACTCGTGATGCGAGGAAGAGCAAGCGGGGATGACTCAACTGTGTTTGTGTGTCATTTTTCTGCCTAAGAGGATGGAGGGTACATACTAATGGGGATAGCACTGACAGCAAGCACAAATCAATGAAGCCGAGTGACACAGAGGGAAGGAGGGCCAGCTGAAGTAGCCAAAAAAACAAATGCTGGGAGGACGGATACTCACGGGTCTGAGCGGAGCCACTGAAGGATAATGCCTGTGGTACAGTACAGAACCGAACCTTGTTTCCGTGGTAACTGGCTAGGAAGAAGGGAATAAAATACAATTTCCAAAATTAGGTTCTTTACCAATGGCTTCTCTATTAATAAGAAAGTGTGTCATTTTGCAGAAATGACTTTGTTCTTTGAATAAGCAGAAAAAGATACAAAAGTTTTAAACAGGAGGCCATTATTTTTGCTATTTTCTGACGGTCAGTTTTCATTATCCTTTACCATATGTGTAACTATCATCTCTATTATACCTTCCAAATCACATACTACCTGTCTCCAATTTAATGAGATTTCATTTTGTTCAATTTCTGTATATTACCATATCCAGTCACAGCATTAGTGACTAAAGCACTCAAGAAATCCAAAACACACAGACGTGTTTCTAATAATTTGATTCATTGACATTTGTACAGGTCCACAGCAATTCTGGTACATTGCTATATTGGAGTCAAGCTTTATGAAGGCAGTTAAAAAAAAAAAAAAAAACCTGAAACTAAGGTTATGGAAGAAAAAACACTTAGCGACACAGGACAAATAGTGAGGTCTCAGTAAGGTTAAAAAAAAAAACAATCATCTTGGAAAAACTGTATAAACATCGATGAACAGAATAGAATTGAGTAAGCAGCGGTAAATACCTCGAATTCAATCACATTATAAGAAAATCTCTGTAAAGGCAGAATTCTAATGACAAACATCTCATTAAAATGTCTCCATAAAGTTGTGCCCAGTGTGTGTATAATGTAGATTAAAAAATTGGCACTTGGTTCACACGCTAGTCCCCCATCTTAAAATAGATAATTGGGCCTAATCTGAGTCTGCAATGTCCAACCTTTACAATTTCAACAATTTAACCTGTGGTGTGAGTTGTATAAGGAGTGATTCTCAGAAAAAGGTCAGGGCAGACAATTTTAAATCTTAACCCGGGTCAATAGTTTACATATGACAAGCAGCCTAAAAGGAACACCTGATCTTTATTAGGGGTTAATAGGAGGCACTTTAAACGATGGCAATTCTGTGCTGACTCCCATTGTTCATTATTTTATATATGATGAGTCAATTCTGAACAAAGGCACATCCCCAGATATTCAGGGTTTGCACACTTATGCAAACACATTATGATGAGGTCCCTCACATTTAAAAAAAATACATTAAAGATGTTAAAATTGGAATATGGGTATCTGGCTTTAGGTGCCATGAATTTACCTCTGCAATCGAATTTGATAACCACACGAATTTCCACTGCCAACCTTTTCTGCCCTCTCGGCGGCCACACGCTCTGCTACCTGTGGGAGGTGCAAACGGGCAAATCAGGTAGGAAACCGTGCTGAGCAAGGACATGAGCTACAGGTGGAGGCGGCGTACCGAGATGGCGCTGATGCGCCGGGGCTGTGTGCAAACCACACGGCACACTGAGCCCATACCGCGGTTGATGTGGTCGTCCAGGATGAACTGCGTCACCTGTGTGGTTTTTCCGCAGCCTGTTTCGCCACTAACCACCAGCACTTGGTTGGAGTTGATCAGCCGCACCAGCTCCTGATGACATAATGTGATCAGAGGGAGGAGAAAGGAAAGCACGGTGCGTCTGTTTCTTATTAAAAAAAAAAAAAATCAAGAATGAACCTCTTTCTTCCCATAGGATGGCAACTTTTCTCTGAAAGTCTAAGGAAAAGAGCAAAGGACCTTCAGTCATCACAGAATAGCATTGAGAAACACCAAAACATCATGAACACTCACCAGCATCTCCTTGTACTTTGGGTGTGATTTCTTACTCTGCAGATCTCTCTTCAGTGATTCATCCAGCGAAACATCTCTTGCTATTTCCTGGAGTAAGAACTCCAGATCTTTGTCATTCCTCCTCATTTTCTCTCGATCTTCTTCGTCGTCCAGTTGCTGCAGCTCCACCATATCATCAGCATCATTATCGCCATCAGCATTAGCATCATCATCAGCATCATTATCGGCATCAGCATTAGCATCATCATCAGCAGCATCATCATCATCACCATCATCCCATCTGTCAGGAATTTCATCTTTTGCAACTGCCTGTGAAATGGAACTAATATAAAAAAAATGGGTACGTAAATACCGATCCCTTGTAATTAGAAAGTTAAGTCAGTTCGTATGTGGTTTTCTTCAATGCCATAGCTACAAATTATATTAAGTTTGGTGCCACAGTGAGCTCATGTGTCGAAGGTAGAAGGTAGGAACACAGGTGAAAGGGCGTGCTGGGGTTCTGCCATTTCAAAGACTACAGAAATTTGTGTACTTGCCTGCAATTATCGGTGTTGATACTCGATGATTGTTGCAGTCTTAGTGATTATTATACAGAACAAATTAAATAGGGGAAAAGAAATGTTACTCCCTAAAGTTAAACCCAATGTAAGTACAGAACCGTGATTTTTGTTGTACTGTTGTGTATTTCACCCTTGTGCAATTACATTTCAGTTTTATATATTTAGTTTTATCATTTTCCACTTTCATCATTATTACCAGGTCTCTAAAGACAACCAAGACCATTCCTGCCCTATACAATGTCTGATGCAATGCAGCGGTTACCGTTTCTTGTGTGTTGTTGTGCCTTCCTCAAGTTTGATCTTCTGTTTTTCCTCTTCGGTCATGTCTCCATCAAAATAGCTGCGCAAAGCACATTGGTCAGTCATGCCTCTGTCAGCTAAACACATTTTAAAAATAGACATATATAGCCTGTATTCTGTATTTTTTATAGTCTTGAGTGTCCCAAGTTCTTTAACATCTCCAAAAACATGCTGATGTTCTACCAGTCCGTGGTGACAAGAAGCCTCACATACACAGTTCTGTACTGGAGAGGGGGCAATGAGATAGATAACACTTCTCACCTAGACAAAGTGAGAAGGAAGCTCTGTTATAGGCACGGAATTGGACAAGACAAAATGAGGAAGTTTTGTTATGGGGACAGAATTAAACATCCTGATATCTGTGAGAGAAAATGGGATGCTGAACAAGCCTATGTCCACCAAGGACAATAAACAGCTTCCACTGCACAGGAACCTCTCCAGGCAGAGCAGCAGCTTTATTGACAGGCTGCTGACTAAGGACGTCAAACATCCTTTAAGTCAAGTTGCATTGGTGCCCAGAGGAAACCTCATTCCCTCACCTTTGTACTGTTCTGTCAATATCTTCTGTGACTTATTTCTGTATACATATAATCCGCACATCCATTATCTGAGCCACTCAGCTGCAAGTGTCGCAGGAGTGCAGGAGCCTATCCCAGCTAACTTCGGGCAGGAGGTGGAGTATACCCTGAACTGGTTCCCAGTCAATTGCAGGGCACAAAGAAAGAACCATTGGCACTCACAATCATACCTAAGGGCAATTTAGAGTCTCAAATTAATGCATATTTTTGGGTAAAGGGAGCAAACCGGAGTGCACGAGGAAAACCCACGCAGGCACGGTGAGAACATGCAAACTTAACACAGGTGGGGCCGGGATTTGAAACCCAGTCCTCACAACTGTGACGCAGACACTGTAATCAGCAGGAGACCATGCCACATATACATAAAATATTACTTATTTAGATTTTTCAAGATGTTTGGACACTATATTTACCACTGCCGGTTACTCCGCATGTCTGCTCTGCCTTTTGTTTTCATTGCTGAGATGACAGGGACATTGAATTTCCCATGAGGATAAATAAAGTAACTATCCTGATTTAAAAGCTATCACGGTTTAAAAAAAAAATCTTTTAAAGTCTCACCAGTGACCACTCTTATTGGGAGGTGCACGCCGGCTGACCGCCGACGCAAAACCTCTCGCATTTCCACTTGGTCTCTCCAGACTCGGCTTGTCATTCTGGACGGAGTCGAGCAGCTTAATAATGTGCTGCTCTCTGGCCTCATCCATCTGGACAATTGCCCGCTGCAAACATGCAGGTAAAACAGAGCATGAATCAAGTAAATGCTTGAGAAATCAGGGCAGTGTGGTTCTAGCAAATCCAGACAAGCAGGCCCTACTCACAGTTACCTGAGTGAATGAGTGTGTGAACATACCGATCTCCGGTCAGCCTGTTTCTTCCGCACGGCTCCGTACCTTGCGTACCACAAGCCAATCTCACGACCTTTCAAGTGGGATGGATGGCGACCATCGTCGTTGTCCCGGTCGAAGCTGCCACTGAAACTACTTCCCCGGCCGGCTCTTTCTCTGCTGCCATCACGAAAGCCTCTACTACTACCGCCTCTTCTGCCTCGTCCACCACCTCCACCTCCGTACTTATAACTCATCCCGACGCAAGAAAAACAAGCGACGTTAGCACGAAACGAGACACAACTTGTCAACGCAACTGTGACCAAACAGCATTAGCTTGGAGCTAAGACGTTCAACGGAGGAGCGAATACAAATTCAACACGTTAACCCACTTGCATTGACACCAGAATTATTAATAAGAAGAAAAAGAATTGTTAATGGCAATTGTTCCACACATGTCGTTTGAAAATAATACAATAAATGTCAAACTATTCATGTGCTTGCTTCCATCCGGCAAGTCGCACATTTCTGACGTTGCAAGTCGTTTGGGCTCATATATGACGTCAAGGGCTGTGATTGGACTACACTGGGAAAAAGGGGTGGGAAGACGAGGGTACAGGTACAGACAGATAGACAAAACAGATTGCTCCTTTTTTTTAAAAACTTTTTTCTTAAACCTCCATCTGAATATTATTGCTTCGTTATAACCAGCAGCCAGACTTTGTTACCAGTGCAAAGTGGATTCACGGCTCGCTTTTGTCTTTGCTTTAAGGGTCACGGCCAAATGCCAAAAGTCCATCATCATGGCCGTGGTTTTCACTCGGCCTCTGAAACTCAAACAAATTGTCACCTTTCAAGCAATAATACACTTGGAAATGACAGAACAGTTTTATTAAAGTGTTATTAATACGTGTTAATGTGACTTGTTTTGCTCTCGTTTAACAAATACATACTTTGCCTTTTTTTCCAGGGTTAGGGTTAGGGTTCCATGGTATCTTTTTAACCTGTCCTGTTAGGTTGCTTAGTCATGAAGAAAGGTTGATCTACTGCCTTTCAATGACAGTTTTGCTGTGCCACTGGAGAGTGTGAAATCATTTCCCAGTTGTTGTTTCTCTAAATAGATACATCACTATTCAGAGATGGGCATTTATTGGAAATGCATTCAAAGAGACCAGAGACTGCCAGAGAAAAGAGAACAGCAAAAACAACAACAAGCATTAATTGTAGCACAACAGTAACGCATGACAACATTAATCCTTGACAAGACCTGGATTTCATTTATATGTGGATTGCAAAAATAGTGCTTCACTTTATGGGGATGGGACAGAATCAGGAGCAAAGATGCCATGTTTGCTGTGTCAACAACCTCTTAAATACTGGATTTGTGAAAAAGTGACACATGAGAGCCGGCGTCTTTCAGACTAAACCCAACGCAATGTCACACAGACACGACAATCCTACCGTCAAAAATCATCCTTCCAAATCGACTACGCATCTGTTCTCTGGCAAAGACCACGACAGCGACACATTGTGGTATTAGGCAAAGAATAAAAGTAATTCCAGCCCCCAAGTGGAACCCTAACCAACAAGGAGGTGCCTATTTATTTACTTTTAGATAACACACGGTCAGTAGTGACAGCATCTATTGTAGTCCAAGCCGCGATTTGAGAACATTCATTAGATTACTTTGTACTAGGGGGAAAACAAACTTAATTTGTTTTTGCCAAGAGTAAGGAAACGTATCTGTGGTATTATTTGGAGCGTCTAGCTGACTCTCCTACCTGGCTGCTCTTCTGAAGAAAATGGGATGAACTGCAGTTTAATCAGAGAAGAGAGCAGGCCATGAAGTGGGAGAAAACTAACAAGAAGAGAGCTTTTTAAAATGAGGACCATGAGGGATGAAGCAGGGGAGATTTCCCATTGCTCACGGCTGATGATTCTTCTTTCTCCACATCTTGTTTCTGTAGCCTTGGAGCGACCAGTGGTGCATACAAATGATTCCCAAACCCAATAAATAATCCTTTTAAAAAATGGTGAAGGATATTGCTTTATTACATGAATATCTTGCAATTTATATATATAACTAACGAAGGCCTTAAGCTTCTTTCTGATGATGCTGTGAGGTTGTGAGTGGAACGTGAAAGTCCTTGTATGAGACGGCGACAAAAGAGAGCAGAGTTTTTTTTTCAATTTTCGTCTTCAATATAGGGCTCAGTGCCACATTCACCCTTTTTTACATTTTTCATTGTATTGATCTACTAGCACTACATCAACATAATCACACATTTAAAAATATAGTTGCCAAGGTGAGATATTATGAGTTTTTGATTTTTTAAAGACTACTTTAATGTAACCATTTATTTTCTTAGATTGCATGCCCACCAATCACGTGTTAAATTAAAATAAATAAATAAATCGGGTTAACTGCCTATTAAGAAAATGCTTATGTAAACAATCCAATTCTAGTTTATCTATTTGGTGCCGAATCACAACACAAGTTGTCTCAGGGCACTTTACACATAGTGGATCATGTCTAGAACCACAGTCCTTACTTTTTCAAAGACCAACGAAACCTCTATCAAGGATGAATTGTCCTCCACTGTGACGTAAAAGTGGGACAAATTTGCACAATGATGCTATGACCTGGAAGGTAAAGCAGTTTTTACACAGCTTGAGTCCAACTCCACCCCACAAGGTAGCACTTAAATACTCTGCTTTGCATTTGGCAATCTATATACTGTGCTGCATTGCCACGTACACCAACCGGCAGTCTGATAATAATTCAGGGCTGCACCCATGAGTAAAGATGCCCGGTATCTCTGCTTCCTCGAATCTTATTCTGATTGCCTTTGCCTTCAGACTATAGTTTGCTGCTTGTCCAGTTGCCATACCCTTGCTCTGATCCGGTCATCATGGTAACGAATTTCCACTGGCCCAAGTGGCCAATGTGTGAGGAGTGTAATTTTAAGTGGGTGCAGCATTTAATAAGAACACTTAAGTGTGGCGTAATTCTTTATCTTTTGTGTATTTTTATGAAACAACGTCAGGCTCCCTTTGTAAAGACGCGCGGGAACTGTTTTTAATGATACAAAATCCATTATATATCCCATTTAGACAGTAAAACACATTATGAAGCTGTTGTGGAATAATTATAGCATAACAATAAATGGAAGCCACTTCATTGTTTTGTCTTTCTTCTTATGTGGAATCCCAATTCTGTGTTGTGCTGTGCAGACACAGTCAACAAACTTTCAGAAAATTGTGTGGCTGATTTGAAAACCTTGAATTCCCGCTGACAAGAACGCAACACATTTATTAATCAATTTGATGTAAAGATTAATAAAAAGTGAAGTGTGAGTGGACAGTTGGCACCATTAAGAACTGAAATGGTGGTGTTTCTGATCCAATTTTTATATTATATCATCAAAAAATTGAGAAGAATGTCTTAAGATGATGTATCCAACAACAGCTGCATACCATCAAAAACATCACATAAACCAATATTTTCCGATTGGTCTGGAATACCGAGTTTGCTTTTAGACATCACCCACACATGTACGAGCACACACATACACACGCACTTGTACACACAGGCAGAAAATAGTTACTTCATTATCTGGGAAAGTGAAGGCATATTTGGTTTTGATCGAGGCTCGTCAGGGAGATAAGAATTCAAATTGGTATTAAACTATTATCATTTGGAATACACCGTGTATGAAAAATATGAAATACATGACTTGGAATCCCAATTGTGAATTTATGTCTATGCATGCAGGCCCCTGGGTGGCTGACTGATTTGATCCAAAGTGAGCCCCAAATTGCTCCTGATTGGAGGTACTGTACATTCTTGCGAGCAAAAAAAAAACATTGTGCAACACAAAGGGATACAAGTCCTCTCATCTTTGCCCCGAATAATCCCGAACTCTTCCATAAATTCTAACTTCTTCTCGGCACATCTCAACATATTGCTTTGCAGTCATTTCATTTAATAGCGAAAACACTGATCACATGACACGTAATGGATGTGGAGCAGCCAGAAAGCCAAACAGAGTGTAAATAAAATGAGTCAGGGCAGGGAGAAATGGGAAAATATAGTGTGAACACATGTAGCAGTCACATCAAAAAACATTAATAGCATCAGGTCTGGACCCATGTGGGTTAGGCGACTTTTTGTAATAAAATACACTCGTACAAACACACAAAAAACATGGAGATGAGTCAGACACATGGGTCAGTTGACCCCCCCCCCCCCAACTGCCTGGTCATTGGTGACTTCAGATACATGACCACATTGTCACTCTAAAAACGTATCATTTATCTCTGCCTACATCTACTCCTTTGTCTTTACCTCACAGGCAGGAGATATATTGACTGCACTTCGTTTCCTTGTAAATCAGGAAGCAGGATGAAGCAAAAACCATTAAAGGAATAGACTGTATGGAGGGGTGCACCAAGGAAGAACCAACTCCTTGTTCAGGGTCTCTGTGAGTGACATTTGTTTCAGGGGCTGGAGTTTTAGCATCTTTGGTTCTTGCCCAGTTGCTGGTGTTTCAAGTGAGTGTAGATGTGAATATTTGGATGTCGGTATTTTTGTCCACACCATAATATTGCAGATTCTGGTGCAGTCAGTTTTCCACTTTAATATTATATTACAGGAAAAAATCTCATGATGGATTCTTGCATTTACTTCTTGGTAGAGATCCCGTGCTGGGATCAAAAATCTCCTCAACCAATGCCCGACAAGAAATTGTTTCTGTACCTGGTTTTACCCGTCAAAAAGTGTCAATAAAGTGCACTGGAAAGCAGGTACAGAGTATGCGCCATGTGATTTACTGGTGGCCAGTCTTGGATGTAGCATATTTTCAGCCTCCAGTTAGCTAGGATCAACTCCAGCTCATCTATGATCCTAAACAGGATAGACAAGACTGACAAATTAATCAACGTGCTGGAGCCAAAAGGCAAAACTCTCAGATTATCAGTTATTTTAGATCCCCACTGTCACCTACGGTCACAGACTTTATGACCAAAAGAACTAAAAAGGGAACTAAAGACTGCAGCAGCAATGTAGAAACTGGTGTCTAATACAGCACCAGCCATCGCTAAGACAGTAAACAGGTGAGCTGACGCTGAAGCTTAACTTTAATGCTTATTTTTCAATCCATCCATTTATCCATTATCTCAACCGCTTATCCAACTTCATCAAATTGCCACAACACAGCAGTGGCAAATTTCCTGATTCAATGAGTGACCAGCAGTGGTTCACGACTTCCTGGTGTTGCTGGTAGAAAAGTCTTAATAGCAAGAAAAAATCGAACCCATCACTGAGCAGATACATGGCTCAACACAGATGGGCAAACTTCTTTGGTCAAGGACTCATCCGATCACCTGCACTTCCTACAGAAACAGCACTCTTATGTGGACAAAAATGTGCATCTTTTGCACATGGAAATTTTGAGGCCTGAGAGAGGACGCTTACGACGTCACCTGTCTCTCACTTACAATGTCGTCCTTTCATCCTTTCCAAATAAACTCAATAATTCTGCCTGCAACAACAGCACAGCCTCCTTGACCGTTAGGCTACTTCAAAACCACTTTACAACTGAATGTAATATTTATAAGGTGGTATCCACTCAATGATTCGTGTCGACTGATAATGGCCTCTCTGCCAAGCAGCTTTGCAGCTCTTCCCCTGTTATGCATCCAAAACAATAACACCACATATGGTTTCCGAAGTGCCTCTAACTTGGAGTATAAATTGTTGAATTTTCTACACAAATACTGGCTAGTGTGTCCTTAACTAAGCCTTGCTGCATGAAATGATTAAAGCTGCTCAGATGAGAGCCAATACATCTGTGACAAACAGAACAGTCCATCTGCAATAATTTCACTTCCCTGGGGGAAAAAATGTAATACTGGATTGATAAGGTCTTGATCAAGACTGGGGTTTAGATATGAAAGATGTGGCGTAAGGTTAACAAATTAACAGTGACGCTTTCAATTTTCCAGTAGATTTACTGTACATCCCCACTCTAACCAATGGTTCTGTCAATGTATTCTGACTGAAAGATGTCCTGCAATATGAATTATTCTGGAGCATCTATAATAGATGACACCTAGATGCTTCCCTAGTGATGTCTTCCGGGCATTTCCATTTTAGAGGTGACATTGGGCAGACCCAGGACATGCTGGAGGGATTCTCTCTCACAAGCTGCTCTGACGGTGGACCTCTAGGAAATGGGACAAGATAAGAAAGTTACCCTGCACACCCTATACCCAAAAAAATATGGCTGATAGATGGATGCTTTGAATGGTGTAGTCCATCTTCTTCTCTTTCTTTCGGGTTGTCCAGTTAGGGGTTGCCACAGAGTGTCATCTTTTTCCATCCGAGCCTATCTCGTGCATCCTCCTTTCTAACACCCACTGTCCTCATGTCCTCTCTCACAACATCCATCAACCTTTTCTTTGGTCTTACTCTCGTTCTTTTGCCTGGCAGCTCAATCCTCAGCATCCTTCTACCAATATACTCACTCTCTCGTCTCTGCACATGTTCAAACCATCGAAGTCTGCTCTCTCTAACCTTGTCTCCAAAACATCCAACTTTGGCTGTCCCTCTAATGAGCTCATTTATAATCCTATCCAACCTGTTCACACCAAGCGAGAACTTCAGCATCTTCATTTCTCTACCTCCGGTTCTGCTTCCTGTTGTTTCTTCAGAGCCAGCCTCTCTAATCCGTACATCATGGCCGCCCTCACCACTGTTTTATAAACTTAATGGTGTAATCCACTCCAGAATCAAAATACTGTAGCACAGTCCCTTGCTAACTTGCATGCATCCATAATTCTTCAAGACCATCTGTGTTGAAATTCTCTCGGATTTACGGGTCACCTGTCATTTGTTAGCTGGGATTTTCCCATATATTTTTCTCACTCCATAAAGCCAACCAGGAAATTTTCAGACTTAGGAGGACCAGCAATATGAATGCTAGGAGCCTACCTCAGTATTCTGTGATGCGTGACTCTATCTTACGTTCAAAGTAAGTTAAAGTTATAAATAAAGTAAGTACTATATGTTGAAGTATTGAAAACATCACACACTGATGTCCTCACATTGAATTACCTGATCCTGGGACGCTTTCTGGATGATAAAAATTAATGACAAGGTGGTTGTTAATGGGACCCTGTCAATTTGTACCGAGGCACCCTCATCTTACAATGGTCCTGACATACAAATTTACATAATATAGTGTTTTTCATAATAATTTACTGGAATTATGGCTTTACCACTGCATTAATGTAAATCAGTGACTTACATACAAATTAGGCTACAATGTTGTCACAGCAATGAAAGAGAGGACTTCCTTTATTGTTTATCAGGGCAGCTGGGGAGCTGGAATCCACCCCACCTGACTGGACTTTTGACTGCTTGTCAGTTAATTATTAGCTGGTATTTCCCCCACACCCATTATGCTGCTTAACCGATGTCTGTTTAAAAGGAACAGCTGAATAAATGACATATTCTGACATACCAATTTTGTGTGCTCTTTCTCTAATAACAGGGTAATTGGGAATGGGCCAATGACCAGTTCATTTATTATGTGTTGCGCTATTTGCTGTGAAACAGGGAAGTTGCAACTAATTAGCAAAAGAATACACAGACCAAAACATGTAACACTTGATGTCTGTTTGGACTTGGCAGAGGTCGTTTTTAAACTTGGGCTATTGGAGAAATTTAGTCTTCCACCTCTCCAGCCTGTTTTCTGTAGGCCTCATTAAGCAACTGTATTTCCTCTTGATATCCCGAGCTCCCCTGCGTCTGCCGCCGACTGTTCTGCCGATGGGCCTCCACCGTGTCAGGTATCGTGATGTTGATGGCCTCTGTCTCGGGGTTGCCTGTGGTGGGGATTAGCAGGGAGTAAGAAGCGGTCTCGCCCAAATCGCAGGAAACAAAGCGGTTTTCTCTGCGGGAGTAACGCAGTGACGGTGAGCGAGCGTGTGTTGACGACTGGCTAATGTTGGATACGATGGAGACACTGTCCATGGCCTCTTCATTGTCGCATATTTCCAGGACCTCCAGATGGATTTTGACATTAGTGTCACCGGCTCCAATGTCCATTCCAATGTCCAGTCCCATACTGATACCATTGATATCCATATCACACGTCTGGCCTCCTGACGCTTTGTCATCTGCACTGGGCTCGTGGCCCAACGATTTGGAGCGGTACACCTCCACCTGTAGGCCAACAGGAGATTAGCATAGAGGAATACTCCTCATTAGCATCCATCCATCTATTTTCTCTATGTTTGCCCTCATTTAGGGTGAGCTGGATCTGATCCCAGCTGATTTTGGGGGGGCACATCCTGGACTGGATGTGAGCCAATCACACTGTACATATAGACAAATTAAAAATTGATTCACAGCCATGAACAACATAGTATGCATTATTTTTCGGGAGAACAAGAAACCTGAACACAATGGTCTGAGCTATGGTTCGAACCCTGATCCTTAAAGCTGTGAAGCAGACATGCTAACAACTAGGACACCATGCTGGCCCTCATTATAACAATAAGCTCATACATACATTTTCTTCAAAGATCAACGGTGCAATTACAGCATTTCTAATTACATACCTTGTGAATGTTTCATTTAATTAAGTGCCATTTCATCCAACCCCACTGATTTATAACAAGGTTAATGGAGTTCTCTTGCTCTACAGTATTTCATAATCATTTCTTTTTATCTTTCACTTAGCTTTGATCCCTAAAGCTGCAGGGAAATGTGTAAATGCCACTTTTCCTACACTTTTAAAAATCAAAACCAAGTGAGTCATAACAGTAAGAAATGACTAAGAATTATTAGTTTTGTTTTTAGAGAGAGAAGAGATAAGTACAGAATACTTATTATAATTATTCAACTTTGATTTGGTAATAATATACATTGATAATCAGAAAATGATCTAATCAGTGACAATGACTGAATGAATCTCTGCTAGTTAAAACGTGCAGCAAGCGTGAATTAGTCTGATCTAGTGTGATGATGCAGTGCATGTCTATGTTACCAAGCGCAAATGCAATAATAAATATAAGTGTTAAATGATCAACTTTATCAGCGACAAACAATCAAAAAATATACTGCTTGAAAGTACCTTGCAAAACAGATTTTTGTTAAAACTGGTGACAGTTTGAATGAGTGTACTGCTACACCATTAGAGACACAAATTAAATATTATTTTTTTTTAATTGGAATTATAAAAGAGTTCAGAGGTTATGGGTCTGAATCTCAGCTCTGTCCAGACCACGTTTGGCTAATTAAAGACTCTGTTGGTGTTAATGTTTGAGTGAATGGTTGTTTGTCTATTTGTGCCCTATGATTGGCTGGCAACCAGTCGCGACTGTACTCCTAAATCAGGCGGGATAGGCCCCACACATCGCCCTGATGAGGACAAGCACTATAGGAAATGAAAAACAAAGTAAAATAGGAGAACTCTGCATACCCTTTTGGTATTGCTGGGGGAGATTTTCAGTCCATCGCTGCTGACCTCATAAGTGGAAAGAGAGAGGGTCTTCCCAGTGGGGGCTTGCAGAGACACGGTTCCCTGGAAGGCGCACAGCGGAATGGACAGACCCCCCGATGACCTCTACATTGAGAAAAGAGCCCATTAAAAATTATTCCACTTTACATGGATTACTACTCATCGATGATACATAATAATCCTTAACATGGCTATAGACTTTATCTATGATCTTTGCATCACATATTAGTGAATGTGAATGCAATACAATTCTGTAAAGGTACACTAATTTTGAGCATAATAATAACATTTCTCACAAACCAAGTTTAATATAACAGAAAATTAATTATAACCATCCAACATTCCAATGGCAAATTTACTCAATCAGCACAGGAAATTAATTTATTCTACAACTACTGCAGTAGCTTATATTTTCTCCCCAAAAAGCAGAATAAAAACAACATCTAACCTAAACATTCCACAATTAACTAGAGAAAGTAGAGAGTCTTTCGATGCCACATTAACCCTTGCACAATTGCATAAGGCCTTTAAAGGAGCTTCAGGTAATGACGATTTTCTGAAATTTCTGGTTTATACTAGAAACACTATTTTTCAGAATTATTAAAATCATTATGAACAGCTGCAATATAAAACTACAACTGAAACTAGGGAAAGACCCTGCACATCCAGCTAATTAATGACTGCTGTCACTAGTTAATACAGACATCAAAATCATTTCTGAGCCTTCAGCCAATGGACTAGAAAAACTCTAGAAAAACATATCCCGCCAATAATACATTGTGATCAAACAGGTTTTATCAAAGGTCGGCGCACTGCCAACAATGCGACTAATGAACCTAATCAGTTTGTCTCAGCGTCATGATCTAAAAGCACGTCTTGCCATTAGATGCGGAAAAACATTTTGACAAAATCAACTGGGCTTTTTTTTTGGAGTACTTCACAAAATTGACTTCGGTGACTCATCTGTTAACTGGATTGCAACGTTATACAACTCACCCAAAGCAACTGTCACCACAAATGGCGTCAGAAAGTTTCACTTTACAAAGACAAACTAGACAAGGATGCCCACCCTTTATCGAACCGCTGGGAAGAACGATATGGCATCAGACTAGTATTAAAGCTATCTGCTCTCTGTGTCACAAAATCAATCTACAGCAGATGATATATATCCCGCTTTATTTACAAGAAACCAAGTCATCACTTCAAACAGATTTGAACCTCATGTTTTTGTAATTATCTGATATTGCTATAATTTGGTCAAAATAAACAATACTACCTACAATGGCGAACTCCTGGAATCCTGCAGACCAAAATCCAAACTTTCCTACTCTTACAGAAAACAACAAATATCAAGAAATTCATATCGCAGCAAACTTTACTGAGTTCATTCATTCATTTTCTGAGCTGCTTATCCTCACAAGGGCCACGAGAGTGGTGGAGCCTATCCCATCTATCTTCGGGCAGGAAGCAGGGTACACCCTGAACTGGTCGCACTCACAATCACACCTCAGGGCAGTTTCAAGTGTACAATTAATGTTGCATGTTTTAGGGATGTGGGAGGAAACCGGAGTGCCCGGAGAAAACCCAAAGCCACAGAGAGAACATGCAAACTCCACACAGGTTAGGCCAGGATTTGAACCACGGTCCTGAGAACTGTGAGACAGATGTTTGCATGTACTCCCCGTGCCCGCGTGGGTTTCCTCTGGGCACTCCGGTTTCCTCCCACATACCAAAACCATGCAACATTAATTGGACACTCTAAATTGACCCTAAGTGTGGTTGTGAGTGTTTGTCTCAATGTGGCCTGCGATTGGCTGGGAACCTGTTCCAGGTGTACCCCGCCTTCTGCCCGTTGACAGCTGGGATAGGCTCCACCACTCCCCGCGACCCTTGTGAGGATAAGCGGCTAAGAAAAGGGATGAGTCGTAAAAATGGTATTTAAGTATGAAAGTAACTATTATCACGCATATGACTGTGTGTGTTCCTACTGGAAAACGCCACTTTTTACATGCATGACATTTAAATGTTCTATAATTTAATATAATAGAAAAATCAAACTCCATGGCTTGTCAAAGAATTACGTTGGAGCCCCTCCAGCCCTTGCACTGTTTTTGCTCAGGCAGAGTTGTTCCAGTGACACAAGACAACCTCTGCAAAATATTAATTACTAGGGAGCAAATTCTTCAGGTCAGAAGTTTCCACTATGCCGATCAATCAATTATTTGGCAACATACAAATGTGCACCATGGCTTTGGCAATCTTCCGCACGATTGACTCAGTAATTGCCTTCCACTATGCTCCTTTCCAGTTGTACAGAAAACAATGTAAAAATTATTCTATGCATGCAGAGGCCAGTAAAAAAAAATCATCCTGACAAATTAATTTATATATTATTAGATCAAAGAGATGTATTGCCAAAATCTTAGTATAAATTAAAAAATACAAAGTGATAATTTGCAACAGTAACAATCTTATACAGTCAGAATCATAATGGTCTCCCTGTCTTCTTTAGTTTTACACCAAGGAGATTATTTAATTGCAGCAGCAGCGACATTAGGACAGACATACCGTCTCTCTAAATAATTTAGCTTTGGCTGCTTTGTTTAGAAAGGAGACAGCAGGGGGGGAGTGTGGCAGGTGTCATTAAGCCCTCTACATGATTTACAATATCAGCCTCCTCTGTTGTGATTGCGGAGATGGCGGACAATAGAGGACGTCAATGGCTGGCTCCATTACCTTGTCAGCGCGTCTGCCTTGGTGTGAATGAGGGAGCCTTGAATGGTGAGAACATATTGTCAAGTAAATCAAATAACGCTTGCCATCAGCGTGATGAGCACACAGATGGAAGTAAGTGTTATGGAATCATAAATCAATTTGGCACGATCGAGCCAGAATCAAATCATGAATGATTGCGTTTGAGGCTACAGCCTTGAATGAAGGTTATGCTGTGCATCCAATAAATGAATGTAAATCAGTGTAGTGTCATCTGATGGAACCACAACCAGCAGTGGATCAGCCCAGGAGAAGCATAATTTTTCCTCTCTTTAGCAACACAAGGTAACCAAAATAATAGGAACACTTCTTGGCATGAGGCACCAAACTTCATCCTCCTCCTCATATTCCAAAACGTTGTTCGCCATTTTTTGTATAGTGTAGTGCACTGTGTTTTTGCAACTGGAGCGTGACTTCTGGTAGCCCTTGCAGAGGATAGAGTAAGTATACCCCGGTGTCTCGACCTTCAGGTATGCTCGAGGCATGATCAATGATTTTAGCTAAACTATAGCTCACAACTTGCTGGAAGTTATGTGCATGTATTACATAACATATATCTATCCATCCATTTTTGACACTGCTTATCCTGGTTACAGTTATGGGCCACTGGAAACCACCCCGACTGACTTCGGACGTAAGACGGACTACACGCTGAACTGGTCGCCAGTTAGTTGCAGGGCATTTGCTCAACACCACCGAGTCCCTGCATAGACAATGTTCTCAATTCCTTCGTAGAAGAGAAATTTAAAATGTGAAAATGTGTATGAATACAAAACATCTATTTATCAAGCATAGGACACATAGTAATGTTTGTTGATAAATCCTATCAGTTCTAAACTGCTACGACTTGGTACGTTTAGCTTTGTTCGAATTAAGAAGTGCATGCAATTGCCCACATATGAAAGTAGCATTCTTTAGGAATGTGCAAATGAAAAAAGAGGGCGAAGAAAAGGAATTTCTCTGAGTTCGAGACCGAAGTACCTGTTGGAACAATAGGAACAAACCAAAAAATACAATTTGGAAAAATTCATGCAAGCGTTACCGTTGAAAGACCAAAACACACTCGATGCTGTTAAGCTTTTCCTATTTGATGGAAAAAAACACTCATAATGTCCATAAAATATGAAATATAGGGGCGATCGTTCTGATATTTTTTGAGGAAGCAGAGAACATGCGAATTGGGACTTTTTTTTTTTAACTCTGTTACCCTCGAAGTGGGTTCAGCCAGATTTGTAATACTTCTGTTCCACAACAAGTTTTTCTGTCAGTGCATCTGCGATTTTATGCTGTCAGCAAAACTAAATACGTATACCTTTCTGTTCTCAGTTGTCTAAGCGTCCCACTTCTTCTTAGCTAACCTGCTTCCCTGTATGATTTCCTGTACGTCTCCTTCTCTCCCTTCCTTCTGCAAGATACACAAAGTACTCTCCTTCTTGTCTCTCTGATCACTCGGTCCGGTCTTCTGACACTCCTCCTGTCTCACCTTCTTCTCAAAAAGCCGCACAACACTCTTCCTTTCTCGGCTCTCCGTTCTGCCTTTGTCTTCTTTTTCGTGCTCTCCACCACCAGTCACCTTCCACATCACCGTCGTATGCTATCGAGCTTCTCTCTTCCCTACTGCTACCTTACAGTCACTAATTTCATTTAGATTACATCGTCTGCACAAGATGCTTCATCACTTCTGTTTCCTTCACCAACATGTCCATTACAATCTGCACCGCAGTTTGAACAAACCATTGTTGGATTGACAAAAAAAAATCAGTATAAAGCACAGAATTGAGAATTGAAATGGAAAACATTTCTATTTAATCATCATCATTATTATTGGTATTATTTTTACTCTTAAAGATGCAGGTGAACGAGGCTCTGCCTTGTTTTCCTCTCCTGGCTGCACATCGCTGGATTTTATTGTTTTTATCACAGCGTTGGCAAGCATTGATACAGATAAATAGCTACATGGTCACAAGCCAAAGCCATTCTGAAGCAACACGACGAAAAAAACTAAAAAAGTGCTCCAGTTCTAAATTGACTTACTACTCATCTTTCTTTCCAAATATGAAATTCTGAAAATGTATTGCATTTTAAAATACTAATTTAAAAAACGTTGAGTGTCTTAAAAGATAACCATTCTTTAGTTGAAAATGATTCTGCAGGCGTACTCACTTTCAAATCTATCTTAATCGATATGAGCATTTCTGTGATGTTTTCAGCATATGAATGATTTGTAGCGTCTTGCCACGTTCAATATGTACTGCTCTTTCATTGTGCACCTGGTAGCGGTATAACAGCATCCATTTCCATAATTGGATGTGCTCGCAGAAGGTTAATATGGTTGAAGTTTGCGGCACGTGAATGCGCAAAAAAAGTGCCCCCGGAGGGGGGCAAGGCAAACGTGCTTTCGGACAGAGTCTGCAGCCACTGAGAGGCTAAAGATGTCTTTCAGCTTTAATTCCGCCTCCCTCAGTGGAGGCTGGAGGCCAGAGGGGCTGACAGTAAGCAACAGAGACAATGGATAATGACATCTAGCCTGCTAATGAGCAGCAAAACAGCCAGGCGCGCCATGAATCACAAACTTTCTACGTGATGTATGGTTTTGTGGGTCTGCAGCTTGTATGCTATGATAAATAGACTGATTTTCATGCACCACAGGAGTGGGTGGTTCACACTTTCATATAATGACATGAAATGAGAGTGGAGGCACAGTATATTTAAAATATTTTATCCACAAATAATTTTTCCGTCGGTACAGTTCAAAAGCAAACCTTGTGATGTGGAGTGTGATATATCAAAGAGAACCCTGGAACAGGGCACCACTACGTTCACTGACTGTTATGTTCACTTTCCTTTGTTGCCATTGTCAAATTTTAGCTGTATTCACACGCTCCTTGATGAAGACAGAGAGGGATTAGTTTGATAGCAAAATTGAAGAAAAGTTAATGAATTTATGGCAGCAATACACCTCTACTTTTGATTTGACATCTATTATGATCTCATTTAAAAAAGAAAATGTTGGCGTGATGTACAGTAGCTAGCTAGCTAACATTACGTTGTCTGCATTTAACTCAAGCTCTTTTTCCGGAATGAACAGCCCAAATCTTCCTGTAAAGGCGTGCCAAGGGATGACTTTTTTTCTTTAACACAAAACATTGCCTCAATCAAAAACTAGGATTTCTTCCTGAAAGACTGTTTTTCTGTCGTTATATATGTTGCATTGACATGTTTTGCGATCCTGACTCCACCCGACATCTTGATTTGACAAAACTAGCCCAACGATTGTAAAAGATGGGATGCGATGATATCGTAATATATGTCGTGCATTTGTGTCAGCATCCTGGGTTAGACACAGGAAGATTTTATGGCAGTAGTCTGACATATAGTAGTACTATAGTGACAGATCAAATTTATCATGTAGTCTGATCCAACTAGACCAGGGGTGCTCAATGCGTCGATCGGGAGGCAGTCTTGGTCTATCGTGGGAAGGCATGCCAAAAATAAAGTCAGCCAATGTTCCCTCTAAACTGCAAGCGTGCTAAATTGTGCAGCGCTGATGCAGTCTCTTTGCAGATATTCTGCATTGCGCGCAAAAAAAAAAAACAAATTGAATGGAAGTATAACATTCAGCTATTCAGTTTGTGGCATTTTGCAATGTGATTCAATGAGTGAGGGACAATTCACATACGTCGTGTAAAAAATGAAAAGAAGCCACTGGTTTCTTTTAGGCAGCACACAGAACTTTCTCTAACAACTACCGCTGCTCCACCACATTTTCTTTTTCCTACTCCCCCCCCTTAAAGACATACACTCATAATTACAAATGTTACAGTACTTACGCAGCCCATCAATGTGTTTTATAATGACAGCATCTACCACCGCTGCTTTAGTTAGCAACACAGTCTGGGCAACGTAGAGCAAAGAAGAGCTAAACATGCTGCTTATGTTTACTTTTGATATTAATGGAGAAAGTTAGAAAAGAAATGCTGTTGTTTTAAGATGCAATGACTGTGGGAGTATGTGAATAATTGAAGAAAAAGTGGTTGAACTGGAGGAGATTTTCTCTTTTCCGAGTGGGAAAGGTCTGGTCTGAAGCCAAAGTAGAAAGTGCAGGATGAGATGGTGTGGAATTTTAAAATCCCACCTTGGCACAGCCTGATCCAGGATGAAAGATATTATAGAGTATAATATATCACATAACATTAATAACATAACATTGGGAGCATCATCATCACTACCATTCCACATCATTCCTATCTCTCCCCCCATTTGAGGGATAGTGATTAATAATTGAGATAACAATATTGATCATAATAATTGTGATCATTATTTTCACCACAATTGTGCACCTACTTAGAACTGCCATCAACCCACGACCGTTCTGTACAGAATCTTGTAAAGTAGAGGCATTTATCTATGCTGGTAGATAATGCACCCGTCAATTATTTTAGCCTTCAGCGAACATACGCAGTAATAGGCAGAGTTCATTACAGCCAAAAAGTAGGGTGCACCAGTCGCATTTACACAAACTGGCAGTGAACATCTTTGACTTAAACATGATGGAAAGTGAGAGTGAATTTTACACCCTCTGGTGATTTTCAAGCTAAAATGCTTCAGACTTATATTGGGCAGAGATACAGTGCGTGTTTGTGTGTGCAAGCATGTCTGCGCGCATGTGTGTGCATGTGTTTTCGTGGCTTATTTCATGCATAAAACTCCACAGGTATTTCACTCGTCACTCCCTACAAAACCTTTGATCATTTTCAACATTTAATCTCATTTCAACTGGGTTTGATGATGACGGTCATGGTGATGTCCTTGTATTGTGTATAGACAGAACCACATAAACATGCTTGCCTCTAATGGATAAATCCGATTCATTCACACATGAGTACACATTGCTGGCTCCGACAGCCATCCCCTAAGATATCAATAAATAGATCCGAGCCCAAATGTGAGTTCAACTCTTTGGAGCAGCATGCAATGAATATTTGCTTTTGACTGACAGCCCAACATTTTCTGCCTAAAGGATGGCTCATTCCATCTCGCTCGATTGCCTGACGGGTCACAATCCATTTGAGGGTTATTCCAGATTAAGAGCTGTAGACATGAGAGAGTTAGAACCATAAGTAGCAGAAACACCCAAGACTGAGACTACAAACAGACCTTGCTCGGCAGCTGTGTAGTTGAGAAAACAATTGTTATCTTGCAAGTATTTTGATTAGCATGGATGTAGACAAAGGAGGAGTTTTACAAAAAGTAGTCCATACTGTATAGACTGCATCAAGTTTTCTTTGATTGAAAGGTTGTTGTTTAGTCTTCTCCTCAATTCTTCTCCGTAATTCCCGGCCTACAGAGGGCACCTGGTTATGAGCCTCACCCAGTACATCTTTAAAGGAAATACCACTTGTTACATACATCCGCTGCAGCTGTGTAAAAGCCGCAAGTGCGCATATTGAAACCTACATTGAAAGAGGAGATATTTACAAAGAAAGACGGTACACAGAGAGTTTAACACTAATCCTTGCGCCGCGCTAACAGGGCTGGTTAAAAAAAAAAACATACCGGTAAAAATTACTGAGACACAGCAGTAACACGCTAGCACAGGACTAATAGGGCCAGACCGGTACAAGTTACTTCCTCGGCACATACATTCCACCGGTCTCACTCTTACCTTTTCCGCTCGAGTGCCCCCTTGCAGCCGTTGGAAAAAAATCCACAAATTAGCCGCATCACCGCATAAACCGGAGGGTTGAATGGGTGTGAAAAAAGTCACGGCTTATAGGCTGGAAATTATGTCCTTTACTCCTTTCTTTATTGATAATATTGGCTTTTCATGGATGAAACTCACTGCCTTCATCCAATCACTTTTCCAAACAGTTTCTCTGTGCTCTTTTTGAAAGTAGTCTTGTGTCATCCTAACCAAACGTGTTCATTAAGCTAACTAAAGCAGACAAATGTGCTTCAACATCCTTTAGTTCCCCACTTAAAGTTGACCACAACCAAAATTGGAGCAAAGTGGAGTTCGTTCAACCTTTTCTGGAATGATATGCTTTTAAACCTTGAACTATTATCATAAGTGTTTTGGCACAACTCATGAGACTGCAGCTCAGTGCTCATCCAAAGTGCTTACAAAGCAATAACGGACTGCTGAAATACTCGCAACTCTGTACCCCTTGATTCACCTGTTCATGGATTATTTTTTTGATTTATTTAAGTTTCTTCTTTCCTTTTTTAATTTTGTTTTACTTTTTAATTTTTTTACATTTAATATCATTTAAAAATAAGTATTTGACAACAAATTTGGATTTTTCTTTGAAATGTTTTACCATAAAAAAAATGAAAAATTGACTTTTTTCAGTATCCATAGAAGAGGTGTCTATTAAAACAATTTTGTTAAGTTCGCCAGTGTTGGCAGAACATGGCAGGATTGGTTATAAATGCACATTCGGAAAATATGGATGTTTGATGCTGTGTCAGGTGGACAATAAAATAAGTACATCACAATATCGATATTTTGCGCCAAGTTTCGTTAGCCATTACTTCATAAACATTTTCTGGAAAATTAAGAAAGGTTTTACCATGATCATCATTTGTGCCTTGAACAAATGAATTCACTGTTAAGTACTATCTCATTTGGAATATACCAATCACTGAACAACAGCACTGCCAGTGCAAATTTATCCATATGTGTCCATGAAAGCCGGTACAGTGTATCTTATCACAACCGAGCAAACGAGCAGAGATATAAAGCTGTTTAATTTCCCTTTGAGTGAAATGTAAACACATGAAGGGAAATTAAAAACCATCCATTTAACAGTCCTGAGTCTCTAATCCCTGCTAGTCAGACATCTTTGCGGTCATGATATACGGCATCTTAATGGAGCAATTGTCTGACTAAGATACAAAGGCAATGAGCGAGTGAGTGTTGGGGGTGGGGGGGGGAGGTGAGGGATCAATCCACACCAGCCATAAACTGCAAAACGACAGCAACAATTTGCTTCATGAAGTGGTTGAGTGTCATAATTCCAAACAGAGCGTGTGGGCAGTCGTACCTGTCTGGGTGTTCTCTCGGATTTGCTCCTGCACCACTCCCAATCTGTCAGCTCAATTTTCCGGCACCCTTCATGTGACAGCCTTCTCTCTGAGCCCTCGAACACAGACGAAGTGTCTGTGAGATCTCGTTCCTTCTCCTGGTGACTAAGGGGCGTGGAGGGAACATCGTGGAAGCACTCCTCACCTCCATGGTTCTCGCGGGGCAGAGGAGGACAGTCAGCCAGCGCCTCTCTGCCACCGCCAACATCTTCTAACAAGAGGTCCGAATGAAAGGAGCCGTCTACGGGGAGCGTTGTGCTGAAAGTGAAATTTGGGCCCAAGCCACAGAGCCCACCACTCTCGAGCGCATCCAGACGGCTGTTCGGGAAGTCGCTGTCGAAGAGGCTAAGGTAGGCTCGCTTCTGAGCGGGCGTGTTGCCGTGAGACGAGGGACCGTGGGACAGCTTGAACACACCACAACTCTTATGAAGGGAAAGGTTGAACTCAAATCTTCTTTTCATTGCTGTGAATAGAAGATTTGACAATCACTTCTGTCCACGCAGAAATCTAATTCTAGTTCTACCATGTTAGTACAATAAAAGTATTTTAAACAACATTTGTATATAATCAGCGATCATGGTGTGTGGCTTATCCTAAGAAAAAAATGCACTGTAAACTTGAGCTTTATAGACGTCCTGCCGACTCTGAAGGCATTTTGGGTTGTGGTAGAAAAACAAAACACGTTGTTAGTCTCATTAGCAAGTATAATTTCAGCTACACAGAGGCACCGCCTGTTTTATGTACTGAGGGTAAAAAAAGGGAAGTATCACTTTTGACCTGTGTGGCTTATTTGTTTAACTATTTGGGGCATGACGTCTATTAGAGAAAAGGCCACTACTTTAGGATATGAGGTACTTGCCACACATGAGTAAACGTGAAAATTATATTTACGTTTTCTATTTCTTTTCAGGTCAAAATTGAAATACTGAGCAGGGTTTGCTCAACAATGAAAAAAATCCAACATAAACTTGTGCTTGAGGGATTTCACATCTACACTGCTGAATATCATGAGACCAAATACCACACATTTTCGAACACAAAATTGCAAGATTTAATGAGGTGTCCTCAAATCTACAGTGAATAAATCAGAAATTTGAACACCCTCCCATATTGCAAGTTCTCCCACTTGGAAATAATGGAGGGGTCTGAAATTTTCATCATCTGTGCATGTCCACTGTGAGAGAGATAATCTAAAAAGAAAAATCCAGACATCACAACATGTGATTTTTTTAACAATTTTTTTGTGTGATACAGTTTCAAATAAGTATTTGAACATCCGAGAAATGTTAATAGTTGGTACAGTGGCCTATGTTTGCAATTACAGAGGTCTAATGTTTCCTGTAGTTGTTCGCTGCAGGAGGGATTTTGGCCCACTCATCCACACATATCTTCTCTGGATCAGACAGGTTTCTGGGCTGTCGCTGAGAAACACAAAGTTTCAGCTCCCTCCAAAGATTTTCTATTGGGTTTAGGTCTGGAGACTGGCTAGGCCACGCCAGAACCTTGATATGCTTATAAATGAGTCACTCCATAGTTTTCCTGGCTGTGTGTTTTGGGTCATCGTCATGTTAAATGACCCAACCACAATACATGGCCGTGGTCATACATACTTAATACAGTGCAGTCGTCCTGTCCCATGTGCAGAAAAACAACCCCAAAGCATGATGCTACCACCCCCATGCTTCACAGTAGGGATGGTGTTCTTGGGATGGAACTCATCATTTGTCTTCCTCCAAACATAGTTAGTGCAATTATGACGAAAAAGTTAAATTTTGGTCTCATCTGACCACAAAACTTTCTCCCATGTCTCCTCTGTATCATCCAAATGGTCATTGGCAAACTTAAGACGGGCCTTGACATGTAATTGTTTAAGAAGTGGAACCTTCCGTGCCATGCATGATTTCAAACCATGATGTCTTAGTGTATTACCAACAGTCACATTGGAAACGGTGGTCCCGGCTCTTTTCAGGTCATTGACCAAGTCCTGTCATGTAGTCCTGGACTGATTCCTCCCCTTTCTAAGGATCATCGAGACCCCATGAGTTGATATCTTGCATGGAGCTCCACTCTGATTGAGATTGACCATTATGTTTAGCTTCTTCCATTTTCTAATGATTTTTTTTTCCACCAAGCTCCTTGGCGATTTCTCCGCAGCCCTTTCCAGCTGTGTGGAGTTGTACAATTTTGTCTCTGATGTCTTTGGACAGCTCTTTGGTCTTGGCCATGTTACAAGTTTAAGTCTTACTGATTGTATGGGGTGGACAGGTGTCTTTACGCAGCCAACGACCTCACACAGGTGCATCTGGTTCAGGATAATACATGGAGTGGAGGTGGACTTTGAAAGGCGGACTAACAGGTCTTTGAGGGTCAGAATGCTATCTGAAAAACAGCTGTTCAAATACTTAGTTGTAGCTGTATCACACAAATAAATCGTTAAAAAATCATACATTGTGATTTCTGGATTTTTCTTTTTAGATTATCTCTCTCACAGTGGACATGCACCTACGATGAAAATTTAACCTCTCCATGATTTCTAAGGGAGAGAACTTGCAATATAACGGGGTGTTCAAATATTTATTTTCATTCTCTGTAAGTACTGGACTTCAACTCGTTTTCGTTCTGAAAAAAGTGATCAGTGTATCCCTAATTTTTATACTTGTTTTATTTAGATCATTTACCAGTACTGTATTGAATTTCTGGCTACCTGAGGAGTCTGGAGTGGGGTCACGGTTGCAGTTAATGAAGCAGCCGCACGGCATGTGGATCCAGCGCTCGGACAGCACGAAGACGGGGGTGACCGCAGGCGCGAGCAGCGTGAGGAAGAAGCCGAGCGTCTCTAGGGACGAGCTGCGTGCATTCGCTGCATGGCGTACCAGCATCAGAGTCTGTGAATGAAAGAGAGGAGGAAATGAATGCGAATGAAGCCAAGGCTGCATTGAGTCAACATTCCATTCTGTTTTTTCCAATTTCAGTGATGATAATCATCATTTTTCTATTTTTTGTAAGGCACCAATATTTTTTTCCAGAAATACCTTTTACCAAGCTTTAAATTCATAAAATCAAGATCCGAAGACAATTATTTAGACATGTTTTTTCAAGGCGGCACAATAAACGACGGGTTAGGACAACTGGCTCACAGTTCTGAGCACCTGGGTTCAAAATCCGGCCTCAGTTGTGTGGGTTTTCTCCTCCCACATCCCAAAAACATCCGTGGTAGGTTGATTGAAGATTTGAAATTGCCCGTAGATGTAAATGTGAGTGTGAACGGTTGTTTGTTTATAGGTGCCCTGCGATTGCCTGGCGAATGCGTAGTTCAGAGTGTACCTCGCATGCCCCCCGAAAATAGCTGGGATCGGCTCCAGCACGCCCACCACCCAAATGCGGATAAGCTGCACGAAAAATAGACTAAATTACTCACACATAGAAATTCTTAGTTTGTTGTTTTCAACACTAACGGAAATCCTGGAAGAATATTTCAGAATAAAAGTGCCCTTTAGTCAAAGCCAAAAAGGCTCTTTAACTAATACACAGTGTTGTGGAATAAAATATACTGTACTGTTTTGGACTTTTCTTCTAAAGGCGTAATAGGAGTTTAAATATCAAGGTTCTTCTTATTGATAAAGATGTTGGCCTGACTGGTGTAAATAAGATAAGAGTGTGGCAACCAAGAAACTATCAATATGCATGCGTGTGTTTTATTCGCCCCAGACAAAGTTAAATATTTTCAAGCTAGTTCGCTTAGCTTAGCTCTTTAGCCACAAACAATGGGGCGCGTTTGTGATCAACACATCACTCAGCACAAATCAAATGTGCGTGTAAAAAAATTGTGAATGTGATTATCGTGTGGGGCATCACAACTCAGGTGGGAGAATGGTCGTCTCCTCACCCGAAGGTTGCTGGTTAGACCCTCACCCCTTGTGGCCATGTCAAAGTGTCCTTGAGCAAAGATACTGAACCCCAAGTTGCTCCTGATACTGCATAAAATAATATAAATAATTTGTGTCTGTTTTCCCATTTGTTTTATTTTAAAGCAATGCAAGTTCTTTAGGATCTAAATCTTGACATTTAATGACCATATTTAATTTTACTTGATTCCCGTACAAGAAACAGCAGGTATCTAGGACATTTCAGCTGTCCTGTCCAGTATGCAAGTATTTACGCATTTCAAAGTCACACTGGTTAAAGTTGTGGCTAAAAACTTACAGAATGGATTTCCAGCCACAGAAGCATTTAGCATCGTCACATTATGAATGAAGCAATACTCTCCTTGAATGGGATCAGCAACTGCGAATTGCGATAAGAATCATGTTGTTGCTAATATGAATTGTTACAGAAGAAACACTTTCACTATTGGCATGTACTTTGGGAAACCCATCACTGTTAACTACAGGACTGGAGTGAAAGGTTATTCTTAAACAAGTCCTGTTTTTTATTTTTTCGCAGTTAAATAGTCGCTTAGCCATTGTAAGATAAATACTCATATTTTGTGAGTTTTGTGGAATTAAAAAGCATTGTAAATTAACTTCAACTCGTCAAACAGTTAGTAGTAACTGAAACAGACATGAGCCATTGTTAACCTAATAAGTAAAAAAATCTGCAAAACCCTCATTGTAAATTGTTACCATCCATTTTCTGCAGCGTTATTAGGATCACAAATGAGCTGGAGCCTATCCCAGGTGAGACTGGGTGGGTCGCCAGTCAATCGCAGCACATAAAGAAAGCTAAACAACCATTCATAAGATGCAGCATTTACAGCTTTCATTCAACATGACCACTATGTTTTTCGAATGGACCTGGAGAAAACAACGGGAAGAAGATATTGTATACCGCATTTTCTAGCTGAGCTCCATCCACCTAATTTCAATTTTTGAAGGGATGGATGGATAAGGAACAGGAAAAGCAGTAGGGCCTGTACCAACTGCTTCTTCTGTTCAGGCTTAGACCTGCTCCCGTCATAGGCAAATTATAATCGCGATGGAATATTAATTGACATCATTTCAGCAGCACAATGTGGTCTAGCGGTTAGATTGTCCGCTACACAATCACAGTTCCAAAGTTTTAGATTCAAACATTTGCCCAAAAACTCCACACAGGGAGGCCTCAGGAGAGATTGGAAAACAAAAAAAGCCCAGAATTGTGAGGGAGATGTGTAATTAGCACCTGTCTGCAGTCCTGCCTGAATTTTAAAACATGCACATTGCCAAAGGAAACATACTGTGCATCCCACGAAGTGAAAGGCATGTGGTGCGTGTGTGTTGTTACTTATCATCATTGGCATCCACAAAGTAACCCTGACAACAGCAAGGATCATGGAGAAGCGCTTTTGCGCAAACACCACGGGAGTGTCCCCCACAGTGGCCGACCTATGCCCGCAGTCGGACCCCGGGAACCCCCCGCCCGCCTCCTTCGCCTCCTTCAGGTCGCACGTCGTCCCGCACGAACTCGGGCTCAGTTCGTTGTAGGCGCCCAAACTTCTGTCCAAGCTGCCCCGGGAGGGCGAGCGGACGTCGCCAGGGTACCCCGCGCACTGCACGCTCCTCTGCGGCTCTCCGGAGCACAGCAGCTGGTAGGTGAGCGGCAGGAAGAAGACCAGCAAGCCGCCGAAGCACAGCGAATACAAAAGGAAGAGCAGCAGCGTGTAGAAACTGTCACTCTCCGGGAAGCAGCCCAGCGGAGCTTGCGCGAAGTTGCCCCAGCCGCACAAAGGCAGCACGCTGACGGCCAGGCTGACCGCCCACACGCCGGCGACGGCCCACAACACCGGGAGGGGCCGCCGGACCGAGCGCAACACCCCGAACCTTTTGGTCACGTAAAAAGTGTAGCCGGCAATCAGACAGGCCTTCATGTTGCTCGAAACCCCCTGGAAGACGTACAGGAGCCCGGCGAGCGTGCACAAGCTGGCCGAGCCTCCGTCCCGCTCCCATTGCAGGAGGAGGAAGAGGGAGAGCGGCACCACGCTGAGCAGGTCGTCCACGGACATGGACGCCACGATGAGACTCAGGGACGTCTTCCTCCGCATCCGCAGCAGCGACAGGAGCGAGTACACGCCGCCGGCGAAGGTGGCGGCGGCGATGGTCACGCACAGGGCGAAAAGCAGCATGCGGACGCGCCCCTCCGCCGCCACCTCAGAGGGGTCCGGCCGGCCGCTCGTGGCAGCCGAGAGGTGCCTGTGGTTGGGCGGTGGGGAGTGCAGGTGCGGCGTGGACATTTTCCCGAAGATCAAGTTGTCTATCTACTAACAAACGAGAAGCGCGAGGCTGAAGTTTGCACGGAAAGCAGAGAAGACAAGTATCATGACGATTGATCAGCTTTTTCTGGGAGGTGTGTGGAGCGGAGTTGGCCGCCCGACGCACGCCACCGTGGGGGGGGGGGGGGTGTGAGGGGGGGGGGGTTAATGCATCCTCGCGTCAAGCTCTTGATGTGCACTCGCTGTCGTCGCCCACCCCCTTTTCCCTCACGACGGGGTTGGGCTCAAAACATACAAACGACTACAGTAGTGTGAGTGAAAAATAATGTAGGCATATTACACGTGTTCCACCTGAATCCCAGAGAGGAAAAAGACTATTCTGTTTTGTAAAATGATACTCTGAATAATTCCTTTATAACAGCCCCCCCCCCCCCCCCCCCGATAAATTACATTTGTAGGGAGCAAATCTTACATTTTTCCTCAACTAAATCCTTGTAGTCTATATATTTAAAAAGCAAGATTTCAACAAGAGCTTGCTTGCATTCAAGAACTATGTAATAAAACCAGATTAATCTCGGAAGGAAATAGTTACATTTGTCTGTCTTGCCTGAGTTTTCTTTCGACACGCCAGCCTAAATTCTACATTGTTCCCGCTCTTTCAGTGAGATGAAAACCCAAGTCAAGAGTGTTTTCTCTCGCATGTTATTTTACGTGTGAAGTGGTTGAGGAAGCCAAATTTAATTACTGTTGCGTGCGCAC
Organism: Syngnathoides biaculeatus; assembly: GCF_019802595.1. Lineage (NCBI taxonomy): Eukaryota > Metazoa > Chordata > Actinopteri > Syngnathiformes > Syngnathidae > Syngnathoides > Syngnathoides biaculeatus. The sequence goes on along the minus strand of NC_084647.1, from coordinate 22,965,812 downwards.
ACACACACTCTCGAGTGGGGGGGAGTTGTTGCTCTGTTTTTTTGCCCTTCAATCAGGTCATTCAAATTCCTCAAGCTTATCTACGTCACTAGTGAAGATCTCCACCTACCTCTGAGCCAACAGAACAGGTGCGTTTTTACAGTAGGGTTTCAACTTGGAGAGAACCAATCAGGGCTCAGGGGGAGGTCTTAGCCAAATATAGGCAAATACAAAACTGGGCCAAACAGAAGCTGTCAGAGGGGCCTTTTCTGAAAACTCATGACAAAATCAAGGTGTTTTTTTTTTTTTTTAATGACTGACACTTTTGTACTAAGTCCACATTATAAGATCATTCTGTGGAGGTCTAAATAGATGAAATATAGGACCTTGAAGTCATTTTTGGCGGTACACCCAGTTTTGTGTCAATTGGGCAAATTGGTATCAGGGGCAACATCCAATCGCAGGGCACCTGGAGACAGACAAGAGTCGCATTCACAATCACACCCAGGGGCAATTTTGTCACGTGCCATCGGTGCAGGGAGGACCCAAATGCAGGACTCCGAGACAAAGGTATAATGTCCAGTGGGTTTTATTGCTGAAGTAGTGTACGCGCACGGTAACACAGTGCAAACTCAACGAACTGGCAAATGCCCGTGACATAAACTCCAACATAAATACATGGTCAATTAATATGCCGAATGCGCAACAGCTGTGACGAGTGCCAGAAGTGCCACTGCCCAAAGCGGTGACCAGGCCACGCCCCTCCTGCCAGTGCACCAGCCCTGCTCATGACAAATTTAGAGTCTTCAAATAATGTTGCAAGTTTTTGGGGTGTGGGATGAAACCGGAACCCTAACCCGGAAAAAAAAAAAAAAACCACGCAGGCATGGGGAGAACATGTAAACTCCACACAGGAAGGGCCGGGACTGGTTCTCAGAACTGTGAGACCAACGTATTACAGCTGCACTACCGTGCCGCCTTTAAGTTGTCATGTTATCATCTATTCTTTTTATACTTGACAGTTAGAAAAAAATGGTTCCGTTAATAAAGGTTTAACGATGTTAGCAGTTTGATCCTTTAACAAGTTTCATCTGGGAAAAAAAAGGGTTTTGAAATGAGATTTTTTTTTTTACTTCATCCCGATGAGGCCAAGTGCATGTCAGTGTGTGCGTCAATCCCACCTTGGTGCGTCCTTGCCTTGTCATTTCATAAACCTTTCAAGGATTTTCAACTATGAAAGACCACGGAGTTTGTTCACAAGGCTCCTGGGCGTTCACCATCTCTGATATGAAGCACATTTCCTACTTGTTTATCATAGCCTCTTGGTTTTGTCCGTCCACACACTGACAGGGCACAATTCTAAAGTCTCCTCCTCCTCCCGACCGTTGTCACTTACAGTGCGTAAAACATCCCAGCCGGGGATGCAAACATGAGCGTAAACGTCTCTGACTTGCAGTCGGCTAATTGAGTTTCGGTTTGGGCTAAGTGACTTAGAGGGTGCCTAATGACTCCGCTCGCTCCGATTCCACGGGGATGCAGCGGGGAACATTAGAGGCGAAATGCAACTCTCGTGGGTGTACACACGAACACATGCAAACGCACGCACTGGCTCAGCTAAGCGTCGCACTGCAAAGTGACCTATTTTTTGCGTAAAGCATGTGCAATTAGTTGCTGTATGACGTTTTAAGAAGTCACACCTGATCCATTTTGTTGAATGACATAATATGGCAGGTTGAGGGAATGATTGATGAGTGAAAAATAATAAAACATCTACTTTTATGAAGGAAGGAGTATGCATGATTATGTGCAACCACAGTTTCAGAGTGTCTGATTTGTAATGAGAGCAATTAATAAAACGGATTATATATGATAACAACATACAGCTACTGCACCATGCAAAAATGGAGTGAAATGGAAATTAATTGCTTCAATAAAGTTACATCCAGGTTTCCATCACCAGAAGTTCTTAATTAAACAACCTGTAGAATTATTCAATTTATCCCATTCTCACATTGCAGGTGTTTTTTTTTTTAAATGCCACATAAAATCGGCTCGACGGCTCCAATCGGACATCTTCATTACTTGCCAGTATCTCCTTTCACTGCAGTCTATTTTAATAAACATTGACTGAAGTCAAATCCAATAAAAAAAAAAACATAAAACTAATGAATGAAGGCTTTTGATCTCACAGCTACTGACATCATATCTTGCACATCTCATAAATCTTACAACAATAACACTGGCTTATAAGTTAAACTGAAGCCAAGGAGATGATAGCAAATAAAAAATAAATTTTATTGAACAGTGCCATAGTGATTAGCACATCTACTTCACAGCTGAGAGCTTCTGGGTTTGGATCTTAGTTCAGAATTTACAAGTGGTTCTCGGGTTCTCGGGTATCCTGCCGCATTATGGAAAATCCGTGCTGGGTTTATTGAAGAATGTATGATTTTAATGCATTCTGTGAGCTTCCTCTTAACGCAAAATAATCATATCTCAAATCCTCTTTCCCCATTAAAATGACTCGAAATTCCATGAATTCGTTGCAGCCGCACATTGTGTTTTTTTGGTGGCCACCAGGAGCCAAATTAATTCAGACGGAGATGTGAAAAACACTCACAACTGACTCATTAAGCTGCACTTATAGTTACAGCATACATCCATCCACCCATTTTCTTTGCCGCTTATCCTCACTAGGGTCGTGCGGAGTGCTGGAGCCACAGCAACACTCACAATCACACCTAGGGGCAATTTAGAGTGTCCAATTAATGTTACATGTTTTTGGGATGTGGGAGGAAACTGGAGTGTCTGGAGAAAACCCACGCAGGCAAGGGGAGAACATGCAAACTCCACACAGGCAGGGCCGGGATCAAACCTGGATCCTCAGAACTGTGAGGCAAATGCTTTTCCAGCTAAGTTCACCGTGCCACCACGTATGTATGTGTGTGTTACATATATTATTTTTTTTTTGCAAAGGATAAAGACTGCCTGTGAATATTGTTGTCTGTCTGCATATTCTGCTTCACCCATTGTGGTCAAATATCCCTTTCTTGGAGGGTTAAAACACCGTGACTATCAATGTTACTCCCAGTCTATGGCATTTTGCATTATTACATTCTTAAGGAATGATTTGTTGTTTTATAGAAAATGTGTACTTCTTGTTTTTTTGTTTCATCTGACAGTAAAATCGTACTGTTAGTGGCAATTAACTGCTTGAAGGTCCCATATTATTGGCTACTTTGACCACTATAGAAGGACTGTAACATGGACCTAGTGTTAAAGTATCACTTTCATCCATTATACCATCCATCCATCCATCCATCCAATCCATCCATCCATCCATCCATCCATCCATCCATCCAATCCATCCATCCATCCATCCATCCATCCATCCATCCATCCATCCATCCATTTTCATCGCCACTTATCCTCACGAGGGTCGCGGGGAGTGCTGGAGCCTATCCCAGCTGTCAACGAGCACGAGGCAGGGTTCACCCTGAAGTGGTTGCCAGCCAATCGCAGGGCACATGGAGACAAATAGCCACACTCACAATCACACCTAGGGGCAATTTAGAGTGTACAATTAATGTTCTTGGGATGTGGGAGGAAACCGGAGTCCCCGGAGGAAACCCATGCAGGTACGGGAAGAACATGCAAACTCCACACAGGCGGCACCCGGGATCGAACCCTCGACCTCAGAACTGTGAGGCCAATGGTTTCCAGCTGATACACCGTGCTGCCATAATATTCCTATTATTTGAACAAGTTGGTTTGATTAAATATCAGACCTTTAAAACCTATTGTTTTTCAAGAATTGTTCACTCGAGTCTTCTCCTTTGTTCCTATGGCATCCAGTCCTGGCATTTCCAGTGGTACTTAAGGTTTTTATAAGTCAGAGGTTATAGGAAGTTAGGAAAGGGTTACATACTTGCAAGGTGGTGGGAAATGTGTTCCACCGTGTATTTTATTCCTAGTGGAAGAAGTTGGGTGATTAAAATGGATTTTGGCTCTTTGAGGTTCTAACTTGTGTTGTCTTTCTTGCGACTTCATGCAAATTCAACATAGTAGCTCGTTGTTGATTGCCGGATGGCTGTGTTCATCTGGCTTGAATCCAAAAATTTCCCACACATTTGCGGTGGTGTTAGGCTTTGGAACTAATTTTATTTATGCTACTCAACTTTCTGTAACTGTGAAGGTACTGGCTCACTGTCAGAAAATGAAGCTTCGTGAACATACACACAGAATCAAACATCAAGGGCAATGGGTTTTTCAGCTATTGTACATATTTGGTAACTCAAAAATGCTTGTCCCGAGGTTATCATTTATGATATATGACTATTAGGTTTTGCTACGAATTTCCACAAGAATCCCGGAAGTTGACAGATGTTTTTCCTTTGTGGGCCACGTAAAATCAAGGGGCAGGCTAAATCTAGCCCCGGGCCTTAAGTTTGACACCTGTGGTCTAGCACTCTGTATTTAAAAAAAAAAAAAATAATATTAATAATATGGTGGATTTCCAGCACCACACCAGAATACCAATCCCTAGCATTGCATCCTCAGAGACAGAGTGATTTTCCTCAGTGTTCCTGCTCACTTTTGTACCTCTTAAGCTTGGGACGCACATCAAACGTGATTCTTGGATAGATTTTTGTTTTTCCGCTGTTTGCTACCTTCCTCCTGCTGTGGCTCCCTCCACCACATTTCTTTAGGATTTTTTTTTTTTTTTATTTACCTCAGATTCTCACGTTGGCACTATTGCTTCCGTTGTTTTCTGTTTAACTTAAGGCTACTCCTGCAATCAGGTGCAATTTATTTATTTTTTTTTACTTTCATTTTTTCTGCAACGACAGCATTTATCATTGTCTGCTGAAGTTTGTGGTTGGATAAAACTTGTGCAAACTGTTTCAACTCATCTCCTGTGCAGTGGAACCTTTCACTGCCCCAAGGCGAGTCAAACAGGCAAAACAATGCACTCATTACGCTTAGTTGCATCAATTATTCATTAGGATTCCTTCAACGCTAACATCAAAGACACAGATTGTATTAAAAAGAAAATCATTGAGTGAGGAAATAAAGTCGAGTCGGTGCTGCGAATTCATCTTCAGTGCTCCCATGGGTGCACTGCAGCAGGTACAAAGAGCTCCTCTCAGATTCGCTCTGTGAGCTTCTGTGTATTTAATAATGTAACAAAGATACAAGACAGTAAATGACTATTTGTTGGCAGAGAATATGAAATAAAAATAAAGATCGAGCAGGTATTTCATCCATTTTCTTGTGTTTTGTAGAGTTGCAGGTGAGCTGAAGCCTATCCCACTTGACTTTGGGATTTGGTACACCCTGCACTGGTTGCCTGACAGTCAGAGAGCACATAGTAAACCACACCTGTATACAGTAAGTACGTATAATCAACCATCCGTCCATTAATTTTCTTTACCGCTTGCCCTTCATTAAAGGAATAGTCCGCTGAATAATGAAACGCTTTAATCCGATAGGTCATGTCATATGTACTGTACCTTGAAAATTTGAGGTTAATCTGATATCATTTAATGGTGTTTTTATCGGCAATTACAAATTTTCATGGGGGCTACGATTTTGGCGAGCCACATGCCTACTTGCCCGGATGTGACGTATTCTGTGCGTAAGCAAAGAAATCATGGCTGATTTGTGATCACATGCATTACCACTACCATCGGACACGTGAAAATGCCCTACTGTCTCGTGAACTTTTGCCATAATTCGGATAGAAATAATCTGAGGAAGGCTCGGTGGCATATTCCGCCCAGGAAGAAAAAGAAACATTTAAGGACCCAGTGGCTAGCGAAGTGTGGTCGCCCTCAGCTGTATGACATATGTACAGGTGTATTTGTGCGTTTATTTAAGAACAACACTTTTAAATAGCATTATGATGTTGCTAACCAATGATGGCAAAAGTACTTCTTTCCATTAATGCGACTTCTTGTGCTTTCATACGTCATGCAGGCGTTGAGACTTCCATCCGTTTATCGTGAATGTAATTCAATTTGATTTGCCATCTTAATGGTACGTTTGTGAACAGATCTTGCTGACAAAGGCATGTCTTTTATTCGTTTGATTATCTTGTCTTTATGCGAAGTTGGCAAAATGTTGATTGGCAACGTCAAGTACGAATGCTCTGGCATACTCCCCATCATATCAAAACTTGTTTAAGACCAAAACATCTATTTGAGAAATAAATATATGTAGGTGGCACAGTGGAAAGCTGGTAAAGTTTTGGCCTCACAGTTCTGAGGTCCCGGGTTCAATCCCAAACCCACCTGTGTGGAGTTTGCATGTTCTCCCCGTGCCTGTGTGGGTTTTCTCCAGGCACTCCGGTTTCCTCTCACATCCCAAAAACATGCAACATTAATTGGACACTCTAAATTGCCCCTATGTGGGATTGTGAGTGCGGCTGTTTGTCTTTATGTGCCCTGTGATTGGCTGGCTACCAGTTCAGGGTGTAACCCGCCTCCTGCCTGTTGACAGCTGGGATAGGCTCCAGCACTCCCCGCAACCCTCGTGAGGATAAGCGGTGAAGAAAATGGAAGGATGGATAAATATATGTACGTACCTTTATCCATTTTCTCCTACTTTATCCAAGACCGGGTATAAACGTTTTCCTATAAAAGGAAAAGTATGACAGCTTTTAAGAATAACTAATTTAATTTTAAAGATCTATGAGGTTGGACACACAAGAAATTCTTAATAGTGACTCAGCCATATTATACGGTACCTTTGACTGGTTGATGCGGCTCTGCTGTAGCGTCCTTGGTGGCGAGGCCTTGCAAGAGAAAAACATAGCTACGGGTCGTTGCTGGCGCTCTTTTTTTCTTCCGGGCGGGAATCTTCTTATCAACAGACGTCACCTTCGATTATGTTTGAGAACTGAAGCCACGACCCTTTGTGCGGGTGCGCCGAAATGCCGCAAGGCCCGCAGGCCGCCCGCGGTACTTAGGGCGGTTGACAATGGTCTACAGTCTTAGCCCTAGCGAATCAGAATACAGAACACAATGCACATTCATATGCTGTAAAAAAAAAAAAAAAGACTGCTACATTGTAAAAAAATTACACATCCACACACAATCCATATAATAGCAAAACCACGTAAAGTGAACTGCGTTGAACCGATAATGTAAATAATAAATAATAAGAAACCACCTCTCACTATGAATTTATCAAGGAGTTCATAAACTAAGCATTATGGGGTTTTTTTTTTATAGTGTCAGTGGTAGATATAGATTTTAAAGTGATATATAGCGCCAATATAATTCATGTGAAAGTTGAACAAGCTTTAACACAAATCCTAAGTGACCACCAGATGGCTCTGTTGCACTGTCACAATATGGCCGGTGTCTACATAATTTTAACGTGTTAATTGAACAATCCTTCCTGCTTCCGACTGCTTCGTATTTACAGTATTTACCAGAAACTGCTCAGTAAGGACGGTCGGACTGAAGCCACCCAACTGAGTCACAGCTGCACTTCTGTTTGAGGAACAATAAACTAACGGTGGGGAAATGTGGCAACATTTTTTTTTTCAGGGAAGGGGTTCACCTCCATCTGTGACCTGTGACCCTCCATTCCCACAACCCGCGTCACACTAATCATCACGATGCATTCCTTCGGCTCGCCCGGCATAATGGAATCAATTACGCAGGGGAAGAAAAGGAGGCCTCTGAGCAGAAGGCTCGTCAACATAAAATTGGGAAGAATGGTAAAATATATTTAGGAGGGGAAATGATGACCAACGCTCAGTATGGGAAGTAAAACAATCAGCATCTGTCCATCGTCTAGCTTGGGAACAACAATTTTAATGTTTATTATTCATAAAAAGTAAATTAAGTGAAGTTGCTTTTGCTTTTTTTTTGTAAAATTCCAATAAAATCGTTTCTTTTTTTTTAAGAAACTCCAATTCCAATGTAAATGTGTAATGCATACATAAAAACAAGTGCGATGATTAGCAAATCCATTTGAACCTGAATTACAATTGAATTCACGACAAAAGCAAGATAATGTTGATCAACTTTTTTTTTTTTTTTTGCGAGTACAGTTTTCTGTCATTTTGAAAGTGACTCCTACAAGACGTTCCAAAAAGCTGGGGCAGAAGTGACAAAAGAAGAAAGGTTGATAAATGCAAAGAAAAACACCTGTTTGAAAAACTCCACAGGTAATCACATTTATGTGAAACAGATGAGATGGTACGTATAAATAAAGCATCCTGAAAGGCTCAGTTCACTGCTTTGTGAACGCCGAGCAGAATGCTCGTCAACAACTGCATGAGCAAATAGTTCAAGAACAATGTTTCTCAATTGACAATTCAAGAAATTTAGGGATCATCTACTGTCCATAACATCATCAAAAGATTCAGAGAATCAGGAGGAATTTCTGCACGCAAGCGGCCAGGCGGAAAGCAACATTGACTGCCAGTGACCAGGTCGCAGGGGCAGCAGCTGAAGTAGGAAAGCCCACACTTTGCTCTCACTTGCCTTTTCATCCATCTTTTCCCCCGGGATCCTGAGGAGTTTCCAGGTCAGATGGGAGACGTCATCTCCCTATCGTGTCATGGATCATCCACAGGGCCACGTCCCTGTGGGAGATGCCCAGAACACCTAACCAGGGAGGCATCCGGGGAACGTTCGAAGCAGATGCCTGAGCCACCTCATCTGGCTCTTCTCTATGTTGAGGAGGACTGGTTCTACCATGAGCCCTTCCGGAGTGACCAAACATCTCACCCCATTTCTAAGGGAGAACCCTGTAGTAGAAACTCATTTCGGCTACTAGTATCCACAATCTTGTATGTTTTTTCATGACCTACACCTCGTGAGGGTAGGAACACTGATCGACTATTGAATTGAGATCTTTACCTTTGGACTCAGCTCCTTCTTTACCACAACAGACCAACATAGAGTCTGCATCGCTGCAGACGCTGCACTGATCCACCTGTTAATCATTATTCCCTCACTTGTAAACAAGACCACAACACTTGAACGCCTCCATTTAGGCCACGATCTCTTCCTTGACCTGGAGAGGACACTCACGGCTTTTCCAATGAAAATTAGCAAATCTCATCCACCCCTGGGCTTGTTAACTACCTTGGTGAATTCAACCCCAGGGACAGGGGATCTCATCTAAGAATCCCTAGGGAAGGCGTGCTGGTAGAATTGAGAATTTCTTCTCAGTATTCGGCCCACTCACTCATAACATATCGAGTTGAGGTCAGCAGCGCCCCATCCTCACTATACATATTGTTGATGGTACACTGCTTTCCTCTCCTGAGACATCAGATGGTGGAACAGGATTTCTTCTGTCATGGCCAGAAGTCATTCTCCATGGCCTCACTGATCTCTTTCTATGCCCAGAATTTTCTCGGCAATCACCAATACAGCGTTACCCTCGCCAGCCTGTACGCATCCTCTGCCTCATGCGTCCCACGGGCCAAAATGGTCCAATAGGACTCCTTCTTCAGACAAACAGAATACCTTAGTCCTGATGTACACCCACAGGTTCTGGGATTTCCGCCACAGCAGGCACCAACCACCTTCTGGCCACAACTCAGCTCAGCTGCCTCAAAAATAGAGACACGGAACATGGAACATGTTCCCCACCTCCCATGGGATTCAAGAAAAGTTCTGCCAGAGGTGGGAGTTGAAACTCATTCTGACATAAGAGTCTGACAGATGTTCCAAAGCTGTGTACGTTCAATGTAAAGCTGCAACTGTTTGTTCAGGTTAGCCCGACTATGTGCAGTCGGAATTTTTTGACCTCACACACCAGCTCAGGCTTTTTCCCTCTTAGAAAGATGACATTCTACATTCCTAAGGCCACTTTCTGAAGCTGGGGATTGGACCGCCAAAGTCCCTGCCTTCAGCTGCTCCCCAACGCACACATCACCAAACTTCCTTGGCTCCTCCCACAGGTGGTCAGCCGTGGGAAGGGGAACCTGTGCCTAGTTGGTCCTCATGGATGCTGGTTTGGCCACCAGGTGTTCGCCATCGACCCTCAGCTTCAGGGCTGGCCAAGGAGGGGACCCTGGTGGCGTGCGTCTGGGTAATAGAAATCATGGTTCAGTAGCTTTTATTCTCACAGGGAGTCTTTGAGCCATGATTTGTCTGGATCCTTACCTCGGACCTATTTAGCATGGGTGACCTTACCAGAGGCATAAAGCCCCAGGCAGCTTAGCTGCTCGTATCAATGGAACACACAAAGCCCTCCACCACAATAGGGTGATGGGTCCAGGATGTGTTTTTCAGGGATGCCCCTTCTTATTTCAGCAAGACACATTCTGGATGTGTTACAACAGTGTGGCTTTGCAGTTTAATAGTGTGAGTACTAGACTGGCATGCTAGCAGTTAATCACAAAATATCGTATCCTTGTATGTTATTCATTTGAATAAATATAGTAGTAGCAGTAGCAGCAGCAGTAGTAGTAGTAGTAGTATAGTCATTGAGTATACAGTTGGTTGAAAAGGACAGCCAGAGTCTATGGAATGCACACGGGTAGAGAGTGTGTTCCAAAAATAGCACAACAAATGACCTTGATTCTGAACCCTAGCCACATTAAAGTTCCTTGCAGCCATGGATGATTTTTAACATGTTGCCATGGCGACTACATTTGGCTTCTTGCTAGCCTGTGACAGACTGTGCTAAGTGGAGGTGATGAAAGGAGAGCATAACACAGGTCATGTAATAAACACATTTCCGTGTGGATTAACTGTAGATGTGTTTTCATTTTCGATGTGTGTACTTTAATGAGCAGACTGAAGGTTTTCATTAAGGCTGCATTAGCACTCCCACCGCCCTCATTTAAATGTTCCTCCGATGGATAAAGCATATTGACACTTACAGAACTCGATGCATTCAATAGTGGCTAATTTGTTGGGTGGGAATTGCCACAGTTGTTAGAAGAAGACAGGCAATATTTTGTCATGAGACATATGCATTTTGCTGATATGTTTTTTTGCGACATACATTTCTCCAAAATACATGTCAAAGCGATCAGTTTCTTGGCAGCCATCTGTCCACCAGCTTGCATCGCGCACCCACAAACACACACGCACTCTCTCTCTCACACACACATTGCAGCATCTGACATACAGCATCTCCTCTTAAAACCTCAGCTTGTGTATTCTGAATCGTCCCCATCCAGCTGAAACTGAAACGAGCATTTTGGCTGCCTTTAAAACGAAAAGACTTTCCTCCTTTTGAACTTCACTATAAATAGCAAGTATGCTTTGCCACCGGGGGTTATAAAGCAAAGAGTAAATGTCGCTGGGCTTCTATTACTCAACATCACACACTCCCATTCTGTGTAATGTTGAAAGCCAGTTTGAATTGTCCCGTGTGCCTTCGGAGACGTCAGATTATTTGTCATTATACGTCATGTATTATCCACACATCCATTTTTTGAGCTGCTTATCCTCATGAGGGTCAGGGAGTGCTGGAAACAATCCCAGCTGTCATCGGGCAGGAGAGGGGTACACCCTAAACTGGTTGCCAGCCAATCACAGGGCACACAAAGACAGACAATAATCGCAGTCACAATAACACCTAGGGGCAGTTTAGAGTCTCCAATTAACGCATGTTTTTGGGATATGGGAGGAAACTGGAGTACCTGGAGAAAACCCACACAGGCATGGAGAGAACATGCAAACACCACACAGGCGGAGCCAGGATTTGAACCCCAGTCCTCAGAACTGTGAGGCCAACGCTTTTCAGATGCACCACTGTGCCACCGACTTCATCCATTATTCTGAGAGAAATGAAGAACAATGTAGACGTTTACCTTAATGTTAATAGCAACTAGACCATGACAGAAATCCCATTTTTCTGGTTTCATGTTCTTTGAGTTTAACCACCAAATCCCGCTCACAAAACGTTCCAATGATGTAAATCTAAATTCAATCATAATCACATTTCCTCTTTCTATTCTTCAAACCTCAGGACAATTTAACTTTGCTGTCATAAGACGGATCATTATTCCAAAGCAAGGAAGAATTATCAGCTAAAGCTAGCATCAGTGATGGTGAAGAGAGATATCTCTGCTCTCATAAAAATATTATTCAGTTATCCATTCATTTTGAGTACCGCTTTTTCTCACTAACGTTACGAGCATGCTTGGAGCCAATCCCAGCTATTTTTGGGTGTACAACCTAAACTGGTCCCCAGCCAGTCACAGAGCAATCAACCATTTACACTCACATTAACAATTTAGTAATTTAGAGTCTCCAAATAACAGATATTCGGGATGTGAGAGGGAACCGGAGAGAACCCACAGCAGTACAACGAGAACATGCAAACTCCACATAAGTGAGGCTGGATTTCAACTTAGGTCCTCAAAACTGTGAGGCAGATACGCTACCCAGTCACCTACTGTACCGCTGTAAAAATATTAATTCAACATATCTTTAATTATTCTGTAGATAGTTTCCAACTGTGATCAATATTTGTTTTCCCTGTACTTTGGAAGTTGAGATTTTACAAAGCTCGAGTTTAAAAGGAGACCATTTCAAGTTTGTTTTCCCTCTATTACTGTACTACGGTAATATCAGGTATTTTGTAAAGTTTACTTCTTGGTAGATCTGCTAAATTAGTGCTAAAATGTTGACAGAGAATAAGTAAACTCCTGGGATCTTGACCTCCCTAGGTCACCAAAACAGCAGCACTCCCGAGATGTGGTACAATATGCAGGGCCATGTTCCTGCACTGGTGAGCTATGTGATTTATTATTTTCACCCATTCTGTCTCGGTTCTTGCCGGATCTCTGCATGCGGATAACATTTGTCAAATTCCTGATTCCCATAAATTGCAATGTTCTTTCCCAGTAATAAGGGCTTACTCCCTAATAGGGGACCCCCACTATCTGCATTTGAGTAAATATACTCTCCCTGATATTATTTGTTTAATTGCAGTAGCTAGATAGTTGGGTGCATTATTGATCCCGAGGGGAACTCACAGAATACATAATAGCTAGTTGAAAATCAAATATTTTGTGTGTGTGTGTGTGTGTGTGTGTGAGAGAGAGAGAGTGAGAGAGCGAGCGAGTCAGGCAGTTCCATTGGAACTAGAAGTGAATCAAGAGACTTGCAGACATATTGTGAGACCCAGTAGGGACTGATGATGTCTTTAGTGAGGAGAACCACAAGAGAGTTGAGGTGCACAATACAGACCAATGCTATGAAAGTTATTAAACATCCCGCAAGTCTGCGAGGTCTTCTGGCGGTCTCTTATCTGACCAGAATGTGTCGGAATTCTTGAGTGTTGACACTCCCCACTGTTGAACCACCAAGGATCATGTGACAAAGACGCTTTTGTGACCTTGGCATGCACTGGGAGCAGCACTCGTAAATACCAGCGTGAAGTTAGCCTTGGCATTTGGTACAACGGCAAGTCATTAGTTGCACTCTGCATGAACTGGAATACTGTAGTGGCATTTCTATTAGCCTTGACATCATCAACACACTGAGCTAATCTTACAGTAATCACATTGACCTGCTAGACACACAGCGGTCGACAACTTTAATAATGAAACAGTCACAGCGGTTGTTGTGGACATCGACATTACCTGTTGGGGATAAAATGAACTGCTGATACAGCACGCCCTGTCACCAGAAGGTAACCAGGTTATGATTTGGATGATTCACAAATTGAGTCAGAGGGATTCGGAAATACATTTAGATGCAAACGAAGTTTGGTTGTTCTCACCGTGGATGGACATGGACATGAGGCTTATCGAGGTTGCGAATCGTAAGTGTGAATGGTTGTTTGGCCATAAAATATGTTCCCTGTTTGCGTCTTGTCCAAGGTCACGTGGCATAGGCTACGGCTCAAACCTTAAAGGAGTTCACCCTGGTTAATGAGCAGGCCTTGCATGGATCATGGAACACCAGGGGCACCGGAACTCTAAAGACTTGAACCCTTTTCCTTGGATATGTCAAAACATTCAAGAAGACCGAACATCAGTGGATCCTCTGTTTGTACACGAACCATGCTGACACACGGGTTGATGCCCTCCCCGCCACCAAATTTGTGTCTCAACAAGAAACCGACTCTTTGACACAGTCATCACACCGGTACCCAGTAATTTATCCCCTGTCACACTGCCGCAAGTCAGAGTTGCCTTGTGTACCTTTTCCGTCTGAAAGGCGCCAGCATGGAATTGGATGTAAAGACACTGAGGCCAGTTTATGACTTCGAGGCTAGTAGCAAGGACCTAACAGATGAGATGGGGATATAGCAGGAAGCCAGCATGGGGGTGTGAAGTTCAAACACCTGACACTCACTTGTCCCCTTCTAAAGAATTTGTTGCCGTTTGAGAAGTTTTTCAGACATCACACCAGACATTACTGTCTCATGAGCACAATCACTGGAAGAATGAATGTCACCGCCAAGGTAAATTTAATCTTTCCACGAGAGCCACACTCGTATCCTAACACAGATGCAGGGATATTTATTTTGGGGAACGAATTTTTCATGATTTAACGTTCAGAGCCGACTATCGGCTGTCTCCAGATTGCTGAGCTACTTTCTCAGCATGGACGAAGGGATTAAATGGAGTCTCTTTTGAAAAGCACGTATATAAAATGAATGGAGTCTCTTGTTATCAGTCAGGGAATTATGGGGAAGTTGGCACTTGTAACCATTCCTTCTACTCGCCATATAACTCCTTCTATCTTCCATCTTTCTTCTGAGAGCCTCAAGACCAACACAAGGCTCAATCTGAGAGTCTATCCGAGTGACAGAAGTGAGCTCATTAAAGTGTGTGTACGTGCCAACTTCAGAACCAGGCAGCCCGTCTGTTGCTGATAGCAGAACCTCTCCCCTGACGGTTTCCCAGTGAGAAGGGGCTGATAAAACAAACCACTGGAGTGAACCTGATCCAAGCAAACAAACTAACACCTCACCTCCAACACGCTCACATCACAAGGTTTCTCCTGTTGTGGAAAGGGAAGATAAGTTTTGTTTTGTGTTTTTTTTAAAGTCTAGACTAAAATGGTATTCTGGAGAGCACACACCAAGATTGAACTGTTAACAAAAGTGAAAAACTTTTCCAAGAACTATATTTGGGATTGGCCAACAGAATGGCAGAAGGCTGCTTCCTGCTGTACGGATGAAAGGAACATACCATGTTTGACTGCGGGGCGAGGATGCTTCCATTCTGAGTCACCAAATGCCAAAAAAGGTAAGATTGTCAAAATGTGACAAAAAATTACAACTCAGGTGTAAGAGAAACGCTTCCATTGTGACCCAGAAGTCAACCGTGAAACCAAATCATCGAGCGATGTCATTTAATTAATTTGTTATTATGTTAGTTAGCAGATGAACGACACGAGCTACTCGTAAAGGACTCTACTGGGGCAAGTGTACGTTGCCACTAAGCTACTCCTAACAGGAAAACAAACTATGATCAATAGAATAAAAAAAAGAACAATACCAAAAAGATTAATAAAAGATCATAAATTTCACGCTACAAAAGAAAGGAATGTTTCCCCTCAAATACTTTTGGCTGCCCAGGGCAAAACACAATTACAAGACGATAAAACCTGAGAGAACACGGCTCAAAATGTCAACTGTGAAGGGGAGCGAGGGATTTAATTTACGCCATGCCACAGGATAATGATGAAGACTTTGATCATAGCCTCTGCACGGCAGTCACATGTGAATACATTTCATGTGCTGACGCCCAACTACATTGAAAGCTGTCAGTTGTGGTTCACAGACTTTATCAAATGCTTTTCCCACACGGATTGGAATTCCTTCTGTGCGTGTGTGTGTGGAAGGGCGTGTATTTCCCATCACAGAAGCAAAGAAATAGAGACGGCAGTGACAGGGTGTCACAAGACGAGACTCGTGTAAGCATGCATTTTTTCTGAGGGATGATTGACAATGCAAAACCACCCATGTCTGGAATAATATACAATCAAACGTGTGACTACATGGATTGCCTGTCACAGTGTGACCTCACTTACTAATTTCCTCTTTTTTTTTTTTTTTTTTTTTTAAAAAGGCCTAGTCGGTAATGATTTTCAGTTAATTGCTCCCTTGTCCCCTGGATGACCTTGGTTAAAAAGACTGGTTGGGGGGCTTGGGGCGAAAACTTGTAAACGGAGCAAATGGAATGCAATATACTTTCCTTTTTTTTCTTAAATGGTACAGTCAATAAGTAATATAAAGTTCACGTCGTCATTCACGTCTCAAACTGTTCCCATCTTAAAACATAAATTGTGAAGGCATTATGGGTGGACGACTGGTTAGTGTATCTGCTTCATAGCTCTGAGGATCCGGGTTCAAATCCAGCCTCCCCTGTGTGCAGTTTACATGTTCGTGTGCTTGTGTGGGTTTTCTCAGGGTACTCCAGTTCCCTCCCACATCCCAAAAACATGCATGGTAGCTGAACTGACGACTCAAAATTACTTGTAGGTGTGAATGTGAGTGGAAATGGTTGTTTATTAATATGTGCTCAGTGACTGGCTGGTGACCAGTTCAGGGTGCCTCGCCCAAAAATAGCTCTCATAGGCTCCAGCATGCCCGCAACCCTAGTGAGGATAAGTGGCATGGAAAATGGATGGATTGCAGTAAAGAGGGTCCCAAAAGTCACGCTACAGTTCCATTTTTCTTCTTTGTTTCAGTTATCATTGGGACAGATGTGAGGCCATCAGAATTTGGCAGCTTATTATGATTTTATATTTTTGCAAGCCCATCATTCCCTTGCCAGCAGCTCACCAATTCACATTGAAGTGACATTGTAAAACTGCCACTAAACATGCCGTTTTTCTGTTAGCAACTGTATTTCAGCACCAGTTCAGTCCCATGGACCCCTTCCCATAAACTTTCCCCGGCTTTACGTCTACGCCCCATCTACAAGTTCTGGGTTTTCATCAGCGGTTATTGTGCCAAGCCTTATGCGGTTTGGTTTATCTACAAAAGATCCTGTTTTGAGAAGCTCGCCACGGTTAGCACTTTAGCTTTAAAACACTTTGCAGCAGTGTGATGGCATAAAGCTTCTCAAAGTCGAGTAAATTACAATAGGGAACAGAAAAAGGTTTTGCCAGCTGGTAATTTTGCAATATTATTCATATGTCAATTGGCGAGCTGTAGCCAAGGGAATAATATGCTTACAGAAAACTGCAAATCTATCAAATTTTAACGGCCACATGTCTGTTTGGATGATACCTGAGGTGAAAAATGAAAATAATGAAGTATATCATTACTTTTGAGACACTCTATTTAGACTTTTAGAACAAGGAGGAAAATGAAAGAAGTCTGTATTACATTTCTGTACAGTGAATATTATTTGTCTATACATTGACGCTATTGTGCTGAGCAGCCGGACCGGTCCTAATGTTGCAAAACGGTACCTGTACACACCTTTTTCTTTTGTCATCACTGGAAACCCTCACATGGTGACATCACAAAAACACAACACAGAAACACTGGAGACAAAGCTGAATTGCCAAGTGACAAGTGGTTATAGGTGCAGTCAACACAAGATGTCGACACACGTACGATAAAATGCTTGATCAACGGCAAAATAACAGCAGCAAAAAAGGTTTTCACAGCTATTATTCTGATGTGTCTGCAACCCCTGGAAAATCACAACACTCTTTTGACCATTTGTGAAATAATAATTAATAATGGCGATCATGCTGAAATTGCATATAATAATACAATGACATTATAAAGCTTTAGAATAATGAGATATGAGCTAAGGCAGTAATGAGCTTTTGTAGGTCGAAATATATATATATTTTTTTACCCTCATCTGTGTATCTAGGCAAACTTTATGAGTCTCAACCATCTCAACCATAAAAGTCATTTAAAAAGCATTAACAGATGCATTGAGACATGTTTAATTGTATTCAACTACTCTGGATTAAATCTCACTACTGTACTTCATTTGTTGCTATCAAAACAAGCAGATATGTATAGAAAATAACGAGCATTTAAAACTGCATACAAATCATTTAACAAAACTAAGTACAAGCTACTGTTCAACTAATACAGGACTATGCATATTATCAGGTCAGTAGCCTGTAAAATGCCTGCAAAGGCACAACAAGCATGGCACGGACCTGCAGTATACAGACGGCTGGCCAAGTGACTTGGCGCGAGTCAGTGTCAGACACAAGAATTACAATCCGCGCCCCACTGTGCTTTTTTATGCTCTCACGTTTGGACTTTCACTTGTGTGCCACCAACGATTTAAGGAGCAAACTGGCCACGAGTGCATCGCATCTCCCCCCTCCCCCCACCCCCACGCTTAAGCTCAGCTCAGGTGATAAAAGATAAAAAAAAAAGATGAAGGAAAAGAAAAATATTGTAGCAAGGTGCAGCCAAATGTACAAAGATGACAGATATTTTCAGTAAGAAAGGGGGACCAAAGTTTGTGCTCAGACAGGAGGTTACATTAAGCTTCTTGGACTTTGCCTCCTGAGCTCCTACTTACCTGCATTTTGTGTTGTTAAAAATAAAAAATAAAAGAATTAATGTTTTGGTATAGTAGTTGGAAGGATTTCCCATTTTGGTACAAAGTTAGAAGTAGTTGGTTTGATTGATTGCAGTGTGAATGTCACCTACGTGCTACATCTTGTTTGGATTCAGTGGCAGTGCAATGGTAACATGTTAGTGCCACATTTAATAAGGCAGGGGACTCGGGAGTCACCATGACGTTCTTGATCCTTGGAACATTTCTTAAAAATTGTCCCACAAAAGAGGTGACCCTGAACCCATCCGTGCATGTGAACAAGCGAGCCTTTCGGGGATGCTCCCTTCAAACCCAATCGTGACATGTAAGCTGTTCACCTGTGGAATGTTCCAAACAGGTGTTATTTGAGCCTTCCTTAACTTTACCACTCTTTTGTTGCCCCTGTCTGGGCTTTTGGGGAACATGTTACAGGCTTCAAATTCAAAATAAGTGAATATCTGCAAAACAACACACACACACACACACACACACACACACGCACACACACGTAATAAATCATAACACTGGATCAGTTTGAATTGGATTTTGAATATATGTAATTGAATTGAGATTGAAAATTATTGTCTAATCATTGTATTAGGTTTTTATTTACATTACACAACATTGAAACATGATTGGAATTGGGGTCCCAGGCTGAATTTGGGGTACAGTACCTCCCTGTTGGTTATCATCATTAGGGTCACGGGTGTTTTAATAATTCATTGCATAAATGAAGAGGATTGGTTTTGTAAGCGATAGCTGGTCACATTTTTATATTTCAGCGTATAGGACAATCAAAAATATGGATGGAGGCTAAAAATAATTGCCCCCCAAGAGACTGAGGTCTTGTCACAGTGACTGATGATTCTGTTTTTACTGCGCTTATAAAAGTTCCACATTTTGTCAATTCGTCTGAGCCTCGCCGTACTCGCCAGCCTTTGAGCGCTTCGTCGGCCTGGGGAGGGGGGGGGGGGGGCGCTTCAAAGTGGAGCAGGAGCCACGTGCACACCTCACACCTGACCGCTTGCATCGCATGCGCAGGAGTCCCGTGGATCATTTCCTCTCATTCGGAGATCCATCCGGTTCTCCCGTCCGGGCGCGTGACGTGAGCGTCAGGAGCAGGTAGCTTGGAGTTTGTGGGCGTGCGTGTCCATGCGTGTGCGCAGTAGCCGAGAAGGCAAGCGAGATCGAGAGGCGGGATTTTGCGCCCTCGTGGAGCTTTCCAGACGCAGACGAGCGAACCTGCACTTTACGCCTCCTCCTCCTCCTCCTCCTGAGCGGATTTGATGGATGTTTAAACGAGCGGATGGGATGCCAGTTTATAGCATCGTCGCAAAATTCCCCGACACGTCCGGTAAGT
This sequence comes from Syngnathoides biaculeatus, assembly GCF_019802595.1. Classification (NCBI taxonomy): domain Eukaryota; kingdom Metazoa; phylum Chordata; class Actinopteri; order Syngnathiformes; family Syngnathidae; genus Syngnathoides; species Syngnathoides biaculeatus. Next base: position 22,945,998 of record NC_084647.1, on the reverse strand, counting down.
TGCGCCGCCGCCGATTCGAGTTAGCGTTTATTGTGCGTGAGCGCGTATGCACGCGTACGTGCGTGGGGTGTCAGCGTATACCCGAGCGGCTGTGTGACACGAGGCGGCGTGTGCACCAGTTGATTCATGCCCCCCTAAAAAATAAATCAAAAACAAATCAAATAAAGGCCACGGGAGTTGACGACGTGCAACAGGAGTGGGAGCATGTGTGCTGCAGCTGAGTCGGATTGAACCACCCCACTTTGCGTGTTCTTTTAATTTAATTATTTGAATAAGTCTCTCTGCCCACAAAGTTTTCACCTATGTCATTTCAGGCTTTGGGGAAAGGTCAAATTTAGTAAACTGATATTTTTCAAATGATATATTCTGTGATATTGGAAGTTAATTGAGATGCACATAAGCTTTTTCTAGAGGGAATTGCATGTACAATGGGGAATGGCAAAGTGGCATTTTTATTACAAAGAGTACTTAAATGTTTGTGTATAAATTTAGATGTTTTGCCACCGATCATCATTGGTTGATTAAAATGTAAAAAAGTTAAATTAAGTATTACTAAAATTAACAATTTTCCCTGTATGTTATTATTATTTTTTTTTAATATAAGAAACATTACCATTAAACCAGGTGTTCTCAGGTTGAGGGCTCAAATTTGGCCTTCCTGTATAGAATTTGCAATTTAAGTGCATTTTCTCTGGGTTCGCCAGCTTCATTCCCCAAAACATCCATCTAGCCGTCCATTTTCCAAGCTGCTTATCCTCGCAAGGGTCACAAGCGTGCTGGAGCCTATCCCAGCTATCACCAGACAGTAGGCGGAGTGCGGAGTGAACTGGTTGCCAGCCAATGGCAGGGCACATGGAGACAGACAACAGTCGCACTCACAATCACACTTAAGGGTGATTTAGAGTTCTCGATTAATGCATGTTTCTGTGATGTGGGAGGAAACCGGAGTTCACAAAGAAAACCCACGCAGGGACGGGGAGAACATGCAAACTCCACACAGGCGGGGTGGGGATTTGAACCCCGGTCCTCAGAACTGCGAGGCCAATGTTCTCACCAGGTGTTCCACTGTGCTGCCGCCCAAAAACATGCGCATATTAAATGAATAGAAAACTCTTAATTGTTCTGAGGTTTGAATGTGAGTGTGAAGGGTTGTTTAAAGGTGACCAGGACCGATCTTTCCCCAAAGTCAGCCGGGACCCTAGACCCGAATGAAGTCCTCTAGAAAATGGATGCATTTAAAATGAGATTACATTTTATTTGTATGACAAAATTTTAAGTATCGCTGGCATTGGGCCAAATTGTACATTTGGCCAATATAACATCCATCTATCCATCGATTTTCTTTGCCACTTATCCTCATGAAGGTCGCGGGGAGTGCTGGAGCCTATCCCAGCTGTCAACAGGCAGGATGCGGGTTACACCCTGAACTGGTTGCCAGCCAATCGCAGGGCACACCAAGACATACAGCCGCACTCACAATCAGACCTAGGGGCAATTTAGAGTGTCCAATTAATGTTACGTCTTTTTAGGATGTGAAAGGAAAATTGAGTCCCCGGAGAAAACCCACGCAGCCACAGGGAGAACATGCAAACTCCGCACAGGTGGGGCCAGGATCAAACCCGGGTCATCCGAACTGTGAGGCCAACGCTTTACCATCTGATCCACCGTGCCGCCCCAATTTAATATTTTTTCCGGAAATTGATACTATTGATCTGTCTCCAGGCGTTTCTGTTAATTTTACAATGTATTTACCCATCGCAAGTACTCTTTCGTATGATGTCATGTTAACGGCTCATCAAACATAGCAATGTTTTTGATTCCTGAAATGTGATGCGTTTCCTCCTAACGCCAAAGACATTTTACGTTTTTCTCATTGCCCTGACTTGTTTTACAACTCAAATTTGGCGCTTGAGCGCCAAAGTTTGTGCATACCTGCCGTACAAGTGCTGTGCACGCACACTTAAAGAGTTACATATTTTCCATCTTTACTGCTTAATGCCTTGTGGAGATGTCAAATTTAGTTAACAGTTCAATGTTTTAAACGAGATACTGGAAAGTGCGAGGAGACACTTAAAGTTCCGGCAGAGCTGCTGTTCCAGTAGAAAATACTTATCAAAAAGGGCAGTGGGCATACCCAAACTGAGGTCCATGCACACTCTTGGGGGTGTACCCGAGATTAAAAGTGTAATGGCAAAATTTAGGCAATTTATTTTTCCTGGAGTGTCTTTTTCCTCATAAAACTAACATTCCAGTGCCTTCATGGGGTGTGCAAGATTAAAAGCGTTAGAAGGTGCGAGGACATATTAAAGGTTTTTATAGGGTGGCAGAGCTGCTATTTTAGTGGAAAGCACTTGTAGATTGAGGCAGTGGGGATCCTCTCACGCCCACAGCATGGGTTCCCAGCGCACACATGCTTGGGGGTGCGCCAGTGCCTGGATGGGTGAGGGCGAGATTAAAAGTGCAATGACTGCTTCATATCATCATCATCATAATCATCGTAAATTGCAATAACGCAATTAGCAACCAAGTGAACGATTGATTAGGACATCCGCCTCACAATTCTGACGACCCGGGTTCAAATCCGGCCTCCGCTGCGTGAAGTTTGCATGTTCTGCGCAAATTGAATATTTACAAATGATAAGTCATCAGGTGGAACAGTGGTTTAGCTGGGAAAGTGTTGGCCTCATAGTTCTGAGGAACCGGGTTCGATCCCGGACCCGCATGTGTGGAGGTTGCATGTTCTCCCCGTGCCTGCGTGGGTTTCCTACGGGCACTCTGGTTTCCTCCTACATTCCAAAAAAATGCATGAATTGGATACTCTGAATTGACGGTAGGTGTGATTGTGAGTGCATGTGCAACCAGTTCAGGGTGTACCCGCCTCCTGCCCGTTGACAGCTGGGATAGGCTCCAGCACTCCCCACGACCCTTGTGAGGATAAGCGGCAAAGAAAATGGATGGATGTCATCAGGCAGCACAGTGTGTGACTGCCTCACAATTCTGAGGACCTGGGTTCAAATCCCAGCACACTGATTGTGAGTGCTACTGATGTCTGTCTCTATGCACCCTGAGATTGTCTGGCGACCAGTTGAGGGTGTACCCTGACTCCTGACATCAGCAGGGATAGGCTCCAACACTCCTGCGACCCATGTGAGGATAAGCAGCTCAGATAATGGATGGATGAGTCATGATAAATGCACACTCAATATATATATATAAAAAAAAATGCATATCTCACCCCATAGGCCTGGTCTGGCGAATTGGCAAATTTGTTCCTTGTGCTATCACAAAAATGAGAATCCTCTGGCATATATGCCCCGCCACAGATGCACTGTCTACAAAAACAGAGCTCCAGGTGTTTACTAACAGCAGTCCTTTTTTTCTCGGTTGACCAAAATAATTACCTCAGTTTTGTTGTGGTTTTATTGAAGGACATTTTGGTTCTTCCGGATATTTATTAATTTTAGACAGACCTAACATCTCAACTGAACCGTCGTCATCTGGCAGCGCTGCTAAATTTGTGTCATCTGCCCAACCATTACAGTCAACATTAAAGTTTTGAAGAATTTGACCGAATGGGGGCAACGAATGGGGTGGCTTGCTCATTTCCAGCCTCTCAAAATATCATCACTTTTCTTATGGTCCATTTTCTCATTTGTGTTTCATTAAAACACAATCTATATATGTATATATATATCCATCCATTTTCTTAGCCGCTTATCCTCACAAGGGTCGCGGGAGTGCTGGCACCTGTGAACGGGCAGGATTCAGGGTACACCCTGAACTGGTTCCCAGCCAATCGCAGGGCACATAAAGACAAACAGCCGCACTCACAATCACACATAGGGGGCAATTTACGGTGTCCAATTAATGCTGTGCATGTCTTGGGGATGTGGGAGGAACCTGGAGTTCCCAGAGAAAATCTACGCAGGCACGGGGAGAACATGCAAACTCCAGTACTTTGTACTAAATATACTCCTTAAGATATATTTTGTACATGGAGCCTCAAAACCTGATTCAAGGTTGCAGTGTGCTGGCAGATGTACAGTGTTCAGTCGCTTGGTGTCCAGCGAAGTCACCAACAGTCAGAATTTTGCCACGTTCCACTCCAATTACATTCGTTCAGTGTGCAACAGGCCTTAAGGGATGTGAGGATTGATAAAAAGTGTTATAGTGCTGCAGAGATGCTCTTGAAATGGGAATTTCTTGAAGGATTGGGGCAGTGGCCAACCCCAACACCAAACTGATGCATACACTATTGGGGGTGTGCCAGTGGACTGATACAAGTACACAAATATTTAAAAAAAAAATTAAAATTACAGTACATTCATAGGGGGGCACAGGTTAAAAGTGTTCAGTAGTTTGAACGGTTTTATAGAACTGCAAAGATGCTATTCAGGTACACTTTTGAGATCCCCTTGAGCATAGAAGCCCAAATTTCGGTATTCCGCTCTTGGGAGCGTGCCACCTCCCTGATGCTTGCAATTAAACATATAATGACAGCATTTATGCCCCCCCCCCTACTCTCATGTGATATTTTCCTCCACAAAATTCATGTAACAGTGCTGGCATGAGGGTGCCCAAGATTAAAAGCTTTATGGGGTGTGAAACTAAATTAAATGTTTTGGAGGGCCACAGAGTTGCTGATGCCGAACAAATTCAGATGGAGCATTCGGCAGGTGTCGTCTTGAGCATGGATTCCCACACTGTGATACTGCTTTAGATCTGATTCAGTCTGTAATAATTAATAGACTTTACATCGATTTCATCGGCCTGATCGGAGTCGGTGGACAAAAGGCATTTTTTTCCTGAATGTCTGATTGATTTTAATGTCATAATTCATAGAGCTGATCAATGACGTTATCGATTATGGCGTCAGGTAGCTATTAAAAAAAAAGAAGAGCTCAAACTACGCAGAAACGAGCGTAAAAATTGAAACAGAAGAGGTAAAAATAATATTGTGGCGCATAAAATTATTATTGTGGGCATCTAAAAAAAAAACAAGGGGGCCTAAAATTAAAATGCTCGTTCACCTCTCACTTTGTTATTTTTCTCCTTGCTCACAATTCTTCACCGAGCTGCACTTGCTTCCAGTTTTATTAGGGATGATGTCACAGATTAAGACTCGACTAGATGATCACCGACTGCTACCTACATGGGCGCTGGCTTTAACAGAGCATTTTAAGACAGACTTTGCGCTACGTGTATCCGTGTCATCTGGAAAAAATCTGAGGCTTTAATCTGTCAACGAGCAAATATTAATGCATTTGTACAATGAATGAGATGCAAGATTCTCCTCCTGGCATAAATAGGTGAACAAAGATACATTATTTATTTTTTGAACAGTTAAGCACACAAGTATATGGCGTAAACGAAGAGGTCGTTTACAGTGAAGAAAATGAGTATTTGAACACCCTGCTATATTGCAAGTTCTATAGATGATATATATAGAATATATGATTTTTTTAATGATTTATTTGTGCGATACAGCTGCAAATATGTATTTGAACACCTGAGAAAATGAATGTTAATATTTGGTACAGTAGCCTTGGTTTGCAATTATAGAGGTCAAATGTTTCCTGTAGTTGTTCACCAGGTTTGCACACACAGCAGGAGGGATTTTGGCCCACTCCTCCACACATACCTTCTGATCTTGATCAGACAGGTTTCTGGGCTGTTGCTGAGAAACACGGAGTTTCAGCTCCCGCCAAAGATTTTCTATTGGGTTTAGGTCTGGAGACTGGCTAGGCCATGGCAGAACGTTGATATGCTTCTTGCGGAGCCACTCCTTGGTTTTCCTGGCTGTGTGCTTCGGGTCATTGTCATGTTGAAAGACTCAGCCACGACTCATCTTCAATGCTCTGACTGAGGGAAAGAGGTTGATATTTTGCATGGGGCTCCACTCCGATTGAGATTAATCGTCATGTTTAGCTTTGTCCATTTTTTTTTTCATTTTTTTTTTCTTTAGGATAAGCACTTTGATGAAAATTTCAGACCTCTTCTTGATTTCTAAGTGGGAGAACTTGCAATATAGCAGGGTGTTCAAATACTTATTTTCTTCACTGTAAATACTCATTCCTTCAACTTCTGATTGGACCGATTATATATATATATATATTTTTTTTTTTTTAAAGTCCCTGATTCGTCCCAAAAATCCTGACCATGTAAAGCCTTATCCTGAATATGCATTTCCCCATTTTTCATTCATTTGTCATGTATACTTAACCTTTGTGAAAAAGTCAAATATAGAATGAAGTTATATTATTCAACTGAGATGTTCGATCAAGTGGTACAATAACATAAAAGTTTTATAGAGCTTCAGAGCAGCTATTGGAAATTGCTTGTAGAATTGAACAATGGGCATCATCAACACCTACAATATAGATTCCCAAACTTTTAGGTACTTTTATTTAAAGAGTATTGTCAGTCTGGTAAAATATTTGGATAGTTACTGTAGATTATTTTTCCCATGTGCGTTTCTCATTTTAAAAAGTATCATTTTATCCTTACATTAACCTAACATTGTCCTTGGCCTTTAGTGTGTACACATCACCAATCAGCTTGTTTCAGAGTAGATGCAGCGGTAAGTTGGAATCCGACTAATACGTCCTTTGAGATATGAGCCGTTGATAGGGCGATTTTTTTTTTTTTTGGCAGTTAGTGAAGAAACTCCCACTCCCAGTTGAAGCTCACTGTCAAAATAAACATAAAACAAAACATAAATTACAGATTTTTACAACAGCCACAGTGCAAAGTTTAGTTTCACAAACAAAAATACCCTAGACAGTCAGTCACGATCAAAAATGTAATTGCGTTGGAACCCTTGTTCACATATCACATTCGTGTTGGCAAAGGCTATTCGAAGTATGCCATTGCCACTTCCTGTCCTTGCATGCATGTTGAAGCATTTTCATTTATTTTGGCAGGTCAGGTTAAACGTGGATTGTTTTGACAAGGTCATCGTGTATGCGAAAGTATTAAAATGATAATAAATCACATTATTGCTTGTTGTTCCTGTATAAAACTTCTCGACGGCATGTCTTTTATTGAAATATGACCTCTGTGTGTAACCCATTACACAATCACATCCCTCATCTTTACGGCTAAGTGTCTTGCTCGCCTCAACCGTAAATGTGAGGAGCCATTTGTTGAAGAGCTCTCCTTGGGATTTGAACCTGTGGTTGTTCTTTTGGTCACAAGATGCACTCTTGGCCCCATTTCCACAACCTCGTCTGTTTCTGACCTCCCTGCTTTAATTTAACCTACATTGCACCATGGCGTTCTTGGAGTCGACCATATATAGTCGACTCTTCTAATGCGACAAACCTTCGAAAAATGTTCCCATTACCGTTCCTTGGAGGATGTGATTCATATTAGTCAGCAGGCGCTAAAAGCCACATGTGCCATAGAAGGTGTTATTTAAAGTTAAACTAGGCCACATTCCTGTGCTTATTAGAACTCCTCAATTAAGTGCATGACATGTTCACGGCTCGCAATGATTTAGCCTGTAAAATGTGTGCGTGCGTGTGTATGTTGGGAGGGGTGTATGGGTATTTTTTAGGTGTCGTAATGAATGATGGCTTTAATTATGAAGGGGTTGCCGAGGTCCCACGAGACAAGGGGAGTGATTATGTTTTGGGTATTTTGGGAGGCACGGCCACAGAAAGAGAAACAGAGGGAACGTGGAAACTTTGGGGCCTCCTTAGATAAAACCATCGGCGTGATAAAATATAAACTGTATTGCCGTAAACTTTGCTGACCGGTCCTCTGTGGACTCACTTTGTTTTGCTTTCCTCCTCATTGATTGGTTATCTTCACCCTCTGTGCCTCATTAACATGATTAATTTTACCTTATTGTGGTTCAGTCCAGGATTCGTATGGTTGTTTTCACACACCTCCCAATTGGTGAATATCCTAGTAAGTTACGTTTGCTAAAGGTTTTAACCAGGACAATTTACTGTACATAAGCCACATTAATTGGAGACTCTAAATTGCCCCTAGGCCTGATTGTGAGTGTGGCTGTTTGTCTTTATGTGCCCTGCGATTGAGCTGGCAACCAGTTCACGGTGTACTCCGCCTCCTGCCCGTTGACAGCTGGGACAGGCTCCAGCACTCCCCGCGTCCCTTGTGAAGATAAGCGGGAAAGAAAATGGATGGATGGATAAGTCATCAGGCGGCACGGTGGGTGACTGCCTCACAATTCTGAGGACGTGGGTTCAAATCAAATGGATGGATGGATGGGTGTACATAAGCCCAATTACATTTTAGCAAAGGTTTTTGTTCAAATTTATGCTCTTAAAGTGAACCGAATTCACCTTACAATTACAGTAGTATATATGTTATCTTGTTGAGGTCCGTGTAAAAAAACAAAGTGTTCCAAATGATGTGACTAATGTTTGACGCTTGCCCCGTACCACCCAATAATAGTTTCAAATGACACACTGGCCTGTACAAACTTGGAAGCCCCTGATTTGATTAGTTCAGTATTCCTACTTTAGTAGTCTGTAATATGTACAAGCCAGACAGGACTTGTGCGTTTACAGCATCATCACATGAGATGTCAGCAAATGATGTGAGACTTCTGCTGGGTGAGCATCTAAAGGATGATCGGTGTTATGTCCTACTGTTTTTTTTTTCTGATGCCACTGCATGAATGAATTTTCAATCACATATCTGAAATGATTTCACCGAGGAACTGTTAATATGTAGCCGCATGTATGTAAGTGACTACCAGTGAAGTGGACAAACAAACGGCACACTTTAAGTGTTACATTTATGCCTCACCACACACTGAGAAACATCACTGAGTGTGATCGAAGTGGATGATCGCGGAAATAAAAAAATTACAGTTGGTGACTCTCACCTGCTTACCAAGCAATTGAGCACCCCCATTGACTGATGTGCTGCAATGGCAAAAATACAACCATGTATTACTGTAATTTCTTGAAAACAATGCAGAAATTTTTCCCAAAATATTTTCAAAAAGTTAATATATTTAGGTATGCATGAAAAAGTAAATATTACAATCACATTGTATAGTCATATACAGGAAGATAGCATGGTAAAAAGGTATACATATACATTTCAATATGATATTCGATGTCATATCTTACACATTTATATATATTACGGTAATGTGCGCCCCCAACTTGAGCACTCAGAGCTCCTCCGGGGAGCTTGCATTTTACGATTGTTAGCATAGCATGCCTGTTGCTACTGCACCAAAGATCAGAAACAACTGCCCATGACTATGTTTGAACTTAAACTAAGACAACAAATGTCGACTACAATGGCTAGTTGTGCAGATGCTTTTCAAAGAAATGTGTCATCACTCGTGCCGATGATGCCGCAAACCCAGAAGTCGCGCCGCAGTCCGAAACAACAATAACTGGCCTCAATGGCTTCAGGTCTGTATAAAAACGTGAGCTCAAACTATGTAATACGAGCGTCATGGGGACATTACAAAAAACAAACAAAATAAAAAAACGGGAGCACGCACACAATTGAAATGCTTGCTTTTTTAAAAAAATGTGCCCATTATGCTCGTTTCAGTGTATTTTGAGCTCACGTTGTTTTTATACCCACCTGACGCCATTGTGAAAGATGCTACAGATTGGAACCGAACGGAGGGGGAGAGGTTGCCCTGCGCAACCCAAACTCTTGGGATTAAAAAAACATTTCAAGTCATCAATGATGAGTTACACAGCGATGCACCAAAGGTAGCTACTATGGATCTTTTTCAGAGTGGAGATGAGTCAGATGCTTCTTTTGAAGGCTTGGCCAAGGATGTGTAATGTAGTGGATAAACTGCACTATGCACAAACGTTTTATGGATAAATATTTAATGCAGTGCTTAATAAACAATGTTAAAGACTTTGTATTTTTAAGACTGAAATATGTGTCAACAGTATAAATAAAATGTTGTGCCATCATTGAGCATTGATTTTAGTTGGTTGACGGATTTGGTTCTGACAATTACAGGGACTAGGACAAGCGTGGCCTGTCCCGAGATTATATTACCGCTACATCAGCATATGCACATTATTGTTAATGTTGAAAAACAATACAAGTACAAACCTAACCAAATATGTAAGTAATGGCAAATTGTTGGTGCGCATTGTACATTGGTGGAAGGGTTTTCCTGATTTTTATAGGTCCATTTTGGGGGTGGGCATTTTACTTCAGGAGGCATTATACTCGAGAAATGACGGTAGGTTTTGGGCCGCCACATACAATATCCCGTACTGCATTGTTTTATTACTGAACCACAAAAACATGGGGTGATTGTCAAGGAAGAAGTGGATACCCTCAAAGAAAGTGTGGATATTTTTGTGAGGCTGCGGGTTTTAATCAGTCACTCCATTCAGTAACTGCTGTACACTGCATTTCAGTAACAGCTTTGGTTGCTAGCCACAGGTAAACATGAAAAAAAAAAAAAAAAAAAAAAATATATATATATATATATATATATATATATATACATACACACTCTTAACCGATAATTCATATTTGGATCAAAGCAAAAGTAGTGGCTGACAGTTTGTCCCTCGTCAAAACTAGTTGCTTGACCTCGCACATGGCTCAGTTGGGATCAGCCGTGTTGTTTGTTGTGCGTCAGGCATAAGCCGTCTACTTATGGTAAGGAGGTTTGCTTTATTTTGTTTGCTTTGATTCAGACTGAACCAAATTACTTCACAAACAACTCAGTATGGGGAAGAGTCTTTTCATGAAATTGCAACAATTCTACAAGTCTACAGCTCAGAGTTGATCAGATTGTTTTCGACTTTGGAGGTTCCGATGTGTGCAGTTCCTATGTAAAAATACATTGGTGAGTTTGGGTGATGGTGATGTTGTTGAATGAGCGACGTGTTCTGATTGGCCCCTAACACCCATACCGTGCATGCCTCAGCCCAGTGTGAAGCCGTCGCCTTTAAACATGATTTAGTGCCTGTCCGAGTCCCGCTTGGTCTGTACACCACCTCCATCGTTGTCTTTCTCTCTGCACATTCCCTCACTGTGTCTTCACTGTTCTGTTGGTATAAACTTAATTCCATCTGCATTTCATTTCTTGGCATGCAATGAATCAGGATGGAGAGGCGGGAACAATGCGCGCTGATGCTGACATGTACACGCACACACTGTTTCACTACAGCTGCGGGACGCCTTGCTGTCACCGTTATGTGTTTTGCCTCCAGACGAGAAAATAAAGTCAAAAAGATCCGACGTCCTCATCCTCTCCCTCCTCCTGCACAGCCAGGCAGATTGCACAGGATGTTTGAATTCATTTCCTTGTTTGTCTCTTATTGAACACGAGCGCTTTTGAAAAAGGACGACGAGCTTTGCATGAAAAGCCTCCACTCGGTTGTGTGTGGAATGATCAAAAAAGTGGCTTCAAACTGTTTGATGTCACTCCCAGTAGAAGTGTACTGTCAAAGTAAAAAATAAAACCGAATTGGATGTTTTGCATTTAAACCCATCCATCCCTTATCTACCGCTTTTGCGGGTCAGGTCGCGGGGGAAGTTGCTTCAGCAGGGATACCCGGACTTCCCTTTCCCCATGTAGCTTTACTTTAGGAAAGCCCGTTTTTCTTCAAGCAAAACACTATTGATGAGTTATTAATAATCCCACACGCTCCTGCACTAGGATTGGCTGCTGTGTCCTGGCAGAACATGCTTGACTGGTTGCCAAGAGTAAAAAAAAAAACTGACTGAAGTTTGGCATTATTCGTTTTAATCGACGAACCCCACCCTCACCCCAATCCTGACCTTAACCCATCCTAAACTGCCTGACAACAAATGTCTTGGTTTTTATTTCATACAATTAAAATACACATTTTCATAGGTCAATTATTTATTTGCATCTGTGCAGCCTGGGGTTGTCATTGGGAGGGTTTGTCCAAGAAATTTTGAGTCCATTTTATTTCATCAATAGGCGATGGGAGATTGGCGTTGTCCAAAATTTTTTTTTAGGGTTGTGGGGCAAGCCCAGTGTTGTGTGTGTGGGGGGTTCACTAGCATTCCGTAGAACTGGGTCTGGTTCCTGGAACTAAAATGCTGAAAGTATCAGGAGGTCCTTGGTAAACAAAGGAGTTCCGTTTCTATTTGTAAATTCAAATGGTAGCACAGTACAGTAAATATTTGTATGAAAAACAGAATTGAGCTATGAATATGAAACAGTCAAATAAAAACCAGAAAGCATGACAGTCACTAAGTATACTTTCTCATCCCGTGCAAAATAGTTCATTGTGTTCCGTTTGTATCCTTCAAACCCGGTTGGGACAGTTGTAAAACTGAGTTTGACCGATGAGACCAATTATCTACACGGACGACAATGCTGACTTTACACCAGTCTGTAGTATAGTCGCTGATACATACAAAATAGGATTTGAAATTCATCTTTTGTGTTTGATGTACTGGGTTATGGAATTATACCGTAGTAGTCTGCCTGTATGTGTTTGTGTGAGTCTTTCTATTTGTTCAAAGGAAGCCAGGAGGCTTTGTCCTCTGGTTGTGTGCTGCTCTCATCTCAGTCAACACATGGAAAGACCCACGGTGTGCTCGTGACAACAGTTCGTGTATGTGTGTGTGCGGGGCAGCAGGCATTGCGAGAGTATGTGCGAGGGGGATTACAGATTAATTGTCTGCAGCGATACTTTCCTGCTTGTTCCACAAACTTTGCAAAGTTCTTACTTTGGCCCAGAGAAGAAAACAAAGCTGTTTATTGAGCAGCAGGAGGAATCCGTTGTTTTTACACCGCTTTCTTCATTCTTTGTGCCACGCGCGGCCAACAGTTACTGTGCCATCTTTAAAAGATTATTTTCATTCACTGTGCGTCATCTTTGAGCTAACGATTTTTGTGAATAAAAATGAAAGACGAAACAAAAGAAACTCAGTACCGTATTTGAACATTGAATGGTTGTAACTCTGTTTAGTTTTACGCTGAACCTCAACTGGAGTGTATATAAACGACTTTAAATGAGCAACATTCACTAATAGTCCTGGCTTCTATGTTAGCATCTAAGCAACCTGTAATTGTGATCCTGGAGGCTCTGCACGCTGTTACGCCATCTTGTGTGTCATAGAGGTCAGAGAACATGACTCGTTAGGTCGGTGGATTGGTCAGTCCTCTCTGTTGATTGATCGGTCTATACGTCGGTGCTTCAGAGTCAATTGATTATATGTGGGTGTTTTCTTCAGGTGATTCCATCCAGCTCCCAGCAGAAGGCGAAGTTCTGACCATGACCGACAACAACGCCCCCAAATCGGCTAAAAAGCCCCGCTGGACCTCTCTGGAGGTCGGTCTCATCGCTGTCGTCTCCTTGCTCTTCATCATTGTCGTGGCCCTCATCATCGTCTTTGCCACTCTGCAGACAGGTGAGTTTTCCTCCAATCCTAAACCTCCCGCCAGGCTCCCATTAGAAAACACCAAACTCCGTGTGCACGAACCTTCCCTTCGATGCAGTGCTTGAAGGAGCACACTGAAGAGGGGCGACACATCCTGCTGGGCAGAGGTCACTGTTAAAGCAGAGAACAAAAGTACTAGCACTGGTGCAGAACGCGGGAAGTTCACTGTGCAAAAGTCTCATGTCCCACTTGACTTTGAATGAATACGTCTCCGTGACGTTTCTTCACTAGAGCACAACAAAATAAACTGCTTCAGATCAGTGAAGGCCCTTTTGCCAAGTTTTTCAACAACTCTAGTAGCGAGCTGCACTGTATAATGGCGCCCATATTTGGTAACATGAGATTTGGTCAAAGGACTATAGCTATCTTACTAGTATTAACTTTACTAGTATTGTTGGGGCATTACAGTCGGATCCAAAATCCAATCTATTAAAATATAATAATAATCACTTTTCATTATTCATGAAATAATCATTAATAGATAATTATTTAATTATTATCCATCCATCCATTTTCTTGCTGGAGCCTATCCCACCTGTCAACGGGCAGGAGGCGGGGTACTCCCTGAATTGTTTGCCAGCCAACCTCAGGGCACATAAAGACAAACAGCTGCACTCAAAATCACACCTAGGAGCAATTTAGAGTGTCCAATTAATGTTGCATGTTTTTGGGATGTGGGAGGAAACTGGAGTGCGAACATGCAAACTCCACACAGGCAGGTCCGGGATGGAACCAGGGACCTCAGAACTGTCAGGCCAACACTTTACCAGCTGAGCCCACCGTTTGCATTTAATTATCAATTAAAGTATAATATTCCTTTCATATTTTGAATTAGTTTCTAGAGCACTTGTCCTCATTAGGTGGGCTACTCCCAACTGACTTTGGAGTGGTTACTAGCTAATTGGAGTGTAGTGTCCATTTTATGTGTATTTAGTCGACTTTTCTTTCAGTACACAGGTGAGCCTTTGCATGCCTATAACAGCGGACCTTGGGTTCAAGGGAGGGTCCACCTTGGGCTGGTCGGCCGTCAATCACGGGGCGCACATAGATAAACAACCATTCCCACTCACAGTAATACCTAAGTATCAATGTTAGCCTCAATGACGCCAAGATGTAAACTGCATACAGGAAAGTCGGATTCAGACCCAGACGAGGCAGACATGCCAACCACTAGTCCACTGTGCATCTTGTTACGTTATTTAAAATTTAGTTGGTTATATATTGCAATGAAAAGTACTCTAACTTGAGCTGCAATCACCACAATGTACACACGCTTAGTGACAGTAATGGTGTTGTGATAATGACAAACAATGTTTTATTTGTAAATCTATATGAGGATTGCTGTCCTTAATTGGAATATTGAAAACAGTATTTATACACTATTATTAGCGCGAGAGAAGGATATACAATTTTCCAACATGTTAAAATTAAAAACACAAACAAAATGCTTAAACAATCCATAAGAATAAATAAGAATTATATAAAAATACATTTATTTTTAAATAAAACTCATTATGCTGTAAAATGGCAGTATTTCAAGTTCCCTCTCACCTTAAAAAGGGAAAATACTCCAATAATTGCAAAGTAGTGCAATGTTTAGATTTCCTGTATTTTTATGTACTGTATTTCAAACTGTTCATGTGAATACATATATTGTGCATAATCTTTCATGTTGGGCAAGCAAAAGATGTCTTGTTGAGTGTGCACATTTCGAGGTCATGAAAGTGTGTGAAATTACAGTCTCTGGAAGAGGAAAGGGATGTGAATTCATATTTTGACATCTTGACAGCAAATATTTACAATGAATTGTTTTTGTGTTTCCCCGCAGACGAAATCTGCACTACGGCTGACTGCACTCGTTCGGGTAAGTCATTTGTCTTAATTTTCTCTCATTTCTGGACTTTTATCCCTTCAATATCGTACATGAGGTGAGAAACCGAAACACAGCAGATGTCTGCTCATCTGAAATATACAACTTTATCTTGACAAATACACGACTGGTGCTTCAAATTGTGGAAGCGTTTCTGTGCATCAAAGTCCTACTTCTGCAACATTTGTTGGACACTCCTATGAAGCGGGAACTCCCGACTAAACAAATCCACATGCAACGCAGCCAACAACAAAATGATCTTCACCATGTGTGCGTGTTTTATTAGTTTATTTGTGTCTGATGGGCAAAAAAGGGTAGTTTGTTTTCAAGTGGACCTGTGTATATGTATGTTATTCACTGTACCAGCAGAGCGTGAAACATTGTGTTTGTGTGCCAGGCGGTAAAAAGAAAGGCTGGTGGTCCACATCCCTGAGTCCTCCGGTCTAACCCTCAAGACAAATATCGGGCAGCCCTGTTAGATGACGAGGAGGAAGGCTCCTTCCTCTTGTCTCCTTTTTGTCTTGCCCGCACACGACTCTTGCCAACAACAAAAGAGGCAAAAGCTTGACTGACTCCAGAAGAGAAAACAAATCCACCGTATTTACCCTGCTGAACGCTGTTTATTTAGCACGAACTCTTCAAATACATTCAAGTGCCTCACGTTTAGGGGAAAATGTTTAATCCTCAGCGCGAGCACAATTTGTGAAGATTCACATCCATCTGCTTTCGAAAAGACCTTCATCAGTGATGCGCATTAGCTTCATGATAATTTGGTGAAAGAGATATTTAATGTAGTTAAAGTCTTAACATGTGGGAATTAAAAATGCATGATGCTGAATTAGAACGTTTTTTCCCCCAAAAAGTTTTTTTTAGCACCATTGAAGACCTTGAGACACCAGAGAATTGATTAGGATCGGTAAGGATTTTCTGCCATATTTAAGGCATTTACTTTGAAAAGGAAAACCTTTACTTTTTGGGTTGAAAAATGCCTGCATGTTTCTCATTTGCAGAGATTTCTTCCTGAAATTTGACATGTTAGAATTAATGATTTCATCTGGTTGAGCCATCCCTTTCCTGATCATCCTGAGAGCAAATTAACCGTCAGATTTTCATCACACTTGGCCGTAGAAACATGGACATAGAAGAGTTTGAACTCTGTAGCTTACAAAAACAGTTGCAAGAAGGACCATCAACAGTCTTTCAAACTTAGTTTGTAGTCCCACAACATGTTGAAATGTAGTTACCTGCACAGTATGAAAGATACAGTAATCTTTACGATGAATGTACGTGTAACGATTCCTTTGACGAACGATTCTATTCATATCACGATTCATGATTGCTGATTAGATCCTTGGATGGCATTGGTTCATTTAGAATGATTCGATCTGAAACAATTCATTGGCTGGAAATGAATTCAATAAGTTTTTAACCCAAAATTAATCCAGTATGACCGTGAAATAAATACTTGAATACTGGACAGTCCAAGATCTTGGATGGTTGTTGTTTTTTTTGTTACAGAATTGGGTAAAAACTAATTATCATCATTAAATATGAGGAGTTTCCTGGTGTACTGTACTGCCATCCACCAGACAAACACACAAACACACACACACACACACACACACACACACACACACACACACACACACACATACACATGCACATACACATGCATTCACATACACTTGCACATACACATGCACATGCACATGCACATGCACACACACACATACACATGCACATACAGATTCACTTACACATATATACTGTGGAACCTCGTCCAACCACTTGGGGCACTACGGAAAGCAGTGACTAGATTTGGTCAGGAGAAAAGGAAACAAAAAAGAGACGAATTAGAAATTAGCCTTGAGATTGCTAACTGCTGTACACTAAGTGAAAAATACCCATCCATCCAGCTCCATAGGAAGCCTTCCATGCTTAAATCCAGTGTTATTTTCAGCTATTGATACAATCAAATGATTACCTTATAAAATTATTCAAATCAGTACATTTACCCAGTAAAGTTCAAGAAAATTGGGTCAAATTACTATTTGATTTAAGCAACTCAGAAGTCAAGTCATACAATCTTGCTCTGTAACAACATTTATGTACACATATAACGATTTATTCATAATGAAAAGAGTCACTCTAGTTATTCTCTACTTTATCTCAACTACATCCTCCTCGGCTGACACTGACAGAAGTGGTACTGCTGCTGACTCTTGTCATTGTCAGTCACACACGATCAGTATCATCTTGAAAAAGGTAAAAACGTTTTGTAGTTTTGATATAAATTGTTTGTTTTCCTCTCGCCTTCTCCTCTCCTCTCCTCCCACTCACAACCAAGTTTGTCTGCTGCAAGTTTGCACATGCAGGGAAGAAGATGGACTAGTCTTTTAAACGAGGAGAGAGGCGGTGGCAGCAGCAATCAATAATCACACTATATTAAGCATTTTGGTGTGATTTTAAGGAACAATTAGAAAGATGGAAAGATGGAGACACACACTGACAGGGAGAGAAATGAAGATTAGTCAAACAGAATATATGTACATGCATGTGAGGGGCGCAGGAGGAAGAGTGAAGCTCCAGGGAGAAGAGATAGCGAGGGTGGACGACTTCAAATATTTAGGGTCAACAATATAGAGCAATGGAGAGTGTGGTAAGGAAGTGAAGAAAGTCCAAGCGGGGTGGAACAGTTGGCGGAAGGTGTCTGGTGTTCTATGTGACAGAAGAGTCTCCGGTAGGATGAAGGGCAAAGTTTATAAAACAGTGGTGAGGCCGGCCATGATGTACGGTTTAGAGAAGCTGGCACTGAAGAAGCAACAGGAAGCAGAACTGGAGGTAGCAGAAATGTAGATGCTGAGGTCGGACCCAAATGCAGGAGTCAGGAGACACAGAGGTAAATCGGGAAAAACGTTGATTATTCCAAAGTCAGGGATCGGACAGACAGTCAGGTGCAGCAGCACTAGTCAGGACGTCGGGCGTAGAGAGCAGGTCAGCGGGCAGGCAGGAGTCGGTACACGGGAGATCGATCAAGGCAGGCATGAGTATCAAAGGAGTCAGGCTTACGGGGTCGGTCGGAGAACAGGCGGAGGTCGGTACACACAGGTTCACGATCGTAGATATGGGAGTGCAGGAACGGGGCATGAGTTGCAATTGATCTGGCGCTGGACCAGTCGTCCCCATGGTCCTATATACACCGGGCCAATCAGCCAGCATGAGGCGCAGGTCTGCGCCTCCCAATCAGCGCAGCCGCGCGGGAACCTGCACAGCCAGGGCTGGACCAGCAGGACCATGACAGGTTCTCGCTTGAAGTGAACAGCTTGGATTGGATTAGAAACGATCTTATTAGAGGGACAGCCAAAGTTGGATGTTTTGGAGACAAGGTTAGAGAGAGCAGACTTCGATGGTTTGGACATGTTCAGAGATGAGAGAGTGAGTATATTGGTAGAAGGGTGCTAAGGATGGAGCTGCCAGGCAAAAGAGCGAGAGGAAGACCAAAGAAAAGGTTGATGGATGTTGTGAGGGAGGACATGAGGACTGTGGGTGTTAGAGAGGAGGATGCACAAGATAGGCTTGGATGGAAAAAGATGTCACGCTGTGGCGACCCCTATCGGGACAAGCCGAAAGGAAAAGAAGAAAAAGCTCTGATTTTAAGGATGAAAATCAATATTGAAACAATAATATTTGCTTCAGATCAAAGAAAACTTTATCAATCGTTTATGAGCTATTTGAGCCCCTTGAAAATCTCACCGCCCCAGGCATTTGTCTGTGTTTGCCTAATCGTAAGTCCAGCCATATTTCTTGTCAAAATCAAGTGAAAACATAGTCAAGTAGATTTTCCGCCAAGTCTAAAGTCATAAAATTGGTCACCCATGTCCGACTCAAGTCAACTTGTGTGAGAGAAGTACCCGACCTCTTTTAGAACGAATTGTACATTTTATTTCCTCTTTCCTATAGCAAAACCACATTAGGGGCATTGGAAAGGAAACTGTCATTAGATTGTGCATATGCTGTGGCTGTTGAGGTTGTGTTCTGTCAAACTGAGTATTTTCTCTCATTTTCATGATTGACTGATTCATACATTTTCTCCCTGTCCTGGATGCAGCGGCTCGCCTGATTGAAAACATGGATGCCAGTCTGGATCCTTGTGACAACTTCTACCAATACGCCTGCGGAGGGTGGCTCAAAAAGAACATTATCCCAGAGACCAGCCCGAGATACAGTACCTTTGCTGTCCTGCGAGATGAACTGACAGTTGTCCTCAAAGGTCAGCATCTCGCACTGACGCGCACATTTTCCTAAACTTGGCTATAATATCAAATGGGATGCTTTTCTTGGCCATTTTATGCATGTTTTCTATAGAACTCTCCCCCACACAACATACAAGCCTTTGGAACCAACCGAAAAGCTTTGGTTTTGGAAATATTCATGTTTGTAACTTTTTTTAACAGCGAAAAACAGCCTTTCAGAGCATGCTGCGCATTTTTCGGTCATAAATGCCAGAATACAAATCATGAAGCTACCTAAGCTAAGTCACCAATTCCTTTAGAGAACATTCAGTTTGAAGCTTCACAAGGTATTTTTGATCCATTGCTAGGTGTAGGAACAGAATGATGAAGAGGACTCTTTCAATGCCAATTCCCAGTGAACAAGCAAATTCATTTTTCCATTCATTGGATCAAAAACTCGTTGCTGTTCTGTTCCTTGTTAGAGAACAACAACTGAAGAACTGACACATTAAGTTGGAAAGGTAGAGAGCTCAATCTTTGCGGCACAGTTTCATTTTTTCCTGAAATTATACCTGAAAGCTAAATATCCCTAACTTCTCGTGAGTACGGAGTG
The DNA here is from genome assembly GCF_019802595.1 of Syngnathoides biaculeatus. Classification (NCBI taxonomy): domain Eukaryota; kingdom Metazoa; phylum Chordata; class Actinopteri; order Syngnathiformes; family Syngnathidae; genus Syngnathoides; species Syngnathoides biaculeatus. The sequence goes on along the minus strand of NC_084647.1, from coordinate 22,925,882 downwards.
TCTGTCATGTGAAATGCACTTGGATATGGAAAATCAGACGTCAGCATTAAATTGAAATGGGGTACTTGGACCTGGAGTGTAAATCAAGCCTTTATCAACCAGTTCCAAAATGGTCTGCTGGTGGTGTCATATCATCAGGCTCCAAGCTAAGTCACATATGGCATTCTAACATAAATAAGGAAAAGTGGATGAGAGTCATTCTGTAACTAAAGTGGACGTTAATTCGGGTTTGACACTCCGGAGGTGTCACAGATGCCGGCAGATTTTGGCTGAGTGCGGTCGGAAGGCTCCACCACAGGCTGCATCAGCGCGTGCCTTTAGCAGCGCAACCGATACAAGCAAGCTTGTGTTACATTCTTTCTCACCTTATGACGTGCAGTACTTGTAAGTGAGATGGTCGTTCCAGCAGTATCGAGGTCACCGCTGTCAATTTGCAGTCGGTGTGGAGCCAAGTGTCTGAAGGACTATATTTTTCTTACTGAAGCTGGATGTACACTGCCAATCTGATTCCTTTCTCGCTGCGAAATTTGGACATAGATCAAAACACACACAATCAACAAAAGTGTTTTCCTTTGTCGCTACACTTGTTTTTAGTGATAACATTCCAAATCCACAAGTGGCGAAAATATCATTTAAAGTTAAGTTCAATTTCACTCTTATGTGACAATAAGTAATCAGTCTCAAGAGAAATGTCTCTTTTTCATTTCTGCTGACCCTCATACATAATCAAAGTCGAGTATACAATTTTTCATTTTTAGGCTTGAGTCCGAGCTTGTCGCAGCAACATGCAACGAGCCTTGTGCTTGCATGAAAATCAGGATACACCAGCGTTTGCACACCCACTGCAGATTCATCCATGAAAATAGAGCCCCTTGTCTTCATCTCGTTTGGTTTTGACAATCGTGCAGCGTGAGTGTTTCAGTTGTTAGCTTTGGCTTTCTGTCGTAGGCAATGAACTGGTGCTGGAGAACTTGTAATTTAAGACGATATAGTCTGCATAAGGCGAAAGGACAAGGCAAAACATGTCTCACTGCACTTAATCCGTGCAATCTGGACAGCCTTAAGTGAGATAGATTATTAAAAGCACAAATGTAGTATTGGCATATGAGTATTTTACAGATTGGATGATTAGATCTAAGAATAAACATCCTTATTAAAATTGTATGGTGGAGTTGGGGGTAATCACTTCTACAGACGTAATTCTCTCTATTTGTCAGTGAAGACTTCAGTAGAACCGAAAGTCGAACTAAATTTTCTAGAAAAGTACGACTCTAAACTCATGTGAAGGATAGGAATCTGTTGTCCAAGACTTCTAGTAACTAATGAAATCCAAAAGTGTGCTTTTCGGGCCATTTTAATTAGTATTTTTGGTGTTAAAATAGAAATTGAACTTGTTCCAACCTACGAAAGCATTAGAATACTGTAAGTGAGTCTAGCTGAAACCGATACATCACCGCAGATAGTTCGTCGATTCACCTGTCGATCTCCTGCTCCATTCGTCTTGCAATCATGAACTAAACCCTGATATAATTTAACTCCTCCACTTGAGGCGGGTTTTCGTCTGACCCAGAGAGGGCGTGCCATCCTTTTATGAGTGAGTACAATGACTTTAAATTTGGAAGTGCTCATTTTCGTCACAGCCGCTTCACACTCGGCTAGAAACAGCTCCAGTATTGAGTTGAAGATCATAACTTAATGAAGCCATCAGAACCACATCATCTGTAAAAAGGAGCAATGCGATACTGATGTCATCAAACTGGACCCCCTGAGGACCCCAGCTGTGGCTAGAAATTCTGCCCATAAAAGATACTGGATGTACAAAATCAGCATTGGCAATATGGTATCCCATACACCCAGAACACTTAGACCAGGTCTTCCCAAGGGACATGGTTGAACGCATTTTCCAAGTCCACAAAACACATGTAGACTGGTTGGGAGAATGGCAGTGCACTCTCGAGGACCCTGCTGAGGTTTTAGAGCTGGCTTACTGTTCCATGACTAGGATAAAATATACATGCCTGAATATGAGACTGGATTTTCTGAAAGACCCTCCTCTCCAGAACCGTTGAATAGACCTTATTTACAAGGGTGAGGAATGTGATCTCTCTTTGTAAAAAGGGAGACCAACACCTCAGTCTGAGCCCCTTTCCCCAATGTCCATGTGATGTCATAGAGGTGTTTCAAACAGGACAGGCACTCAATATACAGGCTTTAGGACATCAGGGCGGATCTCATAACACCCTGCCACAGAGGACCTCTGAAACCACCACGGTGACCTCAACCCCAGAGATAAAGAACCCACCCCCAGTCCCCAGACTCTATTTCCTCATAGGGAGGTGTGCCGGTGAAATTGATCTCTTCGAAGTATGTGGCCCACTGATCCACAATTTCTAGAATTGAGGTTACCAGTCCGCTGTCCACTATACATAGTGTTGACTGCTTCCCTATTCTGAGAAGCCAGATGGTGGAAAAAATTTCCTTGAGGCCGTCTGGAAGTCGTTCTCCATGGTCTCACTTAACTCCTCTAGCGTCCGAGTTTTTGCCTCAGCGACCACCAAATCTTCATTCCACTTGGGCAGCTGTTACCCACCAGCTGCCTCCTGTCCCCCACAGGCCAAAAAGCCTGATAGGGCTCCTTCTTCAGCTCAACGGTATTCCTTATCGCTCCAACGGGTTTGGGGATTGCTGCCATGACAGGCACCGCTAACATTACACCATTAATTAGTGAACATTAATTGGCATTTTCTTTTTTCTTTTTTTTTTGAGGAAAGATGATTAGAGACAGGAGTGCTTTGAGTTAAGAGTGTGGTTACAGAACAGATCAAATTCATATCCGAAGTGGCCTCTATTTTATTGTTATTACTTTCAAGTTTGCCATTTAGTTCTGCAGCTCAACGTAACATTTGTATGGAGTTCACAGACATTAATGCATAGAGTTTTAGTGCTCATAGTTTTTCCCCAAAGGGTGCTTTTAGAAGTAAGTGTCCATAATGATGATTTATAAAGTGTGTCATTACTAAAGTGCTCAATTGAAATTCTGGCTTCTCCGTCACTTATCTGCCGTTGGATAGGATGTAACAGCTCAAAAGGGCAGTCTGTCTAGTGTAGTAAAAGTGTACAAATGGTGTACATTAACTTGTTTCCCTTTTTTTTTTTCATAGCAAACGAACAATCTGTTGTCCTTTCCCGCATGGCTGCCTTAACACCCATAAAATCACACAAATACGGGGGGTGGCGAGTTGGAATGAAAATAAACATTGCTCAACACGGGTCTCATTCTAGCAATCTCTTTGTGTTGTGCATTCACGCACGTGGCCTGCCTTAAATTGCCGTCTTTTCATATTTGCATTCAGCTTTTACATAAATAATCCCATGGGGGTAAAAAAAGGAACCAGACCAGTGAACTGAAGTCCTTCCTGCACTTTCAATGTATTGTATTTCTAGCGTACATGGAGCTCACATCACAAGCATCATTCCGTCACGCTGTCAGCTTCACCAGATATGATCTATACACATTTTCATGATTAATTTTGTGTCAAAGTTGGCGAACTATTACTGTTTTGTCAAATTCTGCCATGTCCGTCAACAAATCCAGGATTCCCTGATGGAAGCTTTCACCAATGAATGATTTAAGAAGCCGTTGTTGCTAAATTCATCAGCAATTATGATGGTCACCCTTTTTGCTTTCCAAATAGTGGGCAGACTTTGTGCCACTGCTTTACTTGCCAAATAGAGAGCAGACTTTGTGCCACGGCTTTGTTCATTTAATGGGCGTAAATTATAAATTATTTATGCCTTACACTTTTTTGGCTGTAGGAATGGACATTTGACAGAATGGCTAACTGTAAACTGTCACACACAAGCAGTTACAAATAATTTATTATTGCTTTATGAATAATTCACTGCATAATTACTAACAGATTAATCATTAAAAGCTCATAATTAGTGTGCCTTTATTGTAGGATATAATCACCATAAAATTCCCAATGTAATTTGATCTTGCCAAATAGCATGAGTAAATTTACTGTTGAAAAATGTTTAGGATTAGAATATCATTATCAACAATAAATACACCATCATAAGTCTTATTGCCATAAGGACACATTTATTTTACAAGATAATAAATTGAAGTGTCAGTGTAGTTTGAGCTTGCCCACTAGTGAGACGATCCATCCATCAATTCACTCCTTGAAAGTTCATCCTCACCAGGGTTGTGGGTGTGCTGGCCTATCGCGGCTGATTTAGGGCGAGTGCTGGGGTACATCCACACCTGGGTATAATTTAGAGTCTTCGAGTAACCTACCATGCAGCTTTTAGGAAATGTGCGAGGAAACCAGAATAAAGAGAACCCATGCAGGCATGGGAAGAATGCTCTACACTTGAGGGGTGGTTTTAAACCCGGTGCCTCAGAATTGTGAGGATGTACTCACTAGTTGATTGAGACTTGATTCATTGTTGGAAAAAAATAATAATAAAAATGTAGATTTTTTTAAAAAAGGAAAGTATCATTATTTATATATTATTATTTCATAGTTCATAGTTGATAACATCATTATTAACAAATGTTTATTAGCTCACTCATTGGTACTAAAATAGTTTGTGCTTGCCAAATGTTGAGTCCACATACATTATTTACAAATTATTTATAAATGTTTTTTATTGATTTATAATTAATGATAACACCAAGATTAATAATAGAGTCTAATGCCATGGTGAATAATTTAGTTCCTAAGCAAGTAAGCTTCGATTGTAGACTAGATAAGCACAGTATCAAAGTAGTGTGCAGAATAGGGAAGCAGTCAAATACTGAGCCTGCATCCACTGTTGAATATGTTGGTAAATTAATAAATAATTTTTTTTATGTGTTATACTTAATCATACCATTGTTAAAAATAAACATTTTATTAGCACACCCTCATTCCATCATTATGTAGTGTAGTTTTTTTTGGGACAATAAGTAAGACACTAAGGCAAACCATCACACTAAGGCAAACCATCTGAGAACATAGGTCCAGTGTCTAAAGAGTTGGATCTTGCTAAATGGTTGCTGTTGAGTAGTTTGTGTGTATATATATATATATATATATATATATATATATATTTGACAATATTCAAATCGTTTAAAAAGCCCATTCCTATTAAACAAACAACCAGGTGTTTTTTAAATACTTGTGAATGGATTACAACATAATTTATTTCATTTACATCTCCGTTTTGAAGTCTGCCAGCGCACCATTTCCTATTAGTCAGATTCCCCCTTTGTGCAGTGGTTCTTAGAGGAACACCTGGACAGTTGAGACCTGGAGGCTGCACAACAATAAGGTGTTTTGCTTGTAAATGCTTGGCATTGTTATTCCCCGCATGTTAAAAGGCCAGCAATGACTTAGGCTGGAGGCACCGTGACAGTTAAACTAGCAGTGTGTGGCCATTAAGTAGAGAAGTGGAAAATGTAACAGGCGCTGTGATGGAGGGACACTTTCAAATTTGTCAGCTGAAAAACTCAGTCCTTTTCATCTTCGCTTTACGCCACAGTGGCATTGTGCAGCCTTTAAGGAGACACATTGTGGAAAATTAACTTTTTAATTGCTTGCAAAGGGACCCCTAAAAATCTTTAGAACTGCCTTTTAGTGAGTTTAAACAGTAAATATACCACAAACTATGTTCCCAAAATGCTTATTAATATCATTTCTAACGCATCTTGAAACATTACCCTAAAAAATAAATGGCTTGTAGATGTTTTTAGTTTAAAAAAAAAAAATGCATCAGAAGCACATGTACTACATTCAAATGGGGAAAAGACTAACATCTACTGTCAACCCAGATTATGAGCTCTATTTTGTAGATGGCACATCCGCGCTGGGGCGCCAATTCTGTTAGATTTTGACTTTAGCGTAAGTGCATGGCTTACGTACATGTTTGCTAATGTTGGTGACCAGTCTGCACCAAGTTGGGTGTTCCAGTGCAGCAAGAGTATATCCATACACATGCACCTGACAGTTTGACATTTGATGGCAGTCTAAACTTACATCTCAGACCATATCCATATTTTCCCAGAGCTGGTTTCACGCAATTTTGGTGAATTTGATCGGTGCACTGGCATGTCAGCGGACACATTGTTTTCAAGTCACCATCGGTTATCACCAGGTCGTTCTGTATTTAATAAACGTACATACGTTGTCTGCCAAGAGCAGTGACAATGCTCTACTCTTGCTTGGATCGCTCTGATGAAGCCTCATATTCATCATACACTATGTCCCTGTCGAGATTGTCATCCCGTCACATTTAAAGGGAAGGAGAGGAGCCACTTTAGTGGCAAATGAGGTAAACTGGCTGTAAACACACCCAGAGTGGTGCAGACTGTCTACTGTCACATCCGCCAGTCTGCGCAGTTCTACGAAATGACCAACACTAGTCAAACCCGCCCCTGGTGCACATTTGGCCTGCCTCCCATACCGGATTCACGCCTTTTACAAAAATAGGGCCCGATATGTTCCTAAGAGACCAACAAATCAATCAGTCAATCAAGACCTCAACCACAGAGATTCTCTTTACTATTTACATCTCTTTAAAATTGTTCCCTCATCCATGGAGGTTGAAAAAGTAAAAAGCCCATTTTGACAAAGAAAGTAATAAAGTGAAAAATGTTCAAGTAAATGACAGAAACATACAAAAAACAAGTTAGAGTACAACAATAACGTGCTTCCCACCATGGCAGACATACGGTATCATGAAGTTTGGAAACTGTCAAATTCTGGAAAAAAATGCATACTATGTTTGTTTTAGAGTGAGGTATGAAAGTGAACGTCATCCTTTGTTTATTCGATGTCAAGCTCAAGGCCTTGTGACTATCTCCGGACCGCCGCTTTATTGAACAAGGTCCGCCAAAGTCTGCAAATAATGTCATGTTGATGCTGAAAAATCATGCTTTTGCGGCATTTTTGGGTGGTCATATATAACCTTCCCCTGTGCTCGCATCCTTTCCGCCAACACTGTACTGGCGAGAATACAGGACATTTTATAACTCTACGAATACTCCCAAATCAATGTTTTCCTTTTCCCTGTGAATACAAAACAGCGACAGGCGAGTTGGAGAAAATGCACACTTCAGGCATCAGACACCATATCACCTTGACACCCAGGTAGACATTTTTCCCGACTCTACATACAATTTCTTCTGACAGTCACAACACACAACGTCGTAGGTTTACGGATGATGGAAAATTAGGGTTCAATGATAATTGCCTGGGACATAAACTATTCATGCTGTGATGCAGCTCATGCACTTTGATGAGCTGTTGCACTGACTTATTACAGACATTTTAAGTCAGGAAGAACAGCAACTACATTTTTCCCCCTCGTACAATTTAAAGCAACTGCTAGGTTTGTTAATAGCTTGTCTGCTTTTGACAAAATACCCCGAGGATCAAAAATTATATACTTCTTCAACGCGGTTGTGTATCAAATCATCTGTCCCCATTGAAACGAATGGAAATCTTTTCCATCCTCCAAGAAACAACTAAACATGTAGTTTTTAAATGAGAAAAATGTCACTATAATATTCCACTTTATAAAAACATACTGCTCTGAACACTCTGGTTTCCTCCCACACCCCAAAAACATGCATGGCAGGTTAAGTAAAGACTCTAAATTGCCCATAGGTGTGAATGTGAGTGCAAATGGTTGCTTGTTTATATTAGCCCCACGATTGGCTGGCAACCAGTTGTCAGGATGTACCCCGCTTCATGCTTGACGAAAGTTGGGATAGGCTCCAGCACGCCTGCAATCCTTTGTGAGGATAAGCAGTAAAGAAAATGGATGCACTGAAAACATGTACTGTGTATGTATTATAGATCTGAAAAGAAATCAACGTTTTATTGTCACAATTTCATTCAATGCACATTGCACTGCTCATTCTGGATAGGCTCTACATGGAGACAGTCTCCGGTTTTCACTACACAAGTAATAGTAGCCTTTCTTTGCAGATGATAAAGATTATATGCCTGGCGGTAATTTTATGTTGTCAGTCTGTACATGTTTTTTGTGTTCAAATAAGTTAAAACATGGCTATATGGATGCTAACCAGTAGCTCTTGTGGCTAATGTTTTAGCCTTTCGAGGTTATCTCGGTTATGTGGTTGTTTTAAATACGTGTCTAATTCTCTTTTTTATGTTTAGTTTGACAACAAAACTCTACTGTGAGGGGCATTGAAGAGTTTGGAACTTCTTTTTTGAAGAACTGTTCACCATCTTCTAAATTGCTACTTGATTTAAAGCGAGTTGAGCAACTGCCCCCATGCAGGGCTCGTACTTCCAGTTTGTGCTCCCAAGTCAAAGCTAGATATTGTCCGAACGACTGCTTGTAACTAAAAAAAAACCTTCGTCAAGTCATATCTCAGGGTACCACTGGATGTGAATCCAACAAAATTAAAGGCAGCTCCTCTTACCTTTTCACTTTGACATGACAGCACTGTGTCACATGCCCTCCTCCTTGTCATTTTCAAGTTTATTTCCCGTTTATTCATGCCGTAGTAAATTTGTCGCTCTAAAAGGGCAGCAAAACTCAGGTTTAAGTTTGAGGTTAATCCCAATAGTAAGCCATCCTTAAATGCTTTGCTTCAAGCAGACAGGATGGCTCAAATAAAAGCACGCACATAACGATGAGATGCATGTGTGTGTGTGTGTGTGTGTGTGTGTGCATGAGTTATAGCAGCCTTGCTGTATTTAATCACTTTCGCCAAGACACTCACTAATCCAATCACACACACGATGTGTGCCCTTTAGCTGCGAGCGCCCTGTGAAGGCCCCTCTTCATTAACATTTAATCAACACATAAATAGGGCAAATGAAAATGGAATGAATAGGCAAAGGCGGCACGGTGACGCAGCTGTAGAGCATTGACCTCAGAGTTCTGAGGACCGGGGTTCAATCCCGGCCCCGCCTATGTGGAGTTTTCATGTTCTCCCCATGCTTGAGTGTGTTCTCTCCGGACACTCCGTTTTCCTCCCATATCCCAAAAACATGCAACATTAAATGGAGACTCTAAATTGCCCCTAGGTGTGATTGTGAGTGTGACTGTTGTCTGTCTCCATTTGCCCTGCGATTGGCTGGCAACCAGTTCAGTTCAGTGTACCCCCCCTCCTCCTCGATGACTGCTGGGATTGGCTCTGACACTCCGCGACCCTTGTGGGGATAAGCGGCTCAGTAAATTGATGGATGGATGGGGAGGGGAAGTTCACCATAAACTGGCAGACAAAGCAAAAGAAACATTTTGATTGGATTTCTACGTACGTACATATCTAGAGTGGATAAATGATGGACTTTAAGAGACAATGTGTTGATCCACACTCAACTACTTTGTTGCCCAGCACAAGGTGGCCTCACAGTGACGTGAGTCATCTTTTGTTCTGTCCAGTCACTTGGCTGCATCATGGACAAGCTGTCTTCTCAAGTATTGTTCTTCAAAATGTCTTATTTCAAGAGAACTGTGGCCTCAACGTAACAGAACTCAGCCATCTTTCGGAGAACGTTTTTTTTTTTTTTTTTTTTTTTTTTTGCTTTGACTTGAGAAGTAACATTTGAGACACAGCACTGTTTCATTTTTTTTTTTATTTTTTCTCTATCTTTGCATTTTTTCGTAGCAAGAGTATCAGTGATGCTATAGTAGATGAGAAATGTTATGATAAACCTATAATCGAATATGAAATGTATGTACCCATACCTTTTGTTAACCAAGCAGGGTTCCAGGTTATCTGAAATTATGACCAGTTTTGCAAATACCAAGTCGGTAAACTGGAAAAGCGGCCCTAAAGTACCATGTGCAAAAATACAACATGGGTCAACAGAGGATTAAATGGACAAAAAAGAATTGAATTGATCCGTGAGACCCGCTCTGTGAAAATTAAACAACTCCACAAGGTTGTTTTTTCCTTTGGCATTTTTCAATTGTGTAACAGTAATTTGTAAAAATGAAAACAACCAATGAAACTGAGATTAAACTTGTGCCTTTCATAAATATGCAGCAATTCAATGGATTGGTGAGACCAGATAGCAAATAGCATGGCATCAGATGAGTAACGCAATTTGTATCGCCGCAGGGCTGACGTTGCCGCACTCAGTGGCGAGCGACGACAATGCCACAAAGCGGCCCAGCTCGGTGTCGCAATGATCCACCGCGGTGCCGCGATGACCCACCCCAGCTCGGCGCCACGATGAGCCACCCTGGCCGAAGCCGGAATCGGCTCGTCGCCCAGGCCACGGTGTTCATCGCTCGCGGCTGAGTCCACTACATACTGCCATATTTTCCCTCGAGTGTGTTGTTAGTTTGAAGTGATCCGCATATCATCTAAATGTGGCTCAAAATGATAGGGTAATATTGTAACGGTCACTTCACTCGATTGTGAGATGTTCTCTTCTTCCAAAAAAACGTCCGTGTCAGAAGGAGCGTTGGAAAAATCCGAAAATCCCTGTTGTTCCTCTCCCATAGCAGGTGCCCATTCGTGTGACATCTGCTGATGACCTTGCAGGCAATATGGCTACCACTTTGATGTCGAGTGAGACTTCTGCAACTTTGCGCATGGATGACACGCTCTCCGCTCATATTTATTTTTTTGTGTAGACATTGAAGTGAATAATGTTATATGTATTTTTCATTACAATATCTATTTTAGAATATTTATAGGCATGTCACTTGGGGTTTAAAACATGGAAACTATTTCATTTAGCCTCCTAAAATAAACTTCAGAAGTATTTAGAACCAGAATCCATTCAGGAATCATTCAAATTAAAAAAAGGGCCAACCCTAATCCTCACAAGGATCGCAGGTGTGCTGGAGGCTATCCCGGTGATCTTGACACTCTGAAGTGGTCGCCAACCAATCATAGGGCACTAATAAACAAACAACCATTCACACTGACATTCACACCTACAGGCAATTTAGAGTATTCAATCAACCTATCAAGTCACTGATGGAGTAGCAGTACACACGCCTAACTTTGGTGCGGGCACCGTGGGATCAGTAATGGTGTCAAATGTGCCCTGCGACTGACTGTCTACATGATCAGGTCAAGGTGAAAGTAGTCATTCACGTTTTTGAAATGTGGAAGAAAACCGGAGTACCCTGTTACAACCCTACCAGGCACGGTGAGAACATGCAAACTCCACACAGACGAGACTGGATTTGAATCGCGGTCTGCAGAACTGTGAGGCAGATGTGCTCACCAGTTGTCTTTCGCTTCTCTTTTGCAGCCCAATGGAAAAACAAGAGACCTTGTGTGCTATGAATTGTTGTCACTGAAAACGTCATTATTGATTTTACAGAAAAAGTTTTGCTCCGTTAAGTTAATATTGTTCTGGTCACAAAATTGTATTATATGACAAGTGCAAGGATACAAACCCAACTGGTTTTCAGAACCATGGCCAGTTTGCAAAATTGTTTGGAGAAGCGCCTGAAAAGTGTTAAAAGCAAGCAAGATTAACACAGGACATTAAAAATAAATACCCAATAAAACACAATATATTCTATGACCCATTTTTGGCTCATTGCCATTCCATAGTGTACGTTTGCCCAAATACAGCTGGAATAGGGTCCAGCTCAGCCGTGGCCCCAATGACAAACATTTTCCAGATTGTCACACATTGTCTAGTATATATGTGCTGCTTTGTGTTGTTCCTTTTTTTAATTCTCATTTTTTTATGTATTTAATAGGTGTTCTTGAAAAAAATGTGGAAGGCGAAGCAGAAGCTCTCAGCAAGGCTAAGACCCTGTACAAGTCCTGCACTAATGAGAGTGAGTATGCCACCAACTGCTATCATTAATTTAGTGCTTATTTATTTTTTTTACCATTACATTTTTAAATTTTGGGTGGCATCAGGACAAACCACTGTATGCAAACCAGTTCATGAACACCTAAATGAAAAGCTTACCATAATTTCTCGTGTATAATATCCAGAAGTATAATGCACACCCCCAAAGTTGACCTAAAAAAAATCTGGAAAACCCTTCTCCCAATGTACAATGCCTACCACCAATTTGCTGCTACCCATATGCATTTGTGCATAGTGCAGTTTATCCTCTACATTACACATCCTTGCCCAAGACTTCAAAAGGAACATTTGGCTCATCTCCAATCTGAAAAATATTCATCGTAGCTACTTTTGGTGACTTGGTCCAGTTCCTGAATTCATGAACAGTGATCCTATTTTGCTCCCACAGCATGTCCTCCTCTGTGCCATCCATGGCATTTGTGGGGAAACATCTTTTGAATCCCAAGAGTTTTGGTTCCGCAGCGCAGCCTCTCGCCCACCTGACGCCGTAGCTTTAAAACAATGTGAACTCAAACTACGAGGGTAATGGGCAGATTTATAAAAAAAAAAAAAAAAAAAAAAAAAGCAAGCATTTCAATTCTGTGTGCTCTCCCGTTTTTTTTTTTTTTTTTTTATGTGCCCATGATGCTCGTACTACATAGTTTGACCTCACATTGTTTTGAAACCCACCTGAAGCCATTGAGGCGAGCTATCGTTGTTTCGGGTTGGAGGCATCATCAGCACAAGTGATGATATATTTCTATATTTCTTTTAAAAGCAGCTGCACAACTCGCTGTTGTATTCGACATTTTTTGTCTTGGTTTAAGTTAAAACAAACTCATGGGCAGTTGTTTCTGATCTTTGGTGCAGTAACAACGAACATGCTATGCTAACGATCGTAAAATGCAAGCTCCTCGAGGATGTCATAATGTTCAGGTTGGGGGCGCACATGAGCGTAGTAAATATAAAATGTGTAACATAAGACATTGAATATCATATCGAAATGTGTATGTATACCTTTTTTATTAACACTCTATGTACCTGTACACAACAATACAATGTGATTCTATTTTTTATTTTTCATCCATACCTAAATATAATGCGGTCTATTAACTTATTGAAAATGTTTTGGGAAAAAATTGCGCATTATTTTCGAGAAATTAGGGTATGTCTCAGGAGTCCATTTGAAGTCCGATGTGACACAAAACAGTCGTACTTATTGAGTCAATAGTGTCACTAATGAATTAAGATGGTAATAACTCTAACTGGATGTTGTAAGCAAGTTGCCCAAGATGTATTTAAGATGATCTGACATCAGATCCAACGCCACCATACAATGTTTTATGAACTGCAGACAGAGGAGTAAGAACAGGTAGCCGTGGATAAAAGAGGATAGTTTATGAAATATCTGTAAATAAGTGAATTTGGAGTCATGTTCTTCAGCAAGTATTGTTCAGCCCCTTCTTCTAGCTTCATAGAAAACCTCCATTCTTCATGGGCATTAAATGCCAGAACCCACCGACCATAAGTCAAAATCTGCAATGGAAAGATCATATAAAAACATTTTGGTAATAACTTTACCCATCCCACACGCTTTAAACACATTTAAATCGATTTAACCACGCTTTTGAACATGTTGTGAATGTATATGAACACAATTTTAAAATATTGAGTGTGGATGTTAGATGGCAGCCTTTAAGAGGTGGGACTGCATGTGACATTTAGTCTGGGTGTCAAGTTCCTGTGTGAGTGTGCTCTGTGTGTGTGTTCTTTTTTGTTTTCTTTTGTTTTACTGTTCTCAGCTGTGCAATTAATGGCTGAAAATTGTGGATCTCCTCACCCACCTTTTAGGGCATTACAGTAAATAACCATACTGTATGAACCAATAAAAATGATTACTATAAACCTGCTCACGCTCCCAAAAAGTCTGTGATTTACTGGGTTCACAGTAGGTAAATCGCGTGATAGCACAGGATACCAAAGTAGACTCTTTTGATTGATTTAAGTGTTTTATGCAAAGGTTTAACTGAGCAAAAAGGGGGTACTCCTTTGCTCATGACACTGCCTGACGTGCTTGAGTGGCCCATGGCTGTGGACAACTGGGACACAGACTATGGTAAAGTACTCCTTGTGTTCTTTGCTTGTGTCAGCCAGATGTACGTATTGAGTCTCTTTCCACAGGTAAAAGGTGGCGGGTGGAGGATGTGATAGCCAAGTTGACCGTGAAATACCAAAATCCACTCTTGGTCTCCATGTACGTTGATGTCGATGAACAGGACTCCAAATCGCACATTATTCATGTAAGTGTGAAGAATTCAAGCAGATACTGGCTTTTGGCTGGTTTCCCTTCCCCTCATCTATATCCCACCTGAGATCTGATTGCTTTTACCTGTCATATAAATGGAGGCTTTGTTTTTGGCAGTTTGAGCAGCAGCACAGCCTCGACCTCTGGTCCAAAAGTTACTATACTTGTAATGGATCCTACGAGGAGGTGGGTTTTTTTCTGTAAACTTTTTTTAAATATGGTGTCCACTGATGCATTTAAAATTGACCTCCATTGGCTCATTTGTCTACTGAGACAATTTTATATATATATATATATATATATATATATATTATAAATACCCTTTTCTCTTCAGCTGCATGGCCTTACAAAATGGTGGATCTCCACGCCTTTGTCCGAGAACAGATTTGCTCTGCAACGGGAGTTTTGAAATACTACGAATAATAATAGAATTATTTTCATTTTTCTGATGTTTAATGAAAATGCATCCAGACAGGAAGGGGTTTTAGGGGGGAATCACTGATCACCCAGGACCCAAAGAGTTCCCAATCCCAACTGAAGTGCCCCGACCAGTCCCAAGGGGCAAGGCACTGGACGCGTCTACTGAGTCTGGCTTTCATGACTCCCTAAAACAGGATCAGCATTTCAGTTTAATTGGAATCAGCATGCGTGTCGATACCGGATATGCTCTGACATGCAGCAGTAAGTTTGTTGTGCTGATTTCAGGTTCTAATGCAGGATTGTGGTTCAGAAGCCAACCCACAAACATGCCGGGTTTTGACTTTGTTTTTGTATCAGATCCATAAGAGTGATGTAAATTGCCCGCTTGTAGGGATGAATCTGGCACTGATGACCCACGTAATTATCTGGATGTGTGAAACCATAATGGCTGTTGAGAGAACAAAGTCTGGCTTCAGTTAGTTCTGTCTAAAAGACAAAACAATGATGACATCAATTACACCAGGGGCTGTTGATTACATTTGGTTGGGACGCCATCCAGATCATGTGTGTGTGATTAGCACCGACACGTTTTACTCTGTTTGAGTTGTGGTTACTGTTTTTCTTTTCAAACTTGTCTGATGGCTTCTCAGACAGAAGCAATTGGCCAAGCTTACAGCTTGAATCTAGCCGTTTGTTTTGAATGCGCATTGCTCACGCAGTGCGATAGTCGTCCGGTCCATACCGGTTGAAGGTTAATCAATGAGAGCTCTCATTCACTTCTGCTTGTCATGAATGTGACCACTCATCAGGCCTGCCGGCTGTACGAGCTGTTCGTGATTGACCTGGTGAAGCTGATCCGCAAAGACCGAGGTCTGTCCTTCAACGAGACGCTGGTCAGAGAGGAAGTGACTCGGATTATGGAGTTGGAGAAAGGCATTGCCGAGGTAAGTACGCCCACTGCTCGTTACTGATGCTCCTGGCAGTGGGTCTAATGTAACAAGTGACAAACTCAAGGCCTCCTTGCCCTTTGGGTCATTTTATCTGGCCTGGAAAACCATGACAATTTTTCCTTTTTTCTTCTCAAAACCAGTTATCAGTCATGAAAATCATACTAGTCAAATGCAGGGACAACAATTGCCACATCAGACGATTGCCCTGAATGTTACAATGCACTCCATTTTTTCTTTTTTAACTCAAGTGCCACTGGGACGAACGTGAGAAATTCAGCATTTGACACCAAATGCTTTCCAGTTTTTGAAGTTGAGATTGAGGAGCATTGAAAAAATTGCCATTGGCAAGAAGTTTTTGGGTCACCAATTGTGATTCAGCGGCAGTTTCAGTAGCTTCAAAGCCATCGCCCTGCTGCAACGTGTAGCACAATTTACGCTACCAATGGCAGGTTTCTGAAACCAGACAAACCCAGAACTCAGCATCAACAAAATTGGAATTTAGTGGCTGCTTTGGAGGCTGACAAAGCTTTAGCGGTACCACAGTTCAAGCTGTTGAGCAGCATAATCTTTCGCTCATAGGCTTTTCATTCCATTGCATCCCTCCAGATAGACTTTCCCTGGCTTTGCATGAATGCCTGCTCTCAAAGTTTGTTTTTTCAATGAGTGGAGGTAGTGGGCCTTCAGCTGCGTCAAGAAAAGATCTTGTTTTCAGAAACTTGCCATTGGTAGCGCAAATTGTACTACGCGTTGGAGAAGTACGATGGCTTTGAATCTACCAAAACGTCTATATATCAAATAGGGGGGTGGGGTGGGTGGGGTAACCTGACAGCTGTAAAACCTGTCAAACGGGTCCTGAAATTCAATAGGGGACAGGAAAACCTATTGCCATACAGCAATTTTGCAAAGCTGGCCCAATGTCAATTGGGGAGCAAGGGGCAAGGGAATGATGTACTTACAAAAGCTGCAATGCCTAATCTGTTAAATGCTGATATCTTCAAGTCTGTCCGAATGATACCTGAAACAAAATTAAAGAGGGAAGGTGTATAATTACTTTTGGGACATGCAGTATTGCTTAAGACTTATACAGACTTATACACACACTCTGTCTTTAAACAAACATCTGGCTAGTGGATATCATGGCTACCCGCATGTGGGTTTTTTAATTGTTTTCTTTAAAGCAACATAACATGCAGCAGCTTTGAAACAACATCATAAGACAATTTAAATGTCATCAATGGGGTTATTCATTTTGCATGTTTCTTTACTGTACTAATGTGAAATTAACCATGAACATAAAACCAAAGGTACAAACTTTTAGTACTGTATAATGTTACACCCTTAGGGATCATACATTTATGTGGTTTCACCAGCATAACTACATAATAAATTTGACACCTTCGGCTAACATAATTTCTAAACCTCATGCAACAATGATCTTCCCCTTGTTTATTCTAACCCCAAGATGCTTCCTGAATCGCTGCCCATAGAATGAATGGCAAGTTTTTGACTCAGCTGATCCTCTGATCCTTGCTCATAGATTTGTTTTTCCATCAACATAATATTCTTATTTGCTGTTCCACTGTCAAACATATTTTACCTGCCTTCCACTACTACACCGCTGACATTCACAAAGGCATCACAATGACTCTGCAGCACTGACATTTACAGACCTCAAGGACGCCAGATATGTTTGTTGTTCCTGGCACTGCAGCTAAGCTCATGGTTCAAAGAGACCAAGGGGGATAAATAGAGGAATGAGTTGACTTTTAACCTTTTTCTTTTCTTCTCTAAGGCTAACGATCCCCCAAGTGTCTCGAGCGATCGAGAGTTGCGTTACAACAAGATGGAACTTGGTGATCTCAACGCTAATTTCACCCTTGAAGTTGACTCGAGGGTAAACTGTTTATCACATTAAGAATGTGTTTTCTCTTACACCTTTCCATCCTCCTGCTAATTAATTCCTCTCTCCTGGTTCGGACTGGCGAATTTGTCCTGAAGCTCTTCAACTGGAGCTATTTCACCGCCCAGATAATGAATACAGTCAACATCACTGTCACAGAAACAGAGGAGGTCATAAACCTAAACCCCAACTATTTCATAAGGCTCAACCAACTGTTGGGCAGATATACAAAGAGGTATGTACCTTAGAATAAACGGGCAAATTTGTGGTTACTGATTGATGGTAGCATTCTTTGAATGCCATCCTTATCCTCACAGGGATGTGCAGAACTACTTGATGTGGCGTTTTGCTTCGCAGATGGTGGTGCACCTGAGTAAGGCATACAGGGACACAGCCAAAGCCTTCAAAAAGGTATGACATGATTGGATCTTTATATGTATTTTAATCTGCTCAGTGGTTGGTTCTACATGTCAAAGTGTCGTATTGTGTTGTATTTCTCCACAGGCAATGAATGGTGCAACAGCAGAGGAACCGGTGTGGCGTCATTGTGCAGGTTTTGTCAATGTTGCCATGTATAATGCCGTGGGGCGACTGTATGTGCAGGAGGCGTTCTCCGACAACAGCAAAAAACTGGTCTGTGCTTTTAATTTGTTTGAGTTCACTTGTAATCTCAACAGGGGATGTTCCATTTGAATTTGTGTCATCAAAGTAAGACCCCACATTGACTGATTCAAAAGCCAAGTTTGCTATGAATGCTTGGCCACCGACTATTACCAATGACTTAGCAGAGCGAAGCTATTTTCCATATATAAATTGAGAAGATCAGCGATCCAATCAGCGCAAAGCTATTTACATGTTGAATATTAATCATAAATCTGACCGTCTCAACTACTAGATGTAGACTGATTAGCAGAGCTTGAAAAAGGGCATCCTGGGCATTTTCAACCTAGAATATCTTGCAAACATGTTAAAAGGTCATCAAAGATTACTTTTAAAAAGGTTAGGACTTCAAGTCGGGGTTTTAAACAAGGGTTAGGGTTTCACATGAGGGTTTAGAGCCTGGGATGGGCTTTCAACTTCGAGTTTCAAATTAGGCTCAGGCAGTCAGACTAGAGTTTCAAGACTGGTTTAGGGTTTGAAATTGGGGTTTTAAGATGACATTAACATTGTAAAAGAGCTTTTCAACCCAAAAATACGATTTCAAAGTGCGGTTTCAAACATAGGTTAGGATTTCAAATTATGGTTTCAAGACAGTGTTTCTAAGATGTCAAACGTGACTTAAGATTTTAAGTTGGGTTTTCAAGGGTATCTTAAACGACAACAAACATGTTAAAAAATTATGAGGAATTCATGGCAAATACACATGAAGGACAATTTATACCCCATGCGATATATTGGACTGTTTCCGTGTTGTTGATGTCGTAAAATAGCGGAGCTCTTAAATGACACTTACCACTACTGTATGCTGAGTTTAACGTCACCGTGAATCTCTAGAGAAATAAATGTTTGTCAGCCATTGCGTACTAAAACTGTATTCGATTTACCAACATGCAGTCGTACAATTCAAGAAATTGCGCAGGCACACACAGCCAGTGATCAGCATGCAATAATGGGATATGGTATACATGACAGAGATGTATGGTATGTATCATTGTTGACAAATGCTCAAGCACACACCAACCAGAAAACTCAGAGTAAAATAAATATTTGCAATGTTGGTGCTGTTTGACCACGATGACACGCTTTCAGTCAGTTTCACATTACTC
Source organism: Syngnathoides biaculeatus (assembly GCF_019802595.1). NCBI lineage: Eukaryota > Metazoa > Chordata > Actinopteri > Syngnathiformes > Syngnathidae > Syngnathoides > Syngnathoides biaculeatus. The sequence goes on along the minus strand of NC_084647.1, from coordinate 22,906,740 downwards.
TTAGCTGTCGCCTTTCAGCGCCAATTGTAGCAATTACAGTTTTAGTACATCTGTCTGTATTTTATGGCCTTTTCATGCAGATTGCCATGTTTTTGATATTGCTCCATTTTAATCGTAAACTTGACTCCGCTTTGCAGCCCCAATAGTGTAATTATGTATGCAGCTTAAATTAGGGAGATTGTTCTGACTTTGTTGCTCAATATCTTGCAAATTGTGGCCCGAGTGAGAACATTTACATTTATAATGTACCTTTGAAATAAACATGTTAATAATACAATATCTATCTGCTTTGTGTGTCTTGCGGCCTAAGATGGAAGAGATGATTAAAGAGATCCGAGATGTCTTTATCAGTAACCTCAAGGAACTGACATGGATGGATGAAGTCACGAAAAAAGCAGCGGAGGAAAAGGTATCAGAAATAGTTCTTTTTTTTTTTTAATTACATGAGAATGATTATTTAAAAAATGAATTCCTCTCCTCAGGTTAGAGCTATCCGGGAACAAATTGGCTACGCTGACAACATCATGGACGACAAATACCTCAATGACGAGTACAAAGATGTGCGTGTCAGCCAAATTTGTCAGATAGCTATCATGTGACACACAATGGCTTGATTGTGGCTGTGCATGCATCTTGTGAAGCGTGGGCTTTTTACAAGAGGCTGATGATAGCTGTGCTCTGGCTTGTGTGTTCGTGATAGCTGAACTACAGCGCGGAGGAGTTCTTTGAAAATATTGTGCAAACGGCGACCTTCAACAACAAGAAAATCCTGCAAAAACTAAGAGTGGACGTCAACAAAGATGAGTAAGAATTTTTTTTTCCATTACGCAATGCAGTGTTCAATACACAAAAAAAATAGACTACTACTACTACCACCACAACTGAGACAATTTTGGGGAGACATGGATTGGATTGGACATGAAAGCACTCAAAATGTTAAGTCATTAAGCCCGAGAAAAACAATGACTGATAAAGTAATTGCAATTTCTAGATGATCCAAATATTTACTGTAATTATGGCTTGACAACTGTGTTACCGCTGGTTGGTGACATGGTCGACGACTTTTTCTAAAGCATACATCTTATTCATCATCGTCTTCTTCTTATTATTATTATTAATCTTCTTTTATTGGGCAGCATGGTGGATGACTGCCTCACAGTTCTGAGGTCTGTGTGACGTTTGCATATTCTCCTTGTGTCGACCTGGGTTTTCTCTTTTACTCTGGTTTCTTCTCACATATTAAAGATATGCATTATGGTACCTTGATTGATGACTCTAAATTAGGGGTCACCAAGGCGGTGCCCGTGAGCGTATCGTTGCCCTTGAAGACCACTTAAAGGACCCACGAGCTTTTTTCTATTTTATTTTTTTATGTATAATGAACTTTGAGTCACTGATGGTGTAGTTGTACACGTCTGACTTTGGTGTGGGCAACGTGGGATCAATTCCCGCTCGGTGATGGTGGTGATGTCTGCTCTGTGACTGGTGAGCAATTAAGGGTGTTGTTCACCTTTCATCCAAATCTAGCTGGAATAGGCTCCGGCTCTCCCGTGACCCTTGTGAGGATAAGTGGTTTGGATAATAAATAGATAGATGGATGGATGGATGGATTAACTCCGACTCTGAAGTTTGCCGCAAACAGGTCATGTAGCCCTTACATATGATCGGTGTTCACGGAGTAGCCCTAAGCCTCAAAAAGGTTAGTGACCCATGCTCTAAATTGTCCGTAGGTGTGAATGTGAACGCGAATGGTTGTTTCTACAAGCCCTGTGATTGGCTGGCAACCATTTCAGGGTGTATTTCCCCCAGCCCCTAATCTGAAGATAGAAGTCAGTACAGCTGTTGCTCTAGAGTGGATACACGGTTGAGAGAATGGACGGCAGGAATATTATTATTACTGTGATTATGTACATACTAACATTGAAAGGAAATGTAAACCATACTGCTTTAATGTGTGTCATTAAACTTGAGATTGTTCTTTATTTGTGTTCTTCTCCAGGTGGGTGTCAGGAGCAGCAATCATTAACGCCTTCTACTCATGGCGAAAAAACATCATAAGTATTCTCACTTGCTATGTCACTTTCACACATAAAGTACTATGGATATGAAAAGCCTGCATACTCCTGTCAAATGCCAGGATTGTGTCACCAAATGAGAAAAAAATGTGTCCATGATAAATCATTGAATATCTTTTTCCACAATGAATGATACCTACTGTAATTTCTCGAAAATAATATGCAATTTTTTTCCAAATATTTTCAAAATGTCAATAGAGTGCATTATATTTATGTATGGATGAAAAATAAAAAATACAATCACATTGTATAGTCGTATACAGGGACATAGAGGAGTAAAAAAAAAGAAAAACGGGTGTACATATAAATTTCGATATGATATTCAATGTCTATTTATATATATATTATGGTAATGTGTGCGATCAACCTGACTGTGAACTCCTCGGGGGGAAGCTTTGCATTTAACGATCGTTAGCGTTTTATATATATATATATATATTATATATATATATATATATATATATAAGATATATTATATATATTATATTTGCTGCTACTTTACCAAGCATCAGAAATGACTGCCCATGGGTTTGTTTTAACTTAAACAAAGACAAAAAAGAGCGAGTTGTGCAGCCGCTTTTAAAAGAAATCTTTCACCACTCCATCCGATGACACGGCCAAACCGGAAGCAAAACAACGTGAGCTGAAACTACGGAGTATGATCGTACGATCATTTGGAGAAAAAAAAACGAAATAGCACACACAATTGAAATGGTCACTTTTTAAGAGTCACCATTATGGTAATTTGTATGGAGTATCAGTTCTCGTTTTGATAGCGACCTAATGTAATGAAGATCTGCCACAGATTGTAGCCGAACGGGGGCAAGAAGCTCCAGTTTTAGCACGGTGGACCTTCCACTCAAAGCGCTGACAATAAATGAGGAATAAAGGGAACCAAGACCCTTGGGATTCAAAAAAAATTTTCCCTCAGAAACGCCATGGATGGCACACAGGATGCCAGTCAGATGCTTCTTTTGAAGTCTTGGCCAAGGATGTGTAATGTAGTGGATAAACTGCACTGTGCACAAATGTTTTATGTACAAATAAAGTTAAACAGTGTTAAATAATTTACTGTAATATGTGTTCTCAACAGTATTAATAAAATGTTATGCCTTCGTTGAGCATTTATTTTAGTTGATTGAAGGATTCTTTTCTGACACTCAAAATTGCCCCTTGGTGTGATTGTGAGTGCGGCTGTTTGTCTCGATGTGCCCTGCAATTGGCGAGCGACCAGTTAAGGGTGCACCCTGCCTCTTGCCCTTTGACAGCTGGGATAGGCCCCAGCACTGCTCGTGACCCTTGTGAGGATAAGCAGCAAAAAAAATGGATGGATGGATATTAGGCGGGAGGAAAAAATTACCAACTGTGATAATGTAGTTCAAACTCCTCTTAAATGCGAGTCAACACAACTATATCACTATTTAAAGTGAACGCCGAATGAATTTCCACCGTTCTAGTAGACTTTTCCTGACATTGCAATAGCTTTTTTGTATAAACCTACAGGCTTTGTGCTAGCACTGAGAAGCATTTTCAAGTGTTCCCTTTCCCTTCCCTTTCACCTTGCAAAGGTCCCAGTTTCAGCTGAAGTAAAAGAGCCCCAAAACCTGATTCTGCCAATACCATGTTTCACTATAGGTTTGGTGTTGTTGTAGTGATGAGCAGTGTTGTCCTGTGTTTATGTCAAACATACATTTTTTTAACTTTGGCAAAAAAAAATAAAAGTTAAAGCAGGGTTTCATCAGACCATAACGCATTTTGCCACACACAATTGGGAGATTTCAAAAGAGATTTTTGAAAAAGCTAGCCTGTCTTATTATGATATATATATTTTTTGGTTTGTTTCTTTGTTTTTAGAAGATGAGGCTTCCATCTAGCCCCCCTACCCGATTCCCCAGACACATAAAGACAGATGTGACATTGTTGTTACATGTACAAAACAATAGCACTTGCAATAAATTTCTGGTACTTATTCAATACTGCTGTCGGTGTCTTGGCAGCCTCCCTGACCACTTTTCTCTCGTCTTTCCATCAATTTTGGAGGGACATCCAGTTCTTGGTTATGTCACTGTTGCGTGATAATTTCTCATAACTTGATGATGACTGTCTTCGCTTCGTCCAATGGTATAATTAATGCCTTGGAAATTCTTTTCTACCTTTTCCCAGACTGATATGCTTGTAGAAAGCGATCCCTCTGATGCAGTGGATCTCGGCTGACCACAGCTTGCACCGGAAGTTGTGACTCCCAAAATGTCGGGAAAAGCATAGTAAAACAGCCGAACTTTAGTTAGGGTAAAAGAGAGGCTTTTTAAATAGTGGCAGGTGTGTGTTGACTCCCATTTAACATAAATCGGAACATAAGTGCTTAATTCCAAACAGCCACTTCCCTGATTATCCGGATATTTGTGCAACCGTGTTATCTCAGTTGTTTAATTTTACTCTTGATTTTTTTTGCCCCCTTCAAAGGAGTTGTGCAAGTAATATTTTACATTCATAATGGAAAAGGTTTTGAAATGACCTATCTTGGTCACATTTTTTTAAAATCACAGAAACCCAGCATTTGAACAGGGGGTGTGTTCACTTTTTATATCCATTGTCCCATGATTCACATTGTCTATGTTGTAGTTTGCACTGGGTCTGCAAGACTCTCTGTCAATGTCTCTGCCATTAGTATTCCCCGCTGGTATCCTGCAGCCGCCGTTCTTCAGTAAAGGGCAGGCCAAATCTCTCAATTACGGAGGAATCGGCATGGTCATTGGCCACGAGGTCATGCACGGCTTTGACAACATCGGTAGGTTGTTGACATTGATTTCTCGCTTGCTTTGTTACTGTTGCTGGAAGTGGAAGACAAATTTGCTGTTGATGCTTTGACCAAAACACCAGTGATTGTTTGTGGTGTGTATTGATAAAACACACTACTAGTCTGGGATCAAATGTGACTGGAAGAGTCTCAGAAAGGCATAGATGTGGCTCTCCTTGGAGATGTATCGGTCAAAGGTCAATTGGACTTCACCTAGAAAGGTCATAGTGCGTCATTGGTTCATCCTGAAATTTCACCCGAAAGATAAATATCCCTTACTTTTTGTTAGTGTATCATGATAGATAACCCTGTGTATCGCTATCAATTTATTGACATGTTTCTCCATCACTACCGTGAAGTATTTAGATTTTATTTTGTTTTATAATGGCTGACAATTGGCCCTTGAGATTGGTGGTGGGATTTCTGAAATGGACAGACAATTATATGCATTTTCTTAACTTTAGGATCCAAGCAAACTTTTAAACTTCAATTGTAATTGATCTCCAGCGTCAGACCCAGACTTGCATCCCAAGTGATGACGAACCCTACAGAAAATGACTAGACAGAGGGTTTTGACTGTGAGTCATAGTTTAAGCTACATCTGCCCTTCCAATTTCCCAATCCCTTCCCTCAAAGCTATTTGTTGCATTAACAACCATGCACCTCGCGATGCGGCCTTGTGGGTCTTCAGGCCACAACACAGGACACCTTCGTGTCTGTCTGACCTTGTGCACCTCAAATTAACAATACTACAATTCAAATCATAAAAGGAAAATCAATGCAATGAATGCAAAAATGAATTTTCAAAGGATCCTGACGGATACAATGTTACAACTGACTTCCGTAGCAATGGCGACGACGGAAACTGAATGCTAACACAGTACTTAAGTCAGTATATATTTGCATGACAAACACGGGGCTATTTAAAAAAAAAAAATGTACCGAACCCCCCGATACGACCTGTTTGGTCCCTGTACGACCGCTGTCAGAGTTTGGTCCGCATTGCCGGCAATAAGTCGAACTCGTTGCCTGTGAGAGTTGGACTTCTCCAAAGCTGCCCTTTATCACCGATTTTGTTCATAACTTTTATGGACAGAATTTCTAGGCGCAGCTGAGGCATAGAGGGTGTCCGGTTTGGTGGCCTCAGCATCACATCTCTGCTCTTTGCAGATGATGTGGTTCTATTGGCTTCATCAAGCTGTGATCTCCAGCTCTCACTGGAGCGATTCGCAGCAGATTGTTAAGCGGCTGGGATGAGAATCAGCAACTCCAAACCTGAAACTATGGTCTTGAGTCAGAAAAGGGTGGCATGGCCTCTCTAGGTCAGGGATGAGATTCTTCCCCAGATGGAGAAGTCCTAGTATCTTGGGTCTTGTTCACGACAGACGGATCGGTGCAGCATTTGCAGTGATGCAGAATTTGTATCGGTCCGTTGTGGTAAAGAGGGAGCTAAGTCGAAAGGTGAAGCACTCAATTTACCAGTTGATCTACGTTCCTACCCTCACCTATGGGCATGAGCTGTGGGTCATGACCGAAAGAACAAGATCCCGGATACAAGCGACCGAAATGAATTTCCTCCGCAGGGTTTCCGGGCTCTCCCTTACAGAAAGGTTGAGAAGCTCGGTAATCCGGGAGGGGATCAGTGTAGAGCCGCTACTCCTCTGCATTGAGAGGAGCCAGATGAGGTGGCTGGGGCATCTGATTCGGATTCTAGTGAGGTGTTCCGGGCATGTCCCACCGTAAAGAGACCCCGAGGACGACCCAAGACATGCTAGAGAGACTATGTCTCTCGGCTGGCTTGGGAATGCCTCGGGAGCTGGAAGTGGCTGGGGAAAGGGAAGTCTGGGTATCCCTGCTGAAGCTACTCAACCCATGACCCGACCCAGAAAAGCAGTAGATAATGGATGGATGAAAAAAAAGAAACAACAGTAAATACAAAAGTAATTGAGGGTGCGGTGTTGTGGCGCATTGCAATGTTTTCTTACACCGCTCCGCATTCTGGTTCATTGGATTCCTCATCTCAAAACCATGTTTGTCAGCAATGCCGTGAACCACAGACCACCTGTAGTATCACAGTAAATTATAAGTGATAATCAATTGAAAATGACAAGAGACCGTAATTATTTTGACATGCGTTAAGCAGACTTTTTCGATTTTCGTCAGGGCTTGAGAACTTTCCATTTATTTTCACCGAGGCGTATTTGGTCTGGTTTTCTAGGTCGTAAATATGACAAGAATGGCGACCTGAAGGACTGGTGGACGGAGGACTCGGCTCAAAGGTTTTTGGAGCTGTCTGCGTGCATTGTCGATCAGTACGCCAACTTCTCTTGGGACCTGGCCAACGGACTTAATGTAATCCGCCCCAAAAACCTCGACTTCTCCCTTTTACTTCCATCAGACATTCCATTTCACATTTCATGTTACTTCACAATTCTGCAGCTCATCTCCTCAACTGCCTCACAAGTCTTTCATATTTTCCTGTTGACAGATTGCTCACTCCCCCGCGGTAGTTTTTTATTTTCCCCAGGCAATGTTTCTTTTTTTAAAACATTTCTTCCATCCCAAAGAGTGAAAGCTGTTTACAGCGTGAGCTGAAATAAGGAAAGACTCCACTGTTTTCAAACTGCCATCTTTGTGTTGTCCCTCCTCTAGCTAAAAGGTAACAACACCCTCGGGGAGAACATTGCTGATAACGGAGGAGTTCGCCAGGCTTATCAGGTAATGAGCCTGAATGTATAATATTTGGGTCCTGTTTGAAACAACTGTTCATGTCTTCTTCCCGATATTAACTGGAAACGTCAGGCAATTTAATGACTGATATTGGATAGTTTGAATTACTACTTGAACTGTCCAGACCCCAGAGTCAGATTCACACAAATAAATAACCTGAAGAACTGTCTATCCATTGGAAGGCCTTTATTTGTTCATTTCTCGTACAATTTGGTTTATGCTGATTTTTTTCCCCCCGATTTTCTGTTTCTGTACAACTTGTCACTTTCCATACGTTGAAAAGGCCCACAAGATTCAGCCACTTAATACCTGGAATCATCCCGCAAGTTTATTTGTGCTTATTTATTGAGTGTGACTGTTCATCCGCTGGCAGCAAAGTAATTGACTGGTTAGCACGTCTGCCTCTCAGTTCTGAGGTCCTGGGTTCAAAGCCAGCCTCGGGCCTTATGTGTGGACTCTTTATGTTCTCCCTCCACCTGCATGGGTTTTCTTCAGATAATCCGGTTCTCATATTCTAAAAACATGGATGGTAGGTGAATTGAGAACTCTAAATTGTCCATGGGTCTGAATGTGACAGTGAATGGTTTTTAGTTTATATGTTCCCTACGTTTGGCTGGGGACCGGTTCAGGGTATGCCTCTTTGGTCAAAGTCATCTGGGGTAGACACCAGCATCCCAGCACACTCGCTATCCTAGTGGGGATAAGTGTTTCAGAAAATGTTCAGGATGCCACCCTGGGGCCAAAAAAAACTCCCAGTATTAGAACGTTTTACACTTCAGATTATGCAATTTGTAGGATGCACGTGGCATTGAAACAATGAGGCCCAGCCCTAAAAGAATGAGTCCCCGCGACTTATCATCATGGAATACAGATACTGTAACCCTCTGCTACATCGTGGTTCATGGTCCCACTATATTTCAGATTTTTATTGCAGTTGTTACTCTTTAATCTTTTATACTCTTTGTACAATATTTAGTATTATCCATTGCTCTTTTGCTCTCAATATATTGTATTCAAGCCTCCCATGATGGCAATTTTTTTAGACCAATGTATTTTCCCCAAAATCTTCAAAATAAATAATACCATAAATGTTTGTTTTTCCCCAAATGCCACTTACATAATGATCTGAGAGCATAAATAGGATAGAGCATAAAAAATTCTACACATATTGCTAATTCTGCCTAGTTGTCAATATATATGAGCACAACTTTTTAATGTTCTCTCATTTACCAAGTATAAGAAGGGCTGCATTTCACAATAAGAGCCTGTAAATTGAGAAAGATATTGGTGTTCAAATCAAGTGCTGAACACAAGAAAAATAAAGCTTCAGTTTCCTGTTTACTTTTGGCATCTTGACACAACAGTGAAGTCTCGAACTATTTTTGATTTAACAAATCTTAACTGAACTGTTTTAGAGGTTATGTTTGTTCAAAACCTTTGTTTTGGTACGTAATAGCCTTCCGCATGTTGTATACACTTTGCATAGGACTTTCCAGTGGGGACTTTCCACACAAACAAAAATGACTCTGCCTGTTCAACTTTAAGCACCATTTTTTCCAATGTTCTCTTCCTCTGTTGGTCATTTTCTGATCTTTCTCCATTTTTAACTCAACTTACACACTGTCTTTCTCACTCCTTGTCTCTGTCTGGTCTGTGCACAGTCGGTGATTCCAATGATTGTCACTTCTGATTCAGATTTGTTGGACTGAATGTGTGGCGGAACTTGCATGTGATCGGTCGGTACATGTCATCACTACCGTAAAGACTAAAATATGCCGGCTGGTTAAAATATACGGTGCCCATATGTCTTGAATCATATCCTTTCTTTTCTGGCTATGGCGTAGTGGTCTACGTTTCAGACTGCTTCTTGGTCCGCAAGCAGATCAGTGTTCTCGCTTTCAAACGATGTTGCAAAAATCGAGCGAGCCAGAATGAGCTGTTTAGCTCCATAGCGCACTAGCTAGTCAGCTCACAGGATAGTGAATGTAACATTCCCTAAAATGTCCCAGTTGTTTGAATCTACAGAGTCAAAAACATTCCATATATCAAACCTGCGGGGGAAAAAAAGTCTTTTGTGCATTATATTTATGAGATAACCCGTCCCAACTGAAAATTCTATCAAATACCTGATTATTTGGCTACACTATATTTGTTCTTGATTAATGAGGATAATTGTTATAGAAAGTTAATGAATGAATAAAGAGCAACTTTGAATATGAAAGTGCAGGATGCTTAGTAATAATATTATCTAAAAATATGACCATGAAAGACCTTTCACTTAATAACTTACGACCAGTGTTCCCACTGTTACCTTGAAAAAGTAACTTAGTTACTTGACTGATTATTTGATTTCAAAAGTGACTTACGTTGGAAAAAAGTTTGTGTTACTTTTAAGAGCTTCCAAGTGGCAGAAAATGCACTTATTCAGAGTACAAAAAAAGGATGAGCTTAACCAAACCCATTACTTGGTACACAAGTTACAGAATAATGGCATCAATGTGAAGCAATAACGTAACCAAAGCAAAGCATAGCAAATGTATTTGTATCACGCAATTCATATACAAGGTAACTCAAATGCACTTTACATGATTAAAATAATCCAAATACATAAATAAAAACATTTGAAAAAAAGTACAGTTAAAACAGCTGCTCTGTTGGCGCCTTATTCCATTTTTTTTTTTTTTTTTGCAGCAGCAGCATAACAGCTAAACGCTGTTTCACCATGTTTGCTTTGGACTCTGCACACCATTATTGCCTGAAAGTCTATGTAAGGGAGTAGTTTACAGAATTTGTTTTACGTGGATGACGCACCTGCCGACTATTTCCTCCGATCATTGGGGGGGACGTTTATTACATGATGTGGGATGTGTGATATTTAGCGTAGTATGAGATACACTACATGTCTTGTGTGTTGTGTGCAGGCCTATAAGAACTATGTGAAGAAACACGGTGAGGAGGCACTGCTGCCAGGTCTCAACCTTAACCACGATCAGCTCTTCTTCCTCAACTTTGCTCAGGTAGTGGGCAATGCATGATTTGGTGGATGCTTGGATTTGATTGATTTGATGATTTCGTCACATATGTGGAGAATTCTGTCCATTCGATGAAATTGTTGATTACATTGCACTCTTGAGAACAGCAACTTGTGTATTTCAAATATAAATAAATATTAGAAGAAATTACAAAATCAAAATTAAATGAAAATGAATAATTGATCCCCAAATCGAAAAATATCGACAGCTTGTATACTCAAAAAAAATTTTGAGCCAGGTCACTCATATCTCAAGGCACCACTGAATTCTTATTGTACGTCTGTATCAGGTGTGGTGTGGAACACGACGGCCAGAAGATGCTTTGAATTCCATCCAAGTCGATCAACATAGTCCAGGAAAATTCAGGTACTTGCATCCATTTCAATCACGTCATTGAGTAGAGTAGAGTAGAGTAGAGGTTATGTTACACAACCAACAACGGAATCCATAAACATTTATTCGTTTTATATGTGTGTATCTGTGTGTATGTCTCAGGGTGCTGGGCTCCCTTCAGAACTTTCCAGAGTTTGCCAAAGTGTACGGCTGCAATAGAAGCAGCTACATGGTCTCGGACAATGTGTGCCGCGTGTGGTGATCCGCAAAGCTCTGTGGGCCTGTGTGGACTGCCTCATAAGTCCTAGGACCTAATATGGCAAGTGGGAGCCGACCCATCCTGACGGAGTAGGGCTGCCATGAGTGCACTTCCTCGGAGATGAGCGGCGCTGGCTATGAAGCTCCACAAATAAACAGAAGTGAGCATCACTCCTGCCCTTACTAGACTCAACCAACAATCAGTCTTTGTCTTATTGTTTTTTTTTTCTTTTCTTTGTATTCTGTACTGCACAGGGGTTAATGTAATCCAACCCACTGTCTTATAAATACACCAAAAGCCCACTCAGACTCATAAAAGAGGGCTGAACCACTTTGTCGTTACATAGAACGGTCATCAGCCTTCATTTCATGTTCTCTCTCTGCTAATACATACTGTAGGTGAGATCAATATTTACAGAAAATATGAGTATACTTTGCCAAATAGCGCAGTATATATGTAACCTACCATTCCACCTTTTACAAGTGCTCTCGTACTGAGTTTGTCCCACATTTAATACCAATACAGTACTGTACTGTATGTGAAACAAATACAACGACAGACACTTAAGATCCTCTCATTGTCATTGAGATGACAGTCGACACTCTGTTTAGGCCGTTCCATTCGTTGCTTTGTCACAACAACGGCTGCCTGCTCGATCTCGCGCAAATCGCCATGCCTTACATAACCTGTGGTGCCACAGTTAGGGTATGATCAGGGTTTAAGGTAAATTTTATTCAAGAGTCAACAGAATTTAGTGTCAATTCTGGAGTAATGTACCAAATATACAGAGAATGTTTCTCTGAAATGTTAGAATTAGAGTTAAACCTTGGTTATGTTTGGATACGGGGTTAGGAATACCGTTAAGTTACGGTTTTGTTGAGTTATGCTTGGGCCATTGAATTGATAACAACTGGACTATACTGATTTCGCCTCTTCTCCAAGCAGGCTTCATCAATTCATGTACCAAGGCTTGACAGAACAACTCTTGTCTGAGTGTTGATATGGAAAATCAAGTATTTATACTTAAAAACTAGAGGCATGCTCCAGCCAAGAGTGTTTTCAGTCTTTTGGGGCGAACTCCTATTGTTAAAGTACACTGGATACTTGGGTTTCCACATCAACTTTTAGGTTAGTGTTTTGAAGTTTCGTTGTTACTAATGAAGGTGAGTCCACGCAAATAAGTTGTTGGTGGACAGAGGTCTCTCTGTAACACATCTTTTACGAGGGTAGTTTTGGATCCAAAGACAATGAAACCATTCTTGGTTTGGGCGTGCCTCTAATTTAGAAAATACTTTGGTTTCCGCACCAACAGCTGTCCCATGGACCCTTAGTGCATGAATTCATAAAGCCTTCACAGATAAGAAGCAAAATGGCTTCTAAGACAACAAGAACATGACAGTTACGATCAATTCAATACCCTAAAGAGCCAATGACCTGGATGAATGAAAATATTCACAGTATGGTTAATGAATTATGGTTTAGGTTTAGGGGTTACAGTTGCAACTAAGGTTAATGGATGGGTTACCGTTTGGATTTCAGCGAATAGGGTTAATTGTTAAAAGGTGACCTTTAAGCCACCTCAACAAGGGGAGTTGTTATATTTCTATGCTGCTGCTTACAGGACACAAAGACACACACACTAGTTTTGTTTTTTTTTTTTTGTTAAAACTGACCACGTTGTTATGAATACACACACGCACCACAGACGTGCTGATATAATTCAGGCTGAGACCAGGTGAGAGCTGGTTTGTTAAGGGTCCACTAAGTGAAGGGATTGTTATCTGAAAAGGGGAGTCACTCGGTTTCTGAATCCCACGAGAGAAGGAAGAAAGATCAGTGCTCGCTGAATGCTTCAAACTCAATCATATGTTTGAAAAACTTTAGTGTATCAGGATTCTAATTTGGAAAAAAATGCACCGCAAAGAACTTGGAATAAGGTATTCCATCAAGCCTGGGCAACCCAGGCCTTGTTTGGAATTCCTTACAGGAGGTTTGCAGTTAGGGTTAGGTGGTTACTGTTAAAACCTAGTTTGAGCTTGGGGTTTGCAATTAGGGTTAGTTCTTAAGGGGTGGGTTTTGAGTTAGTGGTTAGGGTATAGATTATGGGTATGGATTATGGTTAGGGTAATTAGGTTTGAGGTTAGATGGTAGTTAAGGGCATCGGGTTAGTGAGTTAGTGAGTTAGAGCAGTGATTCCTAACCAGAATGTATGGTATGCGGTGAGAGATTATCATAAATGCTGGGGGAAACAATCCAGTTTTACTTAAAGTGGCTAAATAGAATGATTACACTATTTTTATTATTACTTGTTCATTAAAAAAATCTTTGTTGATCTATGTATGCCAGGAACATTTAGTGACAGGCAACAATGACATGAATGCCAGAAAATACGGTAAATCTGTCTTGACATTCATTCAAAAGAATAAATCATGGCTTCCTGCATGTTTAGCAAATCAAATTTCACCCAAAGTACATACATTTTATATAACACGAGACAAGATCATCATTATTTCAGTGTTCATACTTTTTGTGATTTTTAACTTTAGCAGTGTGCTGTGAGATTTTCATGCAAAATGGGTGCCTTGTTAGAGCGTGTGTGGTTAGGGCACAGGTTAGGGTTTAGTGTCGGGACAGTTGTGGTTAGGGATTGGGTTTGGGGTTCAGGTTTGGGATTGAGGTTTGGCAGTTAGAGTTAGTGAGGTGGTTCATTATTAAGCATTCGCAGTAGTGGTTGAGGGTATAGTTAGTGGTGAGGCGTATTACAGAGGTCCTACAAAAAAATTCAGGTTTTGATGTTTGGTGCAACAGAGAAAGTGGTTTTGTGAGTGGAGAACAGTGTGAGGGAATTCACATCCCAGAGGCTCAATACCTCTTTCATCAAATGGCTATGGTATAATATTATTATTATGATTGAGCTGTGAGCAAAGAGGAGGACGTTAACAGTGTTGTAACACATGCTGTTTTTCAAGTTGAAAAACAAATGATATTTTCTTTCATGAACTTTGTGCCAGTTTTGGGGGGTCTTTGTGGCCTCAGGAGCACTTGGGTTTAAAAGACTTCATTTCAGGAAATTTTTCCTCTTGCTGGTCACAACATTAGGTACACCCGCACATCATAAGAGAATCCTATAAAAGCTGACTGTCGAAATAAAGCATTGTAATCTTATTAAAAGAAAATACTGGGTACAAATCTTGTATCGTGCCTGTGCTGGAGTATCTATGATATGAACATCTGCAAAAGTCATGGAAATAATGCCACAATGACCCTAATTTAAGGGTTAAAGGCACCTAACAAACAAAATATTAGTTTATTTTTTTGGGGGGGAGGAATCATAATCTCATATTTGATGGCTTTTCTACTGGAACCTGTGTGTCTGTTGGTGTCTCAAGGTTGTGCTCTTTTGGGACTTTTCTGATTCACATGGAACTGCACGCTGCAATAAAAAAGTCCTTTGCCTTTTTTAAAAAGATCATTCCAAACAGTTCAATGTTTCTCTGTTATCCATCCACACATTTGTGTCAATCATTCGCTCAGGCTTTCTGTCTCCCAGCTTCATTTCACCTGTAAAAAGACAGATATACCTCAGTTGCCTGTATTTTTTTTTTTGTAATATAATAATCATGTTGAAGAGCATCTTTTCCCCCTTTCAAAATAAAACATTTCAATGACTTAATGTGAGTGCTATTATTACTACTGTGCACAGTGAGCATGCCAATGTCTGAAGTTGGCCTCCTTTCACAAGGAAATAACCCAAAAGGCATGAAAATGAATATTCTTGAACTGCATGCCAGAGTGATATCCAGCAGATGTTTCATTTTGGTCACCACCAAAAAAGATGATGAATATACACTCACTGCTAACTTTAATGGGCATACATGCAATAGCAGATTAAAGTGTTAGACCAACATTTTTTGCTGCATTTAATACATTTTTCCCAGTGAAAAATAGCCACACTTCTTTGCACCCTCAACTGATATATCTGAGCAGGGCGCCTAAACCCCGCCGACTTAGATATTGTTTTCATGCACCCCAAACTGAAGCAAGCAAAATGGCGGACGAAGTGCGGCCAAAGTATGTTATGAGCGATTCATTAGAGGGAATTCCCGATAGTATTTCTGTTTCCTTTCTGCCCATGGTATCAGAAATATCGACAAAGAGTGTACAGAAAGGAATTTCTTTCAACAGGAATATATTCATAATGTCAGGGTTTCCCAAACGGTAACGCCAGTTAAAGTTTCTGTAGTGTGTTGGCCATCCATGCAATAGAATCAACCACCTCATAAACTAATGTTGGACATTGAATGCGATAAGATTTCTGATGCCTATTGTTCATGCAAAGCAGGGTAAGTTTGCATTTTTACGCTACATAAACAATATATTTGTTAAATTAAATTAAATTATGTCTACGTTCATAGTGGATAATTAATTTACATAAATTATGGCAGTATGTCTCCTCTATCGGCCTGACCGTATGTACTGTACAAGTAAATGTAGGCCCAAAATATGTGTATTCACGTGATGTCTTTAATCATGGATAAGAACGCTTGAGAGCAGAGCCGAGGTGTGGCTAGAAGCTTTGAGTTTCGTCCGGCTCAGGTAGAGCTTCCTCCTTCCTTTATAGGTGTTACACCGACTACTTGAAAAACTTACCTTGGAACAAACGTCTTTGTGCTGATTTATCTTCGCTATGTTCAGGTGGTTGTGAGGTCGGCAACGAGCCTTAATCCACCATTTGCATTTATCTAAATTACGCTTTGGGGTGGGAAAGCACACTAGATATCCTCCCAGTAATCTCTCTGGATAGCGCTCGTCTCCATTACACATTCCCCAGCCACATCGAAGCACCATATTTCCGAATCGGACATAAGCAGGACTATGCACTATACATTACATACAGAGGCTTAAAGTAAACACGCGCTCTCTTTGTTTGTGGGTAAAGGATCACGGCTGTGGGGAGCATGGGCGAAGTTCTGAGAATGACGCTTACTGATTGGTCAAAAGGGAGCTATCAATCATTCACAAGGATTTATCCATCGATGTGGTTGTTGAAACACGAAAACTTTTATTTTTGAAAGAGATCATGAATAGAACCATAGTTTTCACCGTAAACACGGAGGATGTGTATATCCCATCACATTTCCTGGTGAATGTTTTCAACATCTGGACTTTTCCCATTACAAAGGTCACACACCCTTCTCGGTAAAGCTTTCAAGATCTGCACACCCAAGGCTCATCCCAAGACTTCCTGGTTTCAACACCCACACCTTTACTTGCGAACACTTTTCAACAACCACCCTTTGCACTCGCAAAGGACGTGTGCGTTTCCATCCCCACACATTTCTCGGCGAAAGTGTCAACAGCCACAGTTTTCATCACGCAGGTGGGGATGCAAGCACTTAAGATTTCAGTCCCACTGTGTGCTACACGACATCATCAAAAGTGTCAATGACATTACTACACACATACAGTACTCAACTTCTAAAAAGATGTTTATCAGTTGTAATCCCTGATTGTGACTTCTTGTCATGTGTCTGTAGAGACACTGACACCCACTGTGAAGGTTCACATTACCCAAGCAATCTTTTTGTCATTGGGCACACACTCACATACACACAGAAGCTATGACATTACAGCACCTCAGCCCGTCCCTGTAAAACCATTTAATTTTGTGACACTAATTGTGTATATATGGGTGTTCATCCAGGCGTATGGGGGTGGGAGAGGCAGTGAGTGGCTCGATTATATGCATATATCAACCACCCGCGCGTGCACACAACTAACAATACATGCGGAGTTCTAATTCTGAGTGAGACGAAAACTACGCTGATGCACTCTTAGTCCACAGTGAAGAGCTCTCACAGCCAAAGGCTGCTGACAACCACCAATTCTGCTATTGTATTGAAATAATGCTCTCTTAGCAGCATATACAGTAGTGATAGATAGATAGATAGATAGATAGATAGATAGATAGATAGATATAGATAGATAGATAGATAGATAGATAGATAGATAGATAGATAGATAGAGATAGATAGATAGATAGATAGATAGATATAGATAGATAGATAGATAGATAGATAGATAGATAGATAGATAGATAGATAGATAGATAGATAGATAGATAGATAGATACCTATACTTACAAAATTAATTAGTTCCGGAAGTCGTTTCGTAACGTGATAACGTAAAAGCGCTTTTTCCCTGTAAATAGCCAAATAGCCATTACAAGACAGCCCACCCCACACACCTGCACACACAGACACACAAAAAGCATTCAAAGTACATAACGTAAAGAAAAAAGAAAAAATTATGTTCATTTAACTCTGGCGTTGGGCGACTATGCAAAGACATTGGTGAGTGAAGAAAAGTATCTTGGGGATGCAGGAGGAGGCAAAAGTTTGACAGCTAACAGAAAATATACGTACAAATGTATGCACTAAACTTTCTTGGGGCCCGTGGTGAAGAAAGATGAATAAACTTGCATAAAACACAAATGAAAAACTCCCCCCAAAAATAATACTACTTTCCCAAAGTGGGCTAGTGTGTGAGTCCATGACATTCAAATGTCGAGGGAAAACGAAGGTCAGTATGGGTAAGATTAACGCCCTTCCTAGCCAATGGAATGCCAGAAAATGCTGGGTGGTAGCCAATGGGAGAGGAGTTCTATCGCGCCACTTTCACAATACAGGATGTTTACGTTCGGTGGAATTTGGGGGCTGCGAATCTTCCTTTGTAACAAGAAACAATATTTTTTCGAAGAGGTGTTTTGTAACCTGAAGTTTTCGTTAGGCAAGTCCCACCGCAAGGAGACCCCTTGGATGACGCAGAACACACTGCAGAGACGTCTTGCTCGGCTTGTCTGGGAACACCTCGGGATTCCAGAGCAGGACGAAGTGGCGAAGTTTGGATATCCCTGCTAAATCTACTGCCCCTCTGATAAGTGGTAGAATATGGATGAAAAAAAAGAAATCAGCCAAACTGCTGTATCCAAAAAAAAAAAAAAAGGATGTTGGGCCACTAGTAACTCAAAGCACCCCTATATGTGCTGTGGGTGATAATAATACAATTAGACTTCTGTTCATCCCTTAGTGTTTAAGATACCTTAATTTGTCAAAAATAAATTATCTACACACGGAGAAAAAATTTTAAACGATAATATTATGCAAATTTCCCTTTTTCATTGACAAAAATCACAATTTCTAATAGTTTATTTAATGCAGGGTGCCCAGAGTTTTATAACCCAAGATCTACTTTTCAAGTAGTCAGCTTCTTACGACCCCCCTCCTTCAATTCCCGACGAGGGGCGGCCACGCGTGCAGAGCCGCGACTGGCGTAGAGAATGCAAAAAAAGAGACCATAAACATGAGGTCAGCTTGCGAGAACGCGCCTTTATGTGCGTGCGATCAACGTATCTGCCACACCTGAATCAAGCAACGAGATGGATGATAGGATGACGTCTTTTTTCATTTTTTTAGGGGGTGGGGGGGCACACCGTCACGCGATCAACCAAAACTGCCTTGATCGATCAACACATTGAGCACCCCTCGTTTAACGGGTTTGAATCATGCCCAACCGACGTTCGAATTAAATTGAATGTTTCGCTGAAGTTATATTTGCTATTTGTAGGCTTGTCCGTTTAAACCCCCCCCCCCCCCCCATTCTTAAATGTGTCATGACCAAATTTGCATCATCCGCTGTGTGTGTAGCGCGTCATTGATGATCTGCACAGCAACTGGTCATAATGTGTTTCAGGGCACATGGGAAAAAAAAAACATTTTATGACACGATAAAAAGAAATTGAGTTGTTTTAATGCCTGTAAAAGTGTTGCCGGTGTGGCAGGGGACAGGTTGGCAAACCTCGACCCTGACTGACAAATTTTTTTTTAATGATATAACTGTTCTGAACTCCTATTCGTGTACCAGCATTGCACTCAGCAGAGCAATGTCAGTTGGAGCTGAGGTGCCGTCATGTGTCTGTAGCTCAACTTCCCATTTCCGCCACACCATTTAAAATAAATGAAAAATAGTCTGATTTGCGAGAAAAGGATGATTCATGGGCTGACTGGAACAAGGACTCATTTTCGAAGGCCTGCTCTTCAAGGCAGCATGAGGTCAGAATTACCCAAGACTTATCGCAATAAATTTTCGTGTAATTTTGTGCAGTATCATTATTATTATCATCATTTTTTATGATTGTTTATTATTAATTATTTGTATTTTTTATTTATTTGTTTTACTGAGATCTAACCGGCCAAGTTTCTACGAAGTAATAAAATTTGTCTCGCAACAGCATCGCCAGAATAAGCTTGTGGTGTGCCAATGAACTCAACAAAGATGAGAAAAACAACTAAATTATCTTGCACAGTTCTCCCTTCGCGGCACGTAGCATTTATAAGAAGGACATTTTCTTAGAAATAAAGATTCTCTGGGCGACACGGTGGGCAACTGCTTAGAACATCCCCTCACAGTTCTGAGGACCAGGGTTCAAATCCAGCCTGGCTTGTGTGGAGTTTGCATATTCCCCCCAGGTGCTCTGTCTTCCTCCCATATACCAAAAACATGCACAGTAGATTCAGTGAAGACTCAAACTGTCTGTAGGTATGAATGTGAGTTTGTTCAATTGTGCCCTGCATTTGCCCGACGACCATTTCAGGGTGTAGCCCGCATTTAGCTGGGATAGGCTTCACCATGCCCCGGACCCTCTTGAGGATAAGCAGTTCAGAAAATGGATGGATAAACATTCTTTTGGGAAAACCTTTTCTATACACCTTCTAGGTTTCATAACTTTTCAGTTAGTACCTTGGGATTCCAAAACGTGGTTTGAGCAGTTCGTAATATTTGAAGAAATAAAGAAACACCTTTTTGGCTCTGCGTGAAATCATCAAGGCCCGTTTAATGGAATGCAATAACCAATGAGCCCCAAGCCAACTTTTGGTCCAACTCCAAGGGTAGTTGAGAGTTTAAACCAATAAAACCTGAGAGCAGCAATGAAAGGGGGCTTGCGAAGCCCCCTTTTTTTTAATGGTGAATCCTCCAAATGATCATAAACCTCTTCTCAATACTCTGCCCATATTAGATGTGATACCTGGTTCCAATTGAGAACAATCATCTTTATGATTGTGAATTTAACCCATCACAGCAAAGAGCAGGGTCCACTTGAGAACCGGGGAGTTGTTCAGAGTATTGGCGTCTTGTGCAAGGACACCAGCGTCGTGGGACCACAGAATGCTCAGTTGATCGATCTTCTTTTTTCCCTTTCCTGACAGTCAGTGACTTCAACTGGCGTCCCCATGGTGGGAGGTGAAGGGTTTGTTAAGAGTTTGACAAAGTAGAGGATGGGTCCTGGAATGTGGCCGCAATGGCCTCTTCAAACCAAAATGGGTGAATGCCGGTTCAATTTCACGCAATATCACTTTGAGACTTGTTTTTTGAGACGCGTCCATACCATTTTCATGCAAATGAAAACAGGCAATCATGGATGAACATGTATTTACAAAGCAGTGAGCTTTTTTTTTTGGGTGGATCTTCTTCACAACAAGAAGTTACAGCAGAATGCTTTTCCCCTTCGCTACAATTCCTCTGATGGCCGCTGCATATTTTCCGTCTCAGGGATGGTGCGCACATGACGGAATGATTAAATCTATTGCTCTCAGCAATCTCTCAGCCTTCGAGTCTGCAGCTGAAAATGATTTCATCAACACGATGCTGGCTTTCCGTTCTAAATTGTTCTGTTTAATTCTTCAATACAGTTCAATAGATTTGCATTTCATCTTGAAGGGCAGATTGTTTTTAAACAATTATTAAAGAAGAATTTTGATGAACTTTTATGTGGAACACATTTTAATCGAATCATGATTCCAAGACTGCTTTTTATTTTCAACTCACGCAAGCATGACGAGAATACGCAAACTCCTGAGAGTCAAACCTGTGGCTTCTCACATGTGAGGCAGAGATGCTTCCCAGGAGTTTACCCGTCAATCCATCCATCCATCCATCCATCCATCCATCCATCCATCCATCCATCCATCCATCCATCCATCCATCCATTTTCTGAGTCGGTTATCCTCACGAGGGTCGCGGGAGTGCTGGAGCCTATCTCAGCTGTCAACGGGCAGGAGGTAGGGTACACCCTGAACTGGTTGCCAGCCAATCGCAGGGTACATCGAGACAAACAGCTGCACTCATAATCACACCTTGGGGCAATTTAGAGTGTCCAATTAATGTTGCATGTTTTTGGGATGTAGGAGGAAACCGGAGTTTTTGTAAAAAAGCCACGCAGGCACGGGAGAGCATGCAAACTCCACACAATCAGGGCCAGGATCGACCCGGCTCCCCAGAACTGTGAGACCAACACTTTACAGCTGATCCACCATGCTGCCCCCCATGTCATTTCCTTAGTCAAATGTCAAAATGTTGTACAAGTCAAACAAGAACTTTCATCTATTTTGAAGCTTTGTTTGTTTATTATTGTTTCGTTGTGATTTGCAACCTGCCAAGGAATTTAATTCCTGACCCTCAAAACTGTGAAGCACTTGTGGTATCAACTCGTCCAGAAGACTCCCGCGTGACATGAAGCCACATTTCTATAAGTGCACTCCTCTTTGATATGGTAGAAACCATTAGAGTGGAAACGCTTCTTATTGTGTCAAATAGTTTAATTCAAATGAGATCAACAGTGATTCTTTTAAATCAAATTCCCTCCACTTAGGTAGGATATTGCTGCCACTTGAAAAAAAGGGGGTCCCTATCAAGTTATAACATGATATGTTTCATGTTTTGATGTGAAAAGTTTCACATTCCAAACAACTTATGAAGGCTTATTAATGTTCGTGTTAAACTGTTAATGCTGAAGGGGATCAGCGAGTTGATGGAATGCAGGGAACAAGAACAAGGAGAAAGGCAAGAAGAGGCAGAGCAAAGCCAGAAAATGTGGCGTCACGGTGCCGACACTTGCCTCCTGTAAAGATGACAGCTCTCGCCTTGCTCCCGTCTCTCTAACAGCGCTCATCCTAATTGGGATTTCGAATCAATAGCTCTTGCTTAATTGCACCTCGGCAACACAAGCAACCTTACGTTCGCACTGAGACTTCTCCAGCCAATTATACGCATTGTCACATACATTTATAGATGGAAAAGCATAGGGTGGAGGAAAAAACAACGCATGCAGTGCTGGGAATCGGAACTCAGCTACCTATTTATTAATTGACAGATATTTTAATAGGGAGGGTTTCACAATAAAGTGAGGATGTGATGATATATTTAGGGGAAAACATCCGACGAACTCTTTTTGCAGATTAAACATACAGAATTAGAGCAATGTTGATATTGTTGCTGTCCAATAAAAGTAAAAAAAAAAAAAGGCTTTGGTCTTCAATTTTTGGGTTTTTTTATAGGCAACATAAACATGTCTGTTTTATTTGAAAACTATCCATCCATCAATTTTCTTTGCCACTTATCCTCACAAGGGTCATGGGGAGTGCTGGACCCTATCCCAGATGTCAACGGGCAGGAGGCGGGTTACCCCCTGAACTGGTTGCCAGCCAATCGCAGGGCACACCGAGACAAACAGCCACACTCACAATCACAACTTGGGGTAATTTAGAGTACCCAATTAATGTTGGATGTTTTTGGGTTGTGGCAGGAAACCAGAGTGCCCGGAGAAAACCCACGCAGGCACGGAGAGGACATGCAAACTCCACACAGATGGGTCCGGGTTCAAACCCGGGTCCTCAGAACTGTGAGACCAACGCTTAAGCAGCTGATCCACCCTGCCGCTCCTTAAAAACTAACCTGACAATATATTGGGTTTATCTTTCCACAACATTGTTATTGTAGTTCTACATCTATTTTATCTTATATCCTTTTTATTCTGTAATTCTTTTTTTTAATAGAGCTGTTCAATCCCTCTGTATATGTTGTGTATGGCATTATGACAATAATTGACATTGATCATACAGATGAAACAAAAATACTGTGCTGGAAAAATAACGTTCAATACATATACAATATACTACTGATTTTAGCGTTAGTATTTCACATGCTTTATAGATATATTGTTATGCAGTGACTATTAGTTCTGTGTGTGTCATACTTGTTGCAGATAATTGTTTTGTTTTTCTTTCTCAGTCTCTCTCACTTGGATATAACAAGGGGGATTTTAGCCTGGGTTTCAGTAAGGGGTGACAACTCATAAGACTTGTACCTTTTCCTGTCTTTGCAATGACGTGCATTTCCTTTTTGCAATAAAAACCCACAGATTGTCTCCGCACTTATTCTTTTAGAAGATTTTTCCAAACAATGCAGAAAAAAATCTTTAATCAAATCAAAAACTTATATATGAACTATATTTTAATAAGAAATGTTTGAACATTGTCTAAAAAATTCCTATAAAGCTATAATTAAAAAAAAAAAAAGTTTACGTGGATGGAGGGAGGGAAACCCTATTTGGTGCTGCCATCTCCTGGTATAAATGAAACAGTTGCACCTAACATGTATTGGCAATGAACAATATAGATTTTTGATGATTTTATAATGGTTAGTATATCAATATGTAAACACTATTTGACTAAAGTGACATTTGCAACCTAAAACATAATTATTGTCGTCATTATTTTGTTTTATTTTATTTTTTTAAATGCAAGCACAGTGGAGCAGCTGGAAAGCTTCAGAGTTCAGAGGACCCGGGTTCAATCCCAGCCCTCCCTGTGTGGATTTTGCATGTTCTTTCCGTGGCTGTGTGGGTTTTCTCCAGGCACTCCAGTTTCCTCCCACATCACAAAAACGTGCAACATTGATTGGACATGCTAAATTGCCACTAGGTGTGATTGTGAGTGCGGCTGTATGTCTCTGTGTGCCCTGCGGTTGGCTGGCAACCAGTTCAGAATGTACCCTGCCTTCTGCCCGTTCACAGCTGGAACAGGCTCCAGCAATACCCGCGATAAGCGGCTAAGAAAACGGATGAATGGATGGATGGATGTTTAACTGGTTGAAACCCAATTGCACGGCACATAGAAACAAACGACCAGCACTCACAATCTCACCTATGGGGAATTTAGAGTCTTCAATTAACCGTGCATGTTTTGGGGATGTGGAAGGAAACCGGAATTCCCGGAGAAAACCCAACAACAACATGCAAGAACAAGAACAAGAACATGCAAACTCCACACAGGCGGGGTTGATATTTGAACCCTGGTCCTCAGAACTATAAGCCAGATGCTCTTACCAGTCGCCTAGCTAAATACAAAATCAATTTTTCATCTAATAACCCTGACAAAAAAATCCATCCATGATTGAGCCACTCATCCACACAAGGGTTGCGGGACTGCTGGTCAAAAGCGGACTACACCCTAAATTAGTCACCAGTCAGTCGGAGGGGAAATAACACCATCACTGAGTGGGAACTGAACCCATGCTGCCTGCACCAGAGTCAGGCAAGTGTCCCACTACACATCACCAAAAGCATAAAATGTGGAAATAAAATGATTTTGATATTCAAATGTATTCAGAGGGGCAGATCACGACAGACGTGTCTTGTTATTCGAGCTTGGCTGTAATAGGTTTTGTTCAGACCTGACATTATCGAGGGGCCAGTGCTCTGGTATCGTGAAGATATATTTGAAATCTTGTTTAAATAATAATAATAATATACGGTAGTTATACTGTAGTTACAGAGGCCAGCACTACTGATTTTCAAGGCTAAGGCCAAAACTAAGGCAGAAAAAAAAATTAACAAGTGCAGAGGCATTGAAATGAAAACAATTGACTACAATTTTAAGGCCCCAAAATTAGAACTTAAGTTGTAAAAGTTGTTGAGGGCTTCTGACACTCATAGGCCTTCAAAGAAGGCAATGCTGGCTGTCAACGCCTCTTATAACATGAGCAAAATAGTTCCTAAAACTTGTCCATTCTGGACATGATGTGTTTCCTGGTGTTCTTTTTGGGCCGAAAGAGAATTAAGTAGCACTTTGGTGCAAAAATGCAGCCCAGCAGGCCATAGCTGGAGGCGAGGATGGCAAATACCTCGGTGACTGTGGAGTACTTTCCTGGGGAGCTGATGTACGCCGGAACAAAGGCCACCCACACGGCACAGAAGATGAGCATGCTGAACGTGATGAGACGCGCCTCGTTAAAATTGTCTGGAAGCTTCCGGGCCAGGAATGCCAGCAGGAGGCAGAGGGAGGCCAGCAAACCGATGTAGCCCAGAACCAAACCGAAGGCCACCGGCGAGCCCTCGTCGCACAGAAGAATGACAATGGCGCTTTCACGGGGAATCAGCTGGAGAGGCGTTGGGGGGGCCACGGTGAGCCACACGGTGCAGATCAGCACCTGTATGAATAAGGTTGAAGAGATACATATCAACTACGATACAATACTTGTACTACTACTACTTAGACAAAATATTACAAAAACGTATAAATCTCACCAATGATGAGGCTTTTTCTTCTGTATATTATTAATAATTGTCATTACTAATTTACTTTTTGGCTATACACATCCCTCCATTTTTTATCTAGGTCATGGTTATGTGGAAAGTTGAGCCTATCCCGGCAGACTTGTCGACCAGCCAATCACACATGACATACAGACAATTAAACATTAAACAAATACAATTACACAAAACCAATGGGCAGGTTAACCCACATTAAATTACTTGGGTGAAAAGTTCTGAACTTCATTGCGGACATCAAGCGATATCAAGCTATTCCAACAACGCTTTGAGACAACACATATAGAATGCTGTACTGCATTACTTTAAATTGAACCACAAATAACATGGTGCAATTGTCAAGAAAAGAGTGGATAGCCTTGCCTGACTGGACATGATGAAAGGAACCAGAAGAGAATAAAGGAGAGAATGTGGATATTTGAGAGACTATTGGCACTATTCACTTGATCACACCCATGGATTTCCAAGACAGAGACTCTCCACGCTTTGCTTTTTCATGCAGAAGTCCAAATTAAATAATCTATCCATCCATTTTCTTTTCCGCTTATCCTCATGAGTGTCGCGGGGAGTGCTGGAGCCTAACCCACCTGTCAATGGGCAGGAAGCAGGGTACACCCTGAACTGGTTGCCAGCCAATTGCAGGACAGATAGAGACAAAGAGTCACACTCACAATCACACTTAGGGGCAATTTAGAGTGTCCAATTAATGTTACATGTTTTTGGGATGTGGGAGGAAAAAATAAATAATATAGTATAATAAATAAGCACCGGTATTATAGCAACATACACCATACAGTATATCTGGCTGGATGTCATTTTGTACCCGGAAACATAAATTTGGGCGTGAAAGCTTAGGTGCATTTTTCTGAAAGACATTCTCCACACTTTGTTTTTGAGCCACAGGTACATATTAAACCACAAATAAATTTACTGCTAAGTTTTCTTACATATACCGCATAAAAATATACTGTATATTCTGTTTTGGCATGGGTCGTCAGTAGCCACCTGGATTGTTTGGATCCCAAAACCTCTATTTGTTTGTAAAAGCTCTTTTATTGGGTGTTAAATCAGTGAAAGTGCAATGCCATTGCAATTCAATGGCGGAATTGCACAAAATCTAGTGGCTGATAGCTTCTTGCTTATGAAATCTAGTTACAAATCATTGCACACTGCTCGACATTTCAGTCGGGTTTCGTTGCCTATAAAATTTCAGCCTCAATTACCCCACAGGGAAAAATTCAGTTTTTCTGAACCTAGGTAAATCTGAATCAAACCTATTAGTATTTTACTTATTAAAGTGTCCTCACCTGAACCAGTGTGCAAAGACTAATGATGACTTTTTGCTGTGCGGGTCCAAACCACTTCATGACTTGACTGCCAGGAAATGAGGCCTTGAAGGCCATCAGCACCACTATGGTCTTCCCCAGGATACACGAGATGCAGAGCACGAAGGTGATGCTGAAGGCCGTACGGCGCAGCATGCACGACCACCGGGAGGGCCGGCCGATGAAGGTGAGCGAGCACAGGAAGCACAAGGTTAAAGAGAAGAGGAGCAGGAAGCTTAGGCCTGAGTTGTTGGCCCTGACCACTGGGGTGGTCCTGTTGTAGGAGAAGACGAAGGCCACGACGCAGGTGCAGAAGGAGCCAATGAGGGCTATCGCCATCAGCGTAATTCCCATGGTGTCGCTGAATGA
Organism: Syngnathoides biaculeatus; assembly: GCF_019802595.1. NCBI lineage: Eukaryota > Metazoa > Chordata > Actinopteri > Syngnathiformes > Syngnathidae > Syngnathoides > Syngnathoides biaculeatus. The sequence goes on along the minus strand of NC_084647.1, from coordinate 22,879,374 downwards.
GAGGAACTCCACCTGTTTAGGGATGCAGGCGGTCCTCTCGCTGTTGGACCAGAACTCGGGCAGGCAGCGCACACACTCTATGGCGTCTGGAAAGCAGAGTAATGACGCTTCGGGAGCTTGACCAGGGAGTCTCGTCACGTATGAGGAGCGAGGATCCTCACCAGTCTGATTGCTAATCTCCCCTGCTGCACACACCATGCAATCATAGCAGCAGATAGGGAAGTTAGGTCGGATCGCCTTGCGGGTTCCCGGAGGACAAATGTTGCTACATACTGAGAGCGGGACCTGTGCAACAAGAGTGACACAAACTACACAGGTTCCTACACAGTCAGGCCATAATAAGAGAAAAGGAAAAGAAAAAATTCACATTGTTTTGTAGGTACTCAAAGACACTTTGCAACTGCACACCTTACTCATTTGCAGGTGGGTGTCTTGCAAAAGTATATACTTCCTTTTTGTCTATTTGGATTCAGGTATCGATGACAGACGAGAGGCCGTCAACATTTGACAGCTTATGCTTTGTTGTGTTTGTAAAACCATGCCCATATCCCATCATGACGTCAAAGCAGCGTTGCAAAATTGTCTGCTAGCAAAGTCGACTAAGCGTTATTCTGTCCCCAACTGCAGTTCAACACCAGTTGAGAAGCTTCATGGTTATCGTAGTGCTATTTACGTCATCAAAGGCGAGTTTCTAGCAACATGATCTGTACTTGACAAAGTACAGAGCGGAAGGCCTGTTACTGCCACCACTGAGGAAACCACCAAACTGCTAGAGCTGGCACTGGCACAAAGGCACCAAAAATCCACAAAATATCAATTCGGTGGATGCTTCGGAAAATGATAACCTACCTTACCTGCTCAGAGTTCAAGTTGTTGAGTATCATCATCATCTTGAAGCCTTTCAGGTACCTGAACTCGGTACAGGTAATGCTGTCACTCTCCGGAGCATATACGGAACTTGAGTCATGTCCTCCAGATACATTTCCAGCCTTCTGCTGGGTAGTTTGTTTGAGAAACTTGCCACAGTTAATTGTGCTACGTTCGAGCAGTGTAATGTCAATACAGCGTCTAAAGCTGCTGCTGAACTGCAGGCAGCAAGGTAGGCAGCAATTTTGGAATGCCACTCGAATGTCAATTGGCACAACATGGGCAACAAGCTCCAAAACAAAGAAGCAAAACCTAAGCTGCCAAATCCTGATGGGCTCACGTCTGTCCGAAAGGGACCTGAAAGGAAATCGATAAAAAGGGACACCCTGTAGATTTAATGAATCAATGAACACATCCGCATCGTTTAATTTAACCCATCATGGAGGCCACTGTAAAGCAATTAGTCAGGCTTAGCAGAATGGAACATTCCTACTAACTTTCCAATTGTGTTCTGTCAAAGGAAAGATTTTTTTTTTTTTTTACAGCTCAAGTAATGATGTCATTAACTTGTGAAGGTGTGGCAAATGTATTTCCATAAGGAGTTCAATGAGATTTCTACTTGTTTCTTGTTGCCGTGCCACACGATATCCTGGCTTTGGATTCGGAGCGTCTGCTGTCTGTTTACCACCGTCTCATCAAACTTTCCGATGGTGACGAACTTGAGCCCTCCGCTTTGTTTCAGCTGCCAGTTGACCAGGTCGTACATGGCCGCCGGATCACCGTTCCCGTCAAACGTGATTTCATCTCCGAAGGAGTTGAGGTAATCCACCTGTTTTATGTAATGAAGCAGCTAAGGATAAAGAGTGCATTAATTAGATGGTTAAAAACCAAATAAATTTAATACAAGCTATGTATTGGGTATTGAAGGGGACTTATGTGGCCAAATTTGTAGAATTTATGATGTAATATTGACTCTGGAGTTCCTTAGTAAATGTAAATATGAATTGAAATCATCCATGAATTCATGAGTTTTGGACATTTTTCTGTCATTTTTCTCAACCTTATCTACATCATTAGCGAATATCTCCGCCTACCTCTCTGTTCATGAACCAGCAAAGTCAACATAACAAACGTGTGTTCTCACAAGTGGGTCTTCTATACAGAGGCAACCCAACAGGGGAAAGGCCGTGGTCTTAGCCAAATATGGACAAAGCGGGTACAAACCTGGGTCAAATATTAGTAGCTGCCAGATAGGCCTTTTCTGGAACAGTCATATGGCAAAAATAAAGTGGGTTTTTTTATTTATTTATTTAGTTATTTTTTTAAATGAAACTGACACTCTTATACAAAGTCCATGTTAGCTCATTTAGGTCTAAATAGCCAGACTATAGGACCCTTTAATACCTGCCATGGCTGTATGGTAGCTGCATCTGGACATGCCTGAAGAGCAAATGGGCCTTTTCCATCATCACAGTCTCTCATGCTCCTCAGTGCATTCACGATAGCATACACTGCTTTATAGACATTGTAGGATATCCTCAGCTGGGACACGTCTGAATAGATATTTGCCACACTGCTCAGATCTTCTGCTCCAGTGCATGGTGGGTTGTCACTTCCCTCACCCAGGCTGCATTGGAAAACCTCTTCCCAAAATGGAATCAGAAAAGGGTCTCCATTGGCATCGGGGTTTGATGGATGCAGGCGGAGCAAGAAGTCACGCAGTCCATGGATGTCCATTCGACGGATGGCGAAGCCCATGGCGCCCTGCAGGATGGCCTGATACTTTTCGGGCGTGGACAGAACAGCCGCTGTGCTCCAGGCCTCACTGGCCAGCCACTGTATCCCGTTGAGCCCCTCCCTGCAATGATGAGATATGTCAAAGGAATTGTTAAATTCCAGGCTGATTGACAAACAAAGAAGTAGCCCACCTGAGAGCTTCATCGAAGAGCGCCGCTGCGTCCTGTTCCAAGGCAAACACCAGGATGACACGTGCCCCCGAGGAGCGGATTAGGGAAATGATGGATGAGATCGCCTTCTGTGCTCGGTGCTTGGGAATGATCTCATGGAGGGCCACACATGCACCTAATTTTCTAACCTGCGACATACAAAATGTCTTCACTCTTCCGGCCTTTATTGAGCCACGACATATGTTTACAAAAATGTACTTATGGTGAAATCTGGGTTTGTTAGAAAAGCAAAGCTATTACTCTGTAGATACAGGTTGAGACAGTACATGGGGCAAATTTACCTTCAGTCATTTCGTGAAATAATAAATAGTTGTACCTCTCAGTCTATCTTACTAACATAGATAAACAAATACACATGCAATTAGATAAGTACTCCCATTCATTTAGCAAAAAATGTAAAATGTTCTGTGTATATCTTATGTTGTTAACAAGTGACCACATTGAGGTGGTCCCATTTTTTTGCTGACTCACTTCATTAGCAAAGATGTTTGCACCTCCCCGGCCGTATGCATCATCCCCTGCAATCACACCCACCCATGTCCAGCCGAAATGTTTGACCAGCTGTATAAGCGCGTCCACCTAAAATAAATATGCAGAACGCCATGAAAACAAACTCCTTCGAATAGTCATGTACATACTTTCATACACATAAACCAGAGCTAAAATGGATACAACAAAATGCAGTAAGATTATTCTTATCAAAGGATGATTTGTATTATCACAATATTACTAAAAAATAATCGCAGACATGCAATTTAAGTATTGCAACACACCTTATTGTGAATGCAAATAATATTAAACCCACAAGCCATTGTACTAAAATTGGTAAATCGTGACGCCTAAAGTGAATTTTCATCCACGTAGACCATGGGAAATGGTGGTGGCAAAAAGGTTGGACATAAAACAATCCAACCCATTATGAAGGAAATGTGAATATTTTACAGCAAAATAATGTTTTCTTCAGTTGAAATGAATGTTGGTGAAGGAAGATACAAAGCATGAATAAAAACAAACAAAAAAAAACATAATTCAATTAACAATTTCCATCAGGCTTACTACATAAACACTTATTTCCTTTCCTAAAGTCCTGTTAAAGGAATATGATTTGAAACTGGTTTATAAACTGACAATATAAACAAGGCTTTAACTCTTGAATCTATATTAGGAAGATTGAACCGTTTACAATATTAGAATTGGATTTCTTTGGGACATTCAACTTTTTTTCGCCATCTCCTAAAGGACACCTTATACATTATACTAAACATGGTATTAACGTACATATTAAAATTTGTTCGAGTAATACTGAAGCACAATCCACTTTTGGAATTGTTAAGAACAATAAAGTAAACATGTTGTTTAAAAGTAGCCTGTGAAAACATAAATTCTATTCTTATATGTCGTTTCAACTGAAGCCTGTCCGAACCATCATAGCTGCTGGCCAGAGGCTGATCTGACTGCATTTCATTTCTGCGGTAAACTCATCACGAGAACACAAGGAAGTTACACTTCCTCTTAATTAACTAATCAATGTGTTCCCTGTGGGAACTTTGCTAAGCCAGGTCTGTAGTGGACCAGGAAAATCAGAATACAGACACAGTGCATGTATTTATCATGAGCTTTTTGCAACTCAAACCATTAACTGGCTTCTGATTCACCAGTTGAGAATCACCGTATTTACAGTTTGACATTTTTCATCCCTAATATAAACAATGCATATGACTAAATAATAAACAATTTACAAACTGCAGTATATAAGACATCTGAACAGTGAGGGTCACCTACCTGGAAGAAGTCACTGGGCATGGTCCTTAAGAAAGCAGGAAACTCCTTTTTGTCACTCAGACAAGCACAGCTCGAGAAGTAACTCACCTAAAAGACAGAGATAACAGACATTAATAACAGCTGCATACATAGAAATCAATTTTTGACTTTAAAAAATGTTCAGAACTGTTGGCTTGTGAATTAAATAATTTCAAAATAAAAAAAGAAAATAAAAGAAAAAAAATGATTTCCCTCTCACCTGTGGTATGTGGAGGACCCCTAAGAAGCGTGCCACGACCAGAGACTGGGTGGAGCCTCCGTCCCCTATGATGGCCGGTACAGCCCAGTTGCAGATGCTATGACTCTGAAGCCCCCCTCCCGCCATGGAAGCCTTGTCACTGCCCATCACCTCCATGGCAGCCTTGAGAGCCTGGTGGGGGGTACTGCAAGAGTCATAGATCTTATAGCCCAGACTGACATTGGGAAGCAGTTTGCCCTCCTTGTTGATCTCCTCAATAGCAAAAATCATGGTCTGCATCCAGCGGAATGTACGGAAGTTAAATCTGAAGGGGGGAAAAAAACGGTATTAAAATTAAATATGGTCATTTGTTATCATCTCCTCAAAGTTCTTACCTGCTGCATTTAGTTGGCGGGGGCCTGGATATATACGTCAGATTTGGCTCCACTACCATATCGTGAAGGGAGAAAAGCCCCCCCAAGATGATGTCTCCCCTTTTTTCCAGCACTGGCAGGTTTATAGAACCTGGGATGACGTCACAAAAGGGCTTCTCGTCTTCGTGAGATTTGTGGGGGAACAACATCGCCACCCACAGGATGCTCAAGATCGCCACTTCTGTCCTATGCCACGACCTGCGAGGCTCAACCCAAACCTGAAACATGTTTTTCAGAAAAGTCTTAAAAACAAATGTTCTAAATGTTCTCCTTAGTGGAAACCTTCCGCAGTGCCTCATTGCAGCAGAGTAAGCACTCCACAAACAAGCCACAAGCCTTTATATCCTCAAATATACATTGTGTGTGCCCCCTGTCACATAGTATCGCTGTCAAATTGAACTGATTTCTCCTGGGCCAGTGAATCAATGGAAAAGGAAACTATGTTTCCACGAAAATAACAACCATAACAAGGAGGCGGTTTAGCCCAAACGGAGATGAGAAATTAGTGGTGTCATGTCACCATGTCACGCCTGAGCAGGCCTAAGTCAACCTTCAGTTATATGGAGCGACAGATACATACACAGACACAAACACACACACAGGCACACACACACACACACACTCACACCTGAATCAAAGGATTGTATGGGTGCATGCAAAGTGGAAAGGACTCCAAGACTTTTAAGACTTTTTTTGGTTCCCCTTTCAGCTTGTCCTGTTAGGGGTTGCCACAACGTGTCATATTTTATTTTATCTAAACCTATCTCCTGCATCTTCCTTTCAAACACCAACTGCACTCATGTCTTCCCTCACTACATCCATCAACCGTCTCATTGGTCTTCCTCGAGCTCTCTTGCCTGGCAGTTCTTCAGTGAAGAAAATAAGTATTTGAACACCCTGCTATATTGGAAGTTCTCCCACTTAGAAATCATGGAGGGGTCTGAAATTTTCATCGTAGGTGCTTGTCCACTGTGAGAAAGATCATCTAAAAAGAAAAATCCAGAAATCATAATGTATGATTTTATAATGATTTATTTGTGTGATACAGCTGTAAATAAGTATTTGAACACCTGTCCATCAGCTAGAATTCTGACCCTCAAAGACCTGTTAGTCCACCTTTAAAAGTCCACCTCCACTCCATGTATTATCCTGAATCAGATGCACCTGTGTGAAGTCGTTGGCTGCGTAAAGACACCTGTCCACCCCATACAAATCAGTAAGACTCAAACTTGTAACATGGCCAAGACCAAAGAGCTGTCCAAAGACACCAGAGACAAAATTGTACAACCCCACACGACTGGAAAGACCTACACAGAAATTGCCAAGCAGCTTGGTGAAAAAAGGTCCACTGTTTTGTTGCAATCATTATAAAATGGAAGAAGCTAAACATGACGGTCACCCTCAATCGGAGTGGAGCCCCATGCAAGATATCACCTTGTGGAGTCCCAATCATCCTTAGAAAGGTGAGGAATCAGCCGACAGTACTTGGTCGATGACCTAAAAAGAGCTGGGACCACTGTTTCCAACGTGACTGTTGGTAATACTCGAGGACGTCATAATTTTAAATCATGCATGGCACGGTTCCCCTGCTTAAACCAGCCATCTTAAGTTTGTCAATGACCATTTGGATGATACAGAGGAGTCATGGGAGAATGTTTTGTGTTCAGATGAGACCAAAATGGAACTTTTTGGTCTTAATTCCACTAATCGTGTTTTGAGGAAGACAAATGATGAGTTCCATCCAAAGAACACCATCCCTACTGTGAAGCATGGGGGTGGTTGCATTATGGTTTGGGGCTGTTTTTCTGCACATGGGACAGGACGACTGCACTGTATTAAGGAGAGGATGACAGCGGCCATGTATTATGAGATTTTTTTTTGGGAACAACCTCTTTTCCTCAATCAGAGCACTGAAGATGGGTCGTGGCTGGGTCTTTTAACATGACAATGACCTGAAGCACACAGCCAGGAAAACCAAGGAGTGACTCTTTAAGAAGCATGTCAAGTTCCTGGCGTGGCCTAACCATTCTCCAGACCTAAACCCAATAGAAAATCCTTAAAGAGAGCTGAAACTCCCTGTTTCCCAGCAACAGCCCAGAAACCTGTCTGATCTAGAGAAAATCTGTGTGAAGGAGTGGGCCGAAATCCCTCCTGCAGTGCGTGCAAACCTGGTGAACAACTACAGGAAATCTTTGACCTCTGTAATTGCAAACAGAGGCGACTGTACCAAATATTAACATTATTGGTTTTCTCGGGTGTTCAAATACTTATTTGCAGCAGTATGACACAAATAAGTCGTTAAAAAATCATTCATTGTGATTTCTGGATTTTCTTTTTAGATTATCTCTCTCACAGTGGACATGCACCTACGATGAAAATTTCAGACCTATCCATGATTTCTAAGTGGGAGAACTTCCAATATAGCAGGGTGTTCAAATACTTATTTTCTTCACTGTGTCCACATCACCCTTCAACCAAAACACTCACTCATCTCTCCCCTGGATGTCTCCAAACCATCAAGGTCTACTCTCTCAAACATCTCCAGAACATCAAACCTTTACTGTCCCTCTGAAGACCTCATTTTTAATCCTATCCAACCTGCTCACTCCTTAGAAAGAACCTCAACATCTTAATTTCTGCCACTTCCAGCTCTGCTTCCCGTCTCTTCAGTGCCACCGTCTCTAATCTGTGCATCATGGCCGGCCTCACCTCTGTTTTATAAACTCTGCCCTTCATCCTAGCAAAGGCTCTTCTGTCACATAACACACCAGACACCTTCCACCAGCTCTTCCACCCTGCTTGGACCCGTTTCTTCACTTCCTTACCACACTCACCATTGCTCTGGATTGATGACCCCAAGTATTTGAAGTTGTCCACCCTTGCTATCTCTTCTCCCTGTAGCCTCACACTTCCCCTTCCAACCTTCACATTCACACACATATATTCTGTTTTTCTTTGGCTAATCTTAATTCCTCTCCTCTCCGGTGCATGCCTCCATCTTTTGTTCCCCCACCTGCTCCTTGCTTTCATTGCCGATCACAATATCATCTGCGGACATCATGGTCCAAGGGGATTTCCAGTCTATCCATCACCACTGCGAACAAGAAGGGGCCCAGGGCTGACCCCAGATGCACTTCCACCTCCAACTTATATTCCTCTATCACACCTACAGCACACCTCACAACTGTTCTGCAGCTCTCATACATGTCCTGTCGTATTAACATACTTCTCTTCCACACCAGACTTCTGCATGCAGTGCCACAGTTCCTCTCTGGGTTTTCTTTGTCATAGGCTTTCTCAAGATCTACAAAGGCATAATGTAGCTGCTTCAGACCTTATCTGTACTTCTCTAGCAACACCCTCAAGGAATATAACGCATCTGTGGTACTAATATACTCTTCTTTTTGCTTGCAAATACTCACTTTTAGCCTTCACTACTCTTTCCCACAGCTTCATGATCTTTTTTTTTAAGTCATTAACAGTGTATCTTTGAGAGTGGGAATGAAAAATTTGAAGTGGGTCCAATTGCTTCAATTAAAATTATATGTACATCTCCAACAATGCCGGTTCTCTTGAATGAGGGTTTCATTTCCCAACACCACATACCTATTGACCAGTACAAATTTCCAAGTTACCCCAAATGTTTTATCTGCTGAAAATGGCCCAAAAGATAGATGGAAATACTTTCTTCCTTTCTTTCCTTTCTACCTTTACTGAAATATCCCGGTCAAGACATAATGTTATGATGACGAAAGAAAAACACACAATAATTCACATCCAGTTTTATTCATCATAAAAAGAAACGTGCCCAACATACTGCACCACATTTTATGTAAATAACCCAAAATGCATTCACATGACCCTAAAATCTTTTGTAACCGTGTAACAGTGTTGGCCTCGCAGTTCTGAGGACTGGGGTTCAAATCCCGGCCCGATTGTGTGGAGTTTGCATGTTGAACATTGCATTGGAGTGTTTCATTAATCATGTGTACCATAATTCCCGGCCTACAGAGCGCACCTGGTTATAAACCTGGCGCTAGCATTAGTGCGGCGCTAGCATTAAACTCTTTCTGTGTACCGAGGCTTATAACCAGGAGCGCTAATGCTTGCGCTGTGCTAACGCTAGCGCCACGCTAACGCCAGCGCCGTTAGGGTTAGCGCCGCATGACCGCATAAAACGCAGGGTTGAAAGCGTGTGAAAAGATAAAAGATTGATTCAGCTATGAGAGCCGTAATTGTGAATTATGTTGCTGATGGTTCCTCGTAATTCTCACCACTGTTCGCTTTTACAGATGTACAGTGTACAATACTGAACACTACTTCTGCACAAGTGCAAAGTCTATTGTAATGAGTGAATGATGAATATAAAGGATTCATAAAATACTTCAGCGTTTGCCAGTCCAACTTGGACAAACTACCAGATTGAAGCCATCAGCTGCGAGGCCGCCTCGGGACCGGTGATGTTTTTTCCTTTTAATTACCCGGTCGGCAGTAATAATAAGCTGTCGAAGCGGATCATCACACTCGCTTGGGATGCACTTAAATGTGTTATTGTGTCTATTTGGTTGAGAGAGCGCTGGCTTCAGCTGCTGGGTGACTCGATTCCCGGCGGGTCGTCGGGCAAGCAAAGACAAGCGAGAGTTTCCAGCAAGACTGATGACATGCGAGCCTGAGGCAGTGTGAGAGACACACACGCTCATCAAGTACGCAAAGGGAAATTAATTCATTTCTGCCTTAATTGAAGGAGTGATGACCTTGTTCAAAACAAGCTAATTGGTTGACTTTGGCTTTCCAATAAACACTTAGTATATGCTCATAAGATAAAATACTGCTTAAAGAAACAGAGCTTTGCCTTTTATATAGATGTACTGTATATACATAAACAAGTGAAGGTTTTTCTATTTTTTCAGTATTTTATAAAGAATCGATCAACTGATTAGTAGGTCAATTCTGTGTAGTTTTTTGTATATGTGTATTTTAGACTCAAAGTTTTAAAATCAATCCATTTTCTATACTGCTCACTGGGGTAATTATAACAATTTTCATGATCCTCAAAGACATTTTACAATGTTACACCTTATTCATTCATTCTAAAGTAACACCTTGGTGGTGGTAAACTACACGTGAAGCCACTGTTAGTTGCCATTCTGTGCCTGAGGCCCCTCCAACCACGACCAAACAGCCAAACGTGGACAATAACGTAATTGTATTAGAATGGCTTGCAAAAAAAGTATATGTAGCATGATTTTTATAATAAATTATATGTATTATTCTTGACCGAGGATTAACCCATACAGTATAGTCCATGTGTAATGGTGAAATAAAACAAGCGACACTATTTGTTGAATAAATCTAGTTGGGTTATTGTTTTTTTTTTTTTTAAACAACCTGGATACAATCCTAACGTTAATACATGAAATTATTGAGTAATTAGTTTAGTTAGTACATTTTACTCCATTACAATACATTACCCTTAACTTTTATAATTTATTGAATCCCCATCACTTTGGTAAAAAAAAAAATAAAAATAAAAAGTTACATTCTCAATTCATCAAAAGCCATGACTATTTGCCTAATATTCTGTTACTTAGCATTTCCTGTGTTTGTCTGTTCTACACTGTTCTGCTTGTCCTTAAAGTCCTGCCTTGTTTTTATATGTCAGCCACTCGGGTTTCAGTCTACTATATTGTTCTAAATAACAATCACCTCATCCGCAGGTTAGTGGGCCTCGATAGTTTTAGTTTCAAGATTTTAGTTCACAGCCAATGAAAACCCCCAAATCATTATTGTTTTCTCGTCATCTCAGGAAATAACTTTATAAGAAACCATGCAAACTATTTTCTACAATTGTTGTTAGTATAAATTAAAGGACAATAGCTGTTGTTGCACAATAAAGCCATGAGATGGCACAATAGTCCAACCATCCATTTTTTTTTCCATAATGCTCATCCTCATTGGGGTGATAGGTGGAGAGCTTACAGGTGTGAACTCGAGTCATGATTTTGATTACTTTAGCTTCGACTTAACAATAAATTAAAAGATTTGCTACTCAACTTGGACTTGAATAGCAATGGCTTGACTTCACATGGACTTGAATCCACTGATTTGCAAAGACTTGCTTCTTTGACTCCAGCGCTCATAAAGCAACACTGTGGCTTTCTCTTTGTATAGCTATATCTGCAACTTTGTGTTGCACTACAGGAAAATATGATAGTTGACAACGTACGACTAAAGATCTTAATGCCCATTTGTTAGGTCAAAGTACTGTCCCAGGCCATGCTTGATAATATATAGTTTATCTTTTAATAGGTAGCGATAGAGGAAAGCGGGGTATGAATTCACTTCCAGGTGTCCGTTGGAACACACCCAAGGGTTTTCTTTCACTGGCCGTGGGCCTACTCACTTATTGCGACAAATATCACATGTATACGAGAATTGCTCGGTCCCACGAGATTTCAGTTGTATAGCCTAGTTCACGATCCTTGTCTTGCATGATTCTTGTCCTGTCCTTGTTCTGCCCTTCCGCCACAGGGTGTGGGGTTTGGGTCTCATGCAGCACCCACATTTAATGTTTCTTTGTTGTAGATGATTGATGAATGATTTTTTTTCTCCCCATTCTGTTGACAGTTAGCGCATTGTGTCTTTGTCTTTCTACCCCTTCTAGAAATTCTGTTCTGTTCAACCAATCAACTCCGATCCTTAACAAAGTTAATTTAAAATACTGGGAAATCACAGAGTACGCTAAAAAAACTCCATTGTGACATAGTAAAGCTGTTGCATCAGAAAGGTAATGCAGATTCTCCATTCTGCTTGATCTAATAGCCGAACAGGAGACACACACGCACACGTACACACAGAATCAGTTTTACACTGTAAGTCATATTTACGTTGCTTCTCAATCTTTGTGTCAATTTTTAGCATTGACCAAACAAGACAGATTGGGGAAAAAGTCAAATCAGTGTTTTTCTCATCTCATTAAAGATCAAGGTCAAATACAAGTGATAATCTCGTTCAAGGTTTCCTGAGCATCATAAGACTCCTCTGGGAGGTCATGTTGTCATGGTTTCAAGAGCAAATTGTGACAGAAGGCAAGAGATACTAAACTCCACAGGGACTTTTTTGCTTGTTATTGTGCATGTGTGCATGTACCACAGGTGTAAGTCAAGGTCAAGCCGGAGGCACCAGACCTCGTTCACATCCCACATGGTTGACCCTCTGGAGAGTTCCAAGGTGTTTGATCCACTGACATCGCTGCAATCACATAAACATCCACTTTTTTAATTAAACTTGGCCCCAAGAGGCACATCAACTGATTGTTAAACACTGCCTTCCGTGGAAAATAACAATAATAGCAAATTAAAGGTGAGACAGGCCACTGCTCTGCTTAATCAGGTGTGTGCAGGTGTTTATTTTGACCACCTGTCAAACGAAGAACTTGATTGGTCTTATGCGGATGCAGAATTCTTTCAAATTAATGGCAAAATTAAGACAAATTGAAGGACAAATTCATCTAAATTTGACGGGGTAGTGTTCCAATTCACAGCTGACGGAAGCGGAAGGAATTAAGGCATGTTGTTTTAAATGGCTCAACACTAATGCATTAAATCTTTCTTGAGTAATGCATGGCTTTTTCAATCAAAGGAGCATCCATAATATCATATAACTTGTTTCTACCTGTTCTTATGTGTGTGTCCACAAGTGCTAATTTTATACAGTTATGCATGGTTTCTGTAAATATTTTGTTTTATAATGTTTGTTTTTCGAGTAGATGAAAAGACAATCAATGGAAATTTTAATGATGGACGTCAACTAACTCATACAGCCCAAAGAAATTACCCAAACCTAAACAAATGGTCTACAATGTGAGAAAATACAGTACAGTATATGCATTTGGTGGCATTATATTTCATTGTCAGTGTAGTACCGTACTGTATGTCTTTCATGTTTGGCTGTTTTTCACATTTTTCTTTTCAGATGAGCCACTTTGCCTATTGTGCCTGTCTGAGTAACAGAAAGTGGAACCCCCCTCCTTCTTCAGAACCAACCCCATTGATTACCTCCAGTGCAGACTCAGTCCAACTCATCAAACACTTTGACTAGTCCTGGGTGGCTGACAGTGATTCTGGCAAAAATGGCTATCGGAGCGACAAGTCAGGAGGATGTCAGTATCGAGAAGTTGCAGGTCATCTCGAGAACAGACTCTCCTGAGAAGGTGTTGAGGCAGTGCCACTGCAAGGGGTTTTAACAGCTTTCCTCGCACCTGGAGAGATAAATTTCTGCGAGAGGAAGCTATAAAACCAGAACAAGACTGTGCTGCAGTGACTCTTGGATCCCATCCAAATACAGTATCTGACCGCCAAGAGACACACTGGCATCCTTATTGGGGCCCCATGTTTCGCCATCAGAGTGAGATCCCCAACCTGCGAGTTCCAGCAGCAGGTTAACCCAAGTCAGAATCCTCAGAATCAACTCTTTAGTGAATGGGTCTTGAAAGATATTTAAGAGACAGTAAAAGTTAGAGGTCACCTCCTTGATTCTTTGGCCTTTCAGAGCTCCGTACACTGTTGTGGGATGACCATTATTTCCCACCGGCAGGCAGTGAATGTCTTTCTTCAGTTGCTTGAAAGCGTACACGATATACAATATACAAGCTGTGATTGTTTAACCATACTTCGGTTGCTTTCCTGACACCAAATGTTTTTTCTGACTAAAAATTTACGATGGGAACATCATGGTAAAGATGGATTCTGGATTCATATGTTGAAAACGAAAAAAGAAACTTGTGTAAAACAACTTGTTTCTCAAGTTTTCACTGTAGGAAAATGCGGAATAAAGAACAAATCTATGACTCAATTTTCACATTGCACAATTTTTATATTCAAAGTTGAAAAAGATTATAGAAATGTAACAAAATGTCCTACTTCTTTTGGTGCATCTCCCTCCTCCTACCCCACCTCTTAGGTCAGCTCTACAAGTATATAAAACAGTGTGAGAAGTGATTCACATGAATGGTCGGCGTCCCACGTCATTTTGTGGTTTAGCTTCATGCTCAGACCATGACACCCAGACACAAGTTGGCAGAGCAGGGTTGGGCACTTTTACATCTCTTCCTCGTAGCGACTTTCTCCCGGGCCGAGCAGCCAATCTGCAGGCGTCGAGGAGATCTGGAGAAGCCCCAATTATTTAATGCTGGCGACATCCTGTTGGGGGGAATCTTTTCCCTTCACAGCAGTTGGAAAGACAGACAAGAAAGCTATGCACGCAAGCCGCCACCACTGCAGTGCGCCAGGTAAACTCTCGACCTCGGTTTGAGCTCTTCATTCCTTAAAATGTTGCTTCATTCAAACTGTCTGCACCCAGTTTGAAATTTAGGGGCTTCCAGTTTACCCAGGCCATGGTCTTTGCCATTGAGGAGATCAATAACCGCACTGACCTGTTGCCTGGCCTCTCTCTGGGCTACAAAATCTATGATTCTTGTGGCTCCATCGCTAGAGCGGTGAGGGTGGCACTGGCTTTGGCCAATGGAGATGGAGACAGCCCTTTGGATGAGCCTTGTATCAGACCAGCCCAGGTGCAGGCCATTGTGGGAGAGACGGCGTCCTCGCCTTGCATGGCTATAGCAACTGTTATCGGACCTTTTCACATCCCACTGGTGGGTAGGATTAGACCGAAATGCGCTGTGATTACTATCTGAAGTAAATATTGTCAGTAATGTCTTCCTCTTTTCCTGCAGATAAGCCACTTTGCCACTTGTGCTTGTCTCAGTGATAAAGTCAAATACCCATCTTTCTTAAGGACAATACCCAGTGATTATTACCAGAGTAGAGCTCTTGCCCAACTGGTCAAGTACTTTGGTTGGACCTGGGTGGGAGCTATCAGAACCAATGATGATTATGGCAATAATGGAATGGCCACATTCACAGAGACTGCCCGACAGCTTGGTATATGTCTGGAGTTTTCAGTATCTTTCTTTAGGATGGATCCACCAGACAAATTAAAAAAGATAATCGATGTTATCAAGGTTTCTACGTCCAAAGTGATTGTTGCATTCCTCTCCCACATGGACCTGGAGGTATTAATTCATCAACTGTCACATCACAACCTGACTGGCTACCAGTGGGTCGGCACAGAGTCTTGGATCTTTGATTCCCAAATGGCAGCTATGGATCAGACACACATCCTAGATGGAGCAATCGGGTTGGCCATCCCCAAAGCACATGTCAGCGGAATGAGGGAGTTCATGTTGGACATAAAACGTCTAAATACATCTGGCGATGACACATTTAGGTTATTCTGGGAGACATTATTCACGTGTCAGTTTGAGAGGGCAAACTCATCAGGTGATAAGCGAAGGGAGTGCAGCGGTTTTGAAGACCTTAGCAGCGTTCAAAAGACCTTCACTGATATGTCGCTCATGCCAATCTTTAACAATGTCTATAAAGCTGTGTACGCCGTGGCCCATGCACTTCATGATATTCTTGGCTGTAACACAACATGTAACACAAATCTTCAGCTACAGCCATTTACAGTAAGTACAAATTAATTTGTTTTTTTTTTACATCATGCCATCAGCTCACATATCTATCTTGCTTTAGATTTTACGCCACCTGAAGAAGATTAGATTCAGAACTAAAGAAGGAGATGAGGTTTACTTCAATGAGAATGGAGATCCAACAGCCAAGTATGAAATCATAAACTGGCAGCCAACAGTAAACGGGACAGTCAAATTTGTCACAGTTGGTCTCTATGACGCATCTGCAAACAAACAGCTGAACCTGAATAATAGAACTCTGATTTGGGCTAAGAACTCACACAAGGTGAGTGGTGTATGCGTACCACAGTTGATTGCAAAACGTGTTTACAAGTTTCCCTACATTTTTGTCATGCAGGTCCCTGTGTCAGTTTGCAGTGAGAAATGTCAGCCAGGGACACGAAAGGTTCTGCAGAAAGGAAAGCCCGTCTGCTGCTATGATTGCGTGAGGTGTGCAGAGGGTGAATTCAGTAACACCACAGGTATGACACATAAAGAGTGGGAAAATATTTGCTATCAAGGGCCACGTTTTTTTATGGACACATAAGCCAAGTCAATGTTTCTGAAACATTATTGCGTCAAGGTACCCTTTCCACATGAAAAAAAAATCTCAGGGGACACCATCACTCAAAAATGAATACTGAAATAATGATCATGGCACGGTGACACAAATGGTTATAAGGTTGGCCTGACAATTCTGGGGTCCGGGGATTGAATCCCAGCCCTGCCTGTGTGGAGTTTGCATGTTCTCCCTGTGCTGACGTGGGTTTTCTTTGGGCAGTCTGGTTTCGTCCCACACTCCCCAAAACATGCATTCATTGGACACTCTAAATTGCCCCTAGGTATGATTGTGAGTGTGACAGGATGATAGTTGGGATAAACACCAGCACTACTGCGACCCGTGTGAGGTTAAGTGTCTTGGAAAATAAATGAATGAATGAATGAATGAATGAGTGATCCATCCATCCATTTTCTTTCATGTTTATCCTCATAAGGGTCACGGGGAGTGCTGGTACCTATCCCAGCTGTCGTCTGGCAGGAGGCAGGGTACACCCTGAACTGGTTGCCAGCCAATCCCAGGGCACTTGGAGACAGACAACAGTCACACTCACAATTTCACCCAGGGGCAATTTAGAGTGTCCAATTAATGTTGTATGTTTTTGGGATCTGGGAGGAAACCGGAGTGCCTGGAGAAAACCCACACAGGCACGGGGAGAACATGCAAACTCCACACAGGTGGGTCCGGGATCAAACCCGGATCCTCAGAACTGTGAGGCCACCACTTCACCACCTGATCCACCGTGCCGCCTGAATGAATGATCTCACCTTAATTGACTGACAATTGCTCAGTCTGATATCTGAGCCTGTTTAATTAACACAAAACTGACATTAACAGCGGGTCTTCTACATGGAGAAAACCAATCAGAGGAAAAGGGGAAGGCTAAGCCAAATAGGGACAAAACAGGCTTAAACAGAAGTAGCTGTCTGTGGGACCTTTTGTAGAAACTCGGATGAGAAAATCAAATTTTTTTAAATAAAATTGACACTTTTATACTAACTCCATGTTCGAGAATCCCTCTATGGTGGTCTGAATAGTAAAAATATGGGACCTTTAACTAATCTGCCCATGACAATACACCGCTGGTGCATTGTTAATTAATAGGAACGCCACTGATGATCAAGCCAAATATGTATCGCATTCGTATAGCAGTAAAAGTATGAGGTTTGTGTTGGTTAAGTTTTTGGATAGGTTTGGGGTATCTTTGGGCTAGATTAGAATTAATTTGGGTTACAGGGATTGAGATTCATATAAACGCCAACACATTGAAGTCACATACTTTTTTCCCCAACTGGAAATAGTAAAAGGATGCAGCAGCTTATCATATTGCGGTGGAGAGAATCCTGCAGCCAATCATATTGGAACAGCTCATGTCCTGCCGAGAACACCAGTGGGATAGTAATGTGTCACACAAATACTGGTTGGGATTCGCCGGGCTAGGTCATATTTAGATGAGGCATGAAGAAAAGTTAAAATATAACAATTAATTGTAAAATGAAGACTAAATTGGTGCAAATGTGAGTGTGACTGGTCGATTGCTCATACGTGCATTGTAATTGATGGGCAACGAGTCCAGGGTGAAAGTCAGATGGAATAGATTTACCACGACCTGAATTAGACTGCATGGATGTTTAACGTGGTTTTTGCTTGTGCAGTTGTTTATTTCTGCTTGCTCTGCTTCTTCTCTCAATATAATGTTGACTTTTTGTGAGTGTGATTATAACCTATGCAGAAGGCTTTGATAAATGTCTTGCCTCCATTTTCAGATTCTGTCACATGTATGCGATGCCACCCAGATTTCTGGTCAAACCAGAGGAGAGATGCCTGCACGAGGAAAGAAGCAGAGTTTTTGTCGTACAAGGGGGTCATGGGATCTCTCCTCACAACGGCATCTCTATTGGGCTCGTGCCTGACTGCTGCTGTGGCTTTTGTTTACTTCAAAAACAGGAAGACTCCAATCGTCAGGGCCAACAACTCAGAACTAAGCTTCCTGTTGCTGCTCTCTTTATTTTTGTGCTTCCTGTGCTCTCTGACCTTCATCGGCCGGCCCACCGAGTGGTCCTGCATGCTACGACACACGGCGTTTGGTATAACCTTTGTGCTCTGCATCTCCTGCGTGTTGGGCAAAACTGTTGTGGTGCTGATGGCCTTTAGGTCCACGCTTCCTGACAGTCATGTCATGAAGTGGTTTGGCCCTCTTCAGCAAAGACTCAGTGTGCTGGCTTTCACTCTCATCCAGGTGGTCATTTGTGTCCTCTGGCTCATCATCGCTCCTCCATTTCCTTTTAAAAATTTCAAAGAGTTTAAGGATAAAATCATTTTGGAGTGTGCTGTGGGTTCACCTCTGGGGTTCTGGGCTGTGCTTGGCTACATAGGAATCTTGGCACTGTTATGTTTCGTTCTGGCCTTTCTGGCCCGCAAGCTTCCTGATAACTTTAATGAAGCCAAACTGATCACTTTCAGCATGTTGATATTTTCTGCTGTCTGGATTACTTTCATCCCAGCTTATGTCAGCTCCCCGGGCAAGTTCAGTGTCGCTGTAGAGATATTTGCAATTTTGGCCTCCAGTTTTGGACTGCTCATATGCATATTTCTTCCCAAATGTTACATCATACTAATGCGACCTGAAAAGAATACAAAGAAGAGCATCAGAAGTAAAGGGACAGTAAAATTCTTATAAAAAAAAGTATTGGAGCAGAATTTTTTTAGATTTAGAAAGAGTTTCAGTGAGATGAATTAACTGTTTATAGACCCTATGGTCACATATTATCAAATTAATCAATCAGGGGTTTGTTGGTACAGATGAGTAGAATGCAAGCACAGGTGCAATACAACAGTAGCATAGGACCAAATCTAAAGTGTGGCCATGTGTTATGCGTCAGTCCAGAAACAAAATGTACAAGATTCTAAAAGATTGTACCACAATTAAAAAGTCATTGACTACTGGTTTATTTGCACAAGAAATGTGAATCATAAAATCACCAACAATCAATAGTCTCTCATAAAGCAAAATATCCATGCGTGTGTGCGTAGGTGTGTGTGTGTGTGTGTGTGTGTGTGTGTGTGTGTGTGTGTGTGTGCGTGTGCGCTTGTGTGTGTGTATAAAAATTCAGAAATGAAGCTGTCATTGTACTTGGTGGACAATAAATTGCTGCAAATAAAACAAATGACATATTACTTATCGTGATGTCATGATTCTGAACTGGTTCGTAGTAATCAGTTTTCTTTTAAAACTGACCTTGAAAAGTGAGGCAAGTTCCCACTTCCACAAGTCAATCCAGGGGAGCTAAAAAAAAAAAAAACTGTTGTTTGGAGGACAAAGTTCCATCAGGAGCACTACTATCTCTGTTATAAGCATTAGTTCCAAAGTACAATTAATAAAAAATGTCACATAGGACAAAAGTTGTTTGGTAAGGGGAGCAACAGACAGCTTGACTTTCAGCTCCTTAGCTTTGTGGGTTATGCAATCCAACAAATAGGACATATTGTTTATATTTGCATGTTTAAATCCATTGTGTGGGTGCGGCGGCATGTTTGTCCAAACAGTCTGAATTGTCTGAATAGGAAGTTCTCTTAGTGAGAAGTATAGCCTGTTTGGATGAATGCGATGAGTTTCTAAAAAGAAAAAAAAAAAAAAAAAAAAAACAGTTCCAAAATAAATTAAGCCCATTCAGTAACCTCTGATCCTTATTGATAAATCTCACCAAGAAATTGAGTTCAATTTACCCATCCAAGTGCTAACTTTAGGCCCACCCCTGCATATGGTATTGTATGTGATTACGATTAGGCTACGTGGGAACAGTTCAGGGAGGACTTTTTGTGTGACCTATTGGACAAAGAAATGTGCATAAATGCATTTTTTGATAAGTTTAATGGGCAAAAGCTCTCTGACCTGAAGAAAGGATACAAATCAACAGCAGCATTTACCAAGTCACAGTATCACCAGAAAAGTGGACAGTGTTCAGCTTTTGTAGGTTCATATCGGTGTAGCAGCCAGAGGTCAGGGCACTACACCCCCCTCCCCCCCACCCACACACACACACCACACCACAATTGGTTTCAGAGCCAAGTGTAGGCCAATACTTTGCTCAACATGCATTAATTAATTCTCATGGAATGAATTGGACATGGGGAAATATTGCCATCAATTCTCTTTCTACTACAAAATTAAAATTTACATTTCCACAAACAACGCATCTTAACTTGTTGGGTTTCCTTGGGTCTCCTGAGGTGTGAGATGAACCATGACAACTTCTCCCTCCTTTTGTATATAAAGCCCTGAATGTGCTAGCGAAGCTGGCCTGGTCTGCATAGCGACATTATGTCGCTGCTGTGCCTTCTGATCTGGGTCCTGCTCACGGAGAAGAAGGGGGAGTGTGCGTGCTGGATGCGAGGGCCACCGCACTTGCCGGAGATGGCGCAAGACGGGGATCTTGTCATTGGAGGGATTTTTTCATTCCGCACAGGGCAAGATTATGCAGTTAATACATTTCAAGCCATTCCAGAGGTGCGGCCATGTAAAAAGTATGTACTTTTTAATGCCATTAGAGTGCACTATGCTTAATTAATGCATCTATTAGTCTGTTACTGTGTACATTGCTTGAAATTGACACATTTCTTGTCATCCCAGCTTCAACTTTAGAGAATTTAAATTTGCTCAGACGATGATATTCGCCATCAATGAGATCAACCAAAACCCTGAAATCCTTCCTCGCATCAAGCTGGGTTACAGGATCTATGACGACTGTGGGACCATGGACATTCTGAGAGCTGCACTGGCTTTGGTGGGTGGCATAGAAAGAAATTTCAGCGATGAAAACTGTACAAAAATTGAGACGGTGCAAGCTATCCTGGGACATTCGGGATCCAGACCGACCATCGCATTTGCACCGGTTGTAGGACGTTTCCATGTTCCGGTGGTGAGGAGAACTGTATACATGAGTTCAATATTGTAACAATGTATTATTTGGGAATGTCACCACACCGTCATTTGTCATTGTGTTTACAGCTAAGCCATTTTGCCACTTGTGCCTGTCTCAGCAACAGAAAAGAGTATCCAACCTTTTTCAGAACCATTCCCAGTGACTACTACCAGAGTCAAGCCCTGGCAAAGTTGGTCAAGCACCTGGGCTGGACCTGGATCGGAGTCATAGCCGTGGATAATGAATATGGCCTCAATGGCATTGCTGCATTCATCCAGGCTTCACAAGAATACGAAGTCTGCATCGAGTTTTCGGATGCCTTCTCATCCTCTGGTCCCCCTGAAGACCTGCAGAGGATATCATCCAAAATCCAAAGTGCTTCTTCCAAAGTAATAATGGCCTTCATGTCTCACAGAGAAATTAAGTTGTTGGCAAAGGAGCTGTACAAGCAGAACGTTACAGGTCTGCAGTGGGTCGGCAGTGACGCCTGGATTACGGACCACTCCCTGACAGACAGCGAGGGGCACGACATCCTCGTGGGCTCGTTGGGCTTCGCCATTAGCAGGGCTCGGATCCCCGGGCTGGAGCAACACCTGAGGGGGCTGCACCCTTCGATGTTCCCTCATAGCCAATTTGTGCGAGACTTCTGGGAGAATGTGTTCAACTGCACCCTGAAAGCAACCACAATGGGGGGACAGAAGCCCTGCAGCGGCCTCGAGAGCTTGCGAGATGTCGAGTCACAATTCACAGATGTGTCCGAGCTGAGGTTTACTAACAATGTCTACAAGTCCGTTTACTCGGTGGCCCATGCTCTCGACGCCTTACTCAAGTGTGGAGAAGTGAGCGCGCTCCATTCCAATAGGAGTTGTGCTACTAGTGCACATACTGAGCCATGGCAGGTGAGGAGAGAGTCAAAATTGCAAGCATCGGCGTATTCTATCTATCATTGTTTTAATAATCACAACTCGTTTAATCAATTTAGCGTTTTTATTGTACTCAAAGTTGTTTAACATGAAAAAATGACGGTAAAAATTCAATGACGATGAAGATCTGTTTGAGCAGGGTTTTTTTTTAGCAGCAATATAAAGGTTTATAGCTCTGTGCAGTGATATTAAATACCTACTTCTGAGTACTTATTTTGCAGTACTGTAAATTAATCCAGTTCAAAGACAATACAATAAAATTCTTAGTGTGTTAAATTCTTTGCATGTCGCCCCATCTCGCCAGGTCCTGCACTATCTCAACTCGGTGAACTTCACCACTCCGGCGGGGGAGAGAGTATATTTTGACAGTAATGGTGACTCTCCAGCCAGATACGAACTGGTCAACTTGCAGATGACGAACAGAGGCACAATGGAGGGAGTGACGGTGGGCATTTATGACGCTTCCCAGGTGGACAGCAATCAGTTCATCATGAGTAACATTCCTGTGGTGTGGGGTAATGGAAGCTCCGAGGTGAAGGTGGTTGTTGCTGAAACTCTACTTGTACACGCTTTATGAATGATTAGAATCCCGTGTTTGCGTGACAGGTGCCCATATCAGTGTGCAGTGAGAGTTGCCCCCCGGGAAACCGCAAGGTCCTCCAGAAAGGACGTCCACCGTGTTGCTACGACTGCATCAGGTGCCCCGCAGGAGAAATCAGTAACTCGACAGGTAATTTAAACAGAGGTGGCAAAAGTATTCATGATGTATACAAACGTGGAAGTATAGATACTTCTGTAAAGCAGTAGAAGTATTGTTTCAACTCCTGCACTCTCTGAAATATACTAAAGTAAAAACATTTTCTTTTTTTTTTTTGGTGTGACTTATAACACCCGCACAATGAAAAAATGTACATAAATTGTTTTCCTTTCTGTTCTTCTAACTTAATGCTGCTACTGAACGAAAGAAAAAACTTTTTTTTGTTTGTTTTCTGGGAGTGTTGGTTCGACTTTTATGTTCATGCTAAAGCCATGAACTGATGTACAAAAACTTACAGACATAAAGCCACATGCTAACTTAGCACATAACATGGAGATATGACCTGGACTTACAATTGTACACACACACAAAATGGTGACATGAACTCACTTCTTGTAGACACAAATTCTGGGTGAAGATCACAACAAGTATCCTCGGTAATAGGTGAAAAATACTTCGAGCTCTGTAATTGCATCACTCTCAATATCGGAAGTTATCGAGTTCTCTTTCGCGCATGCTCTCGTGTGGCCTCATTCAATTGATGGAAGACTCATGAAAATAGCATCTATAATAAGACAAAGTACTTGTACAGTTATTTTCCCCTACTGAATTGCATATAAATGAAAACAACCTCTCTCCTGCTTACAGATTCGATACACTGTATGAAATGCTCACCAGAGTTCTGGTCCAACAAACACAGAGACGCCTGCACGCCAAAAGAAATTGAGTTTCTGAACTATGGAGAAATTCTGGGAACTCTTTTAGCCTTGTTCTCTTTACTAGGAGTGTTCCTGAGCACAATGACAACGATAGTCTTTTACTGCCACAAAGAAACTCCTCTGGTCCGAGCGAACAACTCTGAGCTGAGCTTCCTGTTACTCTTCTCCTTAACCATGTGCTTCCTGTGCTCTCTGACCTTCATCGGCCGCCCAACCCAGTGGTCGTGTATGCTGCGGCACACGGCCTTCGGGATTACCTTTGTGCTCTGCATCTCCTGCGTTCTGGGTAAAACCGTATTGGTCTTGGTGGCCTTTAAAGCCTCCCTGCCAGGCAGTTACCTCATGAAGTACTTCGGACCAATGCAGCAGAGACTCTGCGTGGTGGCGTTCACGCTAATTCAGGTGATCATCTGCATACTTTGGCTCACCATCAGCCCTCCTTTTCCATTTAAGAACATGTTACTCTACCAAGACAGAATCATCTTAGAGTGTCAACTGGGCTCTGCTCTTGGTTTCTGGGCCGTGTTGGGGTACATAGCAGTCCTGGCCGTTTTCTGCTTCGTCATCGCTTTTCTAGCTCGAAAGCTGCCTGATAATTTCAATGAAGCTAAATTGATCACTTTCAGCATGTTGATATTCTGTGCAGTTTGGTTTGCATTTATACCAGCTTACATTAGCTCTCCGGGAAAATTCACCGTGGCTGTGGAGATATTTGCTATCCTGGCCAGCAGTTACGGACTTCTTTTTTGCATTTTTATGCCCAAGTGCTTCATCATACTGTTTAGGCCCGAGAAGAACACTAAGAAACACATTATGGGAAAGTCAAATAATCAAATACGTTAAGAAAGTTTTTTTTTCGAATGTAAAGCAGTGTTCTTGTGTATGTGAAATGTAAATGAAACATAATGTATGTATTGTCATGCTATTGATTCTACCATCCAAAATAAATCAACCATTAAGAAAAATTGCTTTTACTTGAGCCTTAAGGAATAAAAAGTTCAAGTCTACCTTACTGACTGATCTTGAAGAAAGTTTTATAATATTGAGTAACAGAATTTTTGATGAGTTCGGTCTGACAGCAATTTTTGACAATTTTTTGGGTGCAGAATCCAAAACTGATTTCTGTTTTTCAGCTCACGTTTTTTAACAAAGTGATAACAAAAAGGAACAAATGAAATACATACCAATGTAAATAAAACACAAAGATATTATAATTAGGAGCTTTGAAAACGAAAAAAAACAGCAAAAAAAAAAAGGAAACAAAATTTACAATGTCATGCCCATGGTTAGAAGGTTAAGAGAAAGCACAGGTGGAGTACACGCTGAATTGGTCGGAAGCCAATAGCAGGGCACATAGACACAAATGACCATTCACACTCACATTCACACCTATGGGTAATTTAGGTTCATTAATTAATGCCATTAATTAATTAATGTTTTTGGGATATGAAATGAAACTGGAGTGCCCGGAGAAAACCCACACAGGCTGGGCTGGGATTCAAACCCCAGGCCTCGAAACTGTGAGGCAGATGAGCACATGTCCAGTCATCCACCGCTCTACCAGAATTATTATTATTATCCATCCATCCATTATCTGAACTGCTTGTCCTCACAAGGCTCATGGGAGTACTAAGTCCATTATTATTATTATTATTATGCTTCTAAGCGCATGCTGTCCTCGTGATGTGTGCTTTCATTTTGAGCCACCCTGGCAAATATAAACCAATAGTGAAAATACAAACAGTATAAGCATTTAACAAGATCACCTTTCCTAGAATTAATATACTACTAAAGTAACAGATCCCTTGTCTAGCTTATTCATCTTCAAACATAACACACGTTATATCGAGCAAATATTATTTTGAATTTTCAAATAAATCAAGAGGATTTTAGCTATTAGGAGACTCACAAAATCAACAATGTATTTCTGTTTTCTTGCAGCATTAACACATGATTACCATGTCATAGCCAGGACTAGGTATTAAGATGGAATTGCTCTTATTAGGTATGTATTTCTGAACTACAGCAGGTTATACAATTGGAAAAATGTGTGGTAGCATTGTTTCAATATGGCTAAGGCGATGTAGATCCACCCTAGAATCCCCCGAGGGCTTGTCTCAAGTTCAAATAAATGATGATGCAATGGGACATATTGTACATAATACAAAAACAACAAAGACGAAGACCAGTGGGAGATGAAAAAGTCCTCCTCTGTTCCGTGCAGAAGCTTTTTGCCCTGAAGTGCCGGTCCACGGGGAGAGGATGGAGGATAGGAGGCAAGACATGAAACAATGTTGCTTCAGCCCCTTCCACAACAACACGAGCAACAGGTGGCATGTTGCCTCGGGCAGGAAACAAAGTGTCCATGTTCATTTACATGCTAATCACAACATGCTTGTCTGCTTTAGGACAATTAAGTGCTCACTTGGATCTCTCATTTCCTTTCTTGACTGTTTTCGTTCACATTTTTGAGCAAAAGACTTGCTTTTGATCCAGTTTTTAAACTGTGTACAGGACCTGGTATATAGTGTTTTTAGTGTAAATTGTCTCCATTTTTTTCCAGTGATTTAAAGCAGCTTTGTTTTGTCCTAGCCAAAATGAATTATTTTCAACTGTGACATGTCTAATGTGTAGCATGCTTAGCTTTTCTGTAGTTCCATAATAAATTTCCTCCTTCCAAGATGGACAATTGCTTCAGACAAATCTATTTACTTTATGGTTTCAAATCTGGACTTTGAGTGAGTCCAGTTGTAAAGCAGCAAAGTCACCAAAATACATACTTTTTTTTGGTTTGTTTTTTTAGCTCTCAGAAGTTGACTTCTGATCCTTCTTCACGATTTTCTAGCAAAGAACAGACTTTATGCTTTTTGAGCCCAAGACCATCACACTACCACGTCATTTGACTGCTGGCTTGATGTTCAGCGAAAGTTCTAGAAACTCAACCATCACTGGAGCCCTCCACCAGTGCCCCAAATCTCCTCAGCGCAAGACACATGAAAGCAAAGAACAACAATAACAACAACAACAAACAAAAACACCTGAAGGACTCCAAAGAAATGAGAATCTCTGGTCGAATGTGACCAAGATATAACTTTTCGGCCTTAATTCTAAGCGGTATGTGTGGAGAAAAACACCCACACAAGGGCATGGAAAGGTGAGAATAAGAGAACTTCTCGGCAAAGAGTTGTAAATTAGGTTCTGCAGAAACATTGATAACGGTGAGTTTGCAAATAGGCAGCGACTCACACAACATCCACGTATTTCGTGACAGGGTCTCCTCCTCTCCTGATGGATTTTCATTAAATATAATATAAGCTGTCAATGATTGGACATGATTGGACCCTTTTTCTCATTTGGGCATTCTGCTTCTTTTAGAGAAAGAATTAACTCCATCACCAAATTATCAAATGTAGGAGGAAACTGGGGCCTTGTGTATATTTCTGTCACATGTTTTCATGTATGACATCCTCAAGCTTAGAACCTTTGCAGTCTACCCTTAATGTTGCCTCCTACTCTCAGATGCCACACAGAAAGCCATAAAAAGTCAACCCCCCCACCACCTCAGAGCAAGGCAGAAGGCGAAGCTCTGAGATGAGATCAATGGGGTTGTTCTTTTGGGCACTGCTCACATGGAAGGTGCCACCCGGCTGCTGTTCTCAGCGCTGTCACGCCGTCCACTGTGAGCGCTCCAACATGTCACCACTTGTTCTCCATGAAACTATCCTAACCTGCGACAGGTAAGTGAGATATTCAGCATGTCGGTTCTCGATTTCATCTTCCAGGATCTGGACACCGCCAGCAGAATCATCTGCAATCCAGCAAGTTTCGCAGCGGCTCGAATGACAGAGGCCTAATTTTTACTCTTCAATTTCAAAGTAGAATATGAAGTAATAGCACAGGAATTAGAAGCTCAGCACCCTCGCTGTTGTTTATTTTAAATGTCACCTCCGCTTAATTCTGTCGAAAGTGACATGATGATGATAATGTTGTTATTTTGCACTAAACAAAGGCTTTTGTTCCTCCTCACCTGTTTAGATCTGTTCTGAAGAGTTCTGTCCCCCGTAGGATTTTTTCTGGGAAAGATGCCACTTGGATTGGCAAACATCTGCAAGGGGCTCTGATGTATAAAGATCTAGTGGAGGAGCCCACATGGAAGCAAAAATGTTTGAGACTGTTGACATGTTTCATGCAATTTCACGTCAACAATCTCCCTTTTAGTATGCAGGTGAGTCATGAATTCAAATGCAGTTGATCCGGGCTGCATCTATTTGTGTTTATCGTCCCTATGAAAAAAAAAAACACTAATGACCTTTTGCATTTTTGTGCATGTTGTTGTCTGTGCAGCTAAAATGCATCACACATCTGATTCAAAGCTGGTTCGACTTCTCTCACGTCACTGCTCTTGCTCGATCGGACCTCCAAAACATGGATGGCTACGCCAAGATCAAACCTGAGGAAAGTAACGGAACTCAGATGTTGTCAGTTAGGTGTGTAGGTGCTCTCCAACCTGGGGGCAGAAGGATTGCGATGTCCTTGAAGGCATCCGACATGGGTGACGTCAGGATCTGCTGTGAGCAGGTTTCAAAGTCTTGCTTTTTATGTGACATTTTCTAATTAATAGGTATTAGTTTACTATCGTGGTTAAAAGAAGTCCAGGGCATCAGTTCAATTGAGTATGCTTTATCCCCCCCAGCAAAGGACAAAAGACGGTTTGGACACTTTAGAAACAATGAATGCATTTAAAAAGCTGTCAAGACAAAGTACACTTGACACGCTCCAGACTTTTCACAGAAATAAAACAAATACACATAGACTGATGCATCACATTTGAGGTCATTTATCCATTTGTGGCATTGTGCAGATTAGGCTTTTTATTGCTCAAGGTACAAATGTGTCACTGTACATATTTATCTTGTATAAGGGGACATTAAATCCCATATCATCAAGTAAATAACCGACACAAGTATACTGCAAGCGCAACAAGGTGTTCAGTGATAGTGTAGAGTAGATATCAGACTCCTGTATTGATCGTTAACATAGTGCAATACATGCAGATGTGCATAATGTGGGCTTAGCGTATATTTGACCCAGATGTAGAAAAAAAAAGGCCCTGTAGCTCAGTGGTTAGAGCACTGGTTTGATAAACCAGGGGTTGTGGGTTCGTATCCCACTGGGGCCTCCACTCCCTGAGAAGGGTTGCGTCAGGAAGGGCATCCGGTGTAAAAATTGTGCCAAACATATGTGCGTTCATCTGAGATGACACGCTGTGGCGACCCCGAAAGGGACAAGCCGAAAAAAACTTACTATGTAGAAAAAAAAATACACTTTACACTAAAATCTATGTTGGTCCATTCATTTAATGATAGGTATTTACTATAATTTGTGAGTACAGAATACATTCATGTCTGATTTGGGTCATCTTATGAATATTGTTCGAGATAGGTGCACGTGTTTGAGGTTGAGAAGGTACTAATATCAATATGGCAAGACAAATGTGGAAGGTGCCATTTTTTCTTCAGTGCATCTAATTGAAGTAGGATTTCATCAACTGCAGGTCCGCTCCCAAATGTTTCCAACACGGTCCCTACATGGTTCCTCATTTCTCACCAGAGCAGGTAATAACAGAGGGGAAAAGAAAGGCAGTACGTTACAAAAGATGTGTTAAATGTGTGGATTTCTCCTTCGCAGACACGATCATATTCAGCGTGGCCAGGCAGGATGATTGGCTGCCCGCCGACACCGACAGATGGGTTGGGAGAGTTGTTTTAGCTGCCATCTTGTTGTCATGGTATCCCATTACCACAATGAAAATGTCACCGACCAGAGTTGGCAGCAACACTGTTTTGACGTTTTTATCTCTCAGAATTTGTTGTTTTGCGCCGCCAGTCACCATCCGTCCATCCTTCCAGTGGTCCTGGATAAACGTGACCTCCTGCCTTCAGTCTTCTCTGTTCAAAACTTCACATCTGCTCATCTCCTGTAGGGCTGCTCATTGCGCCATGAAGTGGTTCCGACCCACTCGGCAGCAATGTCTAGCTCTCCCTGCCACTGTGCTCAGTCTCGGCTTGACTCTTGGCCTTCCTTATTCACCCGAGAGTGACAAATACTGGTTTGAACATATGTTTCTGGGGTCGACATGGCAACAACTCTGGCCTGTGTTAGACCACAAGGAGCTCACGTCTCACTTGTACTGTGTGTTGACCTCACTTCCCACTTTGTTGCTCCAGATCTGGACTCAGCTGACTTCTATAGGCCTCTTGGTACATGTGCAGGTTGTAGTAGCTTGTGTGCACAACACAAGGGTGCCAAAAAAGTATGTGCTGGTTTTCAGGATGCGCCAAATAATATGACAGTGTCGACAGATGCTAGGTTTCATTGCAAAACAATTATTGTACACTTTCAAAATCCGCTCATATTTAGTACATCATTATGCCGAAAATATTTTGAGTCTACACGCTAGTGCTGTGGTCTACAAAATTAAAATAATTTTAAAAATAGAGAAAATGGGCATAACTGTCTGATCCTTCTTACGTGGTGATGTTTAATATTTAATTTTAAAGGCATATTCATTCCATATAAGCATGGTTTATTATTGTTGTTTTTACCATAACCTGGATTAATACTTTTTGAAACATTAAAATAATCCACAGGGGTTTGTTGAGTGTCTTATCAAAAAATTATAAATTAACACTTTTCTTGTTTTTTCTGTGATGTCTTAAAATACATAATCATTGTTTCTGTCATGCCTTTACAGTTTGTGAAAATTGAATGAATTCAAATGACTTGCCCTGCAGGATCAAAACAAGTGCTTGCAACCACTAAAGTATCAACTTGTGACAGAACATTGCCTTTCAAATAGATTTTCATTGCGATATTGACAAGATATGAACAAATAGGGACTTACTGTATTGTATACATGGGAAACACTATCAAAATATGTTTATCGTCTGCACCATTCTTTCTCGGACAATTGTAAATTCTAAATTGAAAAATATATAATTGAAGAGTTTGTTTTCAAAATGAGACTTATCCGTTTTTTTTCATTTTGAGAAAAGGGCTTGGTATTGAAGTGAAAACAATAAACTCAATTTATGTTTCTAACTATTGGGGGATGGAAAGAGATGCTAAAAAGTAACTAAACACCATTCTACAAAAAAATATTGGCTTTAATATTCACCGAGGTTTTTTGATGACAAATTTCATTTTTTCTCCAAAATGAGACATATCCAAACATTCTATTCTTGGCAAAGTGAGACATATCCAAACATTCTATTCTTGGCAAAGTGAGACATATCCAAATTTCCACTTAAACCTTCAGGAGCAGCTGTATTTTTTTTTTAAAAATCAGTTGCTTTTGATAGGCAATCATGAAAACTATTTGCCTTTCAACATTTCAAGCATTTTAAAATAATATTTAAGACCATGACCACCACATTTAGAGAGTTAGGTATCAGAAATAAGGGTCAGTCACCAGTCAAAATTTTCACAAATAGCTCACTAATGTCAGATGTTGAAAAAGGAGATGAAAAAATGGGAATTTCTTTTAAAAAGTTGTTTTTCAGTTATTTAGAAACTGTTTGTTCAGTATGAGGTCTTGGAAAGGCTGAGTTTACAATCATTGAAATTTTGTGTATCTGTATGCGATTCTGCAATCCGACATCTGCAGGCATTGTGTCACTCAGTTGATTAATTTTGTTTATAAGTTGATGTGAGATCATTAAGAAAGTAAACTGCTTCAAACCAGTCTACCAAGGTTAATATGAGTTGCGAGGGATACCAGCAGAAAAAAAATAGGTAGTCGATCTCATACACACATCTCCAAAATGAAATCAGTTTCAAACTCACAAATTCACTGTTTGAAATCTGACTCATTGAGTCTGCTTTCTTTTGATTTTATTTATAGCTGTCGCTGTCGGGGGAAAGAACACTGCAGAATAGGATATAAGTCTGTAGTAATAATAACAGTATTCATAATGCTCATAGACAGAAATTGAGTCTACTCCAAGGGTGTTGATTTCCTTTTAATGTCAACTTTTCTTAAGTCATAGCCGATAACTTTCCTTGTAATAAAAATGGCAAAAAAAAAAAGATTGCATAGAATTATAAAAATTTATTCATTCATTATTGATCGTTGTTGAAATATTTTGAACAAAAAATTACTATTCAAGCATTACACAATCATAGACAAAACAGTATGTTTATTATATTCAGATACAATGGTAGTTGGATGAGAACTGAAGTATTAAATTGCAATAATTTCATAAAGAATTAAAATTAAATAGGAAAAGCACCCTCACAATGGGACAGCCTGCAAGTAAAACAGCACAATCACTGATTCATTTATTCGATATTATTAAACATTGATAAACAAAATACAAGACTTAGTTCAGCTTGAAAGCAAGAAACACTGTAAAGATAAAATCGACAAAAATGCATGCCAAGGATCCAAATAAAAAAAACATGGTAAAATGTATCACATGGCAAAACAATGAAAAGGTTTGCTACTGACTGTACTGGATATTTTTCAGTGTAAACAAAAACAATCTACAAAGATCAAAAGTCTTTATTTTCTTTCAATTCATAAGTAGAAAAGAAACATTACTGATTCACACATCAGTAGATTCTATTAAAAATAGAACTCATGTAAAAGAAAATCCAAATGTGATGAAAAAGGAAACAATAGGTCAACTTCACAAAGAGAAAAAATAGGGTCTACTATCATAGCAAGCGCTTCTTCTTTTCTGACCCCGTTTCCGCTGCGTTTCTTTTCCTTCCCAGCTTCATTCTCTCCGGTGTCTCGTACATAAAATCAAACTCGGCATTAGCATCTCTCTCAAACGTGGGCGCAGCCATTTTGGATGATGATGTGGAAGATACCGGAACTTCCCTCTAGACGAATTCTGATTGGATGCTGCTTGCTTCAGCAGCGCACGCTGATTGAACGAAATTATGTCGCATTTTGCTCTAAACAAGATCTCGATATCTCGCATTTTGAAATAAAACGCGATCTTCCTTGGCTGATATAGAACGATATGTCGCACTTTCAACAAAAATCAGAGCATCCCGATAACTACCATTCGGAGCTGGATAATTTTAGCGCGAGTTTCGTAAATCTGAAAAAAATGCCCATGTCGCGTTTTGAAAACAAACTCTTCAATTTTAAAGTGGTTTCACAGTGGAGGAGCTTCAGAACGTCGGCCACACAGTTCTGAGGTCTGGGGTTCAATCCTGGCCTTCCCTGTGTGGAGTTTGCATGTTCTCCCCGTGCCTTTGTGGGTTTTCTTCGGACACTCCGGTTCCCTCCCACATCCCAAAAACATGCATTAAGTGGAGACTCCAAATTGTGATTGTGAGTGCGGCTGTTTGTCTCTATGTGCCCTGCGATTTGCTGGCAACCAGTTCAGGGTGTACCCTGACTCCTACTTGATGATAGCTGAGATAGGTTCCAGCACTCCTGCGACCTTTGTGAGGATAAGCAGCAAAGAAAATGGATGGACGGATAGATAATTGTAAAGTGGGTGCACATTGGAGCAGGTTTAGAGCGTCGGAATCACAGTCCTGAGGACCGCGGTTCTAATCCCGGCCCCGCCTGTGTGGAGTTTGCATGTTCTCCCCATATCGAAGTGGGTTTTCTCCGGGCACTCCAACATGCATTAAGTGGAGACTCCAAATTGCCCCCAAGTGTGATTGTGAGTGCGACTTGTATCTGTCTGGATGTGCCTTGCGATTGGCTGGCAACCAGTTGAGGGTGTGCCCCGCTTCCTGCCCGATGACAGCTGGGATTGCTCCAGCACTGTCGTGACCCCCGTGAAGATAATTGGTTCAGAAAATGAATGGACGGATAATTGTAAAGTGTTTTGACTAAGTGACAAATAAAAAATGTGATGCATTTTTCCCATCTTCAAATGTAAGTTCAATCAAATTGATCTTTATAGCCCTTCATCACAAAAGAGCTTCAAAGGGGTTTGCAGTCCCACAGGTGGCAATAATTGACTATATCCCATTTGGGAAGTACCACAGAAGAATTACAAATATACAAAAAGTCATCTTTGTGTGTTTTCTTTCATAAATACTCGGTGTGAGATTCACCCAGATTGCACTGTAGCCATAATCCAAAGGTATCAGTTTTATGCGTTCTACTGCAGTCTGACATCGACATAAGTGGAATAACGCACGTGTCGCTGCTTTTGTTTACGATCAATGATTGATTCGATGTGTTATTCTAAACATGTGAGCTCATGCAGTAAACAAAACAGACAAACCAAAGAAGTCAAACTATAATTAAACAGAACAAAGCAAAAAAATAATTGGTTATTGAACATTTTGGTAAAGGTGTAGGCAGAAACATACAGCAAACTTATTCAGTCCTACTGCGTCTCGTCTCCACTGGTCAACTGGAATAGAAATGTCGTATCCTGTCTTCACAACACGGTCACAAATTCCTAGGTACATAAAAACTAAATGGAGTACAGTATTTGCACTCACACACTCACATATAATTACATGTATATATATTACATATAAACAGATACTGTGCATATTTGGAAACAATAAAAGTACAATGTGCAAACATTTGAAAAAGAAGTTTAAGTTTAAATTTACTTACCCCAGGAAATGCATCTCATGAAAACTGAGTCAAACCTTCAGCCCAAAAAAATTATGCAGAATAATTATAGTATTGTATAGTAATGGGATTCCTGAAAATTTTATTCCCTTGTCTTTTTAAGCTAAAAATGAGCTCTTTATTTCCTAATCACAGAATACAGCATTTTCTGTGCAGCCTGTTTGCCAAAACCCTAAAACAATTTAGTAAATCCTTTTAATCAAGGACCATTACACTGTTGGAAAGGATCACATAAATGTGACATTTGACAATTAACATTTCTTACCATGGAATCCGTAAATGGAGCTATTTACAAACCTCACAGGAGATACGTGTTTGTTAGAAGACGAGCAATTTCTCACAAAAATGTCATCTCCATATTCGGAAAACAACCCCTGAAAAACGTGCAGTATTCATTTGGGAATTGGCAGAAAGTGCACATTGGCTGCTGTAATCTCTATAAAGGTCATCTCCCAGGGTCAGGATTGCATCAGGGAAGGGGAGGGTGACTGACAATGGGTTGGTTGATTATGATCTTCATCAGCTTGCTGGTGACGGCCAACTCTGAGGACCAAACGTGCAAACTGATTGGGCAGACGGGCTTCTTGGAGTTCTCCAGAGAAGGAGATCTTCTTATAGGAGGGATTTTTTCCATGTCAAGCACTCGAAAACTAAATGATAACGAGTACAAGGCTGTCCCATATTCCTACTGCACAAAGTAAGTTGGTGTGCAAAACTGTGTTGTATTTGCAAATGTTTAACGCTTAAAATGGTTTGCAGGTGGAATGACAGAGAACTGAAGTTTGTCCGCACTATGATGTTCACGGTGGAGGAGATCAACAGGAATCCGCAGCTCCTTCCAGGAATCAGTCTGGGTTATCGGATCTACAACGGCTGCGGGAGTGAGAATCTGATACGAGCGGCGATAGAAGCTGTAAGCCGAGAGGAGTCAGTGTGCAGTGGTCGGATACAAGCCCTTCTTGGCCACTCATCATCCGGAGTAAGCAAAGATATCAACCTCCTTCTGAGCCCGTTGTCCATTCCACAGGTGAGGAAAAAATGAAGAATCACCTTTTCACATGTCAGGATTTAAGTTGATGGTGTGGCAGTACACTTGCTTGATTTTGATGAAGGCAGGGAGGGTTCAATCCTAAATCAGTGGCAATGCTTGTGGAAATGGTTGGGTATCTCTTTATTGCCCTGTGATTGACAATTAACCACTGTAGTGTGTAGCGTGCCTTTAGTACAAAGTCATCAGGGATGTTACTACTGACACTGATTAGGAAAAGCAGTATATAAAATGGATGGATGATGATATGATGTGTGTTTCTTTGTTTCACTTGAAGGTCAGCCATCTTTCAACATGTGCGTGTTTGTCAGATAAGAATCTGTACCCCACCTTCTTCAGAACCGTGCCCAGCGATCGCTTTCAGGTACTGGGTCTGGTGCAGCTCATGAAGTATTTTGACTGGCGCTGGGTGGGGATTATTTATTCATCAACTTTGTATGCCGACAAGGGCACGTCTGAATTTATTGAGGAAGCAATGAAGGAGGGAATATGTGTTGAATATCGACTACTTTACATGAAGACAGAAAATCAGAAGGCCATCGTAAAGATCCTGAGGGAATCGTCATCCAAAGTGGTTCTGCTGTTCATGTCTTTATCTTACACCAAGTCCTTTCTATCAAAAATGGAAAGCTACAACATAAATGGGAAGCATTGGGTTGGCAGCGAATCATGGATCACACAACAGGACCTTGCTTCCCTGGAGAGGAGGAACATTCTCCACGGGGCGATGGGCTTTGCACTCCCAGACGCATCCATTCCCGGGTTGGGCGAATTCTTATTGGATCTGAAACCATCCGATGAGCCTGACAATGGTACTGTCAAGGCTTTCTGGGAGAAATTCTTTGACTGCAGTTTCTCGCCTACCAACGCCTCAAACCTGTGCACTGGTGCAGAGGACCTGAAGGCTGTCTCCAATGACTACACGGACGCGACCAACCTCAGGGCAGAGAATAATGTGTACAAAGCTGTTTACTTGGTGGCAAATGCGCTTCATTCATTGTTGCAGTGTGAAAATGGTGTCAATCCCACCACAGGAAATTCCTGCGTAAACAAGAGTGACGTCCAGCCGAGGATGGTAAACATAAAGCATACAGTATCTGTTTCAAATCTGATCTATCCAACGTGTTTTTATAGCTCTTCTATTTGCTGAAACGTGTCTTCAGGTTTTGCGGCACATTCAATATGTAAATTTTACAACAAAGAATGGTGGCAAGGTATTGTTCGATGACAATGGCGACTCTGTGGCCCAGTATGACTTGGTCAACTGGCACATAAATGACGACGGCTCAGTTGAGATCCTGAACATTGGCCAGTATGACACGTCTTTTCCAGAGGGTAAAAAGCTCAAACTGAGAGACGATGCCAACATAGTTTGGGGTGGAAACAGCACAGAGGTACAGTGGGCCTTATGTTCTTTTGAAAATAGATCTGAGTGGATTAAAATTTCCCATTCTCTCTTTGTTTCCCCTCGGCAGGTGCCACGGTCTGTGTGCATGGAACCATGTCCACCGGGGACCCGCAAGGCCTCAAACAAAAACAAGCCCGTGTGCTGCTTTGATTGCTTTGAGTGTCCCGAGGGAACAATAAGTAATCAGACAGGTGAGAAGCAATTTCCAAGTTGAATTTGTTCTGTGCATTGGAGCATGGTTAAGTGATTCAATTACACGTGTCACTTTGTGATTCCAGACTCTCCTGACTGTTTAGCATGTTCACCGGAATTCTGGCCCAATGCCAAAAAAGACCGCTGCCTTCCAAAACCCACTGAGTTCCTTTCATATAAGGATATCATGGGTGCTCTTTTAACGGCATTCAGTTGTGTTGGTGTGTTTTTTTCTTTTCTGACTTTCCTCATATTTCTGACCCACAAAGAGACTCCCATCGTCAGGGCCAACAACTCAGAGCTAAGTTTCCTGCTGCTCATCTCCTTAAAACTATGCTTCCTATGCTCTCTGACCTTTATTGGCCGGCCAACTGAGTGGTCCTGTATGCTACGCCACACAGCTTTTGGTGTCACCTTTGTGCTCTGCATCTCCTGTGTTCTGGGAAAAACTGTAGTGGTGTTGATGGCTTTCCGAGCCACATTTCCTGGCAAAAATATTAAACTGTTCGGGCATGCCCAGCAGAGGCTCAGTGTTCTGGCTCTCACTCTAGTTCAGGTTCTGTTCTGTATCATTTGGCTGTGTACAAATCCGCCGTTCCCTGCCATGAATCTGAAATACTACAAGGAGAAGATAATCCTTGAATGCGCAGTGGGTTCAGCTGTTGGGTTCTGGGGTGTATTGGGTTACATAGGACTTCTTGCCCTTTTGTGTTTTATTCTTGCTTTTCTGGCCAGGAACTTACCAGACAGTTTTAACGAAGCCAAACTGATCACCTTCAGCATGTTAATATTTTGCGCGGTGTGGATTTCGTTCATCCCAGCATATGTCAGTTCCCCTGGCAAATTCACAGTTGCCGTGGAGATTTTTGCCATTCTGGCCTCCAGTTTTGGATTACTGGTTTGTATATTTGTTCCAAAGTGCTACATCATCATCTTCAGGCCGGAGAAAAACTGCAGAAAGCATCTCATGGGAAAAATACCTTCAAGAACCCTTTAAAAGTGTCCCCTAGGTCATGTACTATAGATGTATACTTTAGGCAAAGTCTCAAACTATGTTGAGTCTTTATTTGTACAGTAGATTGTATTTATTCATTAAATAAGTTGAATATGGTAACACTGGGTCTATGTTTCATGAAAAATATAAAATCCACCCCACTTCAGTGTTTTGTACATCATGTGCCTAAAGTCAGTAATTTAATTGCAACCTGGATCATCCCTACCAATGACCAAGTAGTGTGCACAAGCACAAACCCCATGGAAACATATGAGCAGTTCTCCACAGACATGAATCAGAATCCAAAACATCTTTATCTGGCAAGTATGTCAAAACACACAAGGTCTGACAGAAAATAAAAACATAAAAACACAAATACACAGCACAGAGAGTCACTGAACAATGAAAGATTACCAGTAATGTGGTCATGCAGCAAAATCTTTTTTTTTGTTGACAGTTGTGCAAATGATGCAGAGTGCCCTAGCAATTTGGCGCAGTTAGAAATGACTTCTATAGTGACAGTCTGGTGCAGTGACAATTGGGCAAATGGCATAGAGACTTCAAGAAATGTAAGCAGTTTAAAGTAACAGTATCATAATGTTGAACAGTGTTAATTACGCAAATGTTGCAGATGCGTCTCAAGCACATGCGTGACCAACAATGGTCAACAATAGATATGCAAATAATGCAGAGTGGTGAGAGTACTACTACGTTACAGTGATTGCACAAATAAGGTATAATTGGCCCAACAGAGATCTGACAACAATCTCAGGACAAGAACTGGCAGCGTGTTACAAAGGAATTGTAAATCAACTGTTTAAAAAGTTAATGGCAAGAAGGATGAAGATGTTGAAATGTCTGCAAGTTTTAGTTTGCATTGTTCAATAGTGCCTAGCTGAAATGAAAATATATTTTTAACATACTGTAATTTTTCTTGTATAATGTGGCCCTATGTATAAAATGCACCCCTGAATTTGACCTAAAAATTCTTGAAAACCCTTCTACCTATGAATCACGTATTTTTATAATGCATGATTTTGTTTCTACCCATATGGTTAAAACATGAATTATTACACATATTTTGTTCATTTTTTCAAATTATTCTGAAGTTAAGCAATTTATTTGAACAAGTAATACTTTTTTTAATTTACTTGCTCTAATTTTCAAAAATTCCCAGCCCTATAATTATTTAGCGAATGAGAAAGCACACATATGTTTGATTAGCCAGGCAGAACTTGTAAGACGGTTACAATTCTTTCAAGAAAACATGAAGGACCAAGTGAAACACATTGTTTTATTTTAATGGGATTCAAATGAAACAGTCAAGCAAGAAAAGTATTTTTAAGAAACAAGCGATAACCACAAAAAAATGAATGGTTGTTGTTCAGTCATCAGTTGTATTAAAAAATATACATACAATATTTCACAAATACCAACAGGGTATGTAAACTTATGAGCACAACTGTATATATTATGCAGTCCTATACATCCCTGGTGGCACGGTGGAGCAGCTGGAATGTCTGGCCTCGCAGTTCTGAGGTCCCTGGTTCAATCCCGGGCCTACCTGTGTGGAGTTTGCATGTTCTTCCCGTGTCTGTGTGGGTTTTCTCGAGACACTCCGGTTTCCTCCCACATCCCAAAAACATGCAACGTTAACTGGACAATCTAAATTACCCCTAGGTGTGATTGTGAGTGCAGCTGTTTGTCTCAACGTGCCCTGCGATTGGCTGGCAACCAGTTCAGGGTGTACCCCGCCTCCTGCCCGTTGACACCTGGGATCACGAGAGCCTTGTGAGGATAAGTGGCTAAGAAAATGGATGGATGGATGGATGGATGGATATCCCTGTCATATTGGAATGAAAGTGTAGGCTACATTTTTTTTATAACCACTTGGTGGTGGTGACATATTTAAATGAGTATTGCTTTTTCAAAACCACTAGATGGTGGCATACATTTATAAAATGGGAAACCTTTGTTCGTTTTGCCTGATACCTATGTATAATATGCACCATTGATATATGGGGTTAAGAAAATGTACAATATAAACGAGAAATTACAGCGATATGGTAGTCAGAGGTTTAGAGTTAGAGGTCATTAGTTGCTGGAAAGAATACATTTTTTAAAATGCAAATTACAAACCTTTTTGAGAACAGACAGCACCTATGCAACCACTTTTCCCCCATTCAAAACACTTAATTCCCATATTTAGTTCTTATCATTATTTTCATGAAGATCACTTAAAAATCATCAAACTTCTACTCACCCGGATTCCACTGTCACTTTTCAGTCTATTCTGTGCGCACACACTGATATAACACGTGATGGCTCCCCCCTACGGGGATTACGTCCACTGTTTATTAGGAGAACAAATCCATTTGCATCATATAATAGTCAAGTCCTCGTCTCTCCTAATGCAGAGCAAACATGCTGGGAAAAACCATCCTCTTGTCCTCTCTCTTGTGTCTTTGGCTATTTGACACAGTGACTGCTTGTGAGCCGTTTGGCAGGTTCAACATGCCCAGTCTTGGACAGCGAGGGAACATCATTATTGGGGGCATTTTTCCAGTTTTCAACAAAGAGATAGGAAGCACCTCAACATTTCAGCACAAGCCTCCTGAAGTCAAGTGTGCAGGGTGAGTTTAATAATAACTGAATAGGCCATCAACAATGCTGTGCCTTACCAGTTTTGTTTTTGCTTTGCTTTGTTGTTAGATTTGATCTGAGAGCTTTTCGATGGACTCAAGTGATGGTGTTCGCAATTGAAGAGATCAACAAAGATGTGGCACTTCTGCCAAACATATCACTGGG
This sequence comes from Syngnathoides biaculeatus, assembly GCF_019802595.1. NCBI lineage: Eukaryota > Metazoa > Chordata > Actinopteri > Syngnathiformes > Syngnathidae > Syngnathoides > Syngnathoides biaculeatus. Next base: position 22,838,622 of record NC_084647.1, on the reverse strand, counting down.
ATACAGGATCCTCAACTCCTGCGCATCTCCTACTAAATCTTTGCGTGCTGCTCTAACACTGGCTGGTGGAACACAGGAGACAGAAAACGACTCATCTTGTCTCCCGGCTATATCCGCCCTCATAGCTGAGTCTGGATCTTCCCAGTCTCTTGCTGTAGCGGGGACACTTGGACCCTTCCAAATACCAATAGTAAGAACTCGAATCTCCTATTCTATTATTTGTTTTACCTGAAATGAACGATTTTCTGTTTGATACCCTTTGTTTTTGTCTTGTAGGTGAGTTACTTCTCAACATGTGCCTGTTTAAGTGACAGATCAAAATATCCTTCATTTTTCCGAACGATTCCCAGTGACTATTTCCAGGCAAAAGCTCTGGCAGCCCTGGTCAAACACTTTGGCTGGCAATGGATCGGAGCCATACAGTCAGACAATGACTATGGGCGTCACGGGGTTCTGGCCTTTAAAGAAGAGGTTCAAAAGTTTGGGGTTTGTGTGGCATTTATCGGGACAATTCTGCGTACGTACTCAATGGAAAAGATCCAGGCTGTTGTGGAAATGATCAAACAATCAAGCGTTAAAGTTATTCTTGCTTTTGTACCTGAGGGTGACTTCTACCTTTTAATGAAAGAAGTGGTTAAACAGAACATCACAGGGATCCAGTGGATCGCCAGTGAGGCCTGGATCACAGCCCCTCGACCATCCACCCCGGATATCTACAAAGCTTTCGGCGGGGCCCTCGGCTTTGTGGTGCATAAGATGGCAATTCCAAAGTTGAAGCCGTTCCTCATGGGCATTAGCCCTTACACAGACCCGAGCGAACCATTTGTGAGGGAATTCTGGAAGATAATGCTGGGCTGTAAAGCAGTTCCACCAGGCGAACAAGTTGACACCTCGACTGAAATATGCACAGGCAATGAGACGTTGATGAAATCCCAGGATGTTTTCTTCAATGTCACTCAGCTCAGAGTCTCGTATAATGTGTACAAAGCTGTTTACGCTATTGCACATGCCCTGCACCATCTGCTTTTCTGTAAAACTCCTAGTGAGAAAGCAGCAACACCATGTTTGAATGTGTCAGACATTCAGCCAAAACAGGTGAGACTGAAAAACACCTTTTTCAAAAACTCCTCCATTGTGATCCAGTTTCAGTTTGTCCTGCTACATGATCTTCTTCCACAGTTAAAAAAAAAAAAAAACTGTCAATGTACTCTTTTTGCAAGAGTGCAGAGTGTGAATATAAAAAACATAATTTAAAGAATTCTGTTTAAATGTGTTGGTTTTGCTCTTTTTCCATTAGGTGACCCATCAACTCCAAAGAGTAAAATTTAAGAATCGGTTCGGTGACAATGTCTTCTTTGACAAAAATGGTGACCCACCAGCTTCTTATGACCTTATCAACTGGCAGCTGAGAGATGGGAAGGTGAAACACGTGACACTGGGTCACTTTGACTCGGATGAGAACGGCCATTATGAGCTCAGCATCCAGGAGGAGGAGATAGTGTGGCGAACGGACAATGTGGTGAGTTCACACTTTATTCTTCAATGGTTATGCGATGCTTGTGCTTTGAATGTACTTGGGAAAAGGTCTCACAATCCATACTTAAGTAGAAGTACAGATAATTGTCTACAAAAATGACTCCTGGACTTAACTAAATAAGAGTGAAATGCACTGGAGTATGAACCAAAAGGTAAAAACTTTTGGCTGTCAATTATATACAATGCCAGTTTTGATAACTTGGCACAAGTAAAAAAAAAATCTGCAGATAAAATAGTTTCCCTCTTATTTGCTTACATAGTGCTTAAACAGAGAAGAAGAAGAAAAAAATCAGGCTATATGTCGCATGATGTTAAAAGCCAGCTAGCATGAGCTCAACTCTAAAAATATCAATATCAGTGGTGAACTGACAGAAAAATGCTTTTCCGCCCTATAAAACCCCAAGATCTCAATGACTATTTCAACTGAGCTTGACTTTACAGCTGTCTTGTTGTGTCATTTATAAATCCTGAATTGAAAAATAATTAGTCTATGTATTTTGTACTTTGTTGCTTCCCACTACTGCATCTAAAGGATCCTTAATTTGAACTCCTTTAGGTTCCAGTATCGGTGTGCTCTGCGGAATGTCCAGTGGGGACAAGGAAAGCTCAGATAAAGGGAGAACCCATCTGTTGTTTTGACTGCATCCCATGCACTGATGGTACTATAGCCAACACAACAGGTGTGCGCATGAACAAGTACAGTACTCCAAAAAGCAATTTCAGATGGCGAAATCAAGCTCTGCTGTCCAACAGGCGCAGCAGATTGCATGCCATGTCCTCAAGAGTCCTGGTCCAACGAGAGGAGGGACGAGTGCATCCCAAAGACGATCGAGTTCCTGACCTATTACGAGCCAATGGGCATCGCTCTGAGCATTGTGTCGCTGCTGGGGGCCTTGCTGTCGCTGGCCACCATGCTCATCTTCATCTACTACAGACACACTCCGGTGATCAAGGCCAGCAACTCCGAGCTGAGCATTTTCTTGCTTTTTTCTCTCTTCCTGTGCTTTCTTTGCCCCCTTACATTCATCGGCAGACCCACGGCGTGGGTGTGCATGCTGCGCCACACAGCGTTCGGCGTGACATTCGCTCTCTGCATCTCTTGCGTCTTGGGAAAGACAATAGTGGTGGTGACGGCTTTCAAGGCCTCATTTCCCGGCAGCAAGGTCGCTGGAAAATTCGGGGTGACGCAGCAGCGGGTCATAGTTTGCTCCTGCACACTGGCGCAAATTCTTTTATGCGTGTTTTGGCTCAAGTTAAAGCCACCTTATCCGGCTATGGTTTTCCAACACAGCGATAAGATCATTCTAGAATGCGACACCGGCTCTGAAGCTGCGTTCTACGCAGTGCTGGGTTACATCGGCTTTCTTTCAATTATATGTTTAGTTCTGGCATTTCTAGCGAGAAAGCTGCCTGATAACTTTAACGAGGCCAAATTGATCTCATTTAGCATGTTGATATTCTGCGCAGTCTGGATCACCTTTATTCCTGCATACGTCAGCTCTCCTGGCAAATTTACTGTGGCTGTGGAGATATTTGCCATTTTGTCTTCAGCTTTTGGTTTACTCTTCAGCATTTTTGCACCTAAATGTTATATAATACTAATAAAACCTGAAAAGAATACCAAAAAGCATGTAATGGGGAAAATGTTGAATACTGGTCCATGAGATAACTATATTTTATTATAATTTGCAGTCTAACTCTTAACAGGCATGTAAAGATGACAATAAAGATACATGAATGAATGTACTTGTGTGGAAAATAATGCATAACTGGAATTTTTTTTTATGTCCTTGCTATGATGACGTGCATTGTTTCAGAATGATTCAGGGACACATTATTGTCAATTACCCATTTTTTAAAAGTTCAATATTTTGAGTTTATACATATACGCAAAAAAAAGCGGCCGAAATGAGTTTCCTCCGCAGGGTTTCCGGGCTCTCCCTTAGAGATAGGGTGAGAAGCTCGGTCATCCGGGAGGTGCTCAGTGTTGAGCCGCTACTCCTCCGCATTGAGAGGAGCCAGATGAGGTGTGGCTGGGGCATACGATTCGGATGCCTCCTGGACACCTCCTTAGTGAGGTGTTCTGGGGATGTCCCACCAGCTGGCTTGGGAACGCCTCGGGATCCCTCCGGAAGAGCTGGAAGAAGTAGCTGGGGAAAGGGAAGTCTGGGTATCCCTGCTGAAGCTACTTCCCCTGCGACCCAACCCGGAAAAGCGGTAGACAATGGATGGATGGATGGATGTTATGTCAAATTGTCCTTTTAATGAGTTTTATGCAAATATTGGACAAAGCCGGGGTTCTGGAGTGTCTGTGTACCCACCAAGTGAAATTTAATTTAAGTCCTGCATATTCTGAACATGTCTCTGTAAGCCAGGGATTCTTCACTTTTAGTCTGTTTTTAAGACACCATGGCACTAATAAACATAATAACCAGCCCTACAACATTTCTTAGGTGTTGTTCCATCATGATTGGCAATTTCCAGCCTGCGCGACAACACTGCGTTAATTGCCAAGTGTATTTCGGTGGCTAAAGCTTGGTGGACACATAAACACAATCCGGCTGCTTTTGTGTTGATTTTTCCCCTTTTCTGACCAAGCATGTCGAAGACCAAACAATCCTATATCTTCTAAGATCTTTGTATAAGATTGTTCTTAGGTCTAAGGTGATCTAAGAGTGGAATATTTCTCAATTATGGAGTGCAAAATAGGTCAGGGTTGACAATCTGAAATAATGAGCGTGTTCCATATTTACAACAAAAACTCTTAATGAGTACAGGAGCTTCTGATGGTTTAGTACTACACACGCCTGCCTTTGGTGTGGGCAGCGTGGAATCTATTCCTGCTCAGTGATGGTGTCAATAACTTCCCTGCGACTGACCGGCGACCAGTTCAGGGTGTAGTCCGCCTTTCACCCGAAGCTAGCTGGGATAGGCTATAGCTTTCCCGCAACCGGCTTGGATAATGACATGACTCTTAATGAGTGTACAGTAGGGAAACGTTGATATATTCTTGAGTCGTGATCCCGTGAATCGTGACGGGGAACAGAATCTAGCAAAAAAATGAACAAACATGTCCGACCTGATGTCATATTTTATATAAAAGTGGCAAGAAATACTTTCCACACTAAGCCTTTTGTTTTTGACGATAACGTTGGAAACATTCAGGTAACATCGCAGCGTACCCGGAAGCGTCTGCTTGTCTTTGTGAGATCACATGTGATCATCCGCAATATCGTCGGCGTAAATAATCTCTGTGTCTGTGTGATATCCTGTGTCGAGATTATCAGAGCACATCACACCACAATACAACCCAAACTGTTCAATGCTCGATCATGTGTGGGATCTGTCACAGCTAAAGAAAAATGCTCATGTCTGTACTAGGCCTTAATCAGCGTGAACTCGGTGCCTCTTTAGTCATGCACAAAGCTACTACATTACTCTGATATATGGCAACATTTGGACAGAGGTTAATCGTCCCTTCTGCCATCTAGTGGATGTTTTTTAATTGTTCTGCCTGTTACAATAAGTCGTTGGTATTGCTAGACAAAGAATGAAATGAAATTGGATAAATGGTTAAGAATCACTGTCCTGTGATATTATCCCGGCCCATATTGCGTATCCAGATGGGAGGTGTCAGTACTCCTGTGATGGAAATGACAGTTCAGCACCGCATATAAAACAACGTGACATGAAGACAGGGCACGAAAATGAGAGCGGGCGTCATGGGGGTGTTTGAGGACAAACATTTCTTTGCGTGTCTGCTCTTGACACATTTCTCCTTGTCCTCATTTAGCGCTAATTCCACTTCATGCAAGCTATGGAGGAATTTCCATCTGAATGAGGTCCACCAGCCTGGCGATGTGGTCTTGGGGGGCCTGTTTGAGGTGCATTTCAAGTCCGTGTTCCCCGAGCAGACGTTCACTTCGGAACCGGGTCAGCCCAGGTGCCAGGGGTACGTATTGGAGTATACAGACCTGTACTAACAAACCCACCGTCCTCTTTGTTGACTTTTTGTCTGCGTATTTCAGCTTTGACATTTTGGGCTTCAGGCACCTCATGACCATGGCCTTCGCCGTGGATGAGATCAACAGAAACAAGGAGTTGCTGCCAGGCTTGACTCTGGGTTACCGACTTTATGATAACTGCGGCGAACTGGTGGTCGGGTTCAGCGGAGGGTTTTCGTTGGTCAGCGGGCAAGAGGAACAGTTTGTGTCGCGGGACGACTGCGTGGGAACCCCGCCGGTGCTTGGGGTTGTGGGCGATTCCTATTCGACGTTCTCCATCGCCACATCGGTGGTGCTGGGTTTATATAGGATGCCCATTGTGAGCTTCTACTTTAGGCTCTCTGGAAATGCAGACTTGAAACAAAACTACAGTACTTTATGTGTATTCTGTCTGTTTTTATGTACAGGTGAGTTATTTTTCCACGTGTTCCTGTCTAAGCAATCGGAAACTATTCCCATCCTTTTTGAGAACCATCCCGGATGATGACTTTCAGGTTGACCCAACAGACACACACACACATAAACATTTGTTTTTAAAGATAATATTCACTTTGGATTGAAAGAGGATTTATGAGTCGTGTATAACCGCACCATGTGATACTAAGAGGTGGTTTTAATATTATGGTAGGGAAAGGGTTAAAAATAAAATCAGTATGATGATAGCACAGTTTTACACCACTGCAAACTCTTCTCATATTGGAATATTAGAATAATATTGAAACGTCAAAGTGCTCAGGTCATTTGAGAAAATATTGATCACATTCCCCAAATGCCCATATTCCTACAGTAAAATTATCACATTCTGAATTTACCTTTTCTTTCCCAAATTTCCTGATTCCAATAATTCCAACTTCAAAATTTCTTCAGCATTCAGGAAGTACTCATCATCACAATTCCAAAAAATCCCAATTGAGAGATACTTTACATTCTGTATATACCGTGTGAGGACCAGATTTCTTAACCGCATGTTCAGAACTCTTTTTCACATTTTCTTAATCCCTAAATCAAGAGATATTTTCTCTAGTCTCTAGTTTTCGTTAAATTGTGGTGTACTGTATTGAGAAGAACGTTGGAAGTCCATAATATCTTTGAATCTCTCTCTGCAGGTTCGAGCTTTGATTCAGATCCTCAAACACTTCAACTGGACTTGGACCGGCCTGCTGGTCACGGACGACGACTACGGCGTCGGCGTGGCCCGGGCCTTCCGGCACGACCTGGGCGAATCTGGCAGCGGCTGCTTGGCTTACCTGGAGGTCCTCCCGTGGGACAACGACCCGCCCGAGCTCCAGAGGATTGTGGACTTGATGAGGGCATCGACGGCACGCGTCGTCATGGTGTTTGCGCATGAAAACCACATGCTCCATCTGATGGAAGAGGTTGGAATTAGCAAATATTAGAGAGAAAAAAAATGTATATTATAATGTTCCACTACCTACTTAGTTTTATTCTTACTGCAAAAACAAAAAATCCCACAATCATTAATATACCAATAATTAAAGATAAAATGAGCTATATTGAAAAATCTTGTTATACTACCACTTTAATGTTGCAAAAACAATACTTTTTTGAATTACTTTGGCTTTAGTCTTGTACAGTAGAATTATGACATTGAACATGTACTAGGTCTCATTATTGTAAAATTTTGATCTATATTTCTTTAAAAATGACTTAACTCACCTTTATTTTTAGAAAGCACTAACTTTACATTTTAAAAAGCAGCCACAGCTTGTACAAAGTGATGTACATACTGTACATAAAAATCCAATGGAAAGGTTAAGAAGAAAACAAACTTACAATTTTACTGTTGTGAATAAATATTTAATCATCACAGTTGTAAGGCGACTTTATTCTATATTTTCTCATAAAATATTGATTTTATCCTTGTAAAATTACCCCCCCATAGTATTACATAGTTCTTTGTGAAAATTTATGACTTTTTATTCTGGTAAAATTACAATTTCATTCACGCAAACGTGGTCTCATAAAATTGCAATTACAACTTGTTTAAGAAATATATATGAAGTATATTGTTATACTTTATTCTACTATTTTGAGTTTATACACATAATATTGCCATAGTGTTTATTTATTTGTGTTCCCTAATGCTCCTCTGGGGCGGAACGGTGGCTCAGCTGGTAAAGCGTTGGCCTCACTGTTCTGAGGTCCCGTGTTCAATCCCAGACACGCCTGTGTGGAGTTTGCATGTTCTCCCCATGCCTGCGTGGGTTTCCTCCAGGCACTGGGGTTTCCTCCCACATACCAAAAACATGCACCATTAATTGGGCACTCTAAATTGGCCCCAGGTGTGATTGTGAGTGCGACTGTTGTCTGTCTCCATGCGCCCTGCTATTGGCTGGCGACCAGTTCAGGGTGTACCCCGCCTCCTGCCCATTGACAGCTGGGATAGGCTCCAGTACTCCCCGCGACCCTCGTGAGGATAAGCAGCAAAGAAAATGAATGGATGGAAAATGCTCCTTTGTGGTGAACTTGGTGATTTAGTACAAAGACTACACTTTAATTGATGGTCCAAATACAGTAAACTAAAGCGTTCTGAACTCATCCTCCAGGAACTTGGCCATAGCTCGGAAACTAAGAAACAAATTGACCGCTGTCTTCAAAGTGAAGTGTATGTAGCATTGGGATCATTTGAACCCCGAAGGTCTTGAGGCAGAACGTGACGGGCCTGCAGTGGATCGCCAGCGAAGCCTGGACAGCAGCCACGGTTTTGCATACGCCCCGTTTCATGTCCTATCTGGAGGGCACGCTAGGCATTGCCATCCGTAGAGGAGAAATACCGGGACTGGGCCACTTCCTCTCGAGAATACGTCCCGACGAACGAGACAAGAGCGAATACAGCCTGGTGAGCTTTTCAACTCCAACTGCACTTCCCATCCAAGTGGCTTCGACTTTTCAAATGACAACTGTTCTTATTCGCAGGTGAACCAATTCTGGGAACACATGTTCCATTGTCGGTTTGCGCCTCCAGCAGGCTGGTCGGAGGCGGGGGGGCAGATATGCACAGGACGTGAAGACTTGGCCGGAGTCGAGATGGATTTTTTGGACGTTTCGAACCTCAGACCTGAGTATAACATTTACAAGGCGGTCTACGCTTTGGCTCATGCCCTCCACAACCTGTTGCAGTGCGTCCCAGGGAGGGGGCCTTTCCGTGGCCGCAGCTGTGTTACTTTGCAGGGACTGGAGCCATGGCAGGTATGGAAAATTATACACAAGGAGGTAAAACTGCACAAGAACCATAGTTCTAGCTTTATGAAGAGACTACATTTTGTCAGAGAGCTATTAATTTAACGTGTTGGCGATGAAATTATTTCAAATTATAATATCATTACAAGTACTTCATGCATACAGTTTTGTGAAGAATGAAACTTGCAAATGGAAACGTAACATTACAAACATTCAGAATGTTATGAAAAACAGTTACTAGAATAAAAGTTGTAGTTGGGATAGATTTATTCTCTTACCATTTTGATCTCCCTCCTGAAAATATTCTAAACGTCTTATTGAAACAAAATCTCAAGTACAACTTCATCCCTGAAATAATAAGTTTTCTTCTGAAACATGACTTAATTCTTGTGAATTTATTTTGCTATTGTGACATTATGACTTGACTCAGAAAACCCGTCAGAAACATTTTTTCTTAAAATATGAAATTATTCATTTAAAAATTGCCTTTTTTTCTTCTGACATCCATATTTTATTCCATTAAATTTGTCATATTATCACTGCATGAAAATATAACATAAACCTTTCCTCATTAAATTATATTAATTTAAGAATAAATTAATTCAATTTGGGGATTAAAAATATTTTTTGTTTTGCTTTTTTAGTTTTTTTTACAATTCATTTGTTGTAATATTCTGCCTTCAAATCAAATTATATTTTTCTTATGAGTTTATTTTTGGTACAACTGTTAATTTTTCTCATATAATATAATACTACAGTTTTTTGATCACATATTAGTTGTAAATTTTGCTTGTATTGTTTTAACTGTCATTCGCAGCTCCTGCATTATTTGCAAAAGGTCAACTTCACCACATCTTTTGGTGACCAAGTGTCGTTTGATGACAGTGGTGATGCAGTACAGATTTATGATGTCATCAATTGGCAGCTGTTGCCCGACGGCCAAACCAGAGTTCAGCACGTTGGTGAAGTTAAGGGGTCAGCATTCAAAGGCGAAGAGCTCACACTCGATGACGACAAAATCATCTGGAGCTTTGGATCCAAAAAGGTCATTTGCAGACGTGTGATATTGTGGAGTGATATTATGATGACATTTGACAGAGTTTATTTGTTTTTCCATGTGCAGCCTCCCCAGTCTGTGTGCAGTGAAAGTTGTCCTCCGGGTTCACGCATGGCCAGAAAGAAAGGACAACCCGAGTGTTGCTTCGACTGCATCCTTTGTTCTGAAGGAAAGATCAGCAACACGACGAGTGGGTCTTTGTTTCCAACTTTCCTTTTCATAAGAGCCATCGTACATAAACATCCAGATTCATAACATGTTGAACTTTTTTTTTTTTAAAGGATACCCTACACATGAGAAAAAAAAAATAGCAACTGTCCTTACTGATTTTAGTATATGGTTTATCAGAGATGACCAAAGCGCTCCAAAGAGCTAAGGACAGCTGTGGTAGTAACAAGTACCTTAAGGCAGTGGTCCCCTGCCTTTTTGTCACTGCGGATTGCTCAATGCCTGACGATTTTTACTGCGCCACTGGGGGCGTTTTTAGTTGGGAAGTAGCGCTTGAACTCTTTTAATAGCAAAGACAGGTGATCGTGCATCAACTGGGAGAATGAAGGCTCAGTCTCACACAAAATCCCTGCGAATGTTTGAAACGTCAAATATGCCTCTGTTCACGCGCTGCCCCCACGTGTCTAGTTTGGCTTTAAATCCAGCTACTTGCCACCTTGAAGACCGTTGTTATTTTCCCCTGAAGTGACCGATTGAATTCAACGAGCGGGCCAGACATATCGCACAAGTAAGCCAGTTTTGCGACCCATGGCTCGTCACGGAAATGTAGTGCTAGTGGCGACTTCTTTTTTCTGAGAGAATTCTTTGAAGCGCCCCTCGTAATTCAAACACTCTTCACTCTGGATAACTTATTTCCGTGTAAAAGAGAAACCATCTGTACGTGGCATCCATCTCCTCAAAAGGGTGAGAGTTAAGGACATGTGCTTTGATGTTGTTAATTTGCCTTTCTTGGAAGTTGTATGCTATTTTTCTATCGCTTCACTGAGCCTTTTCCCCTTCGAAAAGAAATTTTCCAAATACGTGTTTTTTTACTTATTTTGCAAGCTTGTGGCGGTAAATTTTGGCGCTGAAGTGACCGAACTGTAACCAAGAGAATCATTTTTCAAAATAAAACTCCAGAAGTTCAGACTTGGATAATGAATACAACAAAACTAATTGATTATTTCTTTGGTGGCCCGGTACCAATTGATCCACGGCCCGGTGGTTGGGGACCACTGCCTTAAGGTAGCTAAGATAATACCGGTGAGAGGAAACATGGTGCCGTGTGGCAACCGGCCCCCCAATATAGCTATAAAAAAATGCAAACTACACCTGCATATAATCAGCAAAGGGAATAGCGTACGATTAAGACTCAATCAGGAAATTATCAACAACATACATCTAGAATCAGGAACCCCGTGATATAGAAACAATACGGGTCAGTAATTACATTATTCAGCAAACCACCTTCACATGAGGCTCATCGTTAGCATTAGCTAGCATACTAGCCTAAATACCACGCTAGCCCAAAACTGGCATGACATCACACATCAGCACAAATATGGACTTTGCACAAATAGCATAACTCATCTTTTAGCTTTTCCACACAATAATAATTGTTGGCACAGTAGACGACACCTATTGGTAGACTCAATGAATGTGACGCAAAAACAATTAAGTTTCACTTTGAAGGTGAACAAAAAGGATCTCTCAATTGCAGACGAAAAAGCACCATCAATACATTCGATTGACAATAGCACCTAAATTCTAAAAATGGTGGCAAAGCAATACTTTTATGAATAACGGAAGATAGGTTTCCTTCCTCATATCCAAAATTGCCAAATTCAAGAATGCCAAATCACAAATATGCAGGTTCAATATAGTGGAAGAAGAAATTGGAGATATATACTAGCTTTATTTAGTGAGTCTTCTCCATGTCATTTTTCTCATGGTGAACGACTTGTGAGACACGTTATCCAAACATTTAACAGAACCTGTTACTCTTCTTTTTGCTTCACAGAGTCCTTGGCTCGGCCAAAGGAGACACACAAGGAGGATACATGAAAATTACATTTCGATTGCTGTAGTTTTCCCTAGAAGGTTACACCCACTATGTCAAACTGACAAGAGAAATTGGCCACACAAAAGAAGAAAAAATAAATTAAGATGGAAGCTAATACATAAAGCTCACACACAAGGCAGAGAACAGGACTATGTTAAGGAGAAATGTTGACCCATGTCAAGTTGGTTAGCTCTCGATTTAAAGCCATTAGCTTGAACAAACATTGCAACCAGGATTATGTAGCTAGCCTTGTTAGTTTAGCTAGCTAAAGCCTCAGTCAGTCCCACATTTTGGTTAAGACGCTAACAGCAGCATAATACAAGTATATTGCTTACCTTTGTACAAACAGAAAGATGTGCCTGTTGATTTTATTTCTGGATTTGACTGACTATTCGGACAGCCGCAGAGCTTTCTATACAGTCAGCACTGATGCAAAGTCTCTTGTAAACCTTCCCCTAAAGTCATTATGGAACGACCATACTTCAAATGTTTGTAATCCTCTACTGTTTGTGCAGACTCCATGGAGTGCTCCAGTTGTCCTGAGGATTTCTGGTCCAATCCTCAGCGTGACCGCTGTGTCCCAAAGAAAACAGAGTTCCTCTCTTACCATGACCCACTTGGTATCTGCTTGACGAGCTTCTCTTTACTGGGCACGTTAATCTGCGCTGTTGTTCTGGGGATTTTCATGTACCATCGCAGCACACCCATTGTACGGGCCAACAATTCCCAACTCAGTTTCCTGCTACTGATATCGCTCAAATTGTGCTTCCTCTGTTCACTGCTCTTCATCGGCCATCCCAGATTGTGGACATGCCAGATGAGGCACGTGGTGTTTGGTATCAGCTTTGTCCTCTGTGTGTCCTCCATCCTGGTTAAAACCATGGTGGTTCTGGCTGTGTTCAGGGCCTCCAAACCAGGAGGAGGAGCCAGTCTCAAATGGTTTGGTGCCATGAAGCAGAGAGCCACCATTTTGGCTCTGACTTGCATTCAGGGCATTGTCTGCACTGCTTGGATCATTTCTGCCTCGCCGAGTCCACATAAAAACACCGAATACCACAAAGATAAGATTGTGTATGAGTGTGTGGTTGGGTCCACTGTGAGTTTTTCAATACTGCTGGGCTATATAGGTATACTGGCTATCCTCAGTTTCCTGCTTGCATTCATGGTCAGGAATCTGCCCGACAACTTCAACGAGGCTAAAATGATTACCTTTAGTATGTTGATCTTTTGTGCGGTGTGGGTCGCATTTGTCCCGGCTTACATCAACTCTCCGGGAAAGTATGCAGACGCGGTGGAGGTCTTTGCCATCTTGGCCTCCAGTTTTGGCCTCTTGGTGGCGCTATTTGGACCCAAATGCTACATAATCCTGGTGAGACCAGAGAGAAACACAAAGAAAGCCATCATGGGCCGAGCCACTGAAACATCACATAAGCACAGTTAGAAGAGAATTGCACTTTCTGATGACACACCTGAATGTTTTAATATTCATGTTACGTTTTTAAATATCTGAACTATGATGAATAAATCATTTATAAGCTGATATTTTATTTCCATTCAGTTTGCCTCCAAAGTGTAAATAATATTAATTTCACTGTGCCAACTAATTTTGACTCTGCCGACTTTTAAGGGGGGGGGGGTGGAAGAAGATAGGCTAATTGCTAGCTTATCTGATCACTGCACTCTATTTGAAAACTCAGCTACTTTCCATTGTTATTGTGCTGAATGTCTTGGGGGATTTTTTTGTTTGTTTATTTTTTTTTTACAAATAATCGACACAATAGCTTGCTTCTCTCTTTCTATGCAGCGTTACCAAAAAAATTGTGACCAAGAAAAAAACTATGACCAAGGGAGTAACCAGGAACGGGGGTGTCGGCAAAAGTCGGCCATGGCCTAAGTTAGGGTGTTCAACAGAAAAAGAGGACTTAAGTCAATATTTATGTTAAATGTGGCTTTCCAATAAGGAGAGGAACCTTTCAAGATCGATTGACTGATCCAGATTTTGACTTCCACGATTAATAATTTATCAACGCAGGCACGCAAACAATATTGCCCCAGGTGGTCACAAATGGATACAAAACCTAGTTTACATTTTTTACATTTGCTAACTTTAATCACAAAGGGGTTGAAATAGTCTGGTCAATCACCGTATTTATACTGTATTGCTTGCATTGGACGAAGCTCATTGGATTCGTACTGATCTATGTTTAAATTATTCAAACTAGTATTACATTTTCAAAAGTGGCATTGCTAGTTTTAAAGTTATGCAGTCTGTACAGCTGCCATTCTAATAACTTGGAAATTCCACAAAACTGGCATATTTTACATCTGAAGATAAAAAAAAATATATAGAGAGACAGTACAAAACTTGGGTTATGCATGGCTGTTTATTGATCCAGGATTTTATTAACGGTGGGGGCAGACATAAAAAGAATTTTTTTCATACAGATCAGTTGTATTACAATAGGAAAGCCCCTTAAAATTGCAGACATCATGGCAATAAAAATCTTTTTTAAAGCCAAAAACAGACGAAGACAAAAGTGGAGGTTGTCATGAAAATAGCACAACTTACTACATGAAACATTTTTTATATGGTAAAATGTGTATTTCTGCTTAAGGTCCAGTTGGGCAAATCCTAAACAACGATGCATACATGTGTTTGCTTTCAGAACACATTTCTTTTGTTGTGTTTTTTTCTTCTATCTCGCCATCAAGTGTTTCTTGGTGTTTTTCTCTGGCCTCAAAAGAATGATAAAACACTTTGGGGCAAAAATGCAAAGTAGTAAGCCATAGCTGGAGGCCAGGATGGCAAAGACCTCCACAGCGACCATGTACTTCCCAGGCGAGCTGACGTAAGCAGGCACGAAGGCCACCCACACGGCGCAGAAGATGAGCATGCTGAAGGTTATCAGCTTGGCCTCGTTGAAGTTGTCGGGCAATTTTCTGGCGAGAAACGCCAGCAGTAGGCAGGTGCAGGCCAGCAGGCCGATGTAACCCAAAATCAGAAAAAAGCCCACCGCTGAGGCCATGTCGCACTTCAGGGTGACCTTCAACCCCGGGGTATCAAAGACTGCTTTCGGCTCAGGGGGGTTGAGGGACAGCCAAATTATACAGATGATGATCTGATTGGGGAAAAAAAACCTCAGGGTAATACACTACTCACAAAAAGTTACGGATATTCAGCTTTTGGGTGAAAATTCCGGATCAACCTAAAATGGACTAAAATCGATCCTTTTTTGAACACACAAGTCAACTGTTGAATGTTTCAGGACTTTTTTCTTTTTTTCTCAAAGGAGATGAATGGAAAAAAAAGTGTCCAACGATGTTTACTTTGTGACTCTTGCAGTCCCTCTGTGTCTTTTTGCAACCTGCTCGTGACACCCAAAGCTCATTAGCCATTTCCTTTTTGAAGCCTCAAAATGGTGAATTATTTGACTCATGCGATTCATCGTTTCAGCGCGAGACATAACAAATTAAGCTGACCTGTAAAAGTTATAGTTCAGCATAAAATTTCATCCAGAAGCATAATATTCTTTGCTCAGTGTGAGTAGTACAGAGAAAAAGAAGTCTTAATTTAGAAGCTGACCTGTACACAGGTGAACACGCAGACACTTCCTCTCTGTTGGCCCGGACCGAACCACTTCATCAAGGCTCCGGCGCCAGGCCGGGCCGAGCGGAAGGCCGCCAGCACGACGATGGTCTTTACTTGCACGCAGGACACGGAGAGGACAAAACTGATGCCGAAGGCGGCCTGCTGGAAGCGACAGGACCACGAGGACGGGCGGCCGATGAACAACAGCGAGCACAGGAAACAGAGTTTGAGCGACAAGAGCAGCAAGAAGCTCAGTTCGGAATTGTTGGCCCGGACCTGAAGGATGGACAAAAAATATAAAATAAAAGCCTGCCTCCATAAAATGAGGAGGCAGGCTCGTACTGGCCCCCGGACCCTGTGTTGACACCCTAGTGGTGACCCAGTCCAATTAGAATCAATTCAATGCCCTGTCAGTTGTCATTCAATAAGAGAACCATGAAGTAAACTGTTTATTTCCCCCTCTATTGTATTTTAATTTTAGAAGCACTGCATTATAGCAGTCACATTAAGATTTTTTTTTTTTTTAACGTCTCAAACGTCGCAGGAAGTGAAACTTGAGCTGAAAAGTGGATTGAAATGTCATCCCATAGCATCTTACCATAGGTGTGTGTCTGTAGTAGAGAAAGACCACAAAGACAGCGGTGGTCACTACCGTGCCCGACATGGCTACCGCGGTGAGAGTGATGCCTAAGGTCTCGTTGAAAGACAGGAAGTCCAGCTGGCGGAGAATACAGACTGTGTGCTCCGTGTTGGACCAAAATTCCACTGGACAACGCTCACAATTGGGCGAGTCTGGAAGACATCAAGAAAAGGGATCAGAACTTGAACAGCGTGCGAACTACGTACAGGTGTTGCCTCACTAGTCGAGTTGCTGATCTCCCCTTCAGGACACGGAATGCAGTCAAAGCAGCAGACGGGTTCTCCTTTCCTGGTCGCCACCCTGCTACCAGGAGGGCAATTCTCACTGCACACTGAAGTGGGGACCTGGAGGCGTCAAATTGTACACTCATGTCATGGGGGTATCAACATTTTCAAGAAATGGGTTTCTTTGACACACCTGACTGGATGCTGAACTCCATTGCACAGCCGTGTCATTTATGTGGATTTCATAGCCGTCCACTCGGCCGATCAAAACCAGCTTCAGAGAGCCGTCGGGGGTCATCTGCCAGTTGACCAGGTCGTACTTAGCGGGGATGTCGGCCCCTTGGAAATAAAGCCTTTCCCCCTGTGGTGTGGTGAAGTTGACCTCATTTAAGTGCTGCAGCAGCTGAAAGGAGACATTTTGCCACAAATTTTAAAGACTAACCCAAGTATCTTCAAAAGCGTCATTGTGTGTGTGTGTGTATATATATATATATATATATATATATATATATATATATATATATATACACACACACACACACACACTATATTATTAGTCAATGTATTTAATTTCCCAAATGTTACAATTTTTACAAAAATAGAATTAATTAATTTTAAAAGTAAATCTAATTAATTTTAAAAGTAACAAAATAAAAAGGAATACATATATAAAATACATATATAAAAATAAAGAATGAAAATTACGTAATAAAAATAATGTCATTATGAAAATGACATAAATAAAAAATATATAAATACACACACACATATACTGTGTGGGTATATTTATTCATTTATATATATATATACTGTGTGTATTATTTTTATAATGTCATTTTCATTCTTTATTTTTATATATGTGTTTTATATATGTATTTCTTTTTATTTTGTTACTTTTTAAGTTAATTTGATTTTTTTAACAAATTGTAACATTTGGGAAATTTTCTCTTATTTTTCTGTTTTTCTGATTTATTACTTTCATTTAAATACATTGACGAATAATCACTGTTTGACAATTGTATGATTTAATTTGAATATATTTACTTCTTTTAATTTCTGATCATGTACATTCATATTTATTTGTTTGATTATTAACATTAATTTTTACAATATTTACAAATATCTCAATTTTGTTTTATTATTTGAATATCAATATTATGCTATTGTTGATTTATTATTTATTTTGTTTTCATTTATCTGGATAGAAAATGTATGTGTATTTTTAATGGTTTCTACTTGTGCAGTTTTGTATTTTTTATTATTGTTTTTATTATTTTAGTATTTATTATTTATTATTCAATTGCAGTAATATAAATTATGATATTGGAACATGCTACGTAGTGCTGGAAAGTGAGTAAAATAGCACTCGGGCCGCGGGGGATAATGAAAACCCTTCACGATACACAGTCTCCATTTGATGAAATGTTTGGCACAATATCAGTCAGCCCAAGTTGCTTGACCACATGACTGTAATTTCAGATAGGATCTAAATCTCTGAATAAAATGTGTTTACCTCAGCAGGTTTGACGTTTCTGGGGGAGGAGCAGATGGAGCTGCCATCTCGTAGGACGGCGCGAGTGTTGCGGCAGCCGAGGTGGTCGTGGAGGGCGTGAGCTGCGGCGTAAACAGCCAGGTAGACGTTATAGGCCTGTCGTAGCTGGGAGGTGTCAGTAAAGAGATTATCCACACTCTCCAGGGATTCCTCCCCTCCGCACGGGGGTAGGGATGCCCACCGATCAGACATGGTGGTGTTTTTGGAAACCTGAGGCCTACACGCGAACTGTTTCTCCCAGAATTTCCTCAAAATGTCATCATCTGGCCGGAGAGAAGGGTTCAAACTTCGGAGGTAATCTTCAAATCCGGCGATCGGGGAGCTTCGAACGGCTGTACCCAGGACTCCGGTCGCCACTTTTGAGGTGACGGGGTTCTGGAGGAGATTACCGCTGGTGCTCCAGGCCTCGCTGGCTAGAAACTGCCTGTCAGTCACCTGATTGTTAGCGAGAACACAAAAGGATCACATACTAGGCTTATGCTTTTGTGATGCTGTTTGTATCTCACATTCATTTCGGCCAGTTGCAGAAACAGTTCCCTGACGTCGGTGTACCACGTAAAGATCAGGATCACTTTGGCGCTTGACGCCTTAATGGCGAGGGCCGCTCTCCTGGCATCATTCTTGATCTTTTCCCTCCTCAGAGTCTCCACGAAGGCCATACACACTCCCGACTCCTGGGTCTCTTCCCGGAACACCTGGTGGCCAATAAAAATAATAATAACAATAATAATTTACCCCTACTTTGATAAAGTGCAGCTGTACACCGCTACAAACCACATTAAATTTGTACTTCTCAAAACTGAGCTTTATTAATAGAATTCATGATGCAGCTCTTATATTGGATCTCGGATTCACCTTGACAGCTTCCAGACCGTAGTCATTGTTTGCGACCACGGCTCCGATCCAGGTCCACTTGAAGTATATGGCGAGGCTGGCAATGGCCCGCGCTTGGAAAATGTCACTGGGGATGGTTCTGAAGAAATTGGGAAACTGACGCCTGTCACTTAAACAGGGGCAGCTCGACTGATAGCTCATCTAGCAAGAAAAATATACGTTAATGATCTAAAAGATTTGAAAGATTTGATATTTTTTTTTAAATATATATTTATATATGTATATTTCAGCATTCAAAAAGAAATTTCATTTCATTCAAAAAGACATTTCACAAAATAAATGAACTTTGATCTTTTCAAGCGGACAAAAAAAATTCTTAAAATATTGGATAATAAACCTTGACCATGTTTGTATGTATGTTTGTGTTGTTTTGTTCATTATATTAAATTTACACTTCAAAATCTGACAAAAATATAGATTATCTTGAATTGTTTTGTTTGGTTGCAATTCTGTAATTTATTATTTTAGCTTTGTCATTTATGTTTTCAGTTTTCAATTTTTAAAAAATATTTTACTATTTAGATGTTTTTTTCCTTATCATTGAATTCAATAACTAAGTCACTAACTCCCAATTTTATGCAGCACACTCCCATACAAACAAATTATAATTCTCAGTATGACGCAGTGCAATTCTACACTACCCAAAACTATAACCGATTTATATTGATAGAGGTCATCTTAAAAGTAATTAAATGAGCTTACTAAAGGCACAGAGAGTGGTCCCAGCACTCTGGAGAGTATCATGGCCGTTTTCGATGAAGCACCGCCAATGATCAGTGGGACACCTAATGAGGCATTATTTTAACAATCAATAAATAAATACAACACAATGGTGCTTTTATGCCTTTTGGTTGTACCTTTCTCATCCCCTTCTTCCGAAAGGGCCAGTGGTGCCGCCCCAGGGGTGCAGGTGCTGCTGTCGCCGCTCACCAGCGAAAGGGCTGCCCGGGTCGCCCACGGGTGCAAAGCACAGCTGTCGTGGATGTGATAGCCCAGCGTCACGCCCGGCAGCAGGTGAGGACTCTGGTTAATCTCCTCCACGGCAAACACCATGGAGTAAACGTACTGTAAGGGGAGTTGCTCTAAACTGTGGTGGAGAGAACAAGACGACATTTCACATGATGAGTTGAGCATGAACTGTGCATTAACTGCACACTGTGTAAACTGTACTATGTCTTCGAAATTCAATAAACATTGTATTCAATTAAACTTGAGCGTCATTATTTTAAGAAAGGCAAAACGTTTATCCAGCTCTTGAAATGGTTGTCATTGCAGTACAATAAACACTCAATACCATGGATATAAAACCCCAAATAAATGCATAATAATTATAAAAGGGTGAATGTCCAAGTTGTACCCGGTGCATTCTTTATATTCTGGCTCGGCAGTAAAGTCGAAGTCTACGGGGGGAGGATTGTAGCGGAGACTAAAGAGTCCACCGATCACTACGTCTCCATCCTGGAAAAGCCCCCGCTTAGCCGGCGTTGCCCACCGAGGACAAGTCAGCGCTTGACCCACCCTGAGGCCCGGCTGCCTGGACACAAACCACGCCAGGAGCACCAGCGGGGCTGAGGAGGGCCACCGGCCAGTGGAGAGCCAGCAGAGCCAAGACATAGAGCAACTGTGAGAAAACACATCGGAGTTGTTATTAGTAAAACTATGTCAGCAAATAGTACTGCAATAAAAGAGACATGATACGACCTACCCCTGAGAAGGACTTTGCCTGAGTGGCTGCCTCCTGCTCGCTCCTGTTGCACATCTATTTCTCAGTGTCGCTAACTGCCCAGGGCAGAATGACGCCCAGACCAACTCCCTTCTCCCAAACATGAATTAAAAAAAAAAAAAAAAACTGTCATTAAAGGCAGGCAGCTGTGTTTTTCAAATGCAAGGCGATAAGGCCGCAGAGACAACCCACTCACTGGTCCGCTTGCAGAGATGAGGTCAGTCTGTGTAGCAATTGATGCTTTCTTAAGTAACATCACTTCACCTTCATTCAAACATTCTAGTACAATCACACAAGAAAATACTCTAGAAAGGTATGAAGTAATGATCAAAAGAAGGTAAGAAATATATGAGATTCCGAACAATAGTATTCACTAATGGAGTAGTTATGCACTTGACAGACTCCCGGGTTTTCAGATGCAGTGCAGTACGCAGTATGTGCCATCAGATGGGCAGGGAACCAGTCCAGGTTCTTGTCAGCTGGGAGAAGTTCCCGTTGCCCAAGACCCTGAACAAGGTACGCATCATAGAAAATGGGAAATTGTTTAGTTTGTTACAGTGCGACCATGTGGTCAGTAAGATCAGATGAGGAAAGTTGAACAGACGTGGCCAAGGCATTCTGTATGTATAAATGAAAACATTTGCCCGAGTCTGCAAAATGGCCGTAGTCCACGCCTCCATTGCTGAAGCAGCCAGTTGTAGCTGTAGTCGCAAGGTGTTTGGTGGCAGTTGGAGCAGAAACCCCCAAACCAAAAGGTAGAGTTGGTAGTAGAGGTAAAGGGAGTCCAATAACCCTCCCCCTCCCGCCATCTCCTTCTGCCAATTTAACAACATGTGGATTAATTGAAACCACTAGAAAACTCCCCAGTCTGGTGTTCCCCATAGTCCTGGGCATTTTGTGAAACTCCTGAAACAGAAGACAGGTTCTAACAGGCCAAGCAACGTTCAGTCCTCAACTTTGGATAAAGCAGAAAATTAGCAATACAGTAATTCCTCTCTACTTCGTGGATCACCTATCACGGATTGAGTACATCGTGGATTTATGACCCCGCCTCCCCCACAAAAAAAAAAACCAATCCCTACGTAGTAATGCGCCATCCCCGGCGCAACAACATGGACCAATGAAGCAAAATACATAAATAAAAAAAAGAAGAAAAACGTTAGCATACATTAGTACAGTACTGTAGCGGGAAGCTGCATTAATCGGGTATAATGCGGAATCTCCAGCAAGACAAGGACCTATGAAGCGATTAAAAAGAAAAAAAACGACATTTACCCCTACTTCACAGTTTTTCCCTTTTCGTGGGTGTGTCTGGTACCAATTAACCGCGAAAAAAGAGGGATTACTGTATTATGACATAATTAGCGTGTACCTGTCTAAAAACCTTAGAAGGTCAAAGTATCCTCTTATTGTTGCTCTGTAGAAGCAACACTGTCCAGGATCCTCACATTTGCACAGACACTAAGCGCCTCAAGTTTCAGAATGGCGTGGCTTGTCGAACATCGGACTTCTGGATCGGCAGACTAGGGTGCTGTTGACGGAACTGAAGAAAAGAGTCCCAGTTTTTTGTCGAAACTCACATCCAGGAGGTGCAAGGCCCCCATCACATTTTGTCAGAGGTCAAGAGTTCTCAGTGGGATCCTGTCTATATGAGCTTTTGGGACCATTCAAAACTCTTCCTTTTGATATTCTCCTGAGGGTTCCTTCATTTTTAGTTCCAATGACCAATGGCCATTCGGCCCTTTAGAAACTGAGCAGCTTGCTTAGTTTCCATTACTTGTTAGTAAGTCAAAACTTGGTCCCAGTTGAGGTTAGTCAGGGCTGCCAGGGCTTTGTCACCTGCTTTTTTTTTTTCATTTTCCAAAAGTCGGTTCTGAATTTGTGAGTGCTGTCCAAGAATAGAGAGTGTCCAGTTTCAACGTTCGCTCCAGTTCACAGCTGAGTGCAAAGCTACTGTAATGTGTTTCAGTACGTCCAGATCAGAGGTTGTGGTTCTCTTTCTTAAAAGGCTGGACCGAGTCCTCAATATTGAGAGTAATGAGATTGCTTGCATGCTTGCCCTTTTGCCTCAGCTCTCCATTTAGCAATCAATCTTTGACCCCACCTTCAATTATGAGCCTGCATATCTCGAACGCAAAAGGTTGCGCCTACAATTATTTGTCTGTATCATTCTGCAATTTCCTCCATGTGCCTCATTTGGGCCTGGAGGAGGAAGACGAAGACACCATTGCAACCCTGCTCGGACCTCTGCCCCCAAAACCCAAGTGCAAGAAAAGCAAGCTAACGGCATCCAATCCAAAAAAAAAAAAAATGTCTAGAGTTCAAGTTCCAAAAAGAAACAATTTTCAGGACGATACAGTGCACTTCTACATTACTGTAATTGTAATTTTGCATAGAATATTGGGTTACATTTGCTTGTGCGTATAACATTGCGGCCAGGGACTTTATATAGTATACTGCAGCCATCTAATAGCAAGGCTAAAACAGTACTTGTATGTTAAATTTTGCTTGCAAAACTCATTTGAAGATTTTATATGAATGCTATATCAGTGGTGTACAATATTATACATTTTTATTATAGTTTGAGATATTTTTTTAAATTAAGGAATAGCATTTTTGTCACTTCAATCATATCACATTCCCTTTTTCACACACTAAAGTCATTTATTAAAACTCATTTTATAAAAAAAAACACACACACACACACAATACTCGAGTAATATTGGGAAATTTTCAACTTTGACAGCGAGTAAAGTCAAATGAGGAGGAAAAGCACGATTTGACAGGTGTGATGCCGCCCTTTAGTGGTTATACTTGGTATTTAAGATTTTAGCAACCCAATGAGACTTGACAAACAACTACAAAAACTCAGCAAGCAAGAGAGTTCTAACAAAGATTTAGGAGATAATAGAATGATAAAGTCAACAGAAAGACTGTCTGGCCGGCCATCAACTTTTTCTCTGGCCTCAGAACAATCTTCTTCTCCTTTCAGCTTGTCCCATTAGGGGTCACCACAGCGTGTCATCTTAGATGAATGCATACATTTGTTTGGCACAGTTTCACGCCGGGTGCCCTTCCTGACGCAACCCCTCTGCATTTTAGCCAGGAATAGAAGCTTACAGCTCCCATCCAAGTACTAACCAGGACCAAAGCCGCTTAGCTTCCAAGATCTGACGAGATCGGTCGTTCTCAGGGTAGCACGGCTGGCCTCAGAACAATGGTGAAACATTTTGGGGAAAAAAATCAATATGAGTATTTCATATCATCGCGAAGATGAAGGACAGAAGGAGGCCAATGTAGCCCAGGACCAGAGAGAAGCCCTCCACTGATGCCATATCACACTCCGGGGTGACCTTTGACCCTTGGAGACAGCTGAATGACATTTCAGTGATACTTTGTACTTGAATAACATAATTAATGTGGAAATTTGTTTTCCTGTATGCAAGTGAGCAGACTGATGATGCCCTCCGGCAACAAGGACTGAACATCTTTCTTGAACAGGAGGCAGGACAGGCAAAGCACAAAATTGATGCCGGAGGCAGCAAACGACATGACAACGCCGACACGCGGCGGATGAACACCAGCATGTGAGGTATAACTGATTCCTCTGCAGTCTAATGATGATTTAAACGAACGACTTCTATGAATAATACATTTTTAAATGCATCACTGTGCGTACCTCAGCGGGGTCGATGTGTTTGGATGAGGAATGAGTGGAGCAGCTGTTCTCTGCTCCGCTGGTGTCGGTCTGGGCAGGCAAGGAGGGTGCGGGGGGGCGTTAGATGCAGACGTTAGATGACCAAAGGGGCTGGGAAGTGTCGGTGAAGTGTTGCTGCAAGCCTGCCAGGGACTCTCCCCCGCTGCAGAGTGGCAAGGAGGCCCTAACAACTGAAGACTTGTCAGCAGAGGAGTTTGACGTCTCTCTTGGGCAACGAAGAGAAGGATGTTGATGACTTTGGTGATCCCGAACTGCAACCGAACTCTTTTTCCCAGAATCCTTTCCAGAAGTCGTCGTCGGGGTGACAAATGGGGTTAAAACTTTGGAGGTAGACTTCAAATCTGAGAATGCTGGCGCTCGACCCCCCAAGGGCGCCATCTTGCATGTCATAATTGGTGCTCCAAAAACTGTTTGACTTTTGCTGTGAACTATTCAAGCATCAACAACATGTTTGTTTATCAATACGAGGGCATAGTGACAAATGAATTGCATATCTGGACAGCCTTCTTCAGTAGCTTTAATTTAAGCTATGACTCCGTATGTGTTTTTGAAAATGTATCTTGAACTAGATACTGGTGAAGAAGCCGACAGACCATAGTCATTGTTGAAAACCACAGCTCCCACCCAGGTCCACTGGAAGCGAACGGCGAGCCGTGTGAAACGTCACTGGGGATAGTCCTGAAGAAATTGGGGTACTTGGACCAAGTAGCTGATCTGGGATCAAGTACAGAAATATTTTCAGGCGTTTTTTTTTTTTTTTTTTTTTTTTTTAGATCAACAGGCATGATGTTGCTCCAAACTACTTCAACTCACAGTACGCACTGAAAATGAGGCCCAGAGAGTTTGACACTATTAGGCTTGGCATGGAAGAGGAAGGACTGATGATACGTCACACAAACATCACATTTCATTGACGCCACATCTGGGTAGAAACTAACGAGAGGTTAAGCATTGAAGGGGAAAAAAGGGCAACTGTACTATAATTGCCAATAATTTCCTGTGTGGCAAAGTACGTTGACTGGCTGTATGTGGTCCGTGGGCGCCCTCTAGTGGTTAGCAAAACGATCACTAAAACTGGTCAAGCTTTGCCAACGTTTCAGTGGCGTCCACTCAACAGTGTTATGTACAAAGTAAATTTCAGTTGTACTGAACTTCAAGTACAACACGTTTAAACATTTGAGCACTTTTTTAAACTTTTACATGCAATACGTTTTAACTTCATACATTATGTAAGAACAGGTGATTTACAAGAGATTTAATTTTAGTCTCTATTTTTATATTCTTAGTATTAATTTTTAATAGTTTAAATGTACTATTGAACAAATTTATTATGATTTTATTCTTTGACTTTGCTTTTTATCCCATTTTGTTTTATCGTATCTTTTCTGACTGTATTATTTGTTATATTTTAATTTCATCCACTTTGTAAGCATTAATTGTGATTGTATGGTTTTATTGTACTTTGTATTCTATTATTTTGAGGTTGTTTAAATCATTTGATTGTATTCTTTGTAAATGGGGGTGGCATATTACAGGTGGTGGAGTGGTGATGTCCCAACCCAAAAGGGTGTGAGTTCGACACCAGGCCCCTGTGACCACGTCAAAGTATCGGTGAGCAAAATACTGAAGTTTCTCCTGATGCTGAGTCTCCTTCACTTCAAGGGGTGAAGGAGAAGACAGTTTTCAAGCCATCTGAGTACCTTCGAGGTGGAAAATTGCTATACACAGGTACCAATTATTTTTGGTTTTATTAAAGTTCATTTGGATTTTACTGTAGCTGACATGAAATAAAACATTTCTTAAATATATTTCCTTTAAATGTATTTTCTATTTGCATTCTTATGTTTTAAATTTTTAATTCTATTTTTTATGTCCACTGTAGTCAGTAATATTTTCATGTGTCCATTTTTCAGTGTACCTTTTAATTTATTAATGAATTTGGAATTTATTCGAATGTTTTTCATAGGGACATAATTTTGCTTTTTTTTTTTTTGTTTTCAAACGATTTCTTATGATTTTACTTTCTTTTTTCAAATATAGATTTTACATTTTTACTCTCAAAAATGCTTTGTTTAAATTATTTGGTTGTATTCTTTGTGTTTTTAATTAGCATTATATTAACAAATTTATTGTTTTGTATTGGTATTTTGTTTTTTCAAGTGTATTTGTAAGAATCTGCTGTATTGTATTTTTAAATTGAAATTTTAAACGAATGATCATTATTAGATTTTTTTGGGGAGGGGGGTTAATTTTAGTGCTTTATTGGGTCTTTTGTATGTATCCCCCAGCCACACCTTCAAACACACATTTTATTTAGTCACGTTTTAAAGATGTACTTAATAAGACCTATAACTCTCAAATCATTGCCTCCAGAAAATCTTAACGGGCCTTTAGTGGATGGATCACATCTAAGGTCCGGAGGTTAATGGGAAGCTATTACGTACTCAGCGCTGAATAGAAAACTAACTGTAATAGAGTAGTTATTACTTTCAAAATGTCCCGAAATGTAATTCCAGAGGCCAGATGCTGTGTGGATGAAGTCATTGGTCTTCTGCCTCATAAACATTAATTATAAGACGGTGTGAATGCTGAACCGGGGAATTGCTCGCGCAGAGCGACAGGTGTGCCGTTTGTCGGCGCCATTACAGGCATTTCATCAGCAATTATACCTCATTGTGTATGATGGGCCTTCTAGGGGCTGTTTATTACCTGTTGCGCATTTATTATGGAGTGAATGTGAGGCCTGGTCACATGAATGACACATTTAAATCCTCAAACGTTATTTGGAATGCGTCATAAAAGTAATGCACTGGATGAGTAAACAATGGCAAATTTTGTGAGCATTTCCTGACCGCTTTTAAAAGCTTTGTTAGCTCTGCAAAGTGAAGCGAGGTGGCTCCTGTGCTCGGAAATAAAAGGAAATTGAATTTCAATGAAGTCAAGCCGTGATATTTTCGGGTGAAAGGTGGGGAACACCCTGAACTGGTTGCCAGCCAGTCCCAGGGCACGCACAAACAAACAATCATTCGCACTTGCATTCATACTGAGAAAAATTGATATATTATTAAATGCATTCCAGAGTGCATATGTGTAATAATGCACATCTATCTTTAGCCTTCATAAATCAGTCACATAAACACCATGTTAAATTATTAAATTAATTACATTTCTGAATAAAATCAATACATTAATGTCCTTAATAATACTTGCTGTATCTTACAATAAAAGATGTCTAAAAAAATGAAGCCAATTCCTACATTCATAAATTATCATCAGCATTATCAAATTCAAATGTACACTTCTTCTAAAGAACTGATCTTAAATTCCATCACAGATCTAATCTAAAACTTTTCATGAATACAATAAAATAAGTTTTAAATGTATTTAAATTACGGCACCTCACAAAAAGTAGTTGTATTATTTGCTGTATGTACTTACAGCCATCTAATTGAAGATGATTAATTTGTTCTTTCACTATGGCTCACTGGCATAAATACAGTAGATGAGCAAAGATACATTATTTATCGTAAATATGTTTTTTTTAAAGCAAAGTAAATCAACAGGTCATTTAAACAGACGCATAGCTTAATCTTGTAAACGGATATCGTTTTTTCGCTGATCGGTCCCATAAACCTTGACGTGTTAAGCCAATTTCTTATTTGAAACTTTTTATTCAATAATAAATTGGCTTATAATTAACTTTTTTTTTTTTACAATTTTAACCAAATTTCCAAAATGTATTGAAGAGAAGAGCCAACAACACAAGATCAGTGGAAATCAAATACTTCATTATTTTTATTGCATTGGTAGGAAAATGCTCACAGTTGTCAAATGAGCAACAATACAAAGAAAAGAGACGGTCTACTCTGGAAACAATAAAAAATAATACACTTACAACCCTGCTACGCTCCCTTCCCCAGCCTCACCACTATACACTTATTTGCATTCTGTTACAATTTGTACAAAATAAAAATCACCAGAATAGACAAGAGTTTGTATTCTGTATCAAAGCAATTAAAAAAATAAAAGCTTTGAAAGATCCAAATCATTTTTTGTTTGTTTGTTTGTTTGCTGACTACAGACGGCAACAAGTCCAGAAGCAAAGAAGTTGACACGCTTAGATGGCACCCGGGGTGAGCCTTCATCTTCAAGTGCAACTGTTCATTCTGTGCAAAAGTTGTCCAGAGCTGCAACAACTTCTGTGTAAACGAGTGCATAGTCATGCTCGACATGTTCACGTGGGTAACATGCACACAAACACGTTCAGTGTACAGCCAGAAGAAAAACACCATCCAAGACGACAGCGGACTTATTTACACTTAAAAGAAAATACTCGGGTGAATGAGAAGACTTTCATGGTGACGACCTTCGCTTGTTATTTAAAAATGAAACATTCCAGTAATACAAAAAAAACACACACACATTCTGCTTCATAATCCAAGCTTTTTTTTTTTTTTGCTTCAGAGTCACAGTTTTGACATCACAACAACAATGAAAACACATCTGTCTTATTTGGATATCAAGCAGAATTTCGACAATACACCGCCAGACTTTAATTAGTACAACTGTTGACAGTTCAAACGTGAATTTCATGCGGTCACAATGTTGTGTCATTTTGACTGTAAAGCTGGACATACACTGTGCAAATTCACCTTTTCCTTCTATGGTGACATTCGCCACATAAAAATGATGCAAGTAAATAATGCAATTCATTGTTGTACGAATATTATAAGTATATTGCTTACCTTTTTATCATTTGACCAGATTCAACGGACTCTGCAGACAATCGCAGAGGTTTTAACGGAGCCTGCATTTATCGGTCGTTTGCAGATTTGACGACAAGTTGTGCAAAACAAATCAATACGGAAGGTAACTTAAAACTGACAGAATAAAGATCAACTATAAACAAAATGGGGAAAAAACACTCCAAAACAATTTCCTCTAAAGCGTCCAAGTTTTTTTTTTTTTTTTTGTATTTAAAATAATTTGAAAAGCTAAAAATAGGCCTAAAGAAATGTTGCAACTAGGAGTCCGTAGCTAACCTTGTTAGCATAGCTGGTGAAGCTTCCTGCCGCCACAGATATAATTAACATGCCTACAAGTAATACAAGAATATTGCTTACCTCAGAGCAAATGAGCACCTGCTTATTTTAGAGGGACTATGACGAAGTAGTCAGCCATATTGCTTTACCTGATTTAGTTTTGGAAATAGAACTTTAAAAAAAAAACACCTTCAACCACGTTTACATAATTTAACCATAATCCAAAAGTGGTCATAAAATGATCATCGAATGCCTTGGGATTTAATCTTATGAACACAAGAGCATCCTAGCGCATTGAGACTTTGTACAACAACATCTCCGATCATTTAAACTGCCCATCTGTCTATTTACTATAGCAATCCTTTTAAAGGCAAAAGTCCCGTGCAAACATTTCAATTAGGATCCCGGAGATAATCTTGTTAGCGTAGCTCTCTATGCTTTCTCGTGTAAATAGTAACAAACCCTCAAATTTGTCGCATGACTTCGTAGTGATAAGAAGATTAAAGCGTGACTGTAGATTTTAATGGCATTCCCTCACTCTCTCTCACATTGTTAAACATATTTATCTTATAAAGGAGCCAAATTATAATTTATAATGACTGACTTGTAACTTAAGTCATAAACTCTATCACTGAACTTCTTTGGAACAAGAAAATGTCGGATCTCTGTTCTCCGTCGTGATTGCCCATTCCATGTTTCCGATGTATGGCTTTGCAAAAGTGAGCTTCCATTGGCTCACTTTTACAGTCGAGGCTGATTTAAAGCCTTTTTATTCCACATACCGTGTACACGGAAAAACAAGGACCGATTGAGAGACACTAAATGGTTGCGCGACAATCAAATAATGCATATGTCCGGCTGCGACAGTGTTTTTGCACAATTGAAGGTGAGTTATGACTGTCTTTTCCAAACTCTTGAGCCCTTTTCCATCTCTGTGATCACGACACCTACGGGACTTCAGTGGAACAGCAGCAAAGTGGTAGCTCCCAATCCAGTGTTAACGCATCATTTGCTAGCTTTGTCTTTTTCTGACACCTGTGAGTTGGAATGTCAACACAACACGAACAAAATGGTACAGTGTATGTCCAGCTTCAGGGAAAACCTTCTGGTCTGCACAGAAAACAAAGTTTAGAATTCCTTGATCAACCAGTATAGTCACACTCTGGCCTTTCTCTCATTTTATTGTGAAAGCTAGAGTCTGAGTAGGAAGTAGACCTCTGGCTCTGATGAAAAGTGGGATGAATTTGAAGGAGGAAGCGAATCATCGGTACAGTAGTGATCTGCATGTTGATCGCTGTTTCCATACTGTGATGATGTACAAGCTCCCTCAGGAAGTCCCCTGTCTTCCAGCCGGCCTAAGTAGCCTGCAATATAAGAGCCAGTAGAGTGTCTGTTCACAGGTGAATTCTGTGAGGCTGGTTTATTCCTCAAAACCACGCCGCCTATGGTGGTGGTGCCATTGACCGTGCCAACTGAGCGTGGTTTCAGGGAGTCTTGTTGTCTTTCGCGGGCGCGGCTGTTGATATGGCGCACTCGGCTTTGGCTACGGGAGGATAAGCGACGGGTGAGCGGTATAGGGGAGTCGTCGATATCCAGGGAAGTAGAGGGTTCACTGCTGGGTGTCTGTGAGGTTTTCACTCCCTGATCATAGTGAGGAGACTTGGAGAGTTCTCTTTCGCTATCCTCAACCTCCAGATTGACCAGTTTGCGCAATTGTTCCGTCAGCGGGTCATGAGATTGGGACTGGAAAGTTCCTCCCCCCGTGGTTCCCATCCTCTTTTGTTTCTTCATTTGTGGAGTGATGAAACTGCGACTAATGATGTGGTATTTACTTTGAAAGTTCGATGATATGTCTTCAGACGTCAAATCTCCCAGAGACTTGGACTTACACGGAGTGTTGACGGTCAAATCCACAGAATTCGACTGGGGACCGGTTGATAAAGACCGCAAAGTTGAAATCTTTGGAGCTTTGTTGTTGGATTGTACCTGTGACAAAGTTACCTTTTGGTTCCATGAATTCTTTGGAGTTGAAACGTGGTCTTGACTTAGATAGCATGGTTGTGATACTGAAGGGGGTGCAGCCTTTGATAAGGATATAATGCCATCATAGTTGACATGGTTGTACACTGCGTCAAAATCAGAAGAAGGAGAATAAAGGCCTCTACCCTTACAGCTATTTGGTGAATGCACAGCGTGAGTTGGGAGATTTTCTGAAGATGAGAACCCATTTTGCAAGGATATTTCATCCTCTCTGACTCTAAATCCATGTCTTACTTGATGAAAACCGCTGGGTGCCTGGCTGACTTGTCTTCCTTGGTGAAAACAGTTTGGGGTCAGGCTGCTGTTGAAGCCTCTCTCTAGCGCAAAGTCTCTATTATAATGAAAAGGATTGCTTTGAGGACTTGGGTAGCCATTATGGCTTAGAGGTCTTGGTCGGGAAATCTTAGAGTCTGTGGGTCGGTGTGTTTGAGAGGGCTGGATGCTGGATTGTTGATTCAATCCGTGATATGAAGGTTTATGATGCGGGGAAGGACACGGTGAAATTGTTGTGCACTGTTGAGACCCACAATAAGACAGAGGGTGTCTGTGTTGGGAGTATTTGGGAGAGGACTCATTTTGATAAATGGCGTTGTGTTTCGTTAGACTACTCAGGGTCTTCCATGAATGTCTTGGTGTGGTTAACCTCTTCTCTGTCGGATCCTCATCGACATTCACCTCCACCTCTGCAAAACCATTACAGACATGGTCATGGGATGACTGGAAAGACTTATTCGCTGGTGAAAGTGTATATCTTCGATCTTTGATCTGTTGTTCTGTTCCAGGTGCTGGTGGATCAAACACTTCCTCGTACACACTCTCCTCTACCTCCTCTGGATCGTCAATCCTGCCTCCATTTGTGGGAATATTTTCCCAACACACATTGCCCTGGCTTCGTAAACATTGAGTCACGTTTAACGGAGAAGAAGCCAAGATACTTGATGTTATGCTGTGCAGTGTATTTGTCTGAACATGGATTGATTGGTTGTACACTGAAACAGGAGGCGACAGCATCTCCTCATCTAGAATGGTGTAGACCTCCTCGAGGTCAGCGGTTTCTGGACTGGAGAAGAGGGCAGGATTTGTCTGGGGAATCGTGGATGGTGAAAGGTTTGTTCCTGGAGTGGTAATTTGAGGATCTTTCTGATGAGCTGACATTGTTGGAGTGGACCTGACATCTTGATGTTCTCTAAGAGGAGAAAGAGCCCGATCACGAGAGGAATTAAACTCATTTTGGTCAGCAGTGGATTCAAATTGACCAATGAGAGCTGATATGGAGCCTTGAGTGTCTTGGTCCTGGCCTAAGGACATGGCGTCAATGAGTCTGGAGATGGTGCTGTCATGGAGCGAGCTGGGACTCTTCACATCACGGTCCATGTTGACGGGGGAAAGAGGAGCGACAGACGAATGAGCAGATAAAGACGAGGATGAGCACACGGAAGATGAGACTGTGAAAGACGTGGTGGTCGAAGAAATTTCAGGTTTATTTAATCGGCACCGGTTGTTGGTGGAAAGTGCAGAGCGGATCTTAGATTGGGTGACTCGCTGGTAAGCTGCTTGATAATTGACATAGTCGTCCTCATTTCTAATGTTATCACCGACAACAAGATAAGAGGCCTCCTGCGGCTTGTTGAGATCCTTTTTCCAGAGATGGTTCATCTTAGATGGGGATTGGATATTTTCTTGAATGGAAGCTGATGATTTAGTGTGAAGATCCACAGAGGAAGACCTGGGTCTGTCAAACGGGTAAGTTCCTGTGGAAACAATTATACACAAATTATAAACAAATCATGTATAAACCATGAAAATGAGGCTCTTAAATTTAGGACATCATGCCATCCAACAATAGCAATGAAAACAATTAACAATACAGCCAATACAATGTACACCACAGACAAATGGATCACCAAATACAACTGTAAGGGAGAAGCTGAAGAATGAGCCTCTGGAGTCCATGTTTTCAAACATCATATCGGGAAAATACATGATTAGATGGGATTGATAAAATGGGAACAAATGGCATAGCGATATAGTTCTCATATCACTTTTAATTGTCCCTTTTCCGCTGCACAGAACTTTCTCGGGATGGGTCATATTATTTTGGTTTGGGTTCGTTTGTTTTGCACTTCAAAATCATACCACAAGATGCTGTGAAAATCGCATTGAACGCCTCAGTCAGAACGAGACGCGCTAACGACATTGAAGAATAGCACCGTTCTCCTGTGGCTGTTGACAAAGGCACAGAGAAATTTTATAGGAGAAGAGAGAGAGAGCAAGAAAGCAGACTGATACTACGTTTTGTGGGAAAATACTATGTACAGCACATATGTATTTTGGGAGAAAAATGTATCTCCCTTTGCACAACTATTACGGGAACCGCGAACGGGTAAAGGGACTCTGTACAAGTTTTACACAATGTGGGAGGTTGACACACTTATCTCGTATCTGTTCTAGAAGATCTTGGATGACTTTTATAAGAAATAGTTACTATTAATAGAAATGTCTCTTGTTCTTTGTTCTTGCTGCTTTGTTGTGTATGTCATACCAGAGCGGCACTGTCTGCCGGAGAAAAATTCCTTGGGTGGTTTTTTTTTTTTTGTTTTTGTTTTTTACACACTTGACCAAATAAAGCTTATTCTGATGTCTCATTGCATCGAGTATAGTCTCATGTTTATTTCTGATGTCATGTAGCAATTGCTCACACAGTGGGCTTTAAAGTGAGCTTGAACAAACAGCACTGAACTAATTTGCTTGATTAAAAAAAAAATGTCAGCACTTTTGCACTGTTCATCTTGTATATATGCTATCCTTCAGTCACATTTTCCAGAACTTGAGTTTTGACTATCATAGCTAAGACTATATAGTTCAATTAAGGTGTTTTTCCACTGTCTAAATAACTGCATGATCCCAAATGTTCACATCAAACATCAACTAAACCACAACAAAACTGAGACAATTATTTTTGCCAATAAAGAAAAAAGGATTGCAGTTCGTAAATACCTGGACTCACTATCTTTAAAAAGCAAAGACCAAGTCCGAAACCTTGCCGTTCTAATAGATTCTGACCTGACCTTCTACAGTCATAACAGTCAATTACTAAAAACTGCCTTTTACTATCTGAAGAACATATCTAGAGCGAAGGCGCTGTGTCAAGTAGACCAGAAGAAGCTCATCCATCCTTTAAACGCAAGTAGACTTAACTATTTTAATGGTCTTCTGACTGGGCTTCCCAAAAAGAGCATGAAAAAGCTCCAGCTCGTTCAGAATGCTGCAGCTCGGGTTGTGACCAGAACAAACCTGTCAGAGCATATAACTCCAATTCTAAAGTCTTTACACAGGTTTCCAGTCAGTTTTAGAATAGATTTTACAGTTCTGCTACTGGACTATAAATCACTAAATGGTTTAGTTCCTGAATACATGAAAGAAATGCTAATGGAACAACGCTTCTGACTTAGGCGCTATCCTGTTGAGTGCAGGAGTCCACTGTAAAGGACTGCAAACCTGATACTAAATTGTTATTGAGAAACGTGTTGACCCGAGATTGCACCAACCAGAGGAAAAGGGACAAAATAGAATACACTGGGAGGACGCAATACTGGCATATCGTTGGAATGATGCAACCTTCAGACAAGAGGCGTAGAACTCTGATTTACCTGCAGGAACATCCTAGTCACTTCTCTATTATAAAGAAGCACAACAAATGAAGATGGAACAGAAAAGGAATGTTAAGGCATCGTGGAGGGCACGTGGTACTCTGTCAGTTCACATGGTTTACTGCGCATAGGTTAGATGAAGAAGTTCAACTGTTGCTTTAAGTCATATCATCCAGTTAAAAGTACAGTGGAACCTCCAAAGTTCAGGAGCCGCTCAATCTGTTTTGCAATTATAATTTTGTACGACAAATCATGTTGATAAAAAAAGGGGGAAAAAAATCTCTAGTCAATCGGTTGCCTTCATTTGGTCTTCATTAATTCCAGAGCCAAAAGTAAAATCTGTTTGACACCATACAATTATATAAAAGAAGTTAAACACTACACGATGAGACCAAATACTAGCGATAAGACTTAAATACTGAACTGAAATGAAATTCCACAAGAAGCTTAGCGCACATTGAACTGAGGTCAAGCGATTGCCCCTTCCGTCAAATTGTGCCAAGCAGCCAGGACAGAGATGGATGTCACGCTTTGCTATGTCGCATTAAGATCCATTTCCAATTCAATCTCGAGAATCACATTTTGGCTCCTGGTCATTGCTGGTGGTATAAATCAATAAATAATAAATAAACACAAACCAAAACCAAATAAAAAGCCATCTTAAAATGCTCAACAAGTTCAACTTTGCATGTGCCACTGTATTCTTTTAGAGACTGATCCTGTCTAACCATGAATTTTAAAGAGTAGAATGGTTAATTTAATCATAAATCCGTATAATTATAAAATTGACTACTGATTTGGCTAAAAAAATAATAATAACAATGCTAAAAGCGAAAGTTGATACCCACCAATGACCGCATTGGCACCCAAGTCATGCTCCTTGTCTGCGGAGCACAGGGTTAGCTGTCCCTGCAGAAGCCTGTCTAAAGGCATAGAGACGGGTCTGTGGGCGAGGGTCGGCCGGGCTTGGGTTCGCTTTTCCGCCCCTGCCTCCGTCCCGGACACACCCTCCCCGACGGTCTCGACACCCCCACCATTCTTGTGCTCCGACACGGAGGCCGCCGACTCGGACAGCGCCATCTTGGTCTTCTTGCGGCCCTTCGCCGGGGCGCTGGCCGTGCGGCGCAGCAGGTGGTCGCTGATGGAGCGCTTTCGGAGGCCCGCCGAGGTCGTATCCACGGAAGACTTGGAAGAGCGGTTGAACAAACCCCGGATACCTCGGAGCTGATTTCCCTAAAAAAAAAAAAAAAAAAACACAGTGAGCCCAAGTGGTATGTAACAGTAAAATGGAAAAAGCCATGGTGTGGGTTATGCAAGCATGCTTATATTACATTCCAAGTTTGAAAAAACACTAATAATTTTTCCCCTTTTAGACTGCTTGTAGAAAGCCAAAAAATTGTGACGATTCATTCCGAATCACTATTCTGCGTGAATGGCACTTATGTCAAATGGCAATGCCCAGAAATGTTCAACTTTAGGAACTAGAATCGAAACTGTGACAAGAGGCAGGCAGGAACTTTAACACCTGATGTTAAACTCTCAAGACAACTGAGTATCAAAATATCTGATTACGGCATGCTCTGGCATTTTACACTTTTTTTCAGTCTCTTTAGTCAGTTTTTCTTTCTTTTTTTTGTCCTCCAGAATCCTCCAAGTTTTTTCCCCCCATTTTTTCCTCCTCCAGGCGCTAATACAAGCATTGCGTTGAATGGATTGAATGGGCAAATGATGATGTTGTTGCACATTTCAAAAACAAAGAGCATACACAGAAAGAACACAAGCTGACAACATTCTGATTAACCCTTTACCTGATCAAAAGTCACTTTGGATCAGTTTGGGTACATGAATATCTCCCCCTATGAAACGGAAGGAAATTTCATTCCGTTTCGACCCATTTATTCTGAAGCATTTTTATTTGGTTAGGGGTTTCAACCCATTGTACGGAAATGTATTGCTGCCAAATAAATTTCACCCCTCTTCAAAAAAAAAAGGCAATTACTCCCGGTTCAGGTGGGCGGCAGACATCATTTAGTCATTTAGTGTTGCACAAAACATGGATTTGGTGAGCTTTTTACGGAGTCGTGGTGTACCCGAAGATTACCTCTTGCATGAAGATTGGCTATAACCCATGGAGCAACGACATGTAAGTTTATTCTTAGCATCCTATAGTTTTCTGAAATGTGTGAAAAATGAAATGAAATGAAAACATTGAAAAATGTGAAACGATTCACATTATAACGTGTAATTAACCAAATTATAATGGGAACCATATCGCATTATAATGTGGTAGCAACCTTTTTTTTTGGTGTTTGTGTGTGTGGCAGCACTACACTTCCGTACAATTCCAATTGGAATAATAGGCTGGATTTAAGCCAGGGTATGTTATTGTTGTTACTTTTGTATAGTATTTCTCTCTGTGAAAGTGCAGTTGTGTCCTTTTACGTGACCTGTAAAATCTGGCAAAGGTGTGGGTGTGATTGTACGCTATCAGTTAAATTGAATGGTCTGAAAGAAAATAGTTGTTGATGTTTGGGAAATTCTGTCAGGTTGTCATTGATAACGCCAAAAATGTGGGTATTCGTAATGTGTCTAATTGGGAAGGGAAACTTTTGGAACAGCTGTGATGTGGCCATTTTGTGGCATCCATGTGAAAGAGGCTTGTGAGAGTGTTTTGGGTCACACCCAAATATAAAGAACTTTTCTTTTTGCGTTCATGCATTTTCCTACAATTCATGCAGCACCACACAACTTTCACAAAGGCATCCGGATACCTTGCTGGATCCTAGAAAGTGCATTATGGTAAAGCTGGGATTCAGGACTAGAGGACTCCACTAGAAAGACAAAAGGATCAAGGCGGACAAGCCCAAAATTCAGAAAAGTTCATTTCCTCTGGCCCACTTCCAAAATATATTTACACACGCATAAAAAGCCTTTCACACTCCATTCGACAGGATTCAGGACACTCACTTTTCCGTAGACATCATGCACCGACACGTGCACAAAGATGGACGCTTCGGTCAGGCCTTCCAGGTAGACATGTCTGTAACCTGGGGGGAGATATTTAAAAGACAGCAAGTTCAAGCGGACCTGACACAAAACATGCAGCCCACGGCCATCATGCTGTCAAAGCCATGAGATGGAACATTTCTTGAAATATGACAGCGTGTCGTGTCGTTTTGGGTCAGGTCTGTCTAATCGTCTCCTATATTAAAGCTGCAATGAGACCGGGGGCAATCGGGAATGGTGCACACGAACCGGGCATGAGGCTGCTGAAGGCCACCGTCCGTTGGCCGATGAAGTCTCGTCCGATCGGGTCGTGATCCCACACCAGGAAGCGCACTAGAGCCACTTCGGCCATGTGCAGCGTGAAGGACAGCGTCTCCTCCCAAACTGGGTTGAAACCTACAGAGTAACAGCATAAAATAATATCACGTCTTCTTGGGATGTATATAAAAACAATTCATTTAAGAAACATTTTCATTATGCTGCCTTTCATTTGCTAAACTACCGTAATTCCCGGCATACAGAGCGCACCTGCTTATAAGCCTCACCCATTACATTTGTAGAGGAAATACCATTTGGTACATACATACGCTGCGTAAAAGCCAATGAAACCCACATTGAAACATGAGATTTTAACAAGGAAAAATGGTACACAGAGAGTTTAACGCTACCGCCGCCGCGCTAATGCTAACACTAGGGTCTCCATGCTAAAGCCAGCGCCGCACTAACAGGGCCAGTTAAAAAAAGTACATACCAGTAAAAATCACTGAGACACGGCAGTAACACGGTAGCGCAGCGCTAACAGGGCCGGACTAGTAAAAGTCACTTCCACGGTACATATATTCCAACGATCTCATTCATACCTTTTCCGCTCGAGTGCCCCCTTGTGGCCGTTAGAAAAAAAATGTACAAATGAGCCGCATCACCGCATAAACTGCAGGGTTGAAAGCGTGAGAAAAAAGTTGTGGCTTATAGGCCGAAAATTCCGGTATTTACATATGTGACCTGCTCTCGTTTTAAATCTGCAAGTGTCCATATAAAATGAAAATGAAGGTCCGCATAACTCGAGGTAGCACTTTATTTAATATACTTTTGAATTATTTAAAAAGATAATCACCACTGAGTATTAAGTATGAATTAAAACAGACAGCCAGGACTTGTGAACCTTGCGCCCCCGGGAGGGCTGTTTTGTGTGTTTGATGGATCTGATGGAGGGATGCTATGTCGCAGTGTCACCAGGTCCGATGTTCACAATAAAAAAAAAGCATCTACCCTATTACACGCAACATGTCAAATAATAGGTTTAAATAGCTGGGGAGGCTTTTATCGCACCCCCATTAATCTAAACAGACATGATGGGGTGAGGACACCATCAATGCCCCCCTTCGCTTCTCTTTAGCCTCTAATTGGTTCATCTAACGCTTTGATCCCACCAGGGCTGCAAACAAATCCTGTCTGTCAATTATGTTTTTGTTTGGTTTTGTTTTTGTTTCTTTATACTCACCATTGTCATCAACTACACGTGTTTGCTCCTTGCAGCAGTCAACGGGTAGACCGATAATCTCCACTTCCACGAATGGATCAATAATCTGAAGGGACAATAATGTTCCACAGCAATACCGTATCACAAATTGTTATTATTTGTTATTTTTGTCTCTGTCAATAAGCAGCAGTGATATGATACGAGTATTGTGGGACACAACATTAGGTACACCTGCTTCTTGCGATTAAAGGTGAAATCCACAACTTCTTTAAAAAAAAAAAAATATATATATATATATATATATATATATATATATATATATATATATATATATATTCACCCAACCCAATCCTAGAGGAGATGGCAAAATGCTGATTAAGCCTGTCAGCTCCTCAAACATCTCTCTGTATTCTTCAACATCTAATTTTTTAAATTTAGTGACTGGTTGATTTGTTTCCTGTCGCGGGCCCAGTTGGTGGCACACCAAAAATGTCATGGAAATGACGGCACGGAAATGAGACACTCTGTCGAGCGATGAGCAAAGCGTCGTTGTAAAACAGCCATGTAGCATAAAATTGTCATACACTAATAAAAACATTGCCGCAAATGACCAGCGTTGGTGTGGGAGGTCACGTGGTCACAACCCATCACTCTTCTCGTTCTGTTAGACTTATTGGTTATTAACGCAGGTGTACCTAATGAAGTGTCCTGCAAGCGTGTATGACGTTCCATTGTTGCTTTTTGTTTCTATATCTTTCACATTCTCGCCACCAACAACACATTTAAAAATAAACATGCCTTAGTTCAGATTAGTTGCCAAATTCACAGATTTCTGGAAAGAAAATGATGTGAAACCTTTTTGTTTGTTTTCAGGCGTGGTAATGTTTTGGGTGTATCTAATTTTCTCAGTACCTCTCCACGGTCCCCCAGCATGGAATCCGGCGGTTTGGGCAAATGCTGTCCACTAATGACCTTAAGAACGAGCTGCTTCTTGGGGCACGCGGGAAGTGGGTCGTCACTAAATGGATTGAAGGTGCCTGCAGGGGATGCAAAAACATCAGAAGTCTGAGAGGGGGGGCTTCACTCTACAGTATTGAAACACTGCGGTCGCATCGCATCTAGAAGCAAGTGAGGTACAACATCAGTTAATCTTCAGATAAAGACATCCCCAAAATGTGGAAAAACACACTTAGAGCCATTACCTAAAATGAAGATTAAAATGTGCAAAAATAAGACAGATAAATAGTACAAATAATAAAAATATGTTAATATTAAATATGAAAATACTACCAAAATATATATAAATACTGACATCTAAATATTTTACACATTTCCTACCTTTGGCATTTTAAAATCAATATAAAAAAATATAAAAATATACCAAAATGTGACAAGAGCAAATGTAAAAAATGTCAGAAAGCCATGGAACAGGGGTGTCAAACCCATTTTTTGCCATGGGCCACATTGTGGTTCCGCTTTCCCTCAGAAGTTACGTTACGACTGTGAAACCACAAAAATCTGTTACCTCATCATATTTATACATACAATTTAGGAACTTGTTTTGGCATCAGAAATCGAGGCTAGTGGGTTTTTGAACTCTCGCTGATGTTGGGTAACAGAAAAATGCTTGCAATATCTACATTATCATACAGATGTACAGCATAAAATTTATTGAAATACAACATCTCTTTAATTAATACAACGAATGGTTAATGTTGAAGTTCCACTGAACTGTGTTGCAGTACCTTTACACATGGGCGGGGGCTTGAGTACGTATCCGCTGCCTCCGTTCACCATGAACTTTGCCCTGTTGAGCTGCATCATTCGGCCTTCCGTCTGGTAGTTGAGCGCCACTGAAAGGCAAACATGAAACTATGGAATATGTAACCACCACTTTGAGTATATCTGACCTCATGAAATGTCTTTGATCTTGGTTGTCGAGATAAGCAGGGGAGTGTTACCTTCTGTACGCAAAAGTGTAATGAGCGTAAAGTATGAAGACATCAATAAAGGAAAATTAGCTCTTTACTCGTCTCTCCATCATTTGTCTTTCAAACTAAGTCCCGCCTTTCTCCGCGGTCGAACTGCACCGAGACTGGCTGGCTTTCTAGCAGCCGAAATGCATGACAATCACAAATTGCAATTGAATGCCTGAGGACTGCGGGCTGTCCTTTTTTATTTGATGAAGTGCAGAAATGAATAAAAAGGAAATACATATCTTTTAGATGGCCTAGAAATCAAAGTTTAATGGGATTCTAATATTCAGGGCGCAGTCTTTGATGGGGCTCAGCAATTTTCCTGTTTTGTCAGTGCAACTTCACAACTCAGTGAAGTTCAGATAATAATAGATGACTCAGAAACTAAGTAGTGCTTTAGCCTGGGTGCTACTGCATGTTCATGTTACTATACTGTAAGTGAAAGTCGAATGAGGACAGACCGCCATCTCGCCCGAGAGCCAACGTGGAGGGGGTTACAGGCCCCAAACCTACCACCCATCCTATTACACTGGTTGCCAGGTCTCCAACTAGCAACCGTTAGTCATCCCTGTGCCGTAATCGTGCGTGGTGGTGGTGGTGTAGTGCATTAAAACTGGGGAGACTGGATCAGGCTGTGCCAAGGTGGAATTTTAAAATTACACACCATCTCATCCTACTTTGGCTTTAAACCAAACCTTTCCCACTCGGAAAAGAGAAAATCTCATCTAGTTGAACCACATTTTCTTCAATTATTCACGTAGTCTGACAGTCACTGCATCTTAAAACAACAGCATTTAACTTTCTCCATTAGTATTGAAAGTAAACATAAGCAGCATGTCTAGCTCGTCTTTGCTCTACTTTGCCCAGACTGTGTTGCGAACTAAAGCAGTGGTGGTGGACGCTGTTATTATAAAACACATTGATGTGCTGTGTAAATACTGTAACATTTGTAATTATGAGTGTATGTCTTTACGAGGGCGGATGTGGGACGGGTGCAAGGTAAACTAGGAAAACGAGAGTGTGGCGGAGCAGCGGCCGTTGCTAGAGAAAGTTCCGTGTGCTGCCTAAAAGAAACCAGTGGCTTCTTCCTTTCCTTTTTACAGTACGTATGTGAATTGTGCCATTGGATGTAACAACCAGTCATCGCTCACTCATTGAATTGCATTGCAAAATGCCACACACTGAATAGCTCTATGTTATACTTTCAGCTTGCATTGGATTTGTTTTTTTTGCGCGCAATGCAAAATATCTGCGTAGAGACTGCCGTCCCGCGATCATTGACGCATTGAGCACCCCTGGGTTAGAGGATGTATGTGGTGTACTGCAGTATCTGGACACACGCCTTAAAATATAAGGTAAAATGTAAAGTGGCAACAAAAATAAGTCTTGACACACCATAGAGAAGAATGTTGTTAACAAGTCTGCTAAATTTGACTGAAGAAATAATCGTAAAGTACGTAAAATTAAATTCCAGAATCATACAAAATAAAGACCCTCTTGAGACTGTCTGAAGCTGAGCGCATTAGGTTTCGGTATCGTTTGAATTTCAGCGGTTCTGATTCCAGTTCCTCATTTTGATTCTGGTTCCAAACTGTTCTGATTCTTATAGGAGGCTGGGTCCAAAAAGTTTGCATGGTTTAAATAAAGGGTGCCAAAAAAGTGAGATCCATTTTCTAAACAGCCTGGAGCATAAACTAAATTGAACATTTACCTCGGTGTTCTTTATAACTAATATCAGTATCTGTTTTTAGCTTGACGCTTTTTATTTTGAAGGGAATGAATAAGAACTCAGGACTTTGGAATAAAAAGTAACTTCACACCACACCAGTGATTTTTTTTTTTTTTTTTTTTCGATGAATGGGACTAAATGCTCCAAATGCCTTACAGGGTCTTTAATAAATCGCTGAACCAATGGAGGGGTGGACGAAACCTCTTAGTTACCCCTAGATTTTAATTCAAGATAATTTGGACAATTGAAGGGCCCTCTTTTGTTCCCCGGTGCACAAGCAAGGTACAGTATGCTCGGATGAGATTGTTCCGTGAGAAAGGCATAAAAAACAAAACAAAACAAAGTCATTACCACCGAGCAGGCAGAAATGCAGAAGAGGAGCTCACCCAACTGACAGCCGACATTCCAGTAGAACTGGGGATTGAAATTGGACGAGTCGATCCGGTACGCCGAGGGATAAATCCGCGACAGTTGCCTCTGATTGAAAGCCAGGAAGTGTTCGGCTCGGTGATTGACCAGCGACTGGGCTCGCGTCTCGCTGAATGACAGGACGTCACCGGGCGTACCTTTGAAGACAGATGCGGGTGAAGTGTGCTTTGGGGGGATTTAAGAATCCAGGCCACAACGTTTGAGTCTGCAGGTGCTTTGGTGTCACCTTCATTGAGACATTCCTGTGAGGCCACAGAGTTGGTGAACACCACCAAGTTTGACAGATCTCGGCTCAGCTTCATCGTCTTCCTCTTTCTTCCTCCCCTACATCAAGGCATGATTACTTTTTTAGATTAATATACAAATTTTAACATTGTACTCATTAGCGGCAAAACAGTTAATCGTGTTATGAAACATAGCGGAAGGTAACCAGAAAAAAAAAATGTTTTCATTGTATCTTTTTTTTTCATTATTTTACTATCAGTTATTTTTGTGATAAAATTTTCTATTTTACATTTTACACCCTTAAGTGCTTGTATATATATATCTTCTCATATTGGTGTATTTCTATTACATATTTTTGTCATTTTTGTTATGTGGTTTTGTCACAGTTCCTTTTTCATCTAACACTTTACATTCTTTGGAGGTAGATTTTCGATTTATTTTTATACTTATTATATTAATTTAGATATTTAATTTTTTTAATATATTTTGTACTTATTACAAAGTTTGTGGCATGATGATCATGTTTAACATTCTAAAATAATGTTTGTGTATATTTGTCAAATGTTTTGTATGATTTCCCTTATCGGTTTGTATTTTCTTCTGAAATTTGTCATCTTTGTCTTTTTTATATTTGAAATGTTTTCATTACTCTATTTGTTTTATTTCATCAGTGCAGTTCGATTTCTAATTTTAAAAACACACATCCTGTACATTTTAAAACATATTTTATTGGCCAAAACATGTTTTTTTAAATTTAATAACATAAGTTGTCATAAAAAAAGTATCATTTATAAATGTTTGTATTTTTTTCAAATCTTTCTGACAACAATTTCCTGAATTGTGCTAGACAAGCTAAAAGGCATTTTTTTTCATTTTTATTTTTTTGCTTCTTTCATGTTATTTATTTTTCTACTTCTATGTATGTAAGTAGGTTTCTCTCTCTCTCTCCTCTCTCTCTCTCTCTCTCT
Source organism: Syngnathoides biaculeatus (assembly GCF_019802595.1). NCBI lineage: Eukaryota > Metazoa > Chordata > Actinopteri > Syngnathiformes > Syngnathidae > Syngnathoides > Syngnathoides biaculeatus. The sequence continues at coordinate 22,793,889 of NC_084647.1, read as the reverse complement.
CACACACACACACACCACACACACACACACACACACACACACACACGCATGCATACATGCACACATCTAAACACAGTCTGAGGGTGACGGTGGAAGACTGAATGTCCATCAGAAAGGCAGTTCGCAAACGCCAGGTAAGCACACTGAAGACAAGCAGAATCTTAATAAGACGGCGTGACGTGGGTTGCGGGAGCAACACCCATCAACACACACGTTCACAATACACAATGACTGTGGCAGAACATGCACACCATGAATATGTAACCAGGCCCGCGGACACGCAGAAGCCACAAGGAAACGCATTTGCACAGTAACAAGAAAAATAAAGAACATTTCATGTTTTACAGATAGATATATATATATAGAGAGAGGGGGAGAGAGAGAGAGAGAGAGAGAGAGAGAGAGTATTACAGAACACAGAGACATGGACTTGAGTTACATGACTTGTACTCAAGTCATGATAAGATAGATGAGAGAGAGAGAGAGAGAGTATTTCTGTACACAGATAGGTGGACTGGAGTCCCATAGCAAGTCATGACTCTGACGACTGTTGACTTGAAAATATGTGAAAAGACTTGCAAATGTACTCGGAATTGAACATCAATGACTTGACATGAACTTTGTACCCGCTGGCTTGGCAACACTCACAACTTTTATCAAAGCAGAGAGACACCAAGACTGTAGCTTTCTCAACTCCAACAACGCGGCGATACCAACATATGATGAGCCAACATAAAGTTGATGATGTGAATGCTTGTACTGAATGTCAACAAGTCTGAGACCATTACAAATTGTTATTAATTAATATTGTCGTTCAATACTTCATAGCCTGTTGGGCACACACTGGCAAAAACATGGAACAAAAAGCATAATTAAAACAGAATACAGTGCAATAAATATGGTTTAAAAGTGGAAATGCTCTAAAAAGCATGAGAAAAATGTGTTTTGATTTTTTTGGACCTAAAAACATTCACACTTGGGGCTGACCTCACTTCTGCTGGCAACTATTTCTATTTGTGTGCAGCATAATCACTAAATGCTCCGTCACCATGTTTGTTTTAAATAAATGAGGAAAAGGTGGTGCATGTATAATAATGTGTATACGAATCAATAAACCTGTGCGCTTTCAATGTGGAGTAATGTAGAGGGCAGTGAATGACTAAACATAAGATTAAATAAACAACACATTATTATTTAATTATACTGCGCCTACAAATTAGTAATGCATATATTCACATTCAGTGAACTCACTTAACACGGCCGATGCTTGGCCATTATTCAACTCTTACATACCGTGCATGTTTAATTTAGACATATTGGATGGACCAGGTTACAAGAATGATCGCATTAATAGCTATGATCTTTTAGATATAATTTAGATCTTATGCCTGCGTCAAGCCACTCTCTATGACTTGTGTTGCTCATCACGTGATCGTATGCTGTTTTACTCTTTCACTATTTCAAGATTCCCTCATGAGTCTTCAACGATTAACAGGCGCATGTTTCCGTGGTAACCTGTGCAAACGTGGCGCTGTCAAATGTCAAAACAGGTCAAGTTTCATCCAGGCAATATTAACGCGGAGCAGTGATGACGTTATGTGAGAGTTTCCCGGCAAGTTCACCTGTTAAACTGTCCTCCGGCATCCCGCGTGGACGTCTCCTGCTCATCCTCCTCCTTTTCCACACTTTGGCACGTCAGTCGCGACTTGGAGTGCCTCTGGGCAACCCACACACCAAAATCAGAATACGCTTCACTCGGCTGTTTCTACAATATACAACCCGAAAAAGCTCCCCATATGTCTGCTCAATGTATTTGCTAGGCGCATACTTCACGCACGTGTCACAAAATATAAAAAGGCAGAGAGCTTTGACTGTAAAAAAAATAAATACATACATTTACATTAAATGGTAGTAAATCAATACATAATAACAAAGTACAACAAAATAAACTGGTGCATGGAGGTCAGAGTAATAAAAATAGCATTTAAAAACTACAAATAAAATACATACTGTAATACATGTGTCCAATGATCAAGTGTAGCCTGAGTGAGTTATCAATAATAATAACAACAATAATAATATATAGTGTGTATTAGTGGGCGGCTCAGTAGATCAGCTGTAAAGTGTTGGCCTCACAGTTCTGAGGTCCGAGTTCGATCCCAGACCCGCCTGTGGGGAGTTTGTATGTTCTCCCCGTGCCTGTGTGGGTTTTCTCCGGTCATTCCGGTTTCTTCTCACATCCCAAAAACATGCAACATTAATTGGACACTCTAAATTGCCCCTAGGTGTGATTGTGAGTGCCAGTGGTTGTTTTTTTGTGCCCTGCGATTGGCTGGGGACCAGTTCAGGGTGTACCCTGCCTCCTGCCCGTTGACAGCTGGGATAGGCTCCAGCACTTCCCGCGACACTTTTGAGGATAAGCGGCTAAGAAAAAGGAAGCATTGATCTGATATTGTATCAATAATATACAACAATAATAATGACGTGGGGACTGGTTGCTGCAGTAATTAATACAGAAATCAATACAATCCATAGATGAACAATAAAATTGGATTACAGCTTCATCAGGATCTTAATATATATATCACACAGTGCAACCATTGGGAAGTTTATTGTATGTTTAGAAAATGTCCAATTAAGAGACCATCTTAAATCAGTGCACGCATCCTGTAGATATGAATAATTTATTCATAGTGTGCATCACAGAAATTAGTGCACTGAATGTCTGTGTGTGTAGAGCAGAAATTACTTATAAGGCCAGCAGATGAAGGGATGAAGATAAATTGTTTCATTAGCAGCTGGTCCGAAGCCTCGGCTCTGCCTAAGGAGCCCTTCGAGAAGCCACGCAAATCAATTGAAACACAATAAGTGCTTCTATGAAGCCCACCCACCTTCTGTTTGAGCGTGGCGATGAAGGATCGGCTTTGGGATTTCTTCAGAACACCCCTGGAGCTCTGCAACACACGGCGGGATGGAGGAGGAAGAGCGCAGGTCAAAGACGGATCGCCTGTGTTTGCTCGTGATCACTTAAGAACATTGAGTGAATCACTTCACGTCTAAATTATCGAAGAAGTTGAGCTGAATATGAACTGATTTTGTGCAGGTTAGTGAATTGAATTAGCAGTTTTTGGATGTCATTACGTCATCATCTAAGTGTATACCGACCACATAGCTCCAGATCTGGAATGCCCTCAGCGAGGCATTTGAAATGATATATGACTTTATGTGGTTTGTTGACAACTTTGTTTCTTTTTTTTGTTTACTTTGGCTGCAGTCAAATGATGGATGTTGTGAGGGAGGACATGAGGACAGTGGGTGTGAGGAGGAGGATGCACGAGATGGGCTTCGATGGAAAAAGATGACACGATGTGGCGACCCCTAACGGGACAAGCTGAAAGACGACGACTTTGGCTGCAGTCAATTTGCATCAAAAAATTAATGATGAATGAAAATGAAAAATGAATTTTGTGTGCTATTTTCCATCAAAGCACTTTTGGTTGCTGTTCATTCCTCATTAAGTCATCCAATGAGGCCCTATTGATATCATAATTACACATTTGGGGAGCCCTTACTGAAGTTTTTCATTTCATTTACTGTATAAGAATCAGAATCCTCATTAGTACCGCATATCAAAAACACACAAGTAATTTGCGGTAGTTGGAGTAACTTTAGGTAACCACGTCTAACATCTGTGGATTGTTGCTAATTCAATTTTGATCTTGTTACTGCTTAAGTTTGACCTGGTAAATCTCCTTAAGGTAAATAAAAGTCAATCCCCACCACCATGAAGCACCTAACCAACAATTCCAGTACTATCCAGTAGTGAGTCTGGAAATTACTTTAAAAATATGGGATTTGACAATCCTTTGACCTAGACATTGATGTTTGTGCTTGCGAAAATTTATAAAATACTCCTACATAACCATGAGAAAGCAAGCTTTGATATGTTGAAGATGAAAGTAAAGAATAGCCCACTCTTTACGTTCAAATGGGAAAGACAGGCTACTTAAAATAGCAAAAGAAGCAAAGTAGGGGAAATGAAATATTAAGTTACGCCACCGCAGACTTCAACACTTTGGAGCCTTCCGACGTATTACATGACACATCGCCCATGCATTGTGTCCATATGTTTTTCTTGGAGCCTCCTTCCCGCTGATTACCTACTTTCCTCCCCCCCACCCACCATCCTTCTCTCTTGGTGTTTTTCCCACAGGGTACCTGCCGGAGGTTCTTCTGAAGGCCCTGATGGGTGGCCCTCAGCAATGCTCTGATGCTGAAGCTGTCGGTGTCTTCCTTGTCGCCGATACGAGACTCCTTCAGGAGAGAGTCCAGCTTCTTCCTGATGTGAGACTCAACTTGGTGATGGTGACCGTTCCCCTGCAAGGTAAAACATAGCCCGAAACAGTTCAGTGAAAATAAAATTAAATTAAATTAAATAGTCAGCTGCGACCAGCAGAGGTGCTGTTGATTCACTCAAACGCACGAGTTTGCTGCCACCGAGTGACACGACACGGCTTAACACAACCGAAAAACCTTTACAATGTTTTGGAGCTTTTGCGTGATTCTGCTCACTTACTAACACATGAGTGACTGACACTGTCATGGAGGTATTAACATAACAATCCATCCATCCATTTTCTGAGCCCTTATCCTCACAAGGGTCGCCAGAGTGCTGGAGCCAATCCTCATCCTGTCATCGGACAGGAGGGGGAAAACACCCTGAACTGGTTGCCAGCCAATCACAGCCCACATGGAGACAGACAACAGTCGCACTCACAATCACACCTAGGGGCAATTTAGAGTGTCCAGTTAATGTTGCATGTTTTTGAGATGTGGGAGGAAACCAGAATGCTCGAAGAAAACCCACGCAGGCACGGGGAGAACATGCAAACACCACTTAGGCGGGGCCGGGATTTGAACCCTGGACTTCAGAACTGTGAGGCCAACACTTTTTACAGCTGTTCCACCGTGCCGCCAGTAATACAACAATATGTTAATTATGCTGGCAGGGGAAGATAATGGAAAGAGTTTTTCTGTATGATGTAATTTGTAAAAGTGCCTGCAGCTGCCCCTGACTCAACGTACTGCCCTAAAAAGTCTCCTTTATAGGATATTCCCACTACTTATCTGCATCATCCAAATTCATTACAGCCCTTGCCCAACAGTGCACTCGGAAGCAATTTAAAACAGTTTTGTTGCACGGGAAGGAAGGAAGCAAGGAGGCAATTATCACACATTCCAGGCCACTGGCATTAAATTTGAGTCTACAGCCAAAGATGCTTATCTGGATGTGGTTTTAACGAGCTCCCCATATATATATATACGTATATATTTTTTTTCGTAAGGGAATAAAAAGCTACCGTCAGTAGAAACCTGCTAGCGTCCCTTTAAAAAGGGTTTCGCTCATCCAAAGTGGCATCTGCAGCGCACGCGCCTCCAGCTAAATATGGGAGACCGCTGCCGAATTGAGTCACACAGGGGGAACCATGTGACAAGTGATTGGAGTGCTGTCCTGCTTTATGTCATAATAATAACGAGAGTACGCCGGGGCATCGTGAGATAAAGGACGGGTGGGGAGAAAGATTTTATTAAGAGAAAATAGGCGCAATGATGATGAGAGGTTTTGACATTCAGTATTTGTGTTGCGCTCACGGATCCAGACTATCGCCTTTACTAAACCTTAAGAGATCCAAGGGGACATTTCGTGACAGTATATAGGTATTTTCAAATAAACATACTGTTGGTAAAATTGTCAAGAAGATGCTCATTTTCAAAATATTAGAATTGTAATTATGTTAATTAGATTAGCCTAAAATGGCAAAACTGTTCCAAGTGCCATACAGGAAAAAAAAAAAAGTGAAGGCACATTCATCCAAATATTAACTAATACTACTACTTCAAGCAAATTTTATGTTAAGTTTACAATTTGGGCTATATTCATCTCCACTCCATCACATTTCATCACTCACTTCTTTACTATATTACATTTTTCAGGCAATCTATATTTAAAGGGTGTTCACACTTGGTGTCATCTGGCAAAGTGCACATTACAGCAGTGAATTAAATGCCTGTAAAACATAATCACACTAAGAACACACTTACACAAAAGCTGCTGTTGACCACAGACCACAAACACACGCAAATTCTCCACCCCCACCTGGCACTACATAGACTACTCGCTACGACAAGTACAGTACTGTTCTATACATTTTACACTTGCATTTAGTTTTTGGGCCACTGGTTAGAGCGTCGGCTTCACAGTTCTGAGGACAGGGGTTCAAATCCCGGCCCCTCCTGCGTGGAGTTCGCATGTTCTCCCCGTGCCAGCGTCGGTTTTCTCCGGGCAATCCGGTTTCCTCCCACATACCAAAAACATGCAACATTAATTGTAGACCCTAAATTGTTCCTAGGTGTGATTGTGAGCACAGCTGTTGTCTGTCTCCACGTGCCCTGCGATCGGCTTGCAACCAGTTCAGGGTGCCCGAAGATAGCTCGGATAGGCTCCAGCACTCCCCCAACCCTTGTGATGATAAGCGGCTCAGAAAATGGATGGATATACTGTATATATACTAATAATGACTCTTTTTGTCTGAATTCTGCATTGGCCTGATGACTTCCCAATTAATACATCTATCTCGCCAAACAGCTTGTGTTCCAAAAATAATATTAAACAAACAATTTTCCTCAGATGATGAGCAACTTGTCGCAGTATGTCAAATTTCCACTTCACACTGCAGTTCTCAGTTCTCATCGCACTTTTCCTCTTGAGTGTCTCAGGTTTTCACGGACATCACTCACACACAAAATAAGCAAAGCACATTTGAGGAGTTCATCCGTGAGATGCTCACTGAACTGATGAATAAGATTTCTGCCATAGTTTTTTCTGAGGAAAATGTAGTCATGGCATTTTTGGAAGGTTTGACATTGTTCCATTCAAAATTAGCATCAATTAAAATGATCTTAACGTAAGCAGTTTCTCACATTGCTGTTCTTGAGCTTGAAGTCGTCCTCAATTTCGTCGGCGCTGTCGTCGTCGGACACTTCGCCTTCCTCGGCATCGGCGGACAGATATGCAGGGAGACGCTTGCCCTGCGCCATGCGAAGGAGACAGACTGGTAAATATTTGCAAATTGTGGATGTCAAATGTAGCTCTGATTAATCCACGATGTTTGTGTGCGATATTGAGCCAGAATCATCCATACAAATACTTGTCGTTAAATTTTTGTATCTAAACGAAATTTTATTACCTTTAATGTAATATATAAAATAAATTACTGCACTCCTAATATAAGTCACTTAATGGAAACAACATTTCAGTGTTTTTATGATTGATTATTCCTTGGATTAATAATTTGTTAAAACGCAGCAAAGAATTCCGGCAAGGTTTTTATCAAAAGAGAAAGAGAAACAATCCTAATTATTAAATTGTTCAGAGCCAACAATTATCATGTCTGGATTGTTTACTCAAGCACCCTCAAATGATAACTTGAAGTCAAGTTAGTTAGGAAACATTTTAACTGAAGCACAAATGTGTCTTCATGAAATACAGTGCCAGAAAAAAAAAAAAAGAACTATTACACTTGTGCTGGCACGACTGGCACTTCTTTGTCTTTCAGTTTTGGATTAAACGCCATCCTTCCATTTTCTGTTCAGCTTTTCCTCACTCGAGTTGCGGGGATGCCGCAGCCTATCCCAGCTATTTGTCTTGAACTATTTAATATAAATAGATAATAAAAAAAAAGGTCCAAAGGCTTATTAAAATAAATATTTTTATCTGAGGCGGCACAGTAGATCACCTGGAAAGCATTTGCCTCACAGTTCTGAGGTCCCGGGTTCAACCCTGGCCCTGCCTGTATGGAATTTAAATGTTCTCCCCGTGCTTGCGTGCGTTTTCCCAGTGTACTCCGGTTTGTTCCCATTACTCAAAATCATGCATTAATTTGAGACTCTAAATTGCCCTTATGTGCGATTGTGAGTGCCAATGGTTGTTTGTCTCCCTGTACCCTGCGATTGGCTGGAAACCAGTTCAGGGTGTACCCCGCTTCCTTCCCAATGACAACTGGGATAGGCTCCAGCACTCCCTGCTACCCTTGTGAGGATCAGCGGCTAAGAAAATGGATGGATGTATTTTTATCTGATGAAACCACAGTTGTGCATACACGAGAGGACCGAAAGCTTTTATGATATTTCACTATAGCCGTTTCAGTTGGGTGGTGACCAATTGAAGGTGTTCCTCGCCTCTCGCTTGAAGACACCCGTGACCATAGTGAGGATAAGCAGTACCAAAAAAAAAAAAAGTGGATGGATGGACCGATGTGGCTCCCAGGTTGGCCCATGCTTTAAAAATAACACCATACAAAAAAAAAAAAAAGCCTACTATATGTTTAAAGAGGAGGCCTACTTCTGAAAATGACTCATGAGGTTCTTTTTGCTGGCAGACTCCTACCCACAGACGCAAATGTACAATCTGCTGCCGACTCTTACAAAAGCTCCCCAAGAGAGGCTCTTCCGGTCGAGTGGGAGCCCATTAGTGCGGGTGGGAGTGGGAGTGGGGAGGTTTTCTGAGCTTCTCCATAAAAAAAAAAAAAAAAAAAAAAAAAAGTCAATGGCCAGTTCTCAGCCCCTCGCTATCTCTTGGTTTACATCGCTGCCCCAACATTTTAAAACACAGACGGATGTTTTATCACCACTCCCTTCACTCCTTATTTGTCACACCTGCCATTTTCTTTTGCTGCCCCGTACTTTCAGAGGCTGCTGAGGAGTTAAAGAGGAATAAAATTCTTTGTCAGGAAATCAATAAGGCTTTATCACATTTTTGGGCTTAATGCTCGGAAGATATAAAAGCTTCTTGTAGGGGAACAATGCAAGCCTTTGTCTTCACTCTGTAGAGGACAGACATAAAAACAAATGCGCTGGAAAGTTTTCTTCCGCTCAGAAGCTCACTCGCTCGTTCGCTCTCTCTTTATGTCGACCAGCGAAAAGCTCTACGTGTGCCGTAACCCTGGGCAGCCTTTTTGTCCCTTGTGAGGATAAGCAGCTCAGAAAATGGATGGATGGATGATGGATGGATGGATGGATGGATGGATGGATGGATGGATGGATGGATGGATGGATGGATGGATGGATGGAAAAGAACTGAACGTAGGTAAATGTAGATGCACTAAGTTCCAAAGGTTGAAACTCATTAGTGTTACCGGCCACATCGTAAATCAGAAGTATAAAAATAAAATAAAATGAATTGGTACCATTTTTGGCAAACATTTTAGCATGAAACATGAAGTATCTGCACATAACTTGCTTTAGCGAGCCCCATCGAATAATGTGGTGGGCCCCATCTGGCCCGAGCCTCATGTTTCACACCAGTGTTTTAAACAAAGACTGATCCAAAAAGGGGGGACTCGGAGAGTCCAGGATCTCTTGTACTGATTTGAATACAACTGCAGAAAATCTTCTTTTGCTAGATATCCTTAAAGGGGACGTAGTATGGAAAATTGACTTTTTGTTGCTTGTATACAAATAGCTGGCTCTCTGGAATGGCTCGTCCGACTCCTTCAGTGTGATATTAATTAAACCAAATCCAAAAATGTGTCTGTGACCAAGCCAGTCAGCACTTGCCGGATTACACAACAGGTGGAAAAAGTTTGGTTGAGAAAATACTACCAAATACAGCATTGAATAGAAGACCCGAGAACCCAGCTACATGAAAAGTCAGATTCATTTTTTGAATTCAATAAGATTCTTGTTGTAGCACAGAAGAAAAATGCAGAATTTTGTAAAATAACAACTTGGTGCACTAAAAGGGGAAATTTGGGGATTTCTTGTGAGCTAATATCGTACGTGTGAGTCAAAAATCATACAAAATGAACGGGAGTCTTGCGCGTAGACAGAAAGCAGCAACAATGCCAAATAAACAAGCACTGAGAAGCACTTTTGCAATATCATCATCATGCAAATGCACAATAAGTGGGATTTTGGCAACAATTTCCGCTTAATGAACAACTCCAATATTTATGCTTCGGCCACATTAAGGATGCAAATATTGCCGCTTTTGTATTTCATTGTGTCCTACTCATAAGACACATTATGAGACCGTTGCCACGGCATGATATGAATTAGTTTGAGTATTGTGAGGAAAAAGCGATTCCCCGTGCGTCATTAAAACTGTGATTTATTCAAATACTTTGCGTTTTTCAATTTATGTGCATTGTTTTTGGTATGAAATGGACCCTCACTGGCTCCTTTTGTTCTTATTAGGAGGTAAATTGAGCACACTCAAATGAAATGACATCCTAAATTCCATTATTTTATTTACTCATGTCTTCAGTGGGCATTTGAAATATTGCCAAAGCAGAAAAAATTTGGGCAATAATCTGCGATAATACGGCGTTAATAAATGGGGTTCATAGCGAGGTGCCCCTAATATTTTTATCAAAATGTACACAAATGCATTTCACCATATTCTAGGAACCTCAAATAAACATCGTACAGTTGTTCCTTGATTTATCAGGGGGTTGTGCCCAAAATCCAGAATCTGTATATAGTACCACTACACAGGGAAAAGACGGTCAGAACAGCTCTGTAAGATGTAGTAATATATATATATATATATATATATATATATATATATATATATATTTTTTTTTTTTTTTTTTTTTTTTGGTTGCATTGTATATAAAAATATATGGCTGTGAGTTCATCTGTCTGTCTACAAGTGTTGCTTCTCCATTTGTGTTCAAATATGTTGTTGTTTATCAGGTTATAACCACAAAATTCACATTATTTGATAGGCCATCTGTGGCGCTTTGGCTTATGCATTCACACTGAGATGGCAAACGATTGGTTGTAATGCATGAGTAGTTTATATTTGTTTTTTTTTGTTTGTTTATTTTGACAGCAATCTCCAACCAGGAGTGAACAAAATAAAAAATGGTTGAGTGAATTTTTGTTTTTTACTCTTTATTTATTTATACCCACAAATACTAAAATAATAAAAACAATTTTGGGTTTTGATGAGCAGTGAGGGTTGAAATTCATCGATCCATTATCCAAGCTGCTTATCCTCACAAGATTCATGGGAAAGCTGAAGCCTATCCCAGCAAGCTTCGGGCGAAAGGTGGACTACACCCTGAACTGGTCGCCAGTTAGTCGCAGGGGAGATATCGAGACCATCACTGAGCGGGAATCGATCCCACGGTGCCCGCACCAAAAGCAGGTGTGTGTACCACTACACCATCAGTGAACATTAGGGGTGAAATTCACTTGAAGGTAAAAATCTGACTTTTTTTCCTCGTTACATTTGGATTTTTTTGTCCTCAAGAAATCTGTATTCTTTTTTGCACCGTTATGACATAATTCTTGGCCTGCAATTGTTGTTTTTCTTGTCTGTGTGGCCCTAACAAATCTTCATAAGCATTAGTGTGCATACCTGATGTTAAAAAATAATAATAAATTGCTTTATGGAATCATTCAGTATTTTTTATTTGAATTCGCTCTCTCTTTGCAGGGGTTCTCCAAATGTGTCCAATTGCCGGGATATCTCAAACCCCTTCAGGTCCCACTAACAGTTTTTCACTTGAACTTTGGTCCCTGATCTGGTGAGCCCTTTCCAAATATTGAAATGTCTTCTAGCTTCACCTCAAACAAGTTTAATTTCCCTTTTTGCTTTGGGGCATGGGTGTGCTCACTTTGCACTGTGTATCTCGGGCGGTTTCAAAGTTTAGAACCCGTACGTTGTGTTGGTTTCGTCTTACTTTGATGAGAATCTTGCCCCGCAGGCTCTGAGGGCTGGGCAGCGTCGTGGACTCTCTGCTGAGCACGTGGCCGACGTCCAGCTTATCGGCAAACACTTCCCTCAGATACTGGGCGATCTTCTTCTGCTGCTGGATGCTGCAGTGGTTTTCGATGGACAGAACCACCGGGTACCTGCCGTGCCACACGCACAAGAACACGCAGCCCGTCAACGTAGCGCGATGTTGAGCACGCGCTCCAATCGACAGACGGGAAGTGAATGATTCAGCGTCTGTGCGTATCGTGTGTGGCTGTTGTACGTGTGCCGGTGTTTTCATTTGGAAAAGTGACTCTTGGCCACACGGTAGCGCAAATGTCACCTTTGTCAAAGTGACAGCTTTGCCTCGAGGGAAGCGTGGCTGCTTTCACAGCTGCACAAAGCGGCGCACAAACACAAACTAGAACACACACACACACCATCAAGCACTACATAGGCCTGTGACAAAAAGGAAACACAGAGCGAGCCATCCCATCATTTCCTTTGGCCCGTAGTTACACCCTGAGATTATTTCAGGTGAAACATTAGTGTGTGTCAGTGTGTGTGTGTGCATCTGTGCACGTGTGTTCATGCACGTGTGGTGGGATATCACTTCCTCGCAGCCGGGGGCCCTTTATCATAAAAACAGGCAGCTCTGATGATAAGGTGAATTTAAAATAGGGAACAGCAGTGAGGATTGAGAAAACCCTGATTTATGAATTTATGTAACACAATATCTCACGTATGATACACTCTTAGGAACACTACACCCCCCTCGCCTCACCCGCTAAATTGACAGCAATAATTAGGAAAAGCCTTCTACTTATGTATAATGCACTATTGATTTGCTGCTACTCATGTTCAAAATGTGTTCATGGATTATCTGTATTTTGTGTTCTTTAATCAAATGAGTTTTGCATAGTGTGCATGTGTGTTTTTCTATTTTTATTTGCATTTAATTTTCGGTTTGCTTACATTCTTTTCCCCTGGCACAATTGACCATGACAGAACAACTAGTAAACTCTTAGCATAGCCTAGCTTCATGTACCTTAGCGCCAATAAAAACAGAACCACTGATGAATTGGACAAGGCGGCGCTGCCGAGCACACAGAACAAGCTGGCAATTGAAGTAAATAACAGCTAAACGGGCACAGCAACTCGGTGCAATTCTATTTTTGCTCCGACAAGCCTCTGCCAAAGTGAAACTCCGCTTCAGGCTTAATTACACCGCTTGAATCTGCTGCCGTGCTGCCACCGGCTTTAAAGGAAATAAATAGCTTTATCAGTGGAGAGCAAAGAGTCTGCGTCACTTTGCCGAGGTTATGTTGGACTCTGCGGAGACAAACGGCCGATCCTGAGGGGATTGCGAGGAAGCGCTAGTGAGCAGATGGTTCACTTAGATGCTCGCGAGGCCCAAAAAGAACTTGTGTTGTGTTGGAAAGCCAATGGTGACTGTTTACAACAACAAAACAGCTCTAAGACTGATGGCACGCACCCTGTCTCCTATGGATTAAAAATTCAACATATATGCATCTTTTAGGATTATTTCGCAACAGTTGAATCGAGCCAACTTGTTTGTCGAAGACGTTTATGGATCGTTGTTCCTCAAAAGCACAGATATGGATGAGCGCATGCGATCAATAATGCAATTAATGTCACATAAAATTGTATTGTTTGCCGACAGAATGTCACTATTGTTTGCCACTAGGGAAATAATTAAATGTCACTGGTGGACTCACTGGTTATTGATGAAGGCGTATTTGTTGATGGCCTCGATGACGGACTTGAAGGTGATCTTGGAGGTCAGCGTGTAGCCGTGCTGGACCATGGGCTCGCCATCTGGACCGTCCCAACAGTCCACTGCAGAGGGAGGGATGGAAAAAAAAAACATCCTGTGTATCCTTCACTTTGTAAATGAGGGCTTCTTGTCTATGTTAATTTCTCTTCTCATTGCTTATACTCAAGGTGAAGTGAGGCTTGGGCTTGAAGATCCACTATAGACACACTCGACTTTCCTAAATTATAACGATAAACAGCGAAGAACACTCGAGGTTGAAAGCAGATTTTTTTTTCTTTCCTATAGTCACCCGCAGAGCGGTGCCAGTCCACGTCGATTATTCTATGATGTCATCCGTATTTCTAAATTTGTCAACCAATTGACTGCAGCCTCTAAATACAAGTGATTTAGTGGCACCTTGAGGTATAAGTTTAATTCGATCTGTGAGAAACACCGTAATTCAACGAACTAGTATCTCCAATAGTTTTCCCCCAATAAAATAAATTACATGAAACCAATCAAGCCCATCACCCAAAAACAACTACAGTATTTCTAATGTGTTCAAAAGGAAAATTGTGACTCTGTGACTTGACCACGAGGGTGCAGTATTATGCAGTAATGTATACGCAAAACGAAGAAGAATAGTTTCACAAGTACTGTAGATGACTCAGTGGGCTGCTGTAATATTTGTTGTTTTTCGTAAAGGATGAAGACTACATGCCCAGGTATTGTTATATTGTATGTTTATATGTGTTGCTGCACCATTTGTGTTTAAATATGTGGTGCTCAAAGGGTTTTTCAGACCCAAACTATCAATACAATTTTTTTTGTCCATTTGTGGCATTGTGTGCAAAAATTAAGCTGGCAGAAGGCAAAATTGTGTGGCTGTTTCAAATACACAACAATTGTTTTGTTTTGGGTTTAATTTGAATGTAAAATTGAGGCTGGCATTAAACTGCTTAAAGCCTCTGTTTAAAAAAAAATGTTGATAGATCATCGTATCTCAACGCAACACTATGTTTGCAATAAAACCACATCGTCTAGTTCTGGGAAAAAAAAAGATCTCCTTCTACGACATGACTATCCCACGCCCGCTAACCTTCCACGCAGCGGCAGCCGGACTGCAGAACCCAAGCATACATGTCAGTCTTGGAGTGCGACAGGAGCTGGTCTCCTGTCAAATACGTGTTGTGAGAGGAGGCGATGAAGTAGTTGCACAGAGGCTGATCCATGTCCTGGTTCACGTCGTTGTGCAGCGGGTTGAATATGTCGCACGTTGGACTGCGCATGAAGCTTGTAAAACCTGGACAGGGAAAAAACACGCGTGGGTGAACAGGCAATGGAATGCTAATCAATATTCATGCTTCAATACAACAAGGACGTGTCATTTTAGCAATATTCATTCGGATAAATACTGTCCAATTTAAATACATGTGCTTATACAAAAACACACTATCATTTTGAGATTTTCCCTCAGAAGATTTAAATATTCTCTCAATTTTTCCATCTAATTTTTTTTTAGCCTCAAAATATTATAACGTTATTCAGTTCCTCGCAACCGTTATTGTTGTAATTTTTTTGTATTGATTGAGTTTGCTTTAAGGAATAGCAAGAATAATTTCTGTTATTTTTTTAATATCAAAACTATCTGTAAAAGAGAATCATACATTTTGTAACATTATTTTCAAGCTCTTCTAGTAAATTAACAATTTAATGAAATATTTTTTTATTAAAATGTCTCACAAGCTGTCAAGTTTATTATTGTAATATTACTTGGATTATTTTTCTCACTTTTTATACACAAAATATATATATATTTTATTATATAATCGAAATAGAATGTTTTTAGTAATATTACAAATTTATTTGCACAAAATAAAAACAATGTTTGTGTATTATAAATGCAGTCTTGTATTATTTTTTTTTAATCTCACACTATTAAGCGTGTTCTTTTCTCATTTCAAATTGATATTTTTTTCACAATATTTCAGAGTAATTTCAAATTTAATTTTTTTTTTCTCAAAATATAATTTTTCTCTAGGGATTATTCTGATATAATGTAAAATCAAAGCAATACCCTGTATATATTTGATCATTTCTCTTGCAATGCGTTATCGAGGAAGTCATGACGCGATTGCTTCAAAGGCAGGTCGACCATCCCGCAAAAAAGGAATATTGAGGGACGGGGTTTTAATGGTAAAGGATGAGGACACAAGAGAGTGGGAAGAAAGCTTGAATTCACCCGCAGAGGTGGGAGGATGAAATGAGAACGGAATAGCCGTGATAATACGGAGAGCCAAAAGGGCGCTTTGCAAATGTTGGGGGAAAACGGCCTTGCTGTGGAAACGCAGTTATCAGAGCGGACATCCATCTTGTCACGCTTCTATCGCATTCTTGAAAGTATTATCCCAGTATGGCAGAAAAGGTTATTTCTGTCACAAAGGAGGATGTCGAAGGCCTTGGGCATTAGGCCGACGTCATGGCGTGATCAGACTCATTGCGCCGCCTCCCACGACGACGGCGACAATGACATTAGTCTCGCTCCTACACCTCCTTGCGTCGCCTCGCGTTCGCGCCGAGCTTCGACTTCCCAATTTTCTTACGCCTCTTCGGTCTGTGGCCTCCTTTAAGTTGAGCCTTCAGCTGGCACTCGCCGTGACACTGAGGGGGAGTGAGTGCTCGCTAAAGAACTAATTATTTATGGGCAAACGCATTGGCACGGCGGCCCCCATGACGCGTCTGCCAAGCGAATGCCCGCTCGCCGTCTCATCTTCGTGTTCAAGTTCACCTCAAGTGGTTCTGACTGGCTTGTTCTTGCGCACAATCCGCACCTCGTCGGTCACGCCTATGATTGGCTGATCTTCAGCCACAGTGTTTTTTTTTTTTAAATTAGAGGTGTTATCATCATCAAGGAAATTGTGTTAAATGCTCAGCCTTCCTGAGCCCTTTTCCAAGTATTTTCTGCATACATAAATATTAATACTAAAATACAGCAAGGCTCACCTTCAATCCCCATGAGCCCTTTTTGTTTGTTATCATCAGACACCTCAAACTTGTCAATGATTTCGGCGACGTATTCCGGAGTAACGTTGAACATCTGCAGACACAAACAAAAGGTGGAGGCGTTTATTTGTACTCAGTATGACAATTTAGATCAAGTGCACGTGAAGTTTAAAAGAATATAAAAAGTAGGAAAAAGAAGTAGAAAAGAAGTAGCGCTGAGTTTCTAGAGGGTCAGTGACTCCTGCACTAAAACAACAGGGCATATATTCTTTATCCTTAATAAAGACTGACTTATACTCCAACACGTAGCTATGCAACACTTCTTTGTGTATATCTGAACGTCTCTACTCACTGCCCTGCAGACGCAATGTGGAGCAGTGAACGACTATTTGAGAAATGACTCTTTTGAGTCGAGTATTCACAAGCAATTAAGGATAATCGGCTTTTGGGTGAGTTGTCAGAAGATACGTGAAATGCATGGTTTCCCTCCCAGATAATCCTAATTTGACCTCACCTTAACTTTTGATTGCACATGCCCAACTGTTCAATGATTCGTTATGTCATGCATAGCTTTCAGAAACAGGAAGTGGCCAACTGAGGTTAAGGGTGCACTCGAGTATCATCAACAAAGGTACAGAGAAAGCAGAGGAGTCCCAGAAAGGCATAGAAGTGGCACACCCCGCACTTTTTTTGTTTAGTCTGTGTCAAACAAACAGCATATTGGAGACAAAAAGTAGTACTGTAGATGCCAAGGCGTGCCCACCTTCTGCTCGCAGCGCAACAGGTTGGCCAGCTCGTCGGCCGTCAGGTGGTCCTTCCTGTCGCTGTAGGCCATCATGAGCAGGAAGAGGTCCCGCCGGATGGACATCATCTTGTAGAAGACGGCGAACTCGTCGTACGTCAGAGTGCCCTGCTGATCGTCCGTGTCTGCTTCCTTGAAGCGGGAAAAGTCACGTCAGTCAGCCCAGAAATGGCGCAAGCCAATATCCATCCATCCATCCATTTTGTTTGCCACTTATCCTCACGAGGGTCGTAGGGAGTGCTGGAGCCTACCCCAGCTGTCAACGGGCAGAAGGCGGGGTAGATCCTGAACTGGTTGCCAGCCAATTGCAGGGCACATTGAGACAAACAGTCACACTCGGAATCACAACTTGGAGCAATTTAGAGTGTCCAATTAATGTTGCATGTTTTGGGGATGTGGGAGGAAACTGGAGTGCCTGGAGAAAACCCACGCAGGCACGGACACAGGTGGGCCCAGGATTGAACCCTGTCGCCTATTATATACACACACACACACACATATTCCAATAAACCATGAGGAATCATACTTTCAGTTAAAGGTCTTGGTGTAGGTTTTCCAGATATGTTATTATTGTGTCAATATTATCTCACGTGTTGATGTAAACGTTGCGGATCTGTTACTTCATTTTAAATACTGTAAATGACGAGAAATCAGTTATCCTATTCCACAGAAATAGAAAATGTATCATTTCATCTATTGTTCCACACCAAGCATGCTTTTTCTACATTTAATAGCTTTGAGAGTCCACTCCCTCCCCTCATATCGTGGCCCCCATAGCCTGAGGACACGCTCGGCACGCGTCGCTGCTCGTTCCGGTCCGCCACCTCACAATGACAGCCCGCTGCCACGAACTCATATCACCTGCATATCTCGGGGACCCATTCTGCCACCCAATCAAATAATGGCGGCTAATCCCTCCGTCGCTCGACAACTCAGAATCAGCTCGATGTGTGCATGGACACAGAATCCACACGCAAATTCCTTGATGGGTCTCTGACAAAGATGTTTTTTTTTTTTTGCGTGCCATGGTTACCTTAATTCGACTCTAAAAAAAAAAAAAGTCCACAGGGTTGTGTAAAACTAAGCACACGACAGGTAGCAGCAGCTGCAAAAATCTTTTTGCAGGGGATATAAATGGAAGTGCTGTCGTTCCTCTCATTTCTGCGCAATAAATTATTTTGAAGGCACCATTTTTTTCCGCAGAAAGCCAGGCTTTTAAATCATGAGGCCTAAGTCAAGTCACAAATGATTGAAGATGGCCAAAAAAAAAGTCCAAACTAAAAGCGCAATGATCTGTTAGCTGTTCCATGCAGGTTCCTAATAAAGTGAGAATTTGAAGGTCATTAGCATTGCACTGCAAGCATGCTTGCGTTATCCTCCTAAGAAAAGAACACAAATGTCCCGTGTGGATTTGCAACATTGCCCCAGTGCGACTTCTTAAAAAATTAAGGAGCTCCTATGACTTTTATCCTTTTCCCCCTTGTCTAAAACTTCTCACCTGAGAACATATAACTATTCATGCATGTTGAGTGTACATAGTGATCTAGAACTGTCAATTTTAATGACGCTGTAGAGAGCCAGGACATTTTATTAGGTATGCAACGTGGTCTTGACAAAGAATATCCTGCGCATTTTTGCCTGATTAACAGAACGATTCCCAACAAACGAAAGCCCTTTTGTTTTTTTTAAATCATTGTGCATCAAACTGAAAGCGGTTTCTAATGATTTGCTAGAGGAGAAGTAATAATAAATAAAACGTTCTGTTGGTGTCCATCAAATTTAACGTTTAGTCACTCACTGGATTTAAATATGCATCAAGAACGCTTTATTAGGTACGCCATAAGAATAATAAACATATTCTGAAATGAAATCTTCGCTGAGAGTGTCAATCAAGACTATCTTTGTAAAGATGATTTTGAATACAACTCTTGTATTGGATCAAATTACATTGTGCAAGTGTACCTAATGAAGTGGGTACTATATATAACATTACCTACCCCGTAGTTGCCTTTTTTAGTGCTAATAAAACATTACAATGCATAGAGAAATGCCGGCCATGATGTACGGATTAGAGACGGTGGCATGGAAGAAACAACAGTAAGTAGAACTGGAGGTAGCAGAAATGAAGATGATGGGGTTTTCGCTTGGAGTGAACAGGTCGGATTGGATTAGAAATGAGCTCATTAGAGGGACAGCCAAAGTTGGATGTTTTGCTGACAAGGTTCGAGAGAGCAGACTTCGATGGTTTGGACATGTTCAGACGCGAGAGAGTGAGTATGTTGGTAAAGGGTGCAGAGGATGGAGCTGCCTGGCAAAAGAGCGAGAGGAAGACCAAAGAAAAGGTTGATGGATGTTGTGAGGGAGGACATGAGGACAGTGGGTGTTGGAGAGGAAGAAAAGAGAAATGTCTCAATTTTTTCCCCCACCTGGAACATTTGCTTGACCTTCCTCCGTGGGAGATTGACGTTGAGCTTGTGGAGGAGCTGGTAGATCTCATCGATGTTCAGTAGGCCGTCGCCATTTTTATCGGCTTCCTCAAATGTCTGCTTCATCCACGTCACCACACGCACGTTAAGTATATTTGTCCCAAAAAAATTAAAATTGAAACGACACGTTTTTTTTTGTTTTGTTTTGTTTTTTTATGGTTTGTTTTGGGGTATTAAAAGGATCCAGAAAAGGTATATCTATTAGATGTCATAGATTTTACATATTGTGATCGATTTTGACTCAAGTGACTCATCGCGATAATGATAGTTGTTAAGACATGATTATAATTTCTGTCCATTTAAAATGTGGCAAAGTACACTACATTGTTCCTTGTGTGTTATCAAAGTCAATCTCGTGTTACGTGGTGACGCCATCTTGAACGATGACAGGTATGACAGTAGATTCTGGAGTGTATTGAGGTTTATGTTCCACAGATCTACGTGACCTATTTGTTTTGCCCAGTCTGCCTCAGTTGACATTAAATTAATATGCTGTTAGCATTGTCTTTGTCAGTGTTTGAAAATAAGTTCCTCACCCATCTGCAGTTGAGTAAATAAATACTTCCTGGGCCATTGTACGTTATGTTTTGCACGGCAAAAGGATATTGGTCGTGGGTGCGCTGCCGCTTGGCCAGAGAGTCCTCGTCGCTGATGCCGGCCATCAGGTAGCGAAGACCTGTAACCCAGGTCCGGGCTTCGTCTGAGTTGGACGTGACCAGGTCCAGGGACTCCATGTGGTTGCCATGGTAGACCGTGAAGCAGCACGCCGGGTCCAAGCTGCCCTCGGGATGCCGATGGAAGCTGTCCGACTGGCCGCCTTCCGTCACTTTGTACAGCGAGTCGATGGTGACTGATGGGGGGGAGGCACAAGGGAAAATCAGAAGACTACAACTACTTACCCAATAATCCATCCAGCTAATAAATTATATAAATACTCAGTACGCATCAAATGTCTCTGCTAACATGCATATATTTACATAACTTGAAAAACAGGAGGCAAATATTTGTGTATTTCTGTGTGTTGTGTGTCATTGCTGTGAAACCATTAGAGGAAAATAATTTGAGTCCATAGACATTTTATTAGGTATGCCTTTCAAACATTTTTTTAAACTAACATCCAATGAGGGATTCAAATAAATTTAATACATGTAAATACATAAATCATTAATCCCTACCCCACAGTTTAATCAAAAGTCATAATGTCTGCAGACATTTGCAAATATATTAATATTGATATTGAAAATAAACTGAATGAAATAAAATTTTCCATAAAGTAGGCTTAAATTATAGTTATAGTTATTAGAAATAGTATTAATATCAGTTAGTTAAAAGTTAGCCCACAGTTTTAATACAAATTCAGTCCATCAAAAATACATTCATTAGGATTCAAATTAAAGGCATAAATTTAATAAAAAAAAAAACGAACACATTTATATTTATTAATAAACATAGAAGTAATATTAACAGCTCTTTGATCGTTTTAATTCAAACTATTTAGAACTGCGGACATTTTTGAAATTGTTCCTGAATTGGATGTCGTTGGATTGTCCTGATAAAGTGAATGTTGTGTGTGTTTCTGTTGAGTAATTAAGTTACATTACACGGTACTCTATTACAATGATAATTGGTCATTGCTGAATGACTACACTGTGTAGTCTGAATACTGAAAAAACTTTAGCATCCAGTACAAAACATTAGCCCTAAATATTGAAAAAAAATGATTAATTCAAATCTGGTAATGCCTGTTTCAATATATGTTTAGGTTTTTTTTTTAACCATTGAGCCATATTGGAAGCATTTGATTCCGAGCCAAAGTGTCTTGGTCACAACCCATTGCAGAATGATCCATTTCCCTCCTCCAGCATAATCACGTCACTTGAATTCCGCCTTGCCTGACAGTCTCAATATGGCCGCATCATGTTACACGCCGCATGCACACATTTTTGCAAAGAACAAGGCACGAGGTGTGTATTTCACAATTGTGGCAAGGGAGCATGTTTAAGAGGCTTATCGAATGGTGACAGCCACAAACTGTCATTTTTAAACATGTTCATACACATCTATAGGAGTCTCGGTGGGTTGATATGCAAAAAAAATTGAATAATCCTCTCAGTGACAACAGCAGCAAGGATCACACACGCACACACGCACAAATATATGCACAAAAATTGTGAGTGACTTATGAGTCATTTCAAATGAAATAGGAGGAGAGCATCAAGCCCTTTCTATCACAACATTTGACTTTTGTTGCTGGGCTATTAAATTTTGTGTTTTGAGAAAATTGAGATATGAATGTGTCCGATGTGTGAAATGTATACAGTGAAAGTAATAAAAATGTATTGTGTAGAGGCTAAACTCCCGGTGGGCTTGGCCCGGCCATAACAGCTGGAGGACCACAGAGAAAAACATGAAACATTTATTTGCAGTTTTATATTTAGTGTAATGTGGAGCTTGTGTGTATTGTTTGTTATTTTTTCATGGTTTATTTTCATTGTATTTTTTTTTCTTCTTTTATTATCTTTTCATTGTCATGTGTATTTTCATGTTGTTGTTTTTTTCATTTGTCATTTCGGAATCAGGATTTTTAAATTGCCCTGCTGGAATCGATAGCATAACCTGATTTATAATCAGTGCAGGTGGCGTGTGCGCGAACCATCGTGCGATCGTGCATGCGTACAAACGTACTCTTGGCCTTCTCGCTCTTGCGTGACGGCTTCCAGCGGATGCAGGAGCGATGCTCATCCAGGTAAAAGAGCCTCACAAGCCCTTTGGATCCTGCCTTCAGCTTCACCATTTGCGTCCCAGACTGCATCACACTCATGCATCGCTCCACTGAAGAGGAAACAGACATATTTTTTATATATATTTATATTTATAGTCTTTGTGACTGTCGGGCACAAATGGAGCAGGTGTGCGTCTTTATTTGTCTTTTAATATGTCTCGCTCGATGTGGGCGAGGTCAGAAGTACAAAGTGCGCACACAGGGATGCGGCTGTGTGTGAACACAAGGTCCATCTATCCACTGAGCAAGAGTTCTGAAAGAAGCTCATAGAACAGAGACACAGAGGCATTGATGCACAGGAAAGAACGTCTCAGCCTCGCCGAGCGAGAGGAAGCAAATGTCTCAGTTTCATTCAACACACTGGAACGAGCCGATGTTCTTTAGGTCCACCTGCGTATCTCACGCGCCATTCTGTAGAGGCTCTCTAAAAGACCTATGTTGCTCACCTAAACAGCAGCACCTACTGAAGCACAGAAAAAGCTTTGTTGCATTTTGTGAACAAGTTCTTCCCAAGGTATCAATTTTCACAAAAATTGTGTGCATTCACGATCAGACTAACCTGATTTACTGTAATTTCCGACCTACAAGCGTCAACATTTTTCACAAGCTTTCAACCCTGCAGTTTATGCGGTGATGTGGCTAATTTGTGCATTTTTTCTAACGGCCACAATGGGGCACTCAAGCGGAAACGGGAAGAATGATACCGGTGGAATACATGTGCCAAGGAAGTGACTTTTTACCGGCCCTGTTGGAGCTGTGCTAGCGTTAGCGCTGTGCTGGCGTGTTGCTGCTGTATTACTGACGTGTCTCAGTGATATTTGCTGGTAAGTTTTATTTTAACCGGCTCTGTTAATGTTAGTGCGGCACTAGCGTTAGCGTTAAGCTCTTTCTGCGTACAGTCTTTCTTTGTAAATATCTCGTATTTGAATGTGGGTTTCAATGTGGGCACTTGCGGCTTTTACACAGCTGCGGCGTATGTATGTACCAAACGGTATTTCCTTTACAAATGTACTGGGTGAGGCTTATAACCAGGTGCACTCTGTGGGCCGGGAATTACAGTAATTCTGCCTCATTTCTTGCCATATTTCACCTTCCATCCACTTTTAGCGCTTATCCACATTAGGGTCATGGGTAAGCTGGAGACGTTCCAAACTGACTTCGCGACAAAAGTAAAATACAAGACAGCGGGGTTGGCCCATGTGGCAATAGAGGCAAGTGCTAACGTTGCTGTGGACTCCAGTGGTCACCACAATTTCGGAAGGAAGGGGAGGGGAGAATCACCTGTAATATACTTTAATTGCTGTGTATCAAAACTCTATGTAACTGGCCAATGTGGAGAGAGCAAATAAAATCCATCCATCCATTTTCTTAGCCACTTATTCTCACGAGGTGTCAACGGACAGGAGGCGGGATACACCCTGAACTGGTTGCCAGCCAATCGTAGGGAACATGGAGACAAACAGCCACACTCACAATCACAACTAGGGGCAATTTAGAGTGTCCAATTAATGTTGCATGTTTTTGGGATGTGGGAGGAAACCAGAGTCCCTGGAGGAAACACACACAGGTACGGGGAGAACATGCAAACTCCACACAGGCGGGGCCGGGATCAAACCTGGGTCGTCAGAACTGTGAGGCCAATGCTTTGCCAGCTGACCCACCGTGCCGCCCTGCAAATATAATCTAGCCTAGGTAATTAAGTTGGGTGTGACGATGGTTACATCTATTGAACAAAGAGCATGTGGTACACATGTCTGGAAAATGCCATTTTTTGTACAGTAACATTTGTTTTCCCCCTCAAGCCTCAATTTTACCAACAGATTTGGAACTCAAAAGCACACAAATTCCTCGCAGCTCATGAGAGCAACTCGCCCATGATGAGTACAGTACAGTAAAGTACATCAACAATGACCAAGCACACGGGCATAGCCACTTTGGATGAACCGTGAACCTTTTAAACATTTCCAAGCTTAGTACAATACAAGTACAATAATATGGGTACACAGAGCCTAAAAAAAGTGCTTTAATTTAACGGCAATTGGCTATATCTGACCTCTACCCCCCACCCGTATTGGTCTGTTCTATTCAGGTTCTGCTGTATAGTGTTACTGCATAATAAAGTATTTTATACAGACTTGAGAGGAGGAAGATGATAAATTAACAACAGAGTGTTGTGAAATTAAGAATAGAGGAATGGAAATGATTGGGAGAGGACAGCACGTCGTGTTGGATGACGACTCGCTTGACTGGCTGTCGCTGGCCAGCGTGAACACATGAAAGGTAAATTTTATATTTTTGACATTCGGAGCTGACGCAAGGCATCTAATAGGGGGATGTCTTTATTTTTGAAAAAATATTAAACGAGGTTACATGTAGATGGCAATTTATGCTCAGACAACTTCCAAAAAGATTTTAAGAAATATGGAGAAAATGCAAGAAACCCACAATATGAACATGTGGATGCATAATATGTGGAGCGATCACGTGTCAGAGTTTGTTTGAAATGCTAAGGATCTCCACATGATCTTGAGATGCACTTTAATACTGCACAGGTGAACACATTCAGTCTCCCCATTTTATTTATTTTGACAAAGTCGCTGTCGGTGCTGCAGTTTTGGTTAGCAACAGAGTTCAAATGGGCTCAGGTCGTAGCGTCTGCTAATTGAAGTCATTGCAGTCACTGCATTTGTTGCTAATTTGGCTTTTCTATAGCAGATGGAAGAAGGTACTGTAGGTATTGCCCATCAGCATCAGGGTCTTACCTTATATCCTGGAAGTATTTAAAAATGTTCATTTCAGCGCGATAGAGTTGTGTTGATTGAGCAAACAAGATGAATGTTGATAATGGGGCTGACAATGAAGCTCAGAGTACTACACCACTGTCGTATGTTACGCCGCCAGCTGCACAATAGCTTGAGCAACATGCCATCAACTGCAGTGGACCACAACAAAGGCAAGATTCCGCTCTCATTCCCTGGCATCCGCTGAGCATGTGCGCACACGGAAAAAGACACACACGCATGCAAATATATATTTTATAAGGAACAGGTTATACATCCTCGGGAAAAGCTGAGCAAAGAAACATTCTGCTTGCCATATTACGAGATACGATGCGAAATAATCACATCACTGACACAATCGTGCAAACAGTACTTTACACAACATAAAACTCATTGCTCATATGCGGCTGCTATTCATACCATGCCCTCCCGCAAACAACGAAAAGGTGCAAAGCAAAAAACTGTCAGGCAAAAGGTGTTTGGAATTGCATATAAACACCACAAGATGCCGGCAAAACACTTAAAACGGAGATGGCGATAAGGCATCGATGCCACGGAGTCGAGCATGGACACAATCATGAACCCATGTTACAAAAATGACTGTATTTAGGTGTTAAATTATTCAAACACACACAAAAAAAAACACCTTCATGTGAGACTCGGCAGTAGTATTAGGTAGCACACCAGCCTAAAAGTAACACAGGCTGACGTAACATCGCACATGAGCCAACAAACTTGCGCACTTGTGTTTTAAACTAATTTTAAATCGTACTTATGGCATTTGCACACTATATTAAATCTTGGGAAATAAAGGAAAATTTAAACAAAAATGTTAACTACTCGGGCGGCACGGTGGATCAGCTGGAAAGTGTTGGCTTCACAGTTTTGAGGTCCTGGGTTTCGCCGCCTTTGTGGAGTTTGTATGTTCTCCCTGTGCATGTGTGGGTTTTCTCCGGGCACTCCAGTTTCCTCCCACATCCCAAAAACATGCAACAATAATTGGACACTCTAAATTGTCCCTACATGTGATTATGAATGCAATTGTTGTCTGTGTCGATGTGGCCTGCGATTGGCTGGCAACCAGTTCAGGATATACCCCGCCTCCTGCCCGTTGACAGCTGGGATTGGCTGCAGCACTCCCGTGACCCTCGTGAGGATAAGCAGCTAAGAAAATGGATGGATGGATGGATGGATGGATGGATGGATGGATGGATGGATGGATGGATGGATGGATGGATGGATGGATGGATGGATGGATGGATGGATGGATGGATGGATGGATGGATGGATGGATGGACGGATTTTTACTCCTCTGGCTGTTAGTAGTTACATCAGGAATGGACCAAAAACAAAAAGGTCCCATGCAATTGTTTTTTTTTTCATAAATCTTTGATGTACTCTAAATGGGTTTCCAGGATAATTTGGGTTGGAAAACTTCTGAATGTCCTTTTTCGAGCTATTGTAGTTGCTCCTTTATGCCAGGCAGTTGAAACGGATGAATTTCTCATTAATATAAAAAATGTAAACTAGCTCTGCTCTGATCGTATCGAATATTGTCCCCAATTTAATTATGGAAAACAGCTCGGCTCTATTTGGACCATATCGTGGTGTCGACTCGCATGTGGAAGGTTGAGCAGCCAAGCATTCAAAAGCAACATTCCGTCCGCCGATGTCTCGCTATTATTGCGAAGCACAATTCGCCAAGCTTTAGTTTGCTGGCCTAGTAATTGGGAATGTCATCTGAACGGGGACTTGGGAGGCCCCGTAGCTCAGTGGTTAGGCCACTGGTTTGGTAAACCAGGGGTGGTGGGTTCGTATCCCACTGGGGCGTCCACTCCCTGAGAAGGGTTGCGTCAGGAAGGGCATCCGGCGTAAAAATTGTGCCAAACATATATATGCGTTCATCTGAGATGACACGCTGTGGCGACCCCGAAAGGGACAAGCCGAAAGAAAACATACATCTGAACGGGGACTTGGATTAAAATGAAAAGAGAAGGGGAATATTTTGAGGTTGTGCTTGTCATCTGCTCCCACTCATTGGAGTCAAACCCGCCACGATGATCACCACTGGTGACATGGTGAATGCAACCTCGACATTTACATTTAAGTATTATTGTAAAACACACCATTTGTGGACTTATAGACTGTATTGTATGGCTGAAAGTCATTTGTAAGCAGTAGACAGACTTGTTTTGACCTAAAATATGCATAAAACGGTAGTGAAAATGAATGTGGAGTTTGCCAAACCACACATTTTCAGGGATAAACTGTGTACTATATGTTGCATGGAGGTTAATACAGCACTACTTCACCATCTTGACTACTGAGCATCACTGAAGCTCTTATAGATGGTGTGGGCGTATGCAGCGCCTGGGCCAACAAGCACCATCCAGTCTGTATTATGTAACTGGGATGTATTCCTTGTTTTTGGGGCGTATTCACCCGCGGGCGTCCATTCCGCCAACCCACAAATTCTGTCGTGTGCACACCTCGTTATTTACTCCCTCTGGGGGGGTGTAACCCTGAAGTATGGCATTCCCTCGCATATCACACCGACGGCACATTCTGTCAAAGACTTAAACACGTTTCCTCATCTGCATTCTAGAGGCGGAAGTATGTTTAACACCCCGGGAAGGTGAAAGAATATATTGCACGTTTTAATTCGGTTAACTGTTCCCGTGCTCTGACGGCGGCTGACGGGACGGTGGACGACTCGTGACACCCGGGCCCAAGAATGAATGACTGCCATTTATTGTCATCATACGAAACTGTACAATGAAATTGGAGAACCTCACTGCATACATAAAATGCATCCACGCTCACAGACTGCAAAATACACATCATTTTCTTTGTTTCATGTTTAGTTTGAAGCTTGGCTTGAAGCCTCTGTTTTGAAAAATGGATCCTACTCTGCCAAAGTGCTGCTCATTACGGAGTCGAGTTCACTCCCACTGTACAGTACTCATACTGAATCTCAAATTTTTGCTCACAAGTCATCGTAAACAAATCGCCTGGAAGAAGGCTTTTAACTCAAAACACTCCTAAATTTGGTCGCTTGCATTTCAGACACCACTTTAAAATAAAGTCTGACAATGGGAAAAAATAAAAAATAAAAGAACCCGTTTGGACCTTTGAGTCCTCATTACCGGCTGTGACCATAATCTCAAACAGAGATGGGAGGGGGCACGAGAAGAGGACGGCGGTGGCATGTAAGCAACTTGTGAAGAAAGAAAACCAGCGCTATCTAGCCTGGATTCGACTGCCTTTCACGCAGAATCAACCCTGCTGATGAGGTGTGACAGTCCTTCAGAGCTCAGAAAATAATAGGACACCGAAACACGGGGGGGAAAGAATTAATCAGAGACATAATAATAGGCAGAGTGTGCATTATTTATCTCTCACAATCTTCAAAAGCCCACAGCTTCATTAACGGGTGGCTCTCAACTGTGGCCAGAGTGGGAATGTCGTGCTATTGATCTACAATCTACAGTCGTGGCTCCAGAGAGCGAGACACAGCGTATTCTTCTGGGTGTCATAGCTCAGTTGGTTTCAGGCTACAACTGCATGGGTCTGGCACGACAAGCTTCCAGCAAGAACTTCAATTACATAACAACATCAATACGGTACAGGAGAGGGGGGGATCTGCAGACACACACCGCCGCCACTGGGGAACCACACAATTCCCTCAGCGCGTACATATGTGACAATGTTTTCTCAGAGAGAAATAGAAGAGGAGGGCGGCGAGGAGGAAGCGGGGAAACAAGCTAAAGGGGAATACGCAAGTATGCATTGATTTATTTATCATTATCCTATCCGGTTCTTTAAATAGAAGGGGTACATGAACAGGCAGTTTGCCATCTTGTGTAATGTAGACAGACACATGAAAGAGGAAAATGGTCGTTGAGTGG
This sequence comes from Syngnathoides biaculeatus, assembly GCF_019802595.1. Lineage (NCBI taxonomy): Eukaryota > Metazoa > Chordata > Actinopteri > Syngnathiformes > Syngnathidae > Syngnathoides > Syngnathoides biaculeatus. The sequence goes on along the minus strand of NC_084647.1, from coordinate 22,764,587 downwards.
TTAGCCATCATGTCTGCTTCACAGCTCTGAGGTTCTGGGTTTGAATCACGTGTTTTCTCAGGATACTCCGGCATACCTCCCGCATTTTGCAAACGCCCACGTGAGCTTCATTGAAGAACAGCCGCCAATGAATGTGAATGGTTGTTTGCTTTTATGTGCCAGTGATTAACTGGTGACTTACCTTGGATGTACCCACTGATCTAAAAAAAAACAAGACTGGACGGCTCATTGGCCACCAAAACTGAAGTCCCCATCCGCCATCTTGATACTCCCAAAACAACCATGCCGACCTGTGCGTTCATCGCTAGTTTCGTGGCTGTGAGAAAACATTCCAGAGGTAAGTTAGAAAGATTTATTTGACAATGTTAAAGTTTGTTTGGAAAGGGTTTTTTAATTTTCTGATGAGCTTAATTCACTTGAACAAAGTTTTGTTTACGATTGTTGATGCTTACTTTTCACTCTCTGCTTTGCCTTTATCGGCTGACGGTTTTTCGTGAAAAAGCGATGTAAATATTTTCCAAAACTTCATCAGTGGATAAGCAATAAAACAGATTTTCTGTGAAATTTTTTGATGAATTTGAATTTGATTTTCAAATGCGAGGAAACAAGTTTAAATTTTCTGTCTGAAATTGGACTTCGCAGAGACAGTAAATGAACAATGCGTTGAGCATGTATTTTCCCATTGCGAGTCCTTATTTCCAAAAATATATCTAACTGATTGACTTAAAATTGTCTAAAATGTTTTTACGACAAAAAATACTTACTTTTTTGCTATGTTATGATGATAGTGCTTCACAGCGTATTTTTGGGAAAAGTTAACAGGTCACGGAAATCGGGCCCTCGGTAATATGCAAAGTTTATTGGTAGTCACGGTGTTATATGTCTTTCCTTTGCACTTAGCCTTTTTTGGGCTTATCAAGTCGAATTAAAAATCATTCACGTTACCAGAACTGAAAGAATGTCAAGCTCACATGACCAATTCTGCATGCCAAACTTTGACAAAAACCCCACCATAGCCCAACCTGTAAACCATGTCCTCCACACGTTTTGGGAGTACCAAGATGGCGCCCAATTGGCTTCAACCAATCGACATACCACTCAATGTGTATGCACTATCCAGTCTTTTTTTTTTTTTTTTTTTTTTTTTTTTTAAGATCAGTGGATGGACCTCGCTTTCTTTTACTTTCTAAACAGATAGTAAAGTGCTGTACCGCCACCAAGGACTGGAGTGGAACAGGAACAACTCCGGAACCAGGAGAGAGTCATGCATACTACTTTCCTATGTCACAATAAGTTCTAATGTGTTCCAAAAGTTACTAAACATACTGTGTTACATTTATGAGGGAGAATTACAACAAAACAGGAAAATAAGCACCAAAAAAAAAAAAAAAAAAATGTGTGTTGTTAATCGTTAAGATAGTCACTCGGCTCAAGTATCAGAATCTGATTTATTGGGCAAGTGTGGAAAAACACACAAGAAATTTTTATCCGGCAGTCGGTGATGCCCTGGTACGACGTTCAGAATACACAACAAAGAACAAGACATTTGTGATTATAGGAACTATTCATTATAAGAGTCGTGCAAGATGTAAAATCTTCATTTAGAATAAGTAAGAGATAAGTGTATTAACGTCCAACATTGTGTTAAACTTGTACAGAGTGCCTTTATCCATTCGCGGTTCCTGTTATAGACCAGTGCAATGACCATTGTACAAAGGGAGCAGTTTAAAGTGACGAATCGTGCGATAGTCTACAAAATATATTACTAACACTAATACTTATTGGAGCAGCAGGATATGACTGAGTGTCCTAACATGGCTCAAGGCAGAAAATAGTAGGTTCGCTGATCAAGAATTTGATGACTTAATTGCCTGAGGGAAAAGAGTATTCGAATGCCAGCTAGTTTTGACTTTCATTGATCTATAGCACTTTCCCGACGGAAGGAGCTGAAAGAGTTGGTGGCTAAGATATGGAGGATCCGAAAGGATCCTGGCTGCTCTGGACCTAGTTCGTGTTGCGCGCAAGTCCTCAATAGTGGGTAGCATGGTGCCAACAATCTGTTCCACAGTTCTGATTGTCCGTTGCAGTCAAAGTTTGTCCTTTTTTGTGGCGGACCCAAACCAGATTGTGATGGAGGTACACAGTACTGATTGGATGACCGCTGTGTAGAACTGTCTCAGCAGCTCTTGTGACGGGCCGTGTTTCCTCAGAAACCGCAAGAGGTACATCCTTTGCTGGGCTTTTTTGAGGATGGAGTTGTTCGTCTCCCACTTCAGGTCCTCTAAGACTGTAATTCCCAAGAACTTGAAGGTTGAAGGACAGTTGACACAAGACAATTGGACAGCATCAGGGGCAGCTGTGGTGAAGGATGCCTCCTGAAGTCCACAATCATCTCTACAGTCACGTTGTGTTGACCGCACCAAAGCTCCGTTCTCGCCATATCCTGTCGATACGCAGACACGTCGCTCATATGAATCATAAATGACGGCGGTTCAATCTTTGAAGTTCTGTGTACCTTTTAGAAGCTTATCTGGCATATTGCTCTTCCTCAGGGGTGCTTCTTAATCTTCTGAGAGCCATTTTAGTCCTCATCAGGATCAAGCAAATGATTTGTGCATCAGCAATCGAGCTAAAATTCAGCTCATCAATCCCACTTTCCAAAATTGTGTTCGGAAAAATCTATTTTCTGTCTATCATATTTAAAACTGAAATTTCTCTGAAAATATTTTGAATTGGATAAAGTGGGACAAAATAGATTTTTTTTTCATCTTAGTAGGAGGGTTTTTTTTCCTCTTCCTCCTATTTACTTTCCAGGTCAGCACAAATGTAAGCTGCAGGCCCTAAAGAGTAGATGGCACATGAAAGCTTTGAAGCAGCAAATTCAAACATATTTTAATAGAGAGGACGACGGCAGTGATGTGATTGAACAAAGCTATTTTATTCCTCTCGCTGGTGCACACAATGAAGATCAAGTCAGGACACAGAGAACACCCACTCGACCGTGTTACATTAACACCCACACCTTTCATCATTTCGGATCAGGACAGACACCTTTTATGCAGTCATTTAAAACTTCACAAAGGGGCTTTCGATTTGTAAAATTGTAAAAAAAAATTCAAACGAAAAGGTAAGAGACTTCATCTTAGTTGACTTCTGTTCAACGAGCAGTAACTGATTAAACCTGCACATTTTTCTATAGCGTTTTGCAATACTTGGGATTTATTTACGAAGCATGGTCCAAGTGACACAATTCAGATGGCACAAATGGGATACGTGACATGGCAGCTTAAATGGAATCGGATAGCTTAACATCAGAATCACTCATCTTCTAAATGTGGATAAACATTCGGTGTATAACGGATTTGGACCAAAAAGAGGGCACATGGGACTTTCGACTTCCCTTCTGTTGCTGACGCTAGAAAATAACGCTCTGCAACGCGATCAGGATACGTCTGCGTGGGTCCAAGTGGAAGAAAATAAGATGGTGGTGAATCAGAAAAGCGGTAGACCTTGCTAGCTTCGGCTAGTCTTAATATCCATCCATTCATTTTCTTCACCGCTTATCTTCACGAGGGTCGGGGGGAGTGCTGGAGCCTATCCCAGCTGTCAACGGGTAGGAGGCGGGGTACACCCTGAACTGGTTGCCAGCCAATCGCAGGGCACATTGAGACAGACAACAGTCGCACTCACAATCACACCTAGGGGCAATTTAGAGTCTCCAATTAAAGTTGCATGTTTTGTTTTTTTTGGAATGTGGAAGAAAACCGGAGTGCCCGGAGGAAACCCACACAGGCAAAGGGAGAATATGCAAACTCCACACAGGTGGGTCCAGGAATGAACCCGGGACCTCAGAAGTGTGAGGCCAAGACTTTACCAGCTGAGCCACCGTGCTGCCTTAGTCTTAATATATTACAGTTAATTGTATTTCTCAGCCAAGCTGTTCATATGTCACATTAAATAGCAATTCAGCGTTTAGAGTTATGATCACATTTTAAAATCCTGAAAAAATACGAAGAAAAGTCAAAGACATAGCAAAACACACTTGTCAGTAAATATTTTAGTTGCTTACTATGCTGAAATCTCACATGATGACGGTTCCAATGTGTATTTTTTGTAACGTGACATGAAGCCTCCTAAAACCAAAATTTAATATACCATTGTCAAAGTGGGCGGCACGGTGACGCAGCTGTTGAGCGTTGGCCTCGCAGTTCTGAGTTCCAGGGTTCGATCCCGGCCCCGCCTGTGTGGAGTTTGCATGTTCTCCCCGTGCCGCTTGGGTTTTCTCCGGGCACTCAGGTTTCCTCCTACATCCCCAAAACTTGGATTAATTGGAGACTCAAAATTGCCCCTAAGTGTGATTGTGAGTGCATGCGACTGTTGCCTGTCTCTATGTGCCCTGCGATTGGCTGGCGACCAGGTAAGGATGTACCCTGCTTCCCCGCCCCTTGACAGCTGGGATAGGCTCCAGCATTCCAACAACCCTTGTGAGGATACGAGGCTAAGAAAATGGATGGATGGACACTGTCAAAGTTTGGCCCTTCCGTATTGTTCGCTTATTGTTATCAAACTACTCATACACTTCAATTGACGGGCAAAGTAACGCTTAAAAATGAGTGCATGACAGATGGTAGAATCCACGGCAACCCAGACAGCGCGAGTAATGAGCATCCCCTCAACTCACGCAGGATCAAAGAGTGCGCGAAGTGAGATCCACGCGGCCGTCGCCAGGATACCGGCAATGCATAAACATGAGCGCCTGCTTATTTCTTTGCCGCGTTAAATAGCAGTGGCGGAAGCAGCACACCAAAGGTGTGATCAATATGCAACATGGTCGTCCACGAACGGCATAAGTCATCAGGCCGGAGTTCACTAGACAGCAACAAAAGTAGCAGCGCATAACAACCTGCTGCCTGAGTTGTTTTATCCACTTGGACTGTGTGATGCAATCCAATGCAAAAGACATAAATTGTGATATAACAACACTTGGAATTTGTTCTAAAAATCACTGACAGCCTCAGAAACATGTTGCCTAACTACTTTTACCACAAGTTCCTTGTTGCCTAAATTCATTTCTTGCCCTATTTGATTGGAGGACTCGCGCTGATTGTTGTGAGATATAAAAAATATTGTACATACGAATTAAGATTTTTAAACTAATTGTTTATTTTTTCTTTTCATTTATTCATTTATTTTCAATGTATGTTAACCAACAAGATTCCCTGCCATGGTTGCTTCAAATGTTTTCTTATAACATGTTAAAAATGTATTTTTACCATTTATATATGTTGTTTCTTATTTGATGTGATCTTCATATCATTCTAACTTAATTTTAGATTATTTTATCTCATTTATTTTTTGATTGTTCTAAACTATCTATTCTACCTCTTTTATTTTGTATATCTATCTTTTGTTTTATGATTTTATTTTTAGGTATTTACCTATTGCTTTTTCATATTTTTTTGTTTTATTTTTTTTTATCTCTGCCAATTATTTTACTATTTAATCTCATTTTTATTTTTCCCCTATTTTTATTCTCTTTTTATTATCTCATTTATTCCTATATATTTGAATTATGTCATTAATTTTATCCCAATGATTTAATCTATTTTTGAGTTGTTATTGCTATTTTCATTTTATCATATTTTATTGATTTATTTATTTTATTTATTGATTTCACAAATGTTTTCATGTATCAGTCAAACGCTCCCAATATTCTAATATACAGTATTAGCCTTCTTATGTACCTCAATAAGACATTTGAAATGGGTTTTAATGTAAATTACACAGGTAAGCTGTGTCAAAGTTGGAAATGCATATTAAAATACTTCTGCATGTGTGCCTAATGTTTAGACCAATGATTGCAGCAATCATGTACAGTATATTGTACACAGATCCGTTGCAAAGATGACTCGTTGGCACATGAACTCTAAGATCAAAAAGAAGAAGATGATGAAATTTCAGCATACAAACACACAGGCTCACCTATCAGTGTTATTTTGCACTTCGGGGGCGCTTCCAGGGTGCCGCCAATGTGCTCAACGCTTCGCGCCAGGAGAGTCGCTACAGCTAGCGCTGCCGATTTCTCTGCAGATCCGCAAATTAAAGTAGCTGGCGCTTTGTGTGCACTGGGACCAAAGAGTGAAAAATAGATTTCCTCCATTTTGGTTCCACTCCAGGAAATAGAAGAAAGTTTGCAACAACAAGCACCCAAAAAAAAAAAAAAAAAAAGTAGTCCAAGCAGTCAGTTGCGCCGCCTTTGGCACTTGATGGACACTTCACAGGAAAATCCTCGCAGCGGCTGAAGAGCACCCGTTGCTCATCCTCGCCCTCTGATGTGTGTCAGCATCTTCTTCATCCCGGAAATCTCACACACGCACACACACACACACACACACACACACATCTTCCTCCTGGTCATCGACTCTACTCTCCATCCTCCTACATCGTTGACTGATGCACACATTTAGTGTATGAAACTGCTATTGTTGAGCAGATGCTGAGAAAATGAGGCAGATGCGTACGTGGACGAGTCTCCTGCTATCCGCTGCACACGGAGGGTCAGTCGGTGGGATGCGTCTGGGGTGGGGGAGACGACGGCCCCTGTGTGACATCACAGCAATGATAATGCACCGGCATTAAGCATGTGACATGTGGGATATGTGAGGCCATCCATCTGTCCGTTACGCACTCAAATGCTTTCAATTGCCGTCATGCTCTCTGGGCATTATGTCACTGTAATAAACACTAGGAAACACCAAGTGTTGGGCTTTGCAGTTCAGCGTTTCCCCAACCTTTAGTGAGCCAAGGCACATAATCGTGCAGAATCCTCATGTTTCCAAAATCACTACTTTTCAGGGCGGCACGGTGGAGCAGCTGTAAAGTGCTGGCCTCACCGTTCTGAGGTCCAGCGTTCGATCCGGGCCCCGCCTGGCTGGAGTTTGTACGTTCCCTGCGTGGGTTTTCTCCGGGCACTCCGGTTTCCTCCCACATTCCAAAAACATGCAACATTAATTCTTCTTCTTTTCCTTTCGGCTTGTCCCGTTAGGGGTTGCCACAGCGTGTCATCTTTTTTCCATCTAAAACTATCTCATGCATCTTCTTCTCTTAACACCCACTGTCCTCATGTCCTCCCTCACAACATCTATCAACCTTTTCTTTGGTCTTCCTCTCGCTCTTTTGCCTGGCAGGTCCATCTTTAGCACCCTTCTACCAATATACTCACTCTCTCACCTCTGAACATGTCCAAAGCATCAAAGTCTGCTCTCTTTCGCCCTGTCTCCAAAACATCCAAATTTGGCTGTCCCTCTAATGAGCTCATTTCTAATCCTATTCAACCTGCTCACTCCAAGCGAGAACCTTCATCCATCCGACATTAATTGGACACTCTAAATAGGTGTGACTGATTATGATTAGGTGTGATTGAGAGTGCGACTGTTTGCCTTTATGTGCCCTGCGATTGGCTAACAACCAGTTCAGGGTGTACCCCGCCTCCTGCCCGATGACAGCTGGGATAGGCTCCAGCACTTCCCGTGACCCTCGTGAGGATAAGCGGGTAAGAACATGGATGGATGAATGGACAACTTTTCAGGCACACTCTTACTTGAGTTAATAAACACCGCATCCAATATCACGTTAATCACTAATTTATTACACTTTGACCCTGGGGAGCAAAAGCCGAACAGAAAATGAATAACTGAATGAATGATTAAAATCGGAGAATACACGACTGAATCCAGCTGTCCGCATAAATATCCGCGCCCACGCTGACACCCCCGTTAGACAAAAAGATTCTTTATACGTCACAAAAGCAAACGACTGCGTTACAAATGTACTTCATCTTGCTAAATGCTTTTTCAACAGACTTGGAGCCACTCAATAAAATGATGAGCTAACTAAACAGTTTAAGGAAAAGAATTTGCATGCACTTACCTTTCTGGATGACACAACTCAGTGAACAAAACGGGGCTACTCAAAATGAGATGGTACAATGATTTTTTTTCACGGTTGTCTAAAAAACATCCAGACTTGCAATCAATAAGCGGACATAATGGCGCAGGGCTCCCGCAGAGTGAGGGAAGAGCCGACACTTCTCGGATAATTACTATTAGAATTTAGAGATTTGTTCTCAAGTTAGTTTTTTTACATTGTGTAATTATATGACAGATAGTAGTGACTTGTAAAAAAATATATATATTAGAGATAAAAGGTTTTGGCCTGTAATTACTGTAAGCTTTCCCAACTGGGTTTTGAGAAACTGGAGTTCAGAAAATTCAGTGTCATTTAGTCACGATTCTGAGACTGTTTAATTGCTTCAATGGGTGCTGCTATTTTGGCTAGCAAAAAAAGCTCCAAGGTACTTTGCAGTCAGTGAGTGAATAATAGTGTTACTGAGTAGGGAAAATTCTTACATGCTTTACTTTAAACACATTGTAAAAAGTCTGGTCGGCAGTGATAGTAGAATACCAGAACTAGTAGCCTGATGATGAAAGTAACTTCAATACCTCTCCGTTAATAAGAGTTAAGCCTGTGCCTTATTTCCATAAAATGTGGTGGTTCACAGCTGTGTGAATGATGATGGGGGGCGAGAACAAATGTCCGAATCGCAGGTGTGACATGAATGTGCAGCAAATCCAGACCCAATCGCTATCCAAAACAAGCAAACAGCATATTTCTACATTCCATCCCACGATGGCAATGCGGGATTGACTCCTTAATGAAGACATAAAGTGCAGTCGTGGAAGCCCCGAGGCCTTGTGCGGGGTGAATTAAAGGCGGCGAGAAGACGGACAAACCCAACGACTTGTCACTCGAAGGTTTGACTTCATTCATTCCTCGACTCGAGGTTTTAATTCTCAGTGAAGCCCCTTTCATCACAGGGGTTTACATTCCAGACCCACCTGTTACAGAAGAAAATCTTCAACAGTTTTTATATAAAACACTAATTCCCCATGTATAATACATTCTTGTGTATAATGCGCACCCTCAAAATACAACCCCAAAAGAGGGAATTCCTTTCCATCCATCCAGAAAGACACATGTATGATATTGTTGCGTCACTAGCACATCAGGCGAAACCATTTACCATATTGCAATTTGTAACACTTCATATCAGGTATTAACCCGTAGGTAGCAGTATATGTTAATACAACTTTTTTTATTTAAAAAAAAATAAATTAATACTTGGCTCCTGCACTCCCTCTAAGCAGCTAAGAAAATGGATGGAATAAATAAATAATTTTCCTTCCTGATGTATAGTATGCTCTATCGACTTTAGACCTGCATTTTGGGGCGGGGAACACATTCTGATGGATAGAACAGTTCTAAGCAAAATGTAACAAGTTAAAGTACCATTTCTTCCATACAAAACTATTTAACTACTCTGACAAGTATTCATCCATCCAATATCTGAAACACTTTTCCTGCAAAATGCTTTTAAGCAAATGTAATGCAGTAAATGTAGCGCTACTACCCAGCTTTGGCTACTTCTGTAAAAGTAGTCTTCACAAACCAAAACCCAAATCTGAAACTGAACCTCAGACATTTTTTCTTCAATACAATATATACCTCTTAGTCACATGTTCCAACCCCTCACATGCAAAGTTGGAAGTTTCAAATTAAAGGTACCATCTTCTAAGTTACAGTATGTACAGTAGAAAAATCTCTGGAGTATTCCAGTAGCATTATGAAAGTTTGAGAAACATTGCGAAATGATTCCCTAAAACACACAAACGCACTTATCTCACAGTCTCTCTCCTCTGCTAATTAGCAAGTGCTCGAGGCGGTGCTTACGTCGCCTGTGCTACAAATGAGTTGTCAGGTCTCCCTTGGGGAGGCCGTAGAATAAAAACAAACACGTGTCTGGTGCAGCATGATAATGTGTGTACACCGACCGTGCTGCAGGGGGAGTGTGGGGTGTGGTGGGCGGGCTCCCGGAGTGGTGGAGTTCAGTTCTCCACATCAAAGCAGGGGCACTGAAGACTTCATTATTGCTTCTCTCTGTGTGTGCGCACACACACATATTGATGTTGACTTCCCCTGCCAGGTTGACGCTGGCGCGTTCTTCCTAGCTAAGGGGTGCAGCCGCATGGCTGTGAGCAGATGGAGACGGGATATCATTGGCAGAGCAGCCGCTCTTGTCGAGCATACTGACGCAGCTCCAGGAGCCGCCGAAGTGGCATGGATGCTCATCCAGGCGCAGCTGACCGGCACAAGAAGTGGTTCTTAGCCTGCCCAGCTTCCGGTCTGAGGAATGAATGAAGTGTTCCAGCTCCAACAGGTGTAAAGCTGGAACGCAATCTCTCTTCATTCTAGGAGGCTTTGAAGGATGATGTTCTATTTTAAACTGGAGCGTTATTTGGAAGACAATGCTTTGGAGTCTGTCAGCACATTTCATCTCGGTGACACCCCGAACTAGTGATGGACTTATTATGGGCAGATCTCATTATAGGCTAGGTTGAGATCATGTATATCAACAACTACATTTCTTTTTTTAGTCCAACGACCAATAAGAGAGCATTTTAAAACTGAGTAAACTTCAGTGAATTATTTATTCATATTTTCTGTTCACTCCTGCTGGCCTAGAGAACTCCGTGCACTTCTTTCTGCTTGAATTTAGACGTAATTGATGAATGATAGAATAACATTCCAATTATGTTAAAATCGTGGAAAACTTCTTTTATTTGAGTTTTCCTTTCACTTTATATGACAATGCTGAGCCTGCCATCTGCCTGCACGTTTTGCTAGAATTTAAAAATAAAAATGTCTATTGCTTGAGATTTAAAAACAAAACAAAATAAATAATAAATAATAATAAATGTTAAATCAGCATTTGCTTAAATGGATTTCAATAAAGTGTTGTTTTTAGTTTTTCTGAAAGATATTTTCCCCTTTTAATACAAATGAAAATTTTGGCTCAAAATATTAGCTAGCTAAAAAAAAAACAATACTGTATCGCTACCTCTAAGTGCTGTAAATGTAGCTGGGCTATTTATTGTATGCAACAAGACACTCGCATTGGTTACATTTCCATACAATTTGCTTAATTTGCTGAGAATTGGTGGGTTGAAACAAAAGCTGCTATCCATGGATCCAGATGTAAACACCTAGAAAGTGAAGCCAATTCCACGACAAGCCGCTTCAACTTCTACTTCGCACAACCATTTGTGTTGAGACCAATTATCGCTGTCCCGGGTGCTGGAACTGACATGCACAATCATCTTATCATCGGAGTGGGCGAAAATGCAATGGCTGCGTGAACGTGCAGTGCTTGTGATGTTTTTGCCCCGGATGTGTACAAAGACTGACAATTCAATCATCACTCCACTTGTCAGAGTCAAGTCATAGTCTTTTAGTTCTGAGAGAGGATAGGTTCTTATAAGACCAATTGATAATGTTCGGAAAAAGCAAGATGCACTTGCGATCAAATTACAGTTGCCTGACGATTGACCCTCGCTGCAACGAAAAAAACTGCAGCTGTGGGTTGTCTTATCAAAAGACAAAATTTTGAAGCGCCACGTATATTTTCAGACCAAAAACAACCTGCCGTGATTGTAAAGCAAGAAGCGCATTGCAATGGCTGCTGTGGCTGTACATCAAAAATACAGTGAGAAGAGGACACAGCTTGGATATTTGAATGTGGAAAATTGTCAACCTTAATGGGATTCAGTTGAAAGCTGAGAGCTCCCAGTGTATACGTGAAATAGTCTGACAGATTTTAGAATGTCAGCTGTTGGTCTTTGCATTATTCAGCGCACGTTTCCATACAAAGCCGGAAGGAGACAAAACAGAAGGAAATTCACTCAAAAGAGGAGCCGAGAGGCAAGGGGATGAGAGGCAAGGATGCGAGCGCTCCCCTGGTGTCCGTTAACTGTTTTCTTTGGCCTGGGGCAATGGAGAGGAAGACGAGAGAGAGAGAGACTGGCAACATGCTGATGTTCATCATCATCATCATCATCATCAAGGGGCATCAGCATGGAGGAGGAGACACACTTTCCATGGGAAAGACACTTCCTACGCATTGGAGGATGATTGCAAGAGACAGAGAGCAAAAACAAGGTCCAAAAAAACCCAACTATATTATTGTTCTGAAAGGCAATTAAACATGTCATGTGACAGCTTCTCACCCAAAATGCAGCAATGAAGCTTCAACATCCCTGACACACATTTATTGCTCTCCATGGGCTGACAATTTGAGGCTTTCCTGCCCCCTAGTGACACGCACCAAAGGGACATTTTTGACATATATTTTCTCGTCACTGGCCAATTAGTTCACGTTGCATTGTTGTATGTTATGTAATCTAACTCCCAGCCACAGTCAAAACAACACAAGCCTGTGTCGCTTTGCATGCACATTTGGAGGGTCTACGCTCATCTGGAGCAGCATGACTCACTTTCATACCACATATCATCATCGTAAGCCTCTAACTTACCCCTTTCCAAACTGAGATTCCTGCAAACTTCAAGTTCCGCCATTGAGTTCTCTCACGGGCTCCCTCCGTGCGCTTTGACGCCCAGCATCGTCACGTTCAATCGTCACCAAAAGCAGGCACAACTAGTCCGCATGTCCGGTAGTGGTTCAAATCATAAATTTGTCATTTTTTGGCTCCCATAATAATAAAATCAAAAGAATGACGAAATTAAGCTCCTTGACACCTGGCTTCTGTGTGCAGAGTGGGCTCACATCCACATGCAGCGCGCACGCACAACCCCTCCTCACTGCCCTCAGCGTGGAAGCCGATTTCTGACACGTTCCGCGGACCCACTGAATGACTGAACGAGCCTCAGCGCCTGTGTGTGAATGCATGTGTGTGCGCGCACGCGCGCATGCGTGCGTACATTGGAAAACACCAATGCGCTAAAACAGTGACCCAATTAGGTGATGTCGTGTCTCTCCCCTGCACACTTTCTCAACGTGGCTCTTTGGGGTTGTGTGTGTGTGTACGTGTGTATACGCCAAAGACATTACCCTGATGAAAGTTGCCCCATTTGGGGGCCCTCGACATTCGTCTCATTCGCAGCATGTTTCACATTAAAGCCATTTAATTTAGGATTGCAGGCAGCGAGACAACTACAAATTCTCTCTCTCTCTCTCCTCTCTCTCTCTCTCTCAGAGTTGTGTTCAAACACTAAAAGTCATTAACATGGGTCATCACCAAATCGATTAGTGCTGTCAGAAGAGAGGAAAAAAGACACCTGAACGCCATTGTGACCCCCACTTCTGTGTGTGCAACAGGCTTTCCACTAATTGCCCATTTTGATTTACCTCCGACCTTGCACACTTCTTCCCACTCAGCATGCATCTACCTTCCATCTTCTTTTCCAGCATATTTATTATGTTCCATGAACCAATGTAACCCCACACCCCCACTCCCCCAATTCTTTTGTCAGAGTCATTTAATAAGTAAAAAGAGGAAAGACAAAGTGTCTGGCAAGAAAACAAATAAACATCCAACATCAATATATACAAACAATATAAGAAATTGTTTGTATTTTAGACGGCAACCCACTTTCTATTATTTATTAATAAGCTATATGCTTCATTTTTCATTCAATAACGCCACCACACAGAATGTTCTTTTGTGTACAGCGGACATCACAAATTTGTAACAGATCTTTCTGCTATATTTCAGTGTTCAGAATGAAAGCTCATAGTGGTGCTGATTTATTTTTATGATGTGTCTGTAATGGACTTGTGCAATTCTGTAATGGAGAGGAGTCTCCCTCTACTGTTGGTTGCATGACATGCTCTGTGTAGTGGTTCAACATGAGCTCATGAGATCTGAGTCGGGTTTTCAGTAGGATTTACTTAAAATCTTAACAATGAAAAAAGCCCATTCCCAGAAACCTTCACCAAATACGGACTGAAAATATGGCAAACTTTGTCATAGTGGGGAGGCACTTTTCTAATTGTATACAGTAGTTTTTCCTTGAGTTAGTTCTCACATTTTTCCTACGGACAAATTAGAGTATTCTGTTAACTTGATGCTTGATGATTTTTTTTGGGGGCCGCATTCAAGCACACATTGGCTGGTGGTCTAATTTGATAAGCAAAGTACCTTATGACATGATCTCTTATTAATACCTGTCTTTTAAACAGGAAAACACCATGATTAGGAGCAATATTTTGCTGGGGTAAAGATTACAATTATAAATAGAGAGTACAAGTAGTTTTGACTAAATGCAATATTTTGCGCTAGCTGCAAGTTTTACCTTGAGAGACGCTGTTGCTGGTCAGAAAGTGGCGGCGGTACTGCGGTTCCCCCTTCCTGTTCACCACCCAAGCGCTCATGACGAGAGAAGGATGTAGAACAACCTCTGAAAAGGAGAATAATATAGTGTAACTGTAACAAAAAATACCTGATAGTACTAGTAACAATATCTAGCTGTACTGGCACACAGTGAACATAATGTACGCTTACATATTATGATTGACAGGGACAGCTAACAGAGAGCAACAGTTGTAAGGTCTACATGTCTTGATTGAGGTTGATTTTCCACATCTCACATTCAGCACATTCCCGTTTATGTCATCCCTCTGGTTGCGCCACCACTTTACTTCCTCCCGCTCACCTTTCATTACCCACCTGTCGCCTGTCTGCCCTGCTGTGATGTGCTATTCCCCCTCATACATACACACACACACACACACACACACACACACGCACACGCATGCACAGCACACACGCACACAATAGATCTAAAAGGCCGCAGAGTCTGCGGGTGAGTTATTAGCGTCTGGAGCCTGCTAAAACAAGATGTCTGCTTGAAGAGGTCAGTGGTCAACTGCTTTCATCCAAAGACTTGCAATAAGTGCACTGTGTGTAGGTGTGCATTTGTGTGCCTGTATAAGCACATGTACAAGCTCAATCAGAAGGGAATGGACAGGGCCCAACTACGAAGAGCGAAAATCCACAAATAGTTATCTATTATAGCAGCATCGGGGGGGAAAATGTGTGTGTGTGTGGGGGGGGGGGGGTTAACTCCTGAAAATTCCAAAATAAGTGGGGATATACTACTGATGGATTTTCAAGGAAAAATGGACAATGGTAAAAAACAAATAAATAAATAAAATCTAAGTCTGGGTGGCTCGATGGGTGCCAAATCAGAAATATGTCGTGGTCCACAATATTCATTTCTATAGTATTGTAACACCCACACTAAATGCAATAACCACTGTATTTCCCTATTGGTGTTTCAAAACTTTCCCAGACGAGTGTTACAGGGGAAGGAAGGAGTATTAACACGGACACTTTCACCCATGAAAGTGTTCAGTTACCACACGTTTTCCCAATGAAAAAAATTTGAATATCCTTTAAAATCCTCTTTAGCGCTTTCTTTTCGTGTTTGATAACCAAAGACGGTCTGCTGCCTATTAGCCGCTCTGAGCCCTCTCCGGAGCACAGACCCCCCCATGTGGCCCTCTGCTTAATCATACAATCATGTTTCCAAATAGCTGTTTGTTTTCATAGCGCCGTCTCGGTGATACACAAGCAAGTGACAGGGGACATTTTTCTCCCCTCTACGGTCTGTTTTAAGCAGGCTTGTGGGGGAGCAGCTTTTACAATAATCACAGCTTAATCTTAATGTACGATGAAGCCAAATGAATCCAAAACAGCAGGACGTCAGTGCGTCATTGTATCAATTATTCAATGCGGCACAAAACTGACTTTTGTAATGGATTGTGTACAAATTATTGGGTCTCTGGTGTTCGAGTACATCTTTAGTTATGCATATTTCTGAAAATGTGTCTTTGAGTGAGCTGTTCCGCACCTCTGCTCAGTTGTTATGCAACAGTGGGGGTAAATGACATAATAACCTCCTTCAATCCCAAATTCCTTGGTCCATGATTTGATCAGCTCGGCTGTGTGACGATCCAGAGCTACTTTCAAGTAGCAGCTATTTTTTTCCTGCTATTGTGGAGGTGTCCCACTAATTATAAACAAATTTGTGTTTCATGGAACAGTTTTACACTTCTGTGACTGTTGAGAATTTTAACTTTGGATTAAAACTGAACTACGCAGTCGACATTTAGAGTAAGGTTATCCATCCATTTTTTTTTGCTGCTTATCCTCACAAGAGTTGTAGGGAGGGCTGGAGCCTATCCCAGCTGTCAAGGGGCATGAGGCAGGGTACACTCTGAACTGGTTGCCAGCCATTCGCAGTGCACATAGAGACAAACAGCCGCACTCACAATCACACTGAGGGGCAATTTAGAGTATCCAATTAATGTTACATGTTTTTGGGATGTGGGAGGAAACCGGAGTGCCCGGAGGAAACCAACGCAGGCACGGGGAGAACATGCAAACTCCACACAGCCGGGTCTGGGATTGAACCCTGTACCTCTGAACTGTGAGGCCAACGCTTTACCACTTGATCCACCGTGCCACCCAGTGTGTGGTTGTTTGATATTAATTTAGCTAGACATCCAAAAAAAAACAGTATTTATATGTGTTTATACAATTTGAATACGTAAATAGTACCGTTTGAATAGGTAAATGGAGTGTGTATACTGTCATGTTCAGACCATGAGGAAAAGTATAGAGTCTTCCTCCTCTTTCTATAAGTGCATGAAACATGAGGAGCCTTCTCATCTGTCATCGGGGGCTCTCAAACCTCAAGGGAATCCACTCAGTTCTCTCTCCCGGCCAAACGAGGCAGCTTGAAAATAATAACGTTTCACCGTGGCACACTTGCTGATGCACGTCATCTGTCACGACCCCGACAGGAAGCAGATTGAGGATGCCCCCGAGTGAAGGTTTTGGTGGGGGTGGACATTCAAGACAGAGTGAAGCAATCCGAAACAGGGGGACCACCCCATGTCCAAACGTACACAGTTCAATATGGAAAATGGATCAAGAGATGTTTCTCTTTCGGGGGAGAGTGGACAAAAAAATAGAAAAAGATATGATAAACCCACACATCCAAACGATGCATAAGAATGATTATATCATAAGATCAATATTCATAATGATTGTTTGACCTCATTAAAGAATGCTGGTTGACCACTTATTCCCCTGTCTTTGTCATGCTAATACATTGCTATGGGGATCTTACACCCAGCCCAAATGGCCCCACATATTCACATATGAGACAGTGAGCTGATAAATGCAGACACAAAGGGAGAAGCATCTGTCCCCCCCATGCTGACACATGTCACACTGTCCACTTCATCCACCAGCTTCATGCCACCAGCTGTCATTTCCAAATCAAGTACGTGTCAGGTGTTTGCCGTTTAATTATTGCAAATACCCTCAATAGCTCAACAGTGCAATTAAATGGGGAAAAAATGGTGCATCACCAACCACTTACGACAGCTTAACATAATTGCCGGCATTCTATTTCCTGTTCACATTTGAGCAGTTACTAGAGCGAATATCATTTGTGCCCGGCACCTTAAAAAAATTTGAATATTCAAAATTTTTTATGTCACTAATTGTAAATACATGCTTTGTATTGAATAGAAAACACAAAAAGCAAAGTGGAGACAGTTAGTAAATCTGTTTAATCATGAGAGCACTCACAAACAATTTTTCAGACACCCAATTCTCTACCGCCACACAAGTACATGCTTGTAACTCATCAATGCTGTTGTTTCATGAAAAAAAAAAATCCTTTTACCAACACCTTTCTTCTAATGCTTTGCCCCGCTCCAATCCTGAACCCTCTTCATCTGTCAGTCTTTCTGTCCGCTTTCATAATCAGCGATTGTAGCGTGATTTCTGATCTCATTCATACCCAAACCAAAACCCTCCACCTGTCACCTCGACTACCTCCCCACAGTGTTGGTAAAATTATTCTTCTCCTCACTGCTTCGCCTCATTTCTGCAATTATTTATTCTTCTCTCTCCTTTGGTATCATTCTGTCATGTTTTAAAAGCAACTTAAGTCTTTTTCCTCTGTCCCCTCCCCAGTCACCACAGGTGTCCCTTGCCCTGGGCTCTGTCCTGAGGGCCTCAGTTCTCCATCATCTACCTCCTCCCTATCCGTAAATTAAGTACGGTATTCTATTTCAGGCATCGCGGTGTTGGAATTGGTTAAAGCATTGGCCTCACAGTTCTAAGGATTTTGGTTCAAATTCTGGCATCCCCAGCATGGAGTTGGCATGTTCTCCCTGTCCCTGCGTGGGTTTTCTCCGGGTACTCCGGTTCCCTCCTACATCCCTAAAACATGCATTAAATGGACACTCTAGGTGTGATCGTGAGTGCGACTGTTGTCTGTCTCTATGTGCCCTGCAATTAGCTGGCAACCAGTTGAGGGTGTACGCCGCCTCTTGCGTGATGACAGCTGGGATTGTCTCCAGCACCCCCACAACCCTGTGAGGATGAGCGGCTCAGAAAATGGATGGATGGATTCTATTACAATGGTTTAACAACTGACAAACCGGCTCACCTCTCTTTCAAACCCAACGTCTCACTTGTATCCTCTTCCCTTACCTCCTCCTTCTTAGGTAGTAACTCCTGCGTCATCTCTAGCTTCATGAAAATAATCAGTGACAAAACGGTAATTCTCCGAATTGGCTCCAAATCTACATTATCCAAAGTTAACAGTTTTTCCATCCCCGTAGGTCACTCCTGTGTTTCCCCTTCCCTTCGGGCTAACAGTATGTGTGTTATCCTCAACAGCACACTGTCATTCAATCTGCAAAGCAATAACATAAACCTGTGTGCTTACTTCCATCTGCGCCACATCAACCGACTCTGCCACTCCCTCACCCCGCATCCTCCCTCTATCCTGGTCCACAGTCTTGTCATATCTCGTACTGAGCACTGCGACTTTCTCTTGTTTGGCCTCCCTCAGAAGTCCCTCCATAAGCTTTAACTGATTAGAATTCTCCTGCACGTCATCACCAAAACCCGCTCTTTCCAACACATTTGTGCGATCTTCCAAAAGCTCCACTGGCTCCGAATCAAACAGAGGATTTAATTCAAACTCCTTCTCTATAGCTTCAATGCCATTGACAACATCGCTCCTCCAGATTTGTCAGACCTCCTCTACATCGCCACTCCAGTCCACAGCCACTCTGGTCATTTCTACAACCAGACTTCTGCAAATCAGACTCGCTCATTACCTTCAAACCTGAATTTAAAACATAAGTGTTAAGAATGGTGGCATGAATGTCTCCAGCACCAAAAGTCAATTGTGAGGGAGATACTCAGCGAGAGGGCATTGGTGTTCCTCACAATGAATAAGTGACCTGACCTGCAATAGCTTGTTAAACAGTTATCAGAAGAGAAAGCAAACAGTCTGCTGGCTGCTAAACACACAGACTCACTGGATGAGTGCTTTTAGTGGAAAACAGAGGTCAAGTAAATGACATTGTGTGTCGTTTAACACTACACACCTTGATGAAAATCAAACCATTCAAATCATTTTGTCAACCGACACAGTCATGTAAAATATTCTATCTGATATTGCTTTTTTAGCATGCTGCAAATTACTACATCTTTGCCTCTCTCAATCAAAACTAAGCATGTTTTTTCCTTTAAAAAATCTTAAACTGAAACCTAAAGTGACAATCTTTGGGAATATGTGACTTTCACTACAAGGGCCTTCCCTAGAAGCGTATCCTTATCTCCTTAAAGCAGGGGCCTCAAACTCGGTGCGCAAATGTCAATTGAGGCCCATAGGATGATATTTTGCAGGAAGCTACTTGACAAAGTTTAGAGTGAGTACATTTTTGCCAAATGGTTCACACGGCATTTAAAGCTGTTTTTTTTTTTTTTTATCACTTTTACGGTATCGTAGCTCGGGATCATGAAAGCTTTCTGCAGTGCTTATCGACAATTTTGCCAAAGTAAATCAGCAATGTTAGCCAAATGCTTGAAACCTAATTCTGAAGTGGAAGGAAAATAAATTCTGTCACGCAGCACGAGTCATGTCTTTCTCAAAACCTGTGAAGAGAAATGCCGGGATCGAGCACAGACAAAAGTCTGACTTGACACTTATCGTGTGAACCAGAGATTCAGGCAGCCAGTGGCAATTTAGAGCATTGTCAGCTGTGAGTGTGCACTTTGTACACATCTCGTATAAGTTACATAAAATACCTACACTTGGCAATTTTTTCTTTTTATCATTGCAATTTGACAGGGTTGTTAACAACACTATTGTCCGTGGTGTGTCAAATTTAAAAGATATTCCTTTTCACTTTAAAGGGACATTAGACTATCTTTTGGCAAGAACCTGTCGTATTCAGTCTATATTTTCTGTTAAATCCAGAGCAGTATGAAAAATAACTGTCCACTGTTTTCAACCACAAGGTACAGTTCCTTCGATTCTGAGTGTCCTGTTGTAAAAAAAAATTCTCAGTGATACAGGCCAGCAAGGAAGAATGAAAATGGTCAAACCGGGTCTGCTTCCCCAGAGCTCTTTGACCTGATAAGGAGACAGCGCAAACCTGGAAGAAGCAGCAGCGAGGTTACAGAGGGGTCAGAGCCGCGTTGCAGAGGGACAAGATGTCGAGAAAGCGTTGTAGGCTATCTCGGGAGCTTAGCGGTCATAAAATAAAATCAAATGTCGATCCACCTCTCTATTTGGAAGAGCATCTTGGACTTGTCAAAAGTAAAATTGTAATTACATAAGACCCAAATGATTGGACCATCTGTGTGTGGGAGAAATAAAAAGTGGGCAAGGTTGTCTCAGGATTATTTCAAAAATCCTCAACTTTCACTTCTGTTCACCCAGAATAGAGGAATAGGAAGTGTGACATAAATTCAAGTCACAAGGAAGTCAATGTTTAATTGTCGGGTCCAAAGTTCTGGATTTGGAGCTGTTAAAACAAAGTGACAAATCATTTCTTAAGGAATACTCTTTTGTGATGAGAACAAATTAGAAGTTATCCTGCATCAATTGTACTTTAAAAAAAATGCTTAAAATCATGGAATTATGAAGCATTAAATGCAAATATATACACCCATCAATTTTCTTCGCCGCTTATCCTCACGAGGGTCGCGGGGAGTGCTGGAGCCTATCCCAGCTGTCAAGGGGCAGGGTACAGTTCAGGAACTGGTTGCCAGCCAATCGCAGGGCACCTTGAGTCAAAGAGCCGCACTCCCAATCACACCTAGGAGCAATTTGGAGTGTCCAATTAATTTTGCATGATTTTGGAATGTGGGAGGAAACCGGAGTGCCCGGAGGAAACCCACGCAGGCACGGGGAGAACATGCGAACTCCACACAGGTGGGTCCTGGATTGAACTGTGAGACCAGACTGTTTTTTACCAGCTGAGGCACCGTGCCACTTAAATGCAAACATATTGAACTTAAAAGTTAAATAAACTGAACTGTGTGAAGGCAGCGGTTTTCTCGAGTACTCCTAGAGCAGGGGTGTCAAACTCAAATTAACAGTTGAACAAAAGGTATAAACTGGAACAAAGCCACAGGGTATTACCCACTTTCATTTCACGGAAACGATCGTTCCGTTACCGTGTCGTTACCCAGCCTGAGAAAACACGGAACCGAAAGCCCGTTTCCCAGATCTCTGGGCTTACTTTTAATAAAATTCGCCCATGTGTGGAGTGTAAAACAAGTTCTCAACGAAATACAACAATCTGTATAAAACGAACCTACATGAACCCCTTTATTTTTAATGATTAAAACGCCCAGTTTTGTCAGTGTGGTTTACAAACAGCACCGGTTTCCCCTTCTGCGCTACGCATGCGCAAAGTCGAGTTATTCATATCCGGGTCACTCAAACGCTAGTCAAACATGTCGGTTGCTAAGCGTAAAAAACAAAATGCTCATGCCTGCTAAGGCTTTATTTTGAAGTACATGTAAAAACCGGTTCCCATGAGCATTATCAATGGGAACCGAAAAATCGTTTCCCACCGTTTCCCAGGACAAAAATCAACAGAACCGAAAGATCGGTTACCATATTTGCCGAAATCCTCATGCCCGGGATAAACTCTCAAAGTGAATCGGTGACAAAACACAACCTCTCTATCCATAAATTGGCTCGAAACCTCAGAACGGTGAGGCAGACATGATAACCATGAGGGAAAAAATCCACCACAATGCCGCAAGACCTTACCATTTGTGAGTTTGAAGGCTACCACATGTCACAATAGTTTCAATTTGTGGTTCTATTATCATCACACTTTTCTTCTTTGCCATCACTGCTACATTTCCTTGCTGACATCGAAAATGTTTCAATGCTACCTGAGCTGAAGTCGCAGATCAGGTTTTGGGAGCTCAGTTGCTCAAATTCACTTTGTGACGGGTGCTTGTAACGATTAGTACCCTTGCCCCAAAATAAATCATACATATGGTGGAGCAAATTGGAGGGAAAATAGCAGTCAGTGTTAGAGTCAATTGAGTTGGACAGGTTGTGCATGACATTAATGGTCAACACGCTTAACCATCACATCAGCACTGCCACACAAGATTCAAATGCAGTTCACATCTAAACATGCTGCACACTAACCAACTTGGCTCCCGGAGCTCCGGTTATTCAGGACAGTTCAGAGCGCCCACACGCAGCGTCTCGCGTTACCCCCTCCTACAACACGACACCAGCAAACTGATACACTGCTCACAATAGTTCCCTCACATCACAACAAGGGACTCACTTTACGACTAAAACATTCCAACACACACACACACATATAATACGAAATTCATGGAAAAACATGATGCATTGTTCAAACAGTTTTATTATTATGGGTTACAAATATTTATGAGTTTGGGAGTTGGGGGGAGGGATTTCAACATTCTGAAAACTCGCCAAATTTCGCAAAAATGTGTATCCTGATGAAAATGTACTCTACATGTGACACCCAGCACCAAAATTTATTGAGCTACAGTATTCAACCCCCAGTAGGCAAACCATGGTTAAAGTCAAGAAATGTTTCGGAAGAGAAGAGAACATTTCATGCTACAGTACACGTTACATGAACAATATAAAAAAACAAACATCATTTGCGCCTCACAAATGACAGCTGACCCCAGCACAAATGCTATCGGTACCACACTTTGAGAATATGTTACCATGGAGAAAAGTTTGAGGGTTGCTTGGAGAAATTGACATGAAAAAGAGGGAGAGTGAGAGCTCATTCAAATGGTCCGCACATGGCCCACGAGCCTTAGGTTTCACACCACTGCTTGACAATGTCCATTGCTGCATGATGACACTGGCTCACTGGTTTGTTAAAATAGATAGATAGATAGATAGATAGATAGATAGATAGATAGATAGATAGATAGATAGATAGATAGATAGATAGATAGATAGATAGATAGATAGATAGATAGATAGATAGATAGATAGATAGATAGATAGATATTTGGATCACATTCAATGTAAACCTCACCTAGTGATAAATTGTGTGTCAGTTTAACCGGCCTTCTGTCACTTTAATAAACTTTATCTCCCTGGTTCATCCAACTAGTCCAATCACACTGCGGGGAAAAAAATCCCCAAGGACTCACTCTGGCTGGCTGGGGGAGTACCCTCATGTCTTCTCTCAGGGATGGCTACCGGCTGAGTCTAATAAAGGCCTTTGTTATGCTGGCCCTGCTGCAGAAAATCTCTGCTCTTGAAGCACAATGGTCAGAAACAGCCACGTGAGATGAACAGTTCTGTTGTAATTAGTGATTGCGATAACAATTTAAAAAAAAAAGTTTTAAATAAAAAAAATGCAAGATGGAAATCAGATTTTAAGGGTAAAAAAAAAAATGTGATTCCACGCTGGAGAGACAATCCAAATGATTTTCCGATTGACTACACATAATAGGCACAACCAGGCTACAAGCTAAACTGTTGTTGACAGTAGCTTCAAAGAAAAAGTGCAACTAAAGTAATTGCAATGTGCAAAACTGTCCAAAACGTCCAATAATAAAGCATTTGTGAAGCAGTGTGGGGCTTTTTTTTTTTTCTTAGTTTACTTACTTTTTCAGCTCTTGACAGCTCTCTCGTGAAGTCCTGGCATCCTCAAAAGTGTACTCCTTCTTCAGGTATCCATCCAAAGTGTGTGCAACACCACTGTATGTCGCACAAGTCAGCGAGGGGGGCCACTGGCTTTTTGATCTCACTTGTGAGGAGTATCCCACCAGACTTCCCTGGTGAGTGTGGTCAAAGCGGCAACCACCAGCAGCACCACAACCTCGAGCATGGATGGTGCCTTATTCAAACACTGCTCCTCCTGGTGCGGGATCACCGGTGACCTGGAAAACCTGAAGCGGATCTACCAGAAATGGAAAGTCAGGATCCCGAGGATGGAAAGACTTCCCTGAACAATAATAAACATTTACTGTGAAACATGTACTCATTTCCTATTGTTATTCACTGAAAGTGACAGTAAGAGAAGGGATTTGTTATGGACAAAAGTATTTGGACACAAGTCTGTATTAATATGTATTAAATCCAGGGATAGGGAGGACTGGAGCCTATCCCAACTATCACGGTACACCCTGAACTGGTCGCCAGCCAATCACAGGCCATACAGAAACAACCACCCATTCCTACTCTCATTCACACCTACGGCCAATTTAGTGCATTCGAATGACCTAAATGATGTGAGTAGGAACCAGAGTGCCCGGAGAAAACCCACACCGACACGGGAGTAACATGCAAACCCCGCACAGGCGGATTTGATTTGAACCCCGGTCCTCAGAACTGTGAGGCAGATGTATCAATGAGTCTACCACCATCCATCCATCCATCCATCTATCCATCCATCCATCCATCCATCCATTTTCTTTGCCGCTTATCCTCGCGACGGCCGCGGGTAGTGCTGGAGCCTATCCCAGCTGTCAAGGGGCAAGAGGCAGGATACATCCTGAACTGATTGCTAGCCAATCGCAGGGCACATCGAGACAAACACCCGCACTCACAATCACACCTAGGGGCAATTTAGAGTGCCCAATTAATGTTGCATGTTTTTGGGACGTGGGAGGAAACCCCGAGAAAACGCACGCAGGCACGGAGAGAACACTTTACCAGCTGGTCCACCATGCTGCCCAGTCTACCACCATTTTACTTAAATTGCATTATTTATATTTAATTATGATTGATAAACCGTTTATTTGATTAATGTTAAAATCAATGAGTAGATTTCACAGTTTTTAATTGTATTATTTATTTATTAATTAGCTGATATTGTGAAAATTCCATTAATTATTTTATTAATTATATAACAATTATTAGTTTAATGCATCATTTAATGCAGTATATTGCAACTACCTACTGTGGGAGATATAAAAGGCTAAAATAATGCATCAAATATTCCACATTATGGTAACAGTATAACAAATTAAGGAATTATTTTTATTTATTATGTAGCCACACATAAACTCATGCAGGAATATCTGGCTGCTCGCAGACATATAAACATAGGTGTAACATTACATTTTTACAGCACGGTGGGGCAGCTGGAAAGTGTTGGCCTCACAGTTCTGAGGTCCCGGGTTCAATCCCGGATCCGCCTGTGTGGAGTTTGGCATGTTCTCCCCGTTCCTGTGTGGGTTTCCCCTGGGCACTCTGGTTTCCTCCCACATTCCAAAAACATGCAACAGTAATTGGACACTCTAAATTAGGGTTAGGGTTGCGACTGTTTGTCTCTATGTGCCCTGCGATTGGCTGGTGACTAGTTCAGGGTGTACCCCACCTCCTGCCCGTTGACAGCTGGCATAGGCTCCAGCACGCTCCATGACCCTTGTGAGGATAAGCGGCAAGGAAAATGGATGGATGGGTTACACTTTTAACACAAACAACCAGTTGACTGCAAGAACACAAAAAAATCTCAAGTGTTGGCAAAAGATGTCAGGAATGTAGCATTTTCTTTATTTAAAAAAGAAAAAAATTAAAGAAAAACATATACTGTAGGAAAGCACTAAGTTCAAAAGTGCTCATATTTTGATCGTTGATAATGCCCTCCTTAAAAAAAAAATACCTGAATGCATTCCAAAAGCATTCACTCACCTTCTCTGACTCAGATGTGCCTTGATAAGCCTTAACACTCAGTTCATCCAAAAAGTGTTCTACAAAGTTGAGGTGAGGATCAAGTGGGCATATCAAATTCATCCAGATCAAACTCTCTCATCTGTCTTGATGAACTTTGATTTGTACACTGACGCAGTTATTTTGGAACAGCATGAAGCCACCTCTGAACTGTTCCCACAAAATTGCCAAGCTCCAAAATATGAGCCCAGACATGTAGTGAATGGAACGCTCAATGCTTCAGCATACTAGATTTTGGACAATGGAATCCTTCTTTTCCAACATGCATCTTCACTAGTGCACAAAGCAAGTCCGCCAAGATAGAAATGAGAGAATTCGGTATTAATG
The DNA here is from genome assembly GCF_019802595.1 of Syngnathoides biaculeatus. NCBI lineage: Eukaryota > Metazoa > Chordata > Actinopteri > Syngnathiformes > Syngnathidae > Syngnathoides > Syngnathoides biaculeatus. Next base: position 22,738,310 of record NC_084647.1, on the reverse strand, counting down.
AATTTGATTGGCCTGTGCAGAATCCTGCCCTCAACCCGACAGAACACGTTTGGGTTGATTTTTCAGTGGCCAGTGAACCAGGCCTTCTCGTTCAACATTAGTGTGTAACCTCACAAATATGGTTCAGGTATGATCATATTGAGCTAAAGATTCCCATAGACTCACTCCTAAACCTTGTTGAACACCTTCCCACAAGAGTTGAAGCTGTTACAACCACAAAGGCTACATCAACATCATAGCAGAGGGATTTAAAATGAATTAAAATCACGAGTCGAGGTCAGAGACCAAATACTCTTAACAATATTGTGTATGTACATTCACATTATTTGTAGAAAAACTTGCTATGTTCCAATGAGTTAAGTCAGCAATTCTCATTATGTCAGATTAACCAAATTTAGCAAGCCTTGACCTCACAACCCGCAACATATTTTCATCCACTGAGTGAAATGACCGCGCATCCCCGTGCTTCAGTCCACACTGGAGTCCACTCACCAGTGTTTTTGATTGACCCCCATTCCTGTGCCCTGCAGACTTGGCTTGGTGCGTCTCAACCGTGGTTTCCCTCCCACTCCTCCCCGTGTGACAGTTCAAAGTCTGACAGCCCACAGATGCACCTTACAATTTAAACTAGATAGCCAATGGCAAGCCGCCTTTGCCTTAACAGTCACTTGCCACATTTGCACAACAAAGGAACCCCCTGACTGATTCATCAACCCATCCACCCCTCCCCCTTCCTCACACCCCTCTTACCCCCTTTCCCTTACCCCGGTGACTCCTCCTCTCTCGTCTTTTGTGCTTGACTACAAAAAAAAAATCTCCAGTGTGACCCTCCTCCTCCTCCGCCTCCCGTCCGCTGCTAATCTCCTTGTGTGCTCATTGGGATTGAGTGCTTCAGTGCACCCTCATGGGACAGATCACGCTGTGGTCTCATTTGCAGAAGTGCCTCAGTGAGGTGTCATTTTGAGCTGCATACAAACACATTTAGGCCTACACGGCAAATTTGCTCTGCTTATTATTAATCACTCTCATTAGTTAAAAACACATTAATTTGGGGCTAGTTGACATCGTTTTCTTCTTATGTTTAAGTGCTAATGCATCTAATAGGACCCCCCCATGTAGACACACACATACACAAGGTTCCCATGGGGCGAGAGCGAGGCCAATATAGCCCTGAGTAGGCTTTGTAGTTCCCATTTAGTGGCTCTATAGCAACAGTAATCACAAGAGGACTACGCAGTGGCCACAGCAACACAAACAAATGGAACTCACAAAAAAGTTGAGAATTTTCAGCTTCGGAGAGAAATTTGAATGAGGAGGGTACTTATACTAAACGTTTACAGGCAATGTAGTGCAAAAAATAAAAAAAAACTAGAAAAGTACTGACACTTGCCAAGGAAATGTTTGTAAGTTTCATATTCAATAGCATGAGAAACAATGCTCCAACTTTTAACTGGTTGTATACTTTCTTCAAATGTAAAGCAATTGAAAAGAAAAAAGTTTCTTATTGAATCCTCAGGTCCTCCCAAAGAGCCTGCATATTAGTCTGAATAACGCACTGTCCCGTACAGCCTTGACGGCCCTCTCCCATTGGCTGTCTTCCCTCCACAAGCCCAGCCTCTTCTTCTCCGCTTTGACCTCTGCCCTGTGCAGCCGCTGATGCAGACGCCAGTAGAGGCGAGAGTGCTGCGAGAGTCCGGCGACAGGCGCCCTTCGGGCAAGGCCCAGGCGCAGGACCTCCTCGTTCACAGAGCGGCCCCATGACGACCCCTGCTGAAAAACGGAGGGAGGACAACGGGGTCAAACATTCTTTTGGCTTGTTATTTAATGGGGGGGGGGGGTAAACGTGCTTCACCGTGCTGTGCGCCACCAAACAGTGCAGTGCATCGTCCTGTCGGCTGATCAGCTTCAACCACACTATCTGAGAGGGAAGCACTCTTCTCCGCAGCCATAACTTGCCCTCCACCGTCAAGTCCACGCCAGCAAGTTTCACCAGCAAGGGGGACGTGGGAACACCTGGCCAGACAAAAAAACGCAACATTTAAATGCATTCAACGGACAATCAGTGAACTGGCACAATATGATAAGATCTAAAAGTGTTGTACTTAAATGAGATACTACACTCCTTACTGTTGGTCATTTCTGTCATAACTGATAAAATTTAATTGAGGAAAAAAAAAATCTTTTAAGAATGGAAGTAAAATTAAAGAACGGGGATATGTGAATGCGCAAGTATGCCACCCACTTAGAAAGAGTGTTGTGGTTGATCTGATCTTAGAAATCAGTACACACTGGCCATCATTTAAAGTGCAATTGTTTATATAAACGCATATAAATTTTATCTGTTTGAGCTAAAATGCTTCATAGCAGAAATGTAAAGGCTCTGTGACTAAAAGTGACTGCTAGCACTCTATCTATCTTGGTGTGTTGTTTTGTAAGTAAATACTGTACTTCAAGCTTCTTACACAAAGTTCATCAATTAAAAATATACCCTTTTAAATTGGATTTTCATATTCTCAAGTAATACAAGTGTAAAAATAAGTGAGCCCATGTTAATCGTTAAACTGCAAAGAACTCTATCTTAATTTAAAGCAACATTTTGTGTTTCAATATTCTTAACCGTCACACAAGTGTAAAAATAAGACTTCCATTGCAAATATTGATGTATGCAGGGTGGAATAAAATGCATTCATACATTTTATGTACTGCTTATAGTCACTAGGTTCACTGGCGTGCTGAAGCCTATCCCAGCTAATTCTGGACTAGAGGTGGGGTACACCCTGATCTGGTCGCCAACCAATTGCGGAGCACATAGAAACAAGCAACCATTCGCACATATTCACACTTATGGGCAATTTAGAGTCTTGAATAAATCTATGCCCATGCATGTTTAAGGGATGTGGGAGGAAACCAGAATACCCGGAGAAAACCCACGCAGGCATGGGGAGAACATGCAAACTCCACACAGGCGAGGCCGGATTTGAACCTCAGAACTGTGAGGCAGATGTGCTAACCAGTTGTCCAACGTTCCTCCTTGATTTCTCTCTCATGCTGTTAATGTATTATAGTTAAATGTTGATAGTTTTATTCAATTCCCAGGCTCTCAGAATTAATTCAGGAATGATGTCATGGTACAGCCTCAAAGCATTTACCAGCTGTCCAATGAGATTGATCTGACATCATCCCTTAAACTGCTTAAAAACAGGCACTACAGGCCTCCAATAATTTCTTTCTTCCATGTTTCTGCTTAGAAACCGCACCTCTCCGCATCCTCACAAGTGTTCTTCTTTTTAATCAAAGTCAGTCATGGTGCAAAAGTTGCAGCTTGTTCGAAACAGGTGAGCTATTACTTTTTTTTAGTAGGGACATATTACAGAATAAATACAATTCAGATCATTTACATGAGACCCCCCCCCCCCCCCCGGCCCACATTGAGATTCTCTGCCCAAAACTTGGCAGTTAAGCTGCGTAAAGAGGTGTCACTTTCAAACAAAACTACACTCCACTACACTAACACTGTCAAAGCCAAACGGTATGTCTGGTTACATGAAGTTTTGTTGGATTAGCATTAGCTAACATTGCTAGCGTCTGATAATCCGTAGATATTCAATGGGCGCACACTGGCTGACAAGTGTAGTGTATGAAGTGAGTGAAAATTCTGTTACTATCTTTATGGATGTGAGCTTTTCCCCCACACTCACTCCCCAAATCAACTTGCAATGCCCTAGCGCTGCCCTTGGTCGTCATGGCAACTGAAGCCACACACTGTTGGCAAAGCAGTACAAGGGATGGAGTTAAAGTATCTAAGTAAGTAGTAAGTAAGTAAGAGAGAAGTAGGGTGCGTTAAGTGGTATATAATAATTGATTCTTGGTGTATTTTAACAAAAGTATTCTATAGACATGTTAAGAACCCAAGGATATGTTTCAAATGCATCACGGAATTGTTATGATATAATCCATCCATTTTCTGAGCCACTTATCCTCACGTGTGTCGTGGGAGCACTGGAGCCAATCCCAGCAGTCATCGCGCAGGAGGCGGGATGCACCCTGAACTGGTTTCCAGCCAATCGCAGGACACACATAAACAACCATTAGCGCTCACATTTATACCTTAATTTAATTTAGAGTCTTCTGTCAACCTAGGGTTAGCGTGTTTTGGGGACGTGGCAGGAAACCGGAGTGCCCAGTGAAAAGCCACACAGGCACGGGGAGAACATGCAAACTCCACAGAGGCCAGGCCGAATTTTAACCTCAGGACTGTGAGGGAGATGTGCAAACCAGTCATTCACCGTGAATGTGGTCTGGTTGTGTTGAATAATTTAACTACTGAATACAGCCATTTGTGTTCTGTGGGTTTATGATTGTGTAGAAGCATTTTGTTCAGGCTTAACGATCCTCTGCTTTTTGTGGCATATAAACCTTTTTTTTTCCAGGGGTGCGCCGTCGATTACTCAAAGAGTTTCGCCATTCACGGTAGGGCTTGTTCCCTATTCCCCGTGAATAATAGGGGTTCACCGTGGTAATTATTGGATTTTGTATGTAGCGCAATGACATAGCCGAGATATAAGGTACACGTTTACTCTAATGCAGTTCGTCCTTGTGAACATGCGTGACATGCACATCTGAACAGTCAGCAAATCTCATGGCATGATAGTCAATGTTTGTCCTTCACAAGGCTGATGGAGCACACACACAACACACACACACACACCACACACACACACAATACCGGCAACCATGATTTGATAAGACAGCTAGCGTGCTTTAAACACACTAAAAATGTCACAGTGACATTAGAAGAGGAAACCTGTGATCCCACATTGAGCAATAATGCTGAAAGTCACAATGTGTTTGTGTGGATTTTAATGCTTAATATTTTCCAGCATTTCTAACACATTTAAGTGAAGGAGCGGGTGTCATGCGGATGACCTTTGTGTTTGGTTAGTAGAGGTGAGAGCAGCGGCAGGTATATGGGCACATGATCCACTTGGAGGCACTGATCAGTGACAGAATGAACCCTCCCGCGCAGGCTGACGTTGCTGGCTATGAAACGAGTTGGGATCTCAGACACTGATTGGAATTTGGTGATCTGAAGAAGAGACCATATATGATTTTCATGCATATTTTTTAAACTGTATACGCACATAAACACCAGCCAAAATGTTAAGTATGCGGGCACAAGGTACCGTCCAATGCACGGCTTTATCAAATGTTGCCTTTTCAAGTCACTATCCATCCATGATCAGAGCCGCTTATACTCACACGGGTCACAGGAGTGCTGGAGCCTATCTCAGCTATCTACGGCCAGGAGGCGGGGTACACCCTGAACCAGTCGCCAGTCAATTACAGCGGACATAAAAACAAACAACCATTCACACTTACGGGTTATCTAGAATCTCCAATCAATGTATGTTTTGGGGATGCGGGATGAAACTGGAGTGCCCGGAGAAAATCCACGCAGGGACAGGGAGAACATGCAAACTCCGAAGAGGCGGGCCGGGATTTTGAACTCCGGTCCTCAGACCTGTGAGGCAGACCCCCAAACCACCACTCCACTGACTTTGCTTATTTCCTCAAAAATCTGGTTGAACTCCAAATTGTATATCCAGTTTTTGTAGAATTCCAGTGTTTAAATGCTGTGTGGACCAAACTCTGATACGAGCTGTTCGGTCCCTGTATGACCGCTGTCAGAGTTTGGACCACATTGCCGGCAATAAGTCGGACTCGTTTCCAGTGAGACTTGGACTCCGCCCTTTGTCACCGATTTTCTTCATAATTTTTATGGACAGAATTTCTAGGCGCAGCAGAGGCGTAGAGGGTGTCCGGTTTGGTGGCCTCAGCATCGCATCTCTGCTCTTTGCAGATGATGTGGTTCTGTTGGCTACATCAAGCCATGATCTCCAACTCTCACTGGAGCGATTCGCATCCAAGTGTGAACCGGCTGGGATGAGAACCAGCACCTCCAAATTTGAGACTATGGTCCTCAATCGGAAAAGGGTGGCATGCCCTCTTCAGGTCGGGGATGAGATCCTTCCCCAAGTGGAGGAGTTCAAGTATCTTGGGGTCTTGTTCACGAGTGAGGGAAGAATAGGATCGGGAGATCGACAGACGGATCGGTGCACCATTTGCAGTGATGTGGACTTGGTATCGGTCCGTTGTGGTCAAGAGGGAGCTAACTCGAAAGGCGAAGCTCTTAATTTACCAGTCGATCTACGTTCCTACCCTCACCTATGGGCATGAGCTGTGGGTCGTGACCGAAAGAACAAGATCCGAGATACAAGCACCCGAAATGAGTTTCCTCCGCAGGCTGTCCGGGCTCTCCCTTAGAGATAGGGTGAGACGCTCGGTCATCCGGGAGGGGCTCAGTGTCGAGCCGCTACTCCTCCGCATTGAGAGAAGCCAGATTAAGTGGCTGGGGCATTTGATTGGGATGCCTCCCTGGTGAGGTGTTCCAGGCATGTCCCACAGGAAAGAGACCCCGAGGACGACCCAGGACATGCTGGAGAGACTATGTCTCTTGGCTGGCTTGGGAACGCCTCAGGATCCTTCCGGAAGAGCTGGAAGAAGTGGCTGGGGAAAGGGAAGTGTGGGTATCCCTGCCGAAGCTACTTTCCCAGCGACCCGACCCGGAAAAGCAGTAGATAATGGATGGATGGATGGATGGATGGATGGATGGATGGATGGATGGATGGATAGAAGTGCCGCGTGTACGAACACTTACCAGTTTGATGCTCCTCGCTATGACGATCACCCCAGCAAGCGCGAGTCCGCCACTTATGCTCTGTGTGGGAGATAAAAGTTGGATTATGACAGTATCACAAAAGCAGTATACAAAACGTTGTGCATAAAGCATCAGATATATGGATGTTCTCCTTGTCCTTGCTTCGTTTTTTTTTCTTTTTTTTTCTGGTGCTTCAGCTTCCTTCCAATTTCCAAAAATATGCATGTGCCATGCAGGACGGTCACGATTGACTCGTCGATTGTTGATTTTTATGTTAACTGTACGTTAGCTGGGATCCTCAGCAACATTTATGAAACTGAGAGGTACTTCTTAGGTACCGATTAATGCGAAGGACTACTAGTTTGATATTCAGGTCTAAGGCTGCTTCACGTAAAACTTCATATGAAGGTTATTTATACTATGGCTGCAAAAAAAAACACTATTTTGATAATGGATTAAACTATTTTTTTTTTTCATTTTTCCATAAGTTGATTACAAAACAGTAAATGGCTTGGTCCGGCTTATGTCAGAAAACAGGTGCAAACATTCATCATTAGTTTGGAAATGTCACATTGCGATGGAACACAAAAAATAATGAAAAGTTTGCATTCAGTAAGTACAACAGACATGTGGGAATATTTAATGTTGACAATAAATATCATAGCGCTATTTTTGCTGTCATTTTTGCGCAAGTGTGGCTAATGCCGTACACATCAAGGAAACCTTATTTTGTTGTACCACTTCCGCGTTCAGGAGGTTCCTACCCGCACAAGTGTCAGATTATCATCTGCCAATTGAGAGACAGTAGACACGATGTTGTGTGACGCCCTCGTTTCTCGTTGTGTTTGTGGTCTGCGTCCCGTCCCGTCCGCAGTTTGCGTTTCTCGACTGCACTCCGGCATGTTGTTGACATGTCGATTGTGGCGCTGCAGTCGCCGGAAGTCCCGCCCCCTATTCTTTCTCCACCTACCAGGAGGGCACGATACTGCCAACGTCAAAAAGTCTCCGCCCGGTGGATTTGGAAATTACACTATGACGTCGGTGATTTACGCTGTAATGCGTCATCAGGCACGTAAATATTTACTGGAAAAATTGAATACACCTTTCAGGGTAGGGGAGAGGGTGCACATGTGCAGACATATATTGTGTTTCATGACAAATCTATCAGCATGTTCTGCTTATGAAAATTACATATGTTCACATTTTGACACGAAAACCTGTGATTTTGGACTCCCGTTTCATTGAACAGCAACACAAATGTATTTTTTGATACGGAGTCTTTGTTTTTCCTATATCATGTGAAGTATACAGATCATCAATATTTCGAAATATGCGGCAAAGTTACAAGAAAGGGTACATGATATGGCACCTTTATATACTTTTCTATATCACAATATTTTGTCAACTATAACTTAAATATGTGGTAAAGTATAACATTGGATTCAAATTATATTGTACCCATCTATATTTTGTATGACAAATAAAGTGTTATGGGTGGCATGGTGGCACAGCTGCTAAAGCGTTGGCCTCACAGTTCTGAGGACCTGGGTTTAATCCCAGCCCCCCCTGTATGGAGTTTGCTTGTGTGATTGTAAATGCAGCTAGTTGTCTCAATGTGCCCTGCGATTGGCTGGCAACCAGTTCAGGGTGTACCCCGCCTCATGCCCGTTGATAGCGGAGATATGCTCCACCACTCCCCACGACCCTTGTGAGGATAAGCGGTAAAGAAAATGGCTGGATGAAATAGAGTATTATTTACAATTTGATATAATAATAATAATTATGCATGTTTCTAAATATTCATACATTATATTTAAAAAATGTTAATTGTTTTAAAAATTAAAAATGTGAATGCTGTAATATGGTGCCAATATCTTAAAATTCTTATATGCAGAAATATAATAGCAACTCCAATGAAATTGGGACGTTGTGTTGATCAAATAAAAACAGAATACAATGATTTTGAAATTATAGTCAACCTATATTTAATTGAATAAGCTACAAAGATAGATATTTAATGTTCATACTAATAAACATGTCGTTATCATTAATTTATAATTTTATGGCTGCAACACTTTCCCCAAAAGTTCACAAAAACTTTTTCACAAAGTAGACATACTTGGCTCCTGAAACTTATCTTTTAACCTTCATAAGTTCAAGTTCAAGTTCTCAGGTGTCAAATCCTAAATTGTAGCCAATTCTAGAATGTTATTTCAGGACTAAGTGGTCGTTTATGTGATGGTCAGTGCGACCTCCAGTGGACAAAATGCAGCAAAACGTATTTGTGTCCGAAAATAATTGATTCGTCCAGATTGGACCACCTAACAGGCCAGTTCTGGCCCCCGGGCCGTATTTTTCACAAACCTATACGAAATATCTTTTAGATGTGAGGATCTTATTGTGACAACTTGGGAATTTTCAGAAGGTACCTGGAGTTCTTAGAAGGTGACATTAAATAAATAAATAAAAACATTGGAATAGTTTGTATGGATCAAGAAAATGGAACTTGGAGGAAATCTTGGAAAATTTCACCTAAATGTGGGACCATTTTTTTCCGAAAATTTGTGAAATGTACTTTTAAAAATGTAAAATTTGGAGATTATAGAAGTTCTGGGAATATGAAAAAATATTTTGAAGTTGGAATTTGTCAGAAATGTGGAAGTTTTTGTTGGAGTGATAATTAATTACATCTAACATGTGGGAATTTTGGGGAGTTACTGATGGTGTAGTGATACACACTCCTGACTTTGGTGCGGGCAGCATGGGATCGATTGCCGCTCAGTGATGGTGTCGATATCTGAACTGTGACTGACTGGCGACCAGTTCAGGGTGTAGTCCACCTTTCGCCCGAAGCTAACTGGGATAGGGTCCAGCTTTCCTGCAACCCCCGTGAGGATAAGCGGCTTGAATAATGATGTGATGTAATTTTATGGTGGAGTGTGCAATGAGAAAAATATTTTAAAATTGGAATGATTCAAGTGAAAACTATATCTATTCAAATTATATTGTACTACTAATTTTAAGGATTTTTGAGTGAACATTTTGTAAGACTGGAAATTATTGGCATGTGGAAATTGTATTCAAAATGTTTTGAATGACATGAGCAGATTGAATCTGGAATCGACATGATGGGAAACTTTTTGCTATTGTTTATTTTTTGTTAGGAAGGAAAAGGTTTTGGGTGAAAAATGAGAAGTTCCAGGGTAACTGTTTTTCATTATTATTTTTTGGGGGAAAATTGTAAGACAAACATGTCCTGAATTTTTGGTGAATGTGTCAAAAGTTGGCATCCTTCGAATCGGTGTAGAAGAAGCGTAGGACGCCGAGAAATAATCAGAATATAAAGGCAACTTTTCGGTGCAGAACAACGTGCGTTCACTTCACACCATCACATGAAAACGTAGTTGTAGTGAGCAACGTGTTGGCCGAGAGTCATCACTGAGGTGGTGAGCACCGGTGACAGTCGTATGACAGATGCAAGTGGAGCTTTCATCTTGGTAAACTGTGAAGTCATGGAGCTACTTGGAGCCCGATGACGCCCCCATTAGCGGCGATCGGCCAATCACAGCCGAGAGGCAGACTTGTCCTCCTGGCCGCCATTAAAGAATTCAATCCATGAGCTGAAATAATGGAAATCTGCTGCTGGAGCCGCGGATCGCGAGCAGGGGGGTGCGCAAGCCGATGAGTAGCCTCGCCGTTTGCGTCCTTTCTCCGGGGGCCGTTTTTCGCGGAATCGTCACGGGGAGCATCATGGTGCTTGTTAGGGAAGCGGGGGGCGGTGGAGCTAATTGTTTTCTGTAGGCTCGCGTTGTGGACCTCTGGCATGTTAGCTCGTCTGCTAGCAGGCTAGCCGAGACCAGGGGGAGGGGAGAGAGAGCGACAGACATACACACAGACAGACACACAGAGTTCTTTTGCCTTGAAATTGTTTCAGATCGGCTAGCGGCCATTAGCATTAGCGCTCCCGGGGCTGAAGTTTTTCTTTTGACTTTCCGAGCTCCCCCGTTTTCAGACGGCGAATATCACTTAGTCAGCGCCAGTCAATCCGGGTCATGTTAACTCGTGCTATTTGTATATTTACGGTAATGTAGCTCGCAGCGGACCATACATTTCAAATCGTTGAGCTCGATGCTTGTCTTTCCGGTCGATGCGATCTATAACGTTGGCTTAGCGGTGGCTAGCCCCGGCTCGAAGTTATCTGCCTGACTAGCGGCGGCTAGTCGTAGGAGCAGTAAAACACTAGCGCTTCTCCGGCTCAAGCGCTTACCCCCCCTCCCCTCGCCCCCCACCACCTCCCGAGCAGTTCTTGTGTGAGACGATGGACTTCAAGGTTCCGAGGACGCAGTGACAAGGATGAGTTCGTGCTTTGTTCCAAACGGGGCCAGTTTGGAGGACTGCCACTCCAACCTCTTCTGCCTGGTAAGACCGCGTAGCTTAGCCTAGCTCGTTAGCTGCGCCCGCTGAGGCCACAGAAAGCCATTTTGGCTAATCAGCCTGCCCGAGCTTTGTAACGTCACTTGCAGACTGGCGTGAAGGCATCGGGGCCTCCAACTTGCAAATCGTGATCTCGGCCAACTTCCATAATAGGAGCAGCACACACACACACACACACACACACTGCGGGGCCAAGTGGTGCCCACTTGCCTTGAGAATAGGGCTCGTACGCTGCGTCGGGTGCACACAATACGCTGACATTAGCAATAATTACGAGCAAGTTGCAAGACAAACACTATGTAGTGTTAGATGAGCCTGTCAGCTGTGAAACGTTTCACCCCACTAATCAGGTTCTACGGACGTGTGCGCTGCCAACTTTGGCACATTATTCATTTTGATTGTGCATGTCATTTTCAAAACATGTTTGTTTATTTTGTGAATTTCACTCTTACAGCTGCTCATTATGACTGTATGTTGACTGTATCAATTCAATTCCATGCGTAGTAGGTTGATTGAAAACTCTACATTGTCCGTAGGTAGGAATGTTTATTTGTTTCTGTGTGGCCTGCGATTGGCTAGTGACCAGTTAAGGGGTACCCTGCGCCTGGCAGAAAGATAGCTGGGTTCGGCACCAGCACGCCTGCGACCTCAGGGTAGTTAAGTGCTACAGAAAATTGATGAATGGATGTTAATTACGGAGTGCCAATTAAATCTGCCTCATCATGCTGAGGTTCTGGGTTAGACTCTAGCATTTCGGTGTGGAGTTTGTGTGTACTCCCCGTGGTTAGGGTTTCAAGTACATGGATGTTATTTTAATTCAATACCTGAAATTGTCCATTAATGTGAGTTTGAATGGTTGTTTGTTTAGTCGTTCAACTGGCGACCAGTTTTGAGGGTGTGCCTGGCTTCTCGCCCAGATTCACCTGTCACAGGTTCCGTCTCACCCTTGACCCAAATGAGGATAAGAGCTCGAGAAAATGGATGGATGTAGCATTGTGTGGAATGAACAAAATTGTACATCTGGATAGTTATTTCCCCTAACCTTTCTCGCTTTATTTGTGTGAAAAACACATTTTATGTAGAAAAAAAAAATAAAAATTGTAAAAAAAAAGCTAAAATATCCAGTGGAAAAAATAGCATTTAAAAGAAACTGCAAAGGTGTTTTCAATGCGATATTGTTTGCATCCATGCTCCTCTAGCTAAGCTATAAACCATTATTTGCAGGTGTTCTAAGCATGCTACCACAAAGTAGTAACATTGCTGCAGTTACATTAACCTTCGTTCATCGGTGGTGCAATCTTAGTGAAGAGTCTGAGGTTTAGGGCATGTCTTTTCACACACAAACGCACTAACTTGTACTCTCTTGGAACTCATAAACGTAACGTATCATCATCATCTTTGGCAGGTCATCCCCACACCTCACTTTTCAGTCAAGTTTTTTTACATTATATTTTGAAATCATAAGCACAGTACTGCATGTATAGTGTCATTTCACAACGGAATTAATTTATCTCAATGGACTTTATACATGAAGTATGCTCTCTGGCAAGTAAAAACTTCCCCCTAAGGAAAAGAGCTCATACACACCCTAGAGTCGGTGTGGGTGGTCATCTGCCTCGACCCGTTGTGAGGAGAGAGTGACAGAGGTCAGGGACAGTAGGCAGAGAAAGATAGGAGAGGGATTGTATCTGGGCTAGGGAATTATATTTCGTCTTCAGCCTCACGTGAATCCCTTTCCCTTCCTTTTTAGGCTGATTTGACCGGGATAAAATGGCGACGCTTTGTGTGGGAAGGGCCTACGTCGTCGCCCATCCTCTTCCCCGTGACCGAGGAGGACCCCATCTTATGCAGCTTCAGCCGGTGCATGGCGGCCGACGTGCTGAGCGTGTGGCGGCGGCACCACACGCCCGGTCGCAGGGAGCTCTGGCTCTTCTGGTGGGGCGACGACCCCAGCTTCGCCGAACTCATCCACAACGAGCTCTCCAGTGAGTGCGCGACGTCCGATTCGACCTTGTCCGCGTGTACGGTATAGTCGCTTCGATGTAAGGACTCGTAGGAGTTGACAGTTCAACGTGCAGGTGTAACAAAGACACATGTTGTGATTTACTAAAATTCTCGATTCAAAAGCAAGGCACGTGTTTTTTTCCATTGCAACTTGGATTATACAACATCTCATGTGTTGTGAGTCAGTCCTCCAAAGCTACGTGGAATCTGTTGGCTTTCAGCCACCGGAGATTCAGACCGGTATGTAGCAGCTTTCCTCAAAAACGCTTGTGGAATTTGATTTTCGGCAATCAACATGACCTCTTTCTGGGTTTTATAATGCAATTGTTTATCAGTGAGACATGTCGTCTTGGGGAGGGGTCGCCACAAAATTGGCGTTGAAATGATCGTGGGGCTACAAGTAGGGGAAATGTATTCAGTTCAATTTACTATCCAACCAGTACATTAGGTACACCTATACAGTTTGACACAGGCTTTCCCAAACTCTTCCATATTAAGGTAAAAATTGGAATGACTAGTAAAATGCCCAATGTAATAACATCATCATACACAGTAATCTCCTGTCCCAGAAATGCAGCAAAAACTGATAATGCACTCATACCGAAAGCCACCCCAAAATGTATTTTTTAATAGTTTTAACTTAAAATTACAATCGCACACTCTTTAAACACATTCTAGACACAAACACATTGTATAAATATATGGACTTTAAATCATCTTGAAGTCATTTTACTCACCAGTGAAGATGCAAAACTTGAGTGAAAGGGTGGTAGAAAGCGAGTGATGTTTGGTATTTTTGTATGCTTTGGCATACTGGGGGCTGTCTGTTAAAACGGCTGGCAGTGTCTGTTTTGTGCGCTGCATTTCCCCAGCCATAGGAATGAAAGCCATTCTCCTTGTACTGCACGGCAAAGTAGTGTATTTGCAGCTCTTCACAAAAATAAAAAAATGCACAGTAAGCTTTTGATGCTACAATACAGCCGGGGCATCAACAAAAAAATGTTGGAATTAGAAATCCTCAGGCAATCAGACCACGGCGTTTGTACTGTTATAGAAGGTTATTACTTTATTGTATGTAAACAAATTATAATAAATGCGATGCATTACAACAAATGGGAATCAAGCCCTTTACCATGGAACTTTCACTGCTTTACTATCAGTAATTATCAGCAGTTTACTTTTGACAATCAGTAACATTATAATTAAGCATTATTAACTTTAAGGTAGAATATTGTTATAATAGTATTTGACTCATCAGTTTGTGCATCATGTTCAACCATTGTGTGTTTATAGTTGATGCACAATAATAAATGTTATAAGTTATGACGGTGTCATTCAAAAGACGGTTTCACTTGAGTTGTCCATTTAGTTTACACTCAACTGACAACTTCGATGGTAATTAAACACACAATTGGGGGATACCCAGTGGGATACGTGCATGTGCTTGTACATTTCCAGTTTTCTAACTTCTCCGCTTGCCTCAAGGTGAGGAGGACGGCGAGTGGGAGAGCGGGCTGTCCTACGAGTGTCGCACACTACTGTTCAAAGCCATCCACAACCTGCTGGAGCGTTGCCTCATGAACCGTGGCTTCGTGCGGATCGGCAAGTGGTTTGTGAAGCCCTATCAGAAGGATGAGAAAGTCATCAGCAAAAGGTGGGACCGCCTGCTGTTAGCCTGCTCAGTAATGACCACATGTAATAATAAACAGTACTCTGCTTATACTCGTAATTTAGCTGCATTTATGAAGTACTACATGCCAATGTGTCTTTTTTTCCCCTTAGCCAAATATATGCTATCCATCCTTCCTATTAATTTCTGCATGCACCTTAAAGATGCTTTTGGGCAAATTTTTTTGCAATGCAAACAAAGCGGCACAACTGTCTGCAATATATATATGGCAGTTTTCTTCTGCTTGGTGGACCATTCATCTGTACGCTACGTTTTTCCGAATCAAGATGTTCCTGTGTAGTGCTTTCAAAGCCGGGCACTTAAAAGAAGGACTGCGTTATGTCTTCATTTAATTAATATTTTTTTAGGATTTTTTTTTTTAAGCGTCTTCTGTAGATTGTTGCCTTTCACTATTCATACTGACAACATGGCAGCAAACAGAGGCGAGCTAGTTTACTAAAACTGCTTAGTCGGTCATTCAGAATTGGTTCAGATTTGCAGCGTCAGTTAATGAGCAAGAAACGGTCCGCTGTATGTTTTAAGACTGTTGAACTTGAAACTAAGGTGTGCAGCATGAAAGCCAAAGTTCCCGTTAAGAAACAGACACCATGAGCCACGTTATTTCCTGTTTTATGTAAGATTTACAAGCCCAACAGAAGGTATTCGATCATCCTGAAACATCCACCTAATGATGGTAAAAGCTGTTGTAATAATCTACATGCAATCTATGTTCAAGATCAATCTAAATGCATAAACTTCACCAGGGTTTATTTCCATTTAGTCACACTTTATATTTTTGACTACATCCGGTAGTGTGACTTCACAATAAGAGAATCATGAAGTTGGTCAAACATTAAAGCTGCATGAAACGAAACAAACTTTGCACAGCTGAAAAATAGATGCTAAAAAATGTATAGCTAAAGGTCCCATCAGAGTTTTTTTCGGTGTTTTTTTTTTTTTTTTTTTTTGGGGGGGGGTGATATTGTAACATGGAACAGGGCATGCAGGTTAAACTTCAGGAGGATATCTACCTGGCAGAATTTTTACATTTTCAAGTCAAAGGTTAATTTTGTTTGGAGCCAGCATATTTTATTCATGTTAATTTTGTTTGGAAGCATCCCGTTTTATTCATTAGGTTCAGTGTCAGTAACATGTAACACATTAATCCCAAAGGGAATATTTAATTTGTTAAATTGTCAAACATTTCAAATGTTTTATAAAGATCTATTAAGGATTGTGTTTAAATGACCTCTTCCAAGTTTTTAATTGTTCATTGTCATTTTCTTTTTAATGAAACGCCAAGATTCTTTTTATCTGAATTAAAATCAGAAGTGGGATTTTTCTGAGGTGGAAAATGATTGATTTTTAAGGTCGTCTCGGCCTGCCCTACTTACTTTATTAATGGCAATGGGTTTGAAGATGTGGACAGCATCAATATGGCTGTGACGACAAAGCTACAAAGGATCCTGGAAAAATCCTTCCAGCAGTGTGCGAAGGCATGTTAGAAAAGGCTGGGAAAGTGTATTAGACTCCAAGCAGATCACTTGGAAGGGAAACACTTGTAGTTTGGATTTTGAAAAAAAAATATTATTTTATGAGACCGGTTGTGGAAGCTTTCTGGCAGGATTGGTTTTGTATTTATACTTCAGCAGGGACAGATGTTGTCATTCATACTATTTATCCTTCAGTTGTTCCCATTGGCAATCATCTGGAAAAGTGGCACTTGCAGATGTGAGCTGCTTGGGGTACTCTAAGTGTCGCACTGTTTAAGAACTAACAGATTGTGATACCATAGGTATAGTCGACTGTTACATGTTGCTTGATCTTCTCACGTGTTGCATTTTTGTCTGTGTCGGCGTCGTTTTAGATGTATTAAATCACAGTTGTCTTGATGTGTGACCTCCTCCACCATGAGACAGTGTTCTTTGCGCTTCACTATGTGACGCAATGCAACACGCCCCCTGGAGAGCGGCCGGGTGGTTCAGTTAGCAAGGCCTGGTTCCTTGTCCTGTGTCTCAATATGTTTCTGCGAACTGTGCCAAAACATGTTGACTGCGTCGCCCTGAGCAGACTCCGCTGGAGCCGAGCCAAGCCAAGCCTAATTACAAGAAAGGCGATCAAAAGTAGATGCCTCGACTGCTCCAATGTGTTTAGTCCACATGCTTGTGTTTTACCACCGCCAGGCTCTTTGTACTTTCTGCTGCATAGTTCTACATATTTCTTCGGTGAGGTTTGAGAAATTCACTTACTCTTAGGCAAAAGATCAAGACATACCAAGTATTCAGGTAAGCCCTTTTTAATTTTCTTTGGATAATTGTCAGTTCTTGATGGTAGAAAGGACAAACGTTGCCTGCAGGCAGTTTCTACCAACTGTCAGTCCAAAATCTGTCTGTTACAGTATGTGAAAGCAGCCTTCAGCAGGTTTCGGTACATATTTAGGGGAGAGGCTCCACACAGATGCACATGCAAAGTGGATTTGAATGTTCTTTTTCGTTCCAACGAAGACCGAAATCATCTTTGGCAAATTTATGGTCTAGTGTAGCAGTAAGTGCACATTGATTCTGTTAAGAAAAAAGCACCCCCCCCCCCCCCACACACACACACACAGGATTTTTATCCTTTCCCCTTTTGAAATTGTCCTCACATTTGATTGTCATTGTTTGATAGCCAAGTAGGTCATGACTCAACATATGCAAAATGGTTTACTTTGTTTTCAGGGCTTTCTTAGTAAATAGTACTGTGGTACCTGTATAGTAAAATACATAATATGTAATAACTAAGATTAAATAGTATTTAATTAGTTATTACGTGTCCAATACTGACCATTATTCACAGGAAAATTATATTGGATCAACATATAGAGCTAAAATAATCACAGAAAATTATGCTACTGAGATGAGTTGCATAAAATACTGAAATAACAAAAAATGACTCCATTATTATCCTTTTGAGTTTTACTGTATTTCAAAAATTTTAAACCATTGAATTTAGTTGCAATTTGTCTTACTAGAGCATCCAGCATCATGAAATTCTGTAGCCTGGACTTTAATATTTAGTAATCGCTTTAGATTTCCATAAATTACTATTCTACTAATAAAGAGATTTCTGTTCAGAAATGCAAGTAAATAATGAATCCTAGTATTGCCGGTGCTGTCAATTCAGAGCGGCTGTAGCGTAAGACTTAGATTAGGTGGCGGTCTAATAAATGTGTTACGTGCTGTAAGTGGGAGTTGAGTCAGTTCCTCCTAACACAGTTGTTGTCACTCACCCTCGCCGGCCAGTAAACAGGGTCAGCCTTTGGAAAATGCTGAGCGTGCACTGTGGTTTTAGACCAACTATGTCAACAAGTACTATTTGAGTGCACTTGGCCGCTTCTAGAATTAGGAAATAATGAAGGCTATTATTGTATTATTTTAAGTCTGTAAAATAGTTTTTATTTCCAACCTACAGAAATTCACTTCCAGAACAATTAGTCCAAATTTGTCTCAATTTCCATATTTTCCATCTTTTGTCAAGAGCATTACGTGGGACAGCGATTATAAAGTACTATTAATTAGGTTTATTATTTAATAGGGTAAAAAATAATTGGCTGTACTCTGCAGTTGCACAACGTCATGATTCTGTAATCGTTAATAAATTATGGCTTCAGTTTTTATTTTCATTTTGTTTTTTTTGCATCAACTTTGTAATGGCAGGTGCAATTGCAGCCTGAATCAAAGTATATGAGATTTGGATGGGCCATTGTCAAAACTTGCTTTTTCCTAATTCTGTTTTGAACCTCTGTATTTAAAAAAAAAATAATAATAATAATCTATTGAAGCAGATGAATCCGATCTCAAACATCAATATTAAAACCCGGGACTCTATTTTTCAGACAAACTAATAACATTGCTGATAGATTGGATTGTTTATTCATGTATAGTAGATCAGATTTCTGTTTTCTGAATGTACTTGTATTTTTTTATACTATTCATAATCATTATATTTCCTATATCCATTTTCTACTGAAATTATGACACTGTGGGACTAATAATGGTTATGTTAAAAATATTATTGCTGCTATTTATGGTGTACAGTAGTTTTTATCTGACCCCATTCACTGAAGACATCTCTATTGACCCATTTATTCATTTCCGGTTGCCTTGTTATTTTGGGTTATTCTCTAATATATCAGACAGCAGTTCCAGAGCTGTATCACTCGATCACTTATTTCAATGTTTTATGACTTCACAACGCAATAGCTTAGCTACTAGCATCACGCTTTTCCATCTTTGCAGACACGCCTCACTATCCATGATAATGTAAACAATTTAAAGAACATGGTAAGACGAATACTTTTATTAGCGACCATGGAGGCGATGATTAGCAGGTTACAATGGCTTGACACCGGACCCAAAGAGAACTTTGCCCTCTGCTGCTTGAAAGCGGGGGTAATAAAATCATGTAACCCCCAAGCAGTTCCCCCCTCTTTTCTTCACGATGCTGGAAACCGTGCCAAACTGGATTGCAATGTCAGACGGTGGCGCGCTCTCCCTTCCCAGTATCCGGAACGATCACTGTTAAGCCGGTAACGAGTCAGCGTATAGTTATTTCCCAAAAAAAAAAAAAAAAGTTCCATAGCCTTGCTTTTGCGTTTTTCTTCTTCATTCACTTTTATTTAGAAGTTGTCCATTAATAAAGGTATTGATAGTCTTATTGGAAAGTATTTTAAGCAGTTGGATTGATGACATTGAGAATATGATACTACATCTTTGTTGGTTTCAAAAAGGTACCTGCCTGCAGGTGATCCACTTGACGCCTAATTCCAAAATGTGATTGTGCTTTTGAAGGACCTAATCCTGCTGTATTAAATGTCGCCGTTTGTCTCTCACCCCGTTGCAGTGAGCACCTTTCCTGCGCGTTCACATTCTTCGTGCATGGCGACAGCAATGTGTGCACGAGCGTGGAGATTGCGCAACACCAGCCTTTGCAACGGCTGAGTGAGGAGCACCTGAGCCTCGCCCAGCAGAGCTCCAGCCCCTTGCAAGGTACAGGAAGCCTCTCCTTGCCGATCACACTTCTTTTTGTTGCCGTGATTCTTTGTTCACACGCCCAATCTGCATTTTAGTCATCTTGAGCCCTTACGGCTTGAACGGGACCCTCACGGGCCAGGGCTTCAAGATGTCCGACCACCCAACTCAGAAGCTCATCGAGGAATGGAGGCAGTTTTATCCCATCAGCCCGGATCCCAAGGAGGTCCAAGAGGAAAAGATGGAGGATGGCGACTGGGAGGATGACTCCCTGGCGGCTGTGGAAGTCCTCGTCGGTAAGGCATCAAACATTTTAAGTATTTTCTCTGTTTTCTGGAACACGTTTAATTTTTTTCATCCTATGTCTGTGTGTGTCTTCCAGCTGGTGTAAGGATGGTGTACCCTTCCTGTCTGGTGCTCCTTCCTTTGACGGACCTCCCTGTTGTGGTTCCTCAAGGCTCATCCAACACCTCAGGAAGCATGTGCAGCGCTCAACCGGGCCAGGCTGCCCACAGAGACCCCGCCATGTCCTCCGTCACGTTGACTCCACCAACGTCGCCGGAGGAAGCTCAGACTGGTACG
This sequence comes from Syngnathoides biaculeatus, assembly GCF_019802595.1. NCBI lineage: Eukaryota > Metazoa > Chordata > Actinopteri > Syngnathiformes > Syngnathidae > Syngnathoides > Syngnathoides biaculeatus. Next base: position 22,717,894 of record NC_084647.1, on the reverse strand, counting down.
ACTGCAACGATTTCCTAAATGTACAGACCATGTGGTGTCGTAGCTTGACTTCCAAGTTTTTTGACTTAGGAGCTGTAACTTGGGTGAGTTTCATTTTTAGTCATGAGACAAAATTTCATTTGTGGGCAGTTGAGCTTCAGATATGCTTCTCCTTGAGGGAAGTAGGGGGGGAAAAAAAGAACCGCTACGCTCAGTGATGTGTTTTCTGCCCTTTATTGAACAGGACAAGCAGTCAAACAAAAAAAATTAAAACATTCTTAAGAACAAATGTTGGTTTACTCCAATGGTTTTCAAACTTTTAGGGGCATGACCCCCGGCTTCCTTCCCTTTGGGGGATTACATTTTTTGCGAGGGCCACATTCACAGATGTACTTTGAGCGGTATGGAACAGATGTGGAAAATGGCCAATTGGAGCTGGAGCGAAAGCTTCTGACGTCACTCCGAGGCCACTCCCAATTAAAGGGACACAACACACATGCACCAAAGTGTACATGTGTGGGTTTTGGCTTTATTACACTTTATAAAAACAGGTTATTCCTTTGTACGCTCTTTGTTAAAAAATAAGTTTTGGGGGAGCTGAAATTGCTCAATGGCAGTTCACTTATGTTCATTGGGGGAAAAAATGTTTTAAAAATGAGTGAATTCAGTTGTGAATTTGGTCGTGGAAGAATTAAAACTTGTATGTCAATGTACCACTGTGTTATAGATAGTATAGTCATAGTATTGGTATGTAACATGTTTCTTTCCTCCTCTGTAGACTATCAACCGGCTCAGAAGTGGCATAAATTGTCTTCTGTGTCTGACGGCTACAGTTCCAACAACACTCTTCATGGGGGGAAAATCCCTCGCAGGTTGGCCAGCCACATGGTGGAGTCTGTTTGGCAGGAGTATAACATAAACCGCATGGGGAACAAGTATGTGAAGGCATTTCCTCTCCTTCCATAAGATAAATGCCAGGAATTTCTTATTAATTCATTTTTTTTCTACTGTAGGAGGAAGTTTACAAACTTGACCAATGGCACCTGTGAGGAGGAGGCAGACAAACCAGGGCTTTGGGATTTCGTGGAGCCCGTCCACAGGCCTCATTGCAATTGTTCAAGGTACACCCACGAAATAGCCCATAGCATAAGCCAATAAGATTATTATTTCAGTTTCGTTATCATAAACTGAAGACAAGGATTAATTAACAGGATAAAGACAGATTCCATGCTAATTGCTCAGATGTTGTGACGTAGTTATGACACACAGAAACAAGTGATTGGCTGATAACAGTACACTCGTCACATAGGTCTGTCTGGAGTTGCATTATTGCAGAGAGTAACTATCTTTGAACAGGAAAAATAGCAGGCATATTAGTGTCTGGAGAGAAAAAGAATACGCAGTGATGCATAATTCTGTCTGAAACTGAAATTATTAGGACTACAGAATGCAAATTTTACCTCCTCCCTGTTGAATACAGCCTGTTGTAAACGTGGCATTGAACATATTTCATAACCATTTCAAAGAAAGAGATTTTGATTGGTATTTGCAGGAAAAATTCTCTGCAAAATCCCATGAGCAGGGGAAAAAAATGGAACTTCAACACATCAAATCTCATTAGCCACTTCAAATGTCGTCATTGATACAGTGGTGTTTTGAAAGCCTATAAAGACACCTCCTCTGCTACTACCCTAAAGCTAGCCATGAAGAAAATGGAGCGTGTTCCATCACCGCTAGACAATTTGTGACCTGATGGCCATAACGATATGTGACTTCATCATGGAAATGATGGCACTTGACGACTAATCCTTTTACCATCATTGAGGACACTCCCTTTTGTCAGCTAATAAACCACTTAGAGCTACAGCTTGTACTCCAAACCGCGATATTTCCGATTGCTTGCCTGCAAAATCCGACATGATTCCCACACACCTCTGTAGACTGACAGATGGAAATAAGGACGTGAGATCTACTACCCATTTACGGATGTTATGTGAGCCCTTGTTCTCCGAAGTTTGACGGTGGAGTTGCACGTCTCAAAGGTTGTCAGTGCTATTGTCACGTTCACGCACGTTTAGATTTGATAATCCATTGAAAGAAAAATAAATAAATAAAGGCGGGCAATTACCTTAACAGGTATTGATGTCATTTTGGGCTACGATAATTATTTTTTTCCCAAAGGTGTGCACAAACTGCAGTTAGCAAAAGAGAAAAATATTAATGTTATCGCTTATTGTATCTGTTAAGAAGCAGTAAGTTATCAGTATCGACGAAAATATTGTGCATGCCCGATGACAAATTTTGAATGCGGAATTAAAAGAGAATTTCATTTCAACACTAATCTGAAAAGGAAATCTCTATCTGCTGACAATAGCGCAACCAAAGAAGTACAAGACAATCAAATGTATAAAGAAACGTCTCCTGACCATTTGAACTGCACAATATGCTCTGGTGTACAGTGAATTAACATCCTTGGCCTCTAAATGACCAAATACTTTTTATGTAGTTTAGTTTTGACTAGATTGTATATGCAATAATGTTTTGGTAAGTATATATATATATTTTTTTTTTCTCCTGATTTAGACATAAAAATCAGAAGCAACGGCCCAACAGCACCTCAGGACATCCGCCGTTGTCAGGCCAGCCCACCCCGCCGGCCCCCAAGCACAAGCTGGCCGAGAAGGGGGAAAAGGGGGAGAAGCAGCAGAAGAGGCCCCAGACACCCTTTCACCACCGTAACTCTGTGAGTGACGAGCAGCCGCTAGAGCCTCAAACCCAGAGACTTTGTCTGCGAACGCAAGAAGAGGGATCCTACCCTAGCCTGCACCATGTGGACACCACCGCACCCTCAAAAGCTCCCACGCTGCACACCCACGGCCCCTCGGCTGACCTTGTCGGCTCGCCGCCACCCCCGCCACTTAGCCCGCACCCCTGTGACCACGTTGAAGGCGACCTGACTCCGGGTGGCATGAAGAACTCTACGCCCATTCACCAGCCCTTCTACCCCCCTTCAGTGGAGCCTTGTCTGTTGCCTCAGAAAAGTTCGTCTGAGGAGCCCCCTCCAGAAAACATGCCATTGCCTCTCCCCTTTCCCCCTCCCTTTAATGAAACCCTGGAGCCCACCGTCTTTATTGGTTCCGCTGTTAACCCTAACGAAGACCCCGGGCACAACCCTTGGAAGTACTTTAACTTGCCTAGAAAGAAGGCAGCCATCTTTCAGACGCCAATGCTACCTGTGGATAAAATACGAGATGATTCTGGAGGTGGTGCAGTCGCGGAAAGTGTTGTATCTGTTACTGAGTAAGCAACTTGCCAGCCTGCAAAATACTAAAATTTTAATGGAAATGAAAAAATTAAACCAAATCTCCTCTTCAGGTTAATGGCAGGCTCAATGAGGCCTCTTAAAGTGTCCCAGGAACTGGTGAAGACCTACGCCCAGCGGAGGAACACCTACCTGTCATGTGCCACAGTGGATTGTGACCACGGCGAGGAGCCGGACCCTTATGCCTTCGTCGAGGGGGACGAGGAGTTCACGTTTACGGAAAAGAGGGACAAGGCTGGAGCTGAGAGGGATGGGAGCAAGAAACACAAGGTGGGTATCCTCACAATCCAGTCTGGGTTTACCACTTCTACAAACGTTTTCTATATTCCGCTGGAAGGTTTAGCATTTGGCTAAATGTACTTAATTCTTCATGGGAATCGTAATGGTTGGACTTTTGGAAATGAAGGTTGGATGTTCCTGTTGAAATTTAAAAAAAAATGTTTAAATTGAACACAATACGTCAGATTGTTTTGAGATGTATGTAGGCCTGTCACGCTAATGAATTTATTGATCTTGTGTCATCTTTTGGATCATTTGTACTGCTTACTAATGGTATCCAGTATTGCTTTAAGTGCTGATTTCTCAACACGGTCAATGACTGCATCTCTTTGGCTATAAATCTAGTAATGCCCATGTTTATAATTGCATTGTTGAGAAAAGACTTTAATTCCAAACTTGTGGGAAATGTCATAGGGTGTTTTTAAGTGGACTTTTATTCCAGATTTTGTTGCAACATCATACAAAATCAACATAGTAGCTCGTCAATGTTGCCGGGATTGCCGGATTCATCTGGCTTAATCCAAAATCTTCCTTCGCCGCCGCTATGGCATTAGGTTTTGGTACTAATTCCCTTTATGTCGCTCAGCTTTATCTAATTGTACAGCGACCAGCTAGTCATCGGTAAACTTAGCTAAACTAGACTCAGTCTTTCTGTCTGATTCAACGCTGTCTGCGTCATCAGTTTTTGTGTCCACGTGGGGGAGTCCCGCCTCCTACAGCTGTGACTAACGGGCAAGGGAACGGAGCACCACCATTTTATTTTGCTGACATATGGAAATATACAAACTTGTAAATGAGAATTTGAGTCATAAAAGAAATTGTCATTTTATTTATCGAACGATAAGCAGATTTGGTAATTATCACACTAGGCCAAGATGGATTTCCTCATCTATTAAGCCTTCAAACGGATTGGTGATGGGGCTTTTTCTTTTGTCTTCAAATAATTGGAATGACAAAATACTGCCGTTTATTACATTAATCTCTGATCTTCTTCCAAATTTAGCTGGATGATGGATCGGGGGCTTCAGCTGATGGTGAGTGTAGTTCATTGGTGTAGAAATCAGATGTTAGGACAGGGCGCATTCTCACTCTGTGCTTTGTGTGCACACGTTGCAGAAGGTCAGGGCCCATCAGGCACTAAGCCGGCCGCCTCCACCAGCCTCATCCATGAGAACGACCTGGCTGTGTCATACAGCGACTTGGATAAAATTTTCAATTCAGATGAAGATGAGTTAGCGGTAAGTACGCTTCTAAAGATGCTCTCAGAATTTTTAGGAATGAGTGGATGTTGCATTACTTAATGACTCTATTGTGTATCACAAAGCCTGGAGCCAAAAGAGCTGGCGCAGGTGTAGATGAGAAGTTTGTCTCAAAGGATGCAAAACCCACCTCTTTGGACTCCTTGTCATGTATAAGTAAGATTATCATCATCGGATCTTTTCAGTTGTGAATGTTTTGACAAGGGAAGTAATAGCCTCCTTTTCTTCGGCAGGCACGGCAGATCTGCACAAGATGTTTCCCACCCCGCCCTCTCTGGAGCAGCAGGGTTACTCCCCCATGAACTCGGGCAGCAAAGACAGCCTAGAAGCAGGGGCGGGCCTAACCCTGCTGGACGGGAGCCAGCTGAACAACCATTTCAAGATGGAAGTGGAGGAGGGTTTCTGTAGCCCCAAGCCCTCCGAAGTGAAGGTACGTGACACCCCCGCCCAAGCTATGAACACACGGACACCATCTTTGAAATTCTCGCCTGTATCTTTGTTTGTAGGACTTTTCTTTCGTGTACAAGCCAGAAACGAGTCAGCCGTTCATTGGCTGCTCAATGTACGCCCCGCTGAAGACGCTTCCCAGTCAGTATCTGTTGCCGATCAAGCTGCCAGAGCACAAATATGTGTACATGCGCAGCTGGAGTGTCGGCAAAATGGAACTGATTCCGCCGGTGGTGCCGAAAGACAGGTAAGAAATGCAGAACGCTTATCTGTTTGTTTGGGAAGACTGAACTTCATCTTAAACAGTACAATTCAATATGATAATTTTAGCATCAGTTTTGTAAAAAGCAAGTCATGTTATAAAAAGAGAATTATAAATGGAAAGGTTTGGCAGAACTTCGCTATCAGTGTAGTATGTGAATCTATTCAGTAAATTAACAGTGGTTTAGTTTCTACAATCATGACTTCAAAATATTCAAATGTTTATACAGAATACAATGTGCCCTTACAATGTTGTTAGAATTGTTACACATTTTATGTGGTGTATCTAAATAATGTCAAACACAAATTAAATAAGCCACATTTAAAAATGACAAATGTCAATAACCAACAGATGCTATGGATTTTATAATCATTTTTACAAATTTTCATAACTGTTTTGCATGCACACTGGTATCTATATATACTTAGTTGGTAGTAATAGCTGATGCCTCATTGCAACCCACTAGCTCTGTCTCTGGTTGCCATGCCAATGAAGCAATTCTATCCCATTGCTCCATTTGCATAAGATTCGCCTGCCCCCTCAAAACGAGCAGAGGTCAGGGAGGCTCCAGTTTCTTTCTTTTTAATCCATCGGTGTATTTTGACAAAAACAGAAATGGTAAGATGCTTGATGATTGATTTAAAAAAATTCCCAAAAATACAAATCTCCCCTTTTTTATGAAAATTTTGATCGTTTGAGCAAGAATTTGCTCTGTTAGTAGACCACAAAAAGATTTTCGGGGTGGGGGGGTCTTGTTTGTAATTCATATGGGAACAACTTTCCAAAAAGTCAGTTTGGTGAAAAACATCTCAAGACAAAATGTTTATTTTTATGGTATGTATACTGCTTTCAATTCGACTTTCTCATCCAACTGCATAACACTGTTCTTTCTCAATTTCATCAAAGTAACATCCCAAGCGTGGAGGCTGACGACATTCAGACCCACACCCCTCAGACCCACACACCCGTTATGTCCAGCAGTGCCCCACCCAGCAACAGCGGCGCGGGCATCCTCCCCTCCCCGGCCACCCCTCGCTTCTCTGTGCCCACGCCTCGCACTCCACGGACACCTCGGACTCCCCGGGGACCTTCCAGCGTTCAGGGCTCGCTCAAGTACGACAACTCAGACCTCTACTCTCCCGCCTCCACTTCCTCCACCTGCCGACCGCTCAGTTCTGTGGAGCCGGCCACTGTTCCCTCCATCCCGGAGGCCCACAGCCTCTATGTCACACTTATACTATCCGAGTCGGTCATGAACCTCTTCAAGGACTGCAACTTTGACAGCTGCTGTGTGTGCGTGTGCAACATGAATATCAGAGGGGCCGACGTGGGCGTGTACCTGAAGGATAACGGGGAAGCTCAGTACCCCTGCACATGCGGTTTCAGCGCCGTTGCCAACCGACGCTTCGGTCAGTCAGCCGGACTCTTCCTGGAGGACGAACTGGATGTGGTCGGGCGTGGCTCGGATGCGAGCCGCGACACGGAGCGTTGCTTTGAAGAGTTGCGGTCGTCTGCGAAACATAAATCCTGCAGTCTGAAGGAGAAACCACCAGATGAACTCATTCTGCTGCTCCAGGATCAGTGCACCAACCCATTTGCACCGATGGCGGGTGTGGAGTACCCCAAACTGAGCTCTGCTCCCAGCTCGTTTGTGAGGGTGGAGGAGAGAGACTGTTACAATGACTGCTACATGGCGCTGGAGCACGGGCGGCAATTCATGGACAACATGTCAGGGGGCAAAGTTGACGAAACACTAGTGAAAAGCACTTGTCTTCACCAGTGGCCAAAATGCAAATGTAAGCAGACCCATTTTCTCCCTTTCTCCATCTTTAACTTGTCTTTATTCCTTTTTAAGGTAATGACGTAAGATTTTGTTTGATTTCCTCCTGCAGCAGCGGACATGAACAAGCTGTTCTCTCAGGATGTCCTGCGGGTGCTGCTGTCCCTCCAGCCTGTCTTGCAGGATGCCATTCAGAAGAAGAGGAGCGTGCGCTCATGGGGGGTGCAGGGACCCCTCACTTGGCAGCAGTTCCACAAGATGGCTGGGAGGGGGTCTTATGGTACAACTGTAGAGAATACACGGGCTTTAATCTACTTTACTCGAGCACTCTAACCTTCTCCCCTTTTTCGGCACACAGGTACAGATGAGTCTCCTGAGCCGCTCCCCATCCCCACATTTCTCGTGGGTTACGAGTATGACTTCGTGGTACTGTCCCCCTTTGGCTTACCTTATTGGGAAAAGCTGCTCTTGGATCCCTTCGGCTCCCAGAGGGATGTCGGCTTTGTTGTCATCTGCCCAGAAAGTGAAACGCTCCTATGCCGGGCAAAGAGCTTTTTCAAAGAATTGAGCGCCATGTACGAGGTGTGTGCTTCGTCCCAGTGTTCTTGTGCCATGTCCACAAAAAAAAGTTTCACAATCTGAATACCTCATTTGATTGCCTTGCGACAGGCGTGCCAGCTCGGGCAGCACAGGCCCATCTGCAAAAGTCATCCTGAGGGCATCCTGAAGGTGGGCAGCACGGAAGGCAGGAACATGGCAGCGCAGCCCCTCAGTGACTGGTTCCTCAAGATGGCCGCAGTAGATGGCAACAGCGAGGCCTTCAATAAACTTAAACTCTTTGCTCAAGTGTGCCGCTACGATCTAGGTACTTAACTCCTATTCTAATTCTGGACTTGGAGGAACGGGGGGATATCACAGGGAGTCCTTGTTTTGTCATCGAGCGCTATTCTTGCACATCGTAGTCGTACTAACCTATATGCTAACAATAGTCACCTGCAATAGGTGCAAATCTGCAATGTAATGAGGCCATATAAAGAATAATTTTTAAAAATATTTTACCCTTTCTGCACGCTTGAACTGGGGATTTTTTTTTTTTTTTTTTTTAAGAATGGCCTGCCCTTGTTTTAATCATAAAATCGGTATTGAGGACATCCCAGTTGAATCATGTCTCCTCTTTCAGCTCCCTACCTATCAGAGCAGTCTTTGGACAGCTCGCTCCTCTCCCAGCGCAACCCTGCCACAGCATCCTCACAGAACTCCACCTCTTCCAGTGCTGCCTCAGGACACACAAGTGCCAGCGGCACCGCCCAGATCAACAGCGGCCCTCCGGCTCCCCCGCAGGCCATGGGTGGGTTGCCGTCATCCAAGCTGGGCGCCTACACCCAGTTTGGGGCCAGCGCGTTGCAGGGCAGCGCGTCACAGAATGGGCCTCAGTTGAACCCGCAGGGCCCGGTCGCGGAAAATGGCCCCCCTAGTCAAAGCTCGAGTGAGGCGCCAGAGAGGTGAGTCATTGCTGTGGACACCTCCAAACCACATACTGAGTTTAAAGTGGCTTGTGTGCAAATTTGATATGACTGATCCTTATGACTTGCGTAACCCAAGTAAAGTCTTCACTTGTTTCAAATGTAGTGGGGACAGTTTGAGACATCTTTTGGGGAGGACGGGGGAGCACAATAACGTGTGTTTTTTTTTTTTTTCCAATATTAAATGTTAGTGTACATTGTTTTCATCTCCACAGCACAATGGACAGAGATAAAGTAGGCAAGCCGACGGATGGAGAGTCCCACGCCATTTCCTACCCACCCGCTATCGTGGTGTACATTGTGGACCCGTTCAGCTACACAGATGCCGACCGCGAGGTCCACTCCAGCGCTTACACGCTGGGCCTGCTGCGTTGTTACTTGGAGATGCTCCATTTCCTTCCCGCTCACATCAGAAACGCAGTCTCTGTGCAGGTACGTCTCCCGATTCCACAAAACCAGTCTACTTTTAAAGTAAGATTTCCAGGGAGAATTTGTTCTGGTTGATGCATGTAGGAGCTCAACACCACGGGGAATAAAGAATGAGCGAGGGACTCATTAGCAGGCTTGTTCAGGTGCAATGTGACAGGCTGACACAAGGTTGCTTCAACGTGTCAAAGGGAATTAGTGCTAATAGTGGTGACGTTCTTCCTGCAAGTATCAGGACATGATCCGCTCTGAAGTATTTCCTGGAGGAAGATGGTTAGATGTAATACATCATCTCCATATAGTCAAGCATGAAATGGTGTAGATCACAACACTATATATTTGATGATGTAATAATTGCAATATTTGAGGAAAAGCTGCTATAAAGTTATGGACCTGATGTGTAAACTTAAAATGTTCAAAAGGTGGCCATAATTTGGAATGACAACCATATTGATGCTAGAAGCTGTATAAGCGCTACAAGTGGTATATGTGATATAAAAATGCTTTGTAGACTTTAGACATTATACGTTTATTTGTTAAGAACTAAGCTGGTATATATCTGTTACTATAGCATTACAGATATGTTGCAGCATTTCTTTTACACCTTTATCGAGATGTTAATATTCATAGTGAGCTATTGCTGCCTCATTTACCTTTTACCTTTATTTTAAAATCCCCCCCAATCCCCAAACAGTTAAGTGTGTAACTGTAAAATTTGAAGTGTGTGCCGATCCTGATCTGCTTGTGTTTTGCTGTCAGATCGTTCCATGCCAGTACCTCCTGCAGCCTGTGCACAGTGGTGAGCGTCACCTGTACAGCCAGCACCTCAAGTCGCTCGCCTTTTCAGTCTTCACGCAGTGTCGGCGGCCCTTGCCAAACTCCACCAACTTCAAGGCTCTGACAGGCTTTGGGCCTGGCCTTGCCATCGACATGGCTCTCAAGAACCCAGAGGTAACATTCTGAAAGCAATATAGCTTTAAAGTATATCCTGGATTTTTGTCGGGTATGTTTTTGTGTGTTGGGTAGGGGAGAAATCGTAAATTTTTCCTCACTATTTAAAGAAAAAGCAAATGAATTATTATTCAAATCAGGTTTTGATTTTGACAATTTTTTTTCTCCTCCATTGTGGGCTATCCATTATTTCTCCTGAAACCAAACAGGTTTTTATGGATTTTTTTTTTCCTCCTTCCAGATTTAACTTAGATTCAACTTTCTCGTTAATTTTTTTTTTTTTAATTTAAAAAATGTCTTAAGACTACATAGACCATTTTACTGCCTGGATGCGCACATCTTGAAACAATGAGTCCCAGCACTCAATACTGTATCTTCCGCTATAGGATGGTTGTTGCATCGCAGTCCCGCTATATGGCAGATTTTTCTATGTACAATATTTTTGTGGTGCCATTGCTTTTGTGTTCTGTTTCAGCATCCCATGATAGCAATTTTTTTAGGGTAATACATTTTCCAATACAAACTATCATGATAAACGATGGCATCGTTGGGTTTTTGTGTTACGCAATAGATAAAATAGCATTATAAAGCCTAATCATTTGCGTGCATCATTTTTGGGAGTAGTTAACTTTCAATTCTAAAGAACATTGGCATTGTAATGTAGAGCAAATCCCAAAAAATTGTCAATGGGAAGAGTACAGTTCCATAATTTGAAAAATCAACACCACACAGTGAAAATTTGAAGTCATTTGAAGTTATTTGTTTCAGTTTTGAGCGTTATGGCAAGTCAGGCAAGAAAAATAAACAAATACAGTATTTCACAAAATATTCATATTTTGTGTGACCAACAAAAAGGATCTTAAACAGGTTGATGTACTAAAGTAATAATGCCAGGAGTATTTTGTTGGGTCTTCTTTTGCATCATTTACAGCACCAAGGCGGTGTGGGATTATGATCAGCATTTGGGACCGTTCAGGTGTTATTGTAGCCCAATTTGCTTTGGAAAATGGCCTTCAGATTGTCTGCATTTTAGGATTTCTCTTCCCTGGTTTTTCTCTTGAGAATACCCCATAAATGTTCTAACGGGTTCAAGTCAGGTGATTACACTACCCAATCAAGTGCTGTTTTTTAAACCAGGTGTTTGTAGTTTTGCCTTTGCGGGCTGTTGCCAAGTCCTGCTGGAAAATAAAATTGTCTTCAAAAAGATCATTAGCAGCCGGAAGCATGAAACGCTCTGAAATTTAGTTAAATTTCATCTGAAAAGAGTACTTTATTTGTGACCACTGGGCAACAGACCAGTACTCTTTCTGCTTAGCCCAGCACGGACACTTCTGATGTTTTTGGTTCAAGAGTGGCTTGACACATTGAATTCTACAGCTGTAACTCACGTCATGCAGACGTCCATATGGTGGTTCTTGACTGGCACCGGCACCAGACTGTCCACTCATGATGAAACTTCCCCAGATTTCTGAATCGCCATTCTTTGACAATTCTCACAAGGCTACGGTCATCCCTGCCACTTGCCACATTTTTCCCTTCCTCTTACACTTCGTTAATGTACTTTGATACAACACTTTGTGAGCATCCAGCTTCTTTTGCAGTTTCTTTTTGAGAGCTTTTCTCCATCTGGAGGGTGTTAATGATGTTTTTCCCATACAACCGTCAAGTCAGCAGTCTTGCGCGTGAAGCTAAAGCCTACTAAGGCAGACCTGAGACCATTTCAAAGCTGAGGAAAACCTCTCTGCAGGTGTTTTGCTTTAATTAGTTGGACTTGGTCATGATATTCTAATTTTCTGAAATAGTGTATTTATTTTCGTCTTTCTGCTGTAGTCATAAAAATTGAAACAAAGGATTGAAATATTTCACCTTGTGTGTGGTGAGCGGATACAACATTCAAGTTTCACTTTTTGAAATAAATTATTGAAATAATTTTCATAAAAAATAAAACTTGACCTCCTCTGGGGTTTTTTTTTGGGCACGTACTTGAAAATAAATCAGATTCAGGCTCTGTTTGCTAAAAAAATTGCACTGAAACAAATATTGAACATTTGACACATAGGCGTCAGCATTAACCCGCCGAAGAGGCCCAAAAAATGTCTTGCCATATTTAAATGGATTAAAAACTAACACCCTGTATGTATAAAAGTGTTTAGACTGTTTCATTGTTTTTGAATCAAATACAATACATTTTTATAACAGTGTTGGTCTTTAGGCTTTTTTAGAATTTATTCTATGAACGTCATCTACTACATAATTTCTGCTTCCGGTTAAAATCAATTATTTGTCAGTCTTTTACTTGGTGGAATAAAAGATGAATTAAAATGTAAAATAAGGCCTGCCATCAAGCTGCTTGACTGTGATGTGAGACCTTTGTGTCACTCCAATGTAGGAAACGCAGCAGAGTTTTTTTATTACTGAATGAATTTGTCCTCATTGTGTAACGCTGCAATGTCAAAGCATTTTCAAATTACTGAGAAAACTGCCTTTTTGGGGAACGAGCAGCCATTATCTTTTTCGGTTAAAGAGTCAGCCTGACCTAAAAGCTAGGTTAAGTGATTATATCAATTAATCACCCACTTTGATGCAGCTTGATCTTCTTAAACTTATGCTTCTTCCCCCCCAAAAAAATGTTTGCGCAGAGGCCAGAGTGTCTGCGTCTCTACACGCCGCCCTTCATTCTGGCTCCGGTAAAAGATAAGCAGACAGAGCTGGGTGAGACATTTGGGGATGCGTCACAAAAGTACAACATCCTGTTTGTGGGCTACTGCCTATCTCACGACCAGCGCTGGCTGCTGGCCTCTTGCACCGACCAGCACGGAGAGCTGCTGGAGAGCTGCATCATCAGCATTGACGTGCCCAACAGGTGAGCCCAGCGCACCTGCCGAGTTGCCGAATCTGGCCATGATCTATTTTGGAATCCACTTCAACTTTTCTGTTGCAGGGCTCGCAGGAAAATGAGCTCAGCCCGGCGACTGGGTCTGCAGAAGCTCTGGGATTGGTGTCTGGGCCTGGTGCAGGTGACGTCACTACCCTGGAGGGTGGTGATTGGTCGCCTGGGGAGAATGGGACATGGGGAGCTGAGAGGTAAATGTACACACAGACACGGCAGGTGCTTCAATTTCTGTTGTCATATTGTTATAAAAAAAAAAAATATAAATGCCGTAATTCCCGGCCTACAGAGCGCACCTGGTTACAAGCCTCACCGGGTACAGAAACCCACATTGAAACACGAGATATTTACAAAGACGGTACACAGAAAGTTTAACGCTAGTGCCGCGCTAAAGCTAGTGCTAACGCTAACATGGTCGGTTAAAATAAAACTTACCGGTAAATATCACTGAGACACTGCAGTAACAGCAGCAACACGCTAGCGCTAACAGGGCCGGTAAAAGTCAGTTCCTCGGCACATATATTCCACCGGTTTCATTCTTACCTATTCCGCTCGACTGCCCCCTTGCGGCCGTTAGAAAAAATGCACAAATTAGCCGCATCACCGCATAGACCGCAGGGTTGAAAGCGTGAGGGGGAAAAAAAGGTGCGGCTTGTGTGCCGGAAATTATGGTATATGACATTGAGAAATTCCTTCATTTACAAACTTAATTGCTTCTTGAATGGGATTTGAAAATTGAAATGTTGAACATAATTTTCACAATAGAAATAATAGATGTTAATAAATAAATTGAAATAAACATGAATAATTGGTTCCAGCTTCGACAAAATTCCCAGTGCCTCCTTTATGCAGGCTTTTCTTGGCCTGGCCGCCCGAGTAAATTTAAAGCCGACCAAGAAAAGAGAACTTTCTGAAAAATAATAACAAAAGAACAAGATCTTGTCACAAAAATCAATCAGCGTTGAGCTGTTTAAAAAAAAAAAAAAAAATGGGCGCATCCTCCCTCCTTTCCCAGCTGCTTGCGAGAGAGGAAGCCATGCATGCTAACGCAATGTGTGACGCTAACTTCCTCAAGTTTCCCTTCGAACCACCTACAAGTCACACTTTTCTGACGTGGTGCAGAATCTCTCCTCGCTTCCGTGGTGCCGCGTAACGTGTGACACGTACGGCGGCGGACCAGCGGGAGCAAAGGATGTGACACATCGAGCAAGAGGAGAAAACTGCTAAAACTAATTACAAAGCAAACATGACATGTTGAGTAGTAAACACACGCTAATGTGTTCCGGTGGGCTTGACGTTCCAGACTGGAGTATTCTGCTGAGCAGGAGGAACCTTCAGTCCCTCAGCAAGCGCCTGAAGGAGACGTGCCGGATGTGCGGCATCTCTGCCGCTGACACTCCCAGCATCCTTAGCGCCTGCCTGGTCGCCATGGAGCCCCAGGGTTCCTTTGTGGTCATGCCAGGTAAGACTCCGTAGCGAACGCTCGCTTCCGGTTCTGTGCTTGACCGGCGCAAATTTGCCACTATCCAGATTCTGTGTCGACGGGCTCGGTGTTCGGCCGCAGCACCACGCTCAACATGCAGACGTCGCAGCTGAGCACGCCGCAGGACACGTCGTGCACGCACATCCTGGTGTTTCCCACCTCGGCAATGGTGCAGGTCAACACCAACACGTCAGAACCAATCGACATCAACTTCAACCCGATCAATCCAGGTGAGTTTCGGCGACGCGCAGAGCAGCATCGTTAGCTCTCGAACGTAGCCGACCTCTCGCTCTGTGCAGACGGCTCTGACGGAATGGGCATCTTTGACCTGTTCGAGATGGTGGACCCGGACATCATCAGTATCCTGCCCAACTCGCCCACCACGTCCCCCGTGCACTCGCCTGGTTCACATTACCACCAGGGCGGCGATGGAAGCAAGGTCTGTACTGGTGTCACGTTTGCGTTTAGATCAAGTTATCGTAAAGATATTAACGTCAGCTACTTCATGTACTGCTTCCCTGTACAATACAAAACTACAAACTACTGAACGACAATATATCTATCGATTTTAACAGCACTTAAAGGTCAAGTGTCATGCCTATAAACATTCTAAAATCGAATTGTAATGAAAAATACATATAATATCATTCACTTTAATGGCCATACGCAAAAATGTTCAAACAATATCCAGCAATACAACGAGCCGGCACTTTAGCTTAACACAAAGGAACAACGAACTCCCTTCCCGCAGGTAAAACTAGTATAAACACACGAGACCGCCTGAGTGGGTGTCTGCTACTAACGTCACTTCCTGCTTCTCAAACAAAACCCTCAGGAGGATTTTCACGGCGGGAGTGACAAAAAGCCATATACATCAAAATCATGTTTTGTGGTGGAAAGAAAACGGATGGGTCCAATACCGGTTGCCTTTTTTTTTTCCATTAATAACATACTAAAAATCATGAATTTCATGACAGCGGCACTATAATTCAATGGCTGCTGCGCCTTGATCGTGACCTGTCTGCCTCAAACGCAAGAAGACTAAAATAAAAGGGCGAATGTCCGTGCTGGAACATTAGCCGTTTTACAGCTTTCCTCAAAAACTCCGCAGTCTCCACTTTGCCAAACTTTGCCCTCTGTGTCCTCGCAAAAAAAAAAAAAAAAAAAAAGCAATCATACGCCAAATGACAGCAGGAGACTCACTTTCCTCCATTGTTTGTCTTGTTTTCCAACTGTTGCGTTCCAGGCAGTGTCGATTTTGCCATTTTCTTCAATTCTACCAAGTTGTCATTTTATTATGCGTACGTTGCTGGACAATCGATCCGTTTGAACGTCCTCGTGGCATTTTGGTGGATGTCGTTTGAAATGTTTTCTGATGGCGCGTTGCAGGGTCAAAGTGCGGATCGCATGGAGTCTCACGAGGAGGCCTTGAACATCCTGCAGCAGCCGATGGCGCTGGGCTATTTCGTGTCCACCGCCAAGGCCGGACCGCTGCCAGACTGGTTCTGGTCAGCCTGTCCTCAAGCTCAGAACCAGTGTCCTCTGTTCCTCAAGGTACAGGACAAGACCTTTTTGGTTTTTTAAGAGCTCATAATGATGGAAATGACGTGAACGTTGTCTCCCCAGGCTTCTCTGCACCTGCACGTGTCTTCTGTCCAATCAGATGAGCTTCTGCACAGTAAACACTCCCACCCCCTCGACTCCAACCACACCTCTGATGTCCTCAGGTCAGACCCCTTTTTTTTGTTGTTTGTTTGTTAATTCACCTTAAAAGCTTCCTTATATAGCACTCCATTATTAAAACATTGCGGATTATTTCAAGTTGTTTATTGCTGTTGCGCACGGCGTCGATTACCGCGAGTAGCTGCCACGGAACGATCGCATTTCGGTAACTACTACGGATTTGTAGTCGTTCTCTGTTTTTCTGTTGTGCAAGGTGGCAGTTATTAACTAGCAAAAGGAACCCTTAGTGGATTTTTTTTTTTTCCTGTAGATTATTTCTCGTCTTACTGTTTATTTTTGTTGCGCAAGGTGTCAGTTATCAACTCATTCTCTGGCAGCTGTTTACGAAGCAGAGTTCACCGTATGTGGGGGAGGGGCTGATACAAGGTGTGAGTTGTCCGTGTGTTTATTCTTAATAAACAAGCAGAACCTTTTAGTAACAGTGCAACCGCTTTCAAAATGCATACAATTACAACTAAATACTGTTCCAAATTAATTTGAATCAAGAACTTTTGGATTTATTTGCCCTGCTAAATCCTGCATAGCAATATGAAGTGGGATTCGGACACTGTGTCATATCCATCTATTTTCTGAGTCGCTTATCCTCACAAGGGTCGCAGGTGTGCTGGAGCCTAACCCACCTGTCAAGGGGCAAGAGGCGGGGCACACTCTAAACTGGTTGCCAGTCAATTGCAGGGCACATAGAGACAACCACTGGCACTCACAATCACACCTAGGGGCAATTTAGAGTGTCCAATTTAATGTTGCATGTTTTTGGGATGTCGGAAGAAACCGGAGGGCCCGCAGAAAACCCACGCAGGCACAGGGTGAAAAGGCAAACTCCACATAGGTGTGGCTGGGATTTTGAACCCCAGTCCTCAGAACTGTGAGGCCAGCGTTATTATTTAAATTTTTGGATAAAGTGGAGATCTGTCAATGGCACTTTTTTTTTTTTTTTTTTAAATTGGTTGGTTTTGTTCAAGCCGCAGGTTGTAAGGTTGTAAAGTGAACCGGTTCCTCTTTCCCACAGATTTGTCCTGGAGCAGTACAACGCCCTCTCCTGGCTGACGTGCGACCCCGCCACCCAGGACCGGCGCTCGTGTCTGCCCGTTCACTTTGTGGTGCTCACGCAGATGTACAACTTCATCATGAACATGCTCTGATGCTCACGAGGCGCGGTCGCGGGACCCGTCGCGTGACGCGCCAGCGTCCAATCGGTTGCCAAGAATCCATTTTGGATGATCAAGGGAGGTTTCGTAAAAAAAAAAAAAAAAGGTGTTTTTAATGACTGTACATTGCAATCGATGAAATTTTATCCTAATGAAATGCCTGCATATATTATTTATTGTAAGTTTTTAAATGTGGAATTTTTAACGCTTAATATCTTTTATATATTACAAATCCTAGCGGGTGTGTACATCTCAGTGTAAAGGAAGTGGCTTTGGAACAAGTGGTCAACTTTTTTGCTGTAGATGGCTTTTAGAATCTTATTTTTTCAAAGAAGGGTACCCGCCTTTTTATCGCCACGCTGTAAACATGAAGTGGACGCCTGGCCCCGCCCCTCCCCGCGGCGAGCGGACAGGAAGCGTCTCGCCGACGCGCACTCGCCCGCCATTTGGGGCTCCAGACGCTCTCGCACACTTTAACTCAATGAGCTCTGAAGAGGAATTCAAAAGGTACATTGTCAGATGATATATTTTATATAACAGATTTAGGTAATCGTGTGTGTGCGTGCGTGTATATGTGTACATATAATTGTGTGCCGCTACTGATGGTGCAGCTTCTGTTTTAGGAATAAAGTGCGTCTACATGATGCGTCCCTTGTACTTGCTCCTTAATTATTTTCTCTTTTGTTAGAATTAAGGGAAGAAAAAAAAAATCCCATACTCCCGAAAATCCTCTTAAGTGGGCAATCATTTTTTTCATGTCCTTTTAGTATGGCTCTTGGATCTTTTAGTAATGTATCCTTTTTCTTTTTGAATATTTATGTAGTCATTCAAGATGTCTATAAATACTAAATGAGCATTTTTTTTTTTATAAGTGTATAGGATGACTGGTGGTGGGTAGGAAGCTTAAGAAGACAAAGGTAGAGCAGAGAACCATGTGGTGGAAGCTGAGAAAGGAAGAATGTTGTGCGGCCTTTCGGAAAGACGTGAGACAGGCTCTCGATGGACAGCAGAAGCTCCCGGAAGACTGGACGACGACAGCCAAGGTTATCAGAGGGACAGGCAGGAGAGTACTTGGGGAGAAGGAGACTTGGTGGTGGAACCCCAAAATACAGGGAGTCATACAAGGAAAGAGATTAGCGAAGAAGAAGTGGGATACTGAGAGGACTGAGGAGAGGCGAAAGGAGTACATCGAGATGCGACGTAGGGCAAAGGTAGAGGTGGCAAAGGCTAAACAAGAGGCATATGAAGACATGTACACCAGGTTGGACACGAAAGAAGGAGAAAAGGATCTCTACAGGTTGGCCAGACAGAGGGATAGAGATGGGAAGGATGTGCAGTGATTAAGGATAGAGATGGAAATGTGTTGACTGGTGCCGGTAGTGTACTAAATAGATGGAAAGAATACTTTGAGAAGTTGATGAATGAAGAAAATGAGAGAGAAGGAAGAGTTGAAGAGGCAAGAGTGAAGGACCAGGAAGTGGAAATGATTACTAAGGGGGAAGTCAGAAAGGCACTACAAAGGATGAAAACTGGAAAGGCAGTTGGTCCTGATGACATACCGGTAGAGGTATGGAAGCAATTTGGAGAGATGGCTGTGGAGTTTTTGACCAACTTATTCAACAGAATACTAGCGGGCGAAAAGATGCCTGAAGAATGGAGGAAAAGTGTTCTAGTTCCCATTTTTAAGAACAAAGGGGATGTTCAGAGCTGTGGGAACTATAGAGGAATAAAGTTGATGAGCCACACAATGAAGTTATGGGAAAGAGTAGTGGAGGCTAGACTCAGGACAGAAGTAAGTATCTGCGAGCAACAGTATGGTTTCATGCCTAGAAAGAGTACCACAGATGCATTATTTGCCTTGACGATGCTCGTGGAAAAGTACAGAGGTCAGAAGGAGCTACATTGTGTCTTTGTGGATCTAGAGAAAGCCATTGACAGAGTACCAAGAGAGGAACTGTGGTACTGCATGCGTAAGTCTGGTGTGCCAGAGAAGTATGTTAAAATAGTACAGGACATGTATGATGGCAGCAGAACAATGGTGAGGTGTGCCTTAGGTGTGACAGAGGAATTTAAGGTGGAGGTGGGACTGCATCAGGGATCAGCTCTGAGCCCCTTCCTGTTTGCAGTGGTAATGGATAGGCTGACAGATGAGGTTTGGGTTAAGGGTAGCTGAGGCTGGTAAGACTTTATTAGCCACAGTGAAACGAGTACTGTACTGGCATCGGTTGATGGGCCACTCACTTCTGCCCACCCCCCCACCCCCAAAAAAAAAAAAAAAAAATCCATATTAGTTTGCAGAGGCGCACAAGGAGAAAGAACTTGCCGTAATTTCTGGCCTACAGAGCGCACCAGATTATAAACATCACCCAGTACATTTGTAAAGGAAATACCATTTGGTACATACATAAGCCGTACCTATGTAAAAGCCGCAACTGCCCATATTGAAACCCACATTGAAACACGAAATCTTTTATATTTAAGAAAGACAGTACACAGTTTTCCAAGTTTTAATACTTAATCTTATTTTAACATAGCAACAACATGGTAGCACAAACAATACTGGTTTAAAAAAGAAAAACAAAAAAACATACCGTAAAAATAAAACAGCGTCGGCAGCTACACAGTAGCAACACAGTAGCGCAGCACTAACATGGCCGGTCAAAAAAAAACATACCTAAATCACTGGGACACGGCAGTAACACACAAGCAACACGCTAGCGTGACGTTAATGCTAGCACCCTGCTAACAGCACCGGTCAAAAAGAAAAACTTACTGGTAAAAGTCATTTCCTCGGCACATATATTCCCCCAGCCTCATTCTTACCTTTTCTGCTCGAGTGCCCCCTTGTGACCGTTAGAAAAAATGCACAAATTAGCCACATCACCGCAGGGTTGAAAAGGTGTGAAAAAAGTCACGGTTTATAGGCCGGATATTGCGGTAATTTTACGTACAATGTCCTGCAATCTGACAAAACTAAAATTGAACTCCTTGGCTGCAATGTCCTTTCATGTGAAGGGGGGAAAAAAAGGAATCTGAAATATGATGGTGGCAACATCATTTTGTGGTGATGTTTATTAACACGAGGGGTTGGTGCACTTGACAAAATAAATGGCATCCTGAGGGAATGACGAGGAAATAATAAAGTAATGTCTCATGACATAAGATGGGAAGTACAAGTACTGTAATTTGGGTAGTTCGAATTGGCAGAAGTTAAGTCTGATTTCATATCAGACACTGAGTTAGTCATTAGTGTATGTAAACTCGTTTCAAGTGTACATCAGGTTTTCGTAAGGAGACTCCGCTACGAGGCCAAACTTTCTCCGTTTGGCGAGGAACTTCACATTGTCGCTTTGAAGGCTTCTTTCAAAGCAGCCGTCCTCCGTTCCAGAATGCGGATACGAGCGAACGAGCCAGTTTGGATTGATCCAGGGAAGGAGAAGGAGCCATCGCGAAGCTTCATCCAATCAGCATCTTATGCTCAGCCTAATTGGATCAAATTAAAGCTCAGCCCAGTTTGCGAAGGGCCATTCGGGACACACAGAGCATCGATTATTAAGGTCTGTTCTTCTTAAATTTATAAATATATTACAATATAAATGTATGCATATAGTTTGGACTTACTTTTGCATGCTTCTAAGACC
Organism: Syngnathoides biaculeatus; assembly: GCF_019802595.1. Taxonomy (NCBI): domain Eukaryota; kingdom Metazoa; phylum Chordata; class Actinopteri; order Syngnathiformes; family Syngnathidae; genus Syngnathoides; species Syngnathoides biaculeatus. The sequence continues at coordinate 22,696,761 of NC_084647.1, read as the reverse complement.
TTTACTGTATTTCATACAGTAAAATCAACTTCACAAGTCTGCAATAACAATACTTTTTTTCCTTTAACTTATAAATGTGTTTTTTTTTTTATTGTAAAATCACTTATGTATGGTTGAATCTGTCCCAACTGGCTGAGGACTCGATACCCAGGTGTTTATTAGGCATGTATCATCGCCTGATAATGCGACATCAGCTCATACAAAAAAAAAAAAAAATTTAAAAGATACAAAAGCACACGTGTAACTAGAAAAGCAGAAGTATACCTCACTCAATATTGAAAATTAAAAAAAAAATTCATCTGGAACATTGCTAATTCAAGTCAATACCCAAACAATAAAATGAGGTCGAAGCTGTCACACGACGTCCATCCCCAGGCCCCTCGCCACCGCGGTGAGGGCCCGCACGGCTCCAGACGTGCCGGCGGGGTCGCACTCCTCCTGGCCGCTCCCCCCGAGGTCGTCCTCGATGTGCGGGATGGCGCTCATGACGCAGTAGACGGGGGAGTCGCCGCAGCCTCCCCGGGGGCCGGGCCGAGCGGGCGCGTCCTCCGCGGAGGGGCGCCCGCTGTCCGGGGTGACGGCGGCCCTCTCGCTGCGACTTCGCTGACTCTTGCGGAGGCTGACGGGCTTCTTGTTCATGTTCTTCATGATCTCCTTGGTCACCTCCTCAGTCTCCACACGCACCATGTTCAGCTTCAGAAAGCCGTCCACGTCCTTCCTGTAGCTGAAAAAGAGTCACCGTCGTTATATTACCGGAAATGAAAATTGTAAAGACCTATTACAATATACTACAATAGTGCGCCAGTTCACCTATAACCTAGAGGACCAGCGCATTATAAAAATGATAGATATTTATGTTTATGAATCATGTATTTTTTCCAAATAATTACATATAAAAAATGAAAACATTACATAGATTTAGTGTTCAAATATTAGATTTTCTTTTCATTATATAACATTTTCTAAGTTTGAGTAACAATTATTAGTTTAATTATCATCATCATGAATTATTATTATTAATTATTAGTATTTTGGTATTCATTAAACAGTTTTGAATATTGAATATTTTTGTAAAATAAAATTCAATGTGTATTTTGCTTACTTTTTCAAGGTGTATTTTTGTCTCAAATCCAAAATATATACTTTATATTTTTTAAATCTTTTCTTAAAGTATGAAGAAATTACAAAGAAAAAAAAAAGATTTTGTTCTACATTTTTAAAAGTGACCAATAGCGCCGAGATGGCCTACACCAACAACTTCCCTGTGTAGTTTTTGCTCAAGAAGATGAAACTGGCAATCATTTCCAATAACCTCCATGAAGCTGTCAGTAACTACCCATTTGCCCTGAAAATTTCCCTTCTTTTGTAAAAGTGATGTCAAAGTTTTACATGTCTCCATGTTTTGGTGTGCCGTCAAGATACAGAATTGGGGACAACATTGGCTGCATACCCCGTGGAGACAAAGGAATTTACAAGACTATCTAGTAGCTACATTTATTAATGTATTCTACATATCAATGCCAGCAGGCAGAATTGACCCACTTCCAAAATTAGAACTTTTCAGGGTTATTATTTTGTCGATCAGTCTGCCACAGTCAGACGATGCCACCGTTTATACAAAAAGATTTCACAAAATCAAATGCCTGTCTCAGGTCATCTTTCCTAACTCTTTCCAAAGGGAAGCGATGTGCTCAAGAGAATGAACTGACGAAACCCATGTGCAGTTGAAGCCAGAAATTTACATACAAAAATGTATGTATGTAAATGAAAAGAAAATGAATGAATGAGAAAGTTCTCTCGTTGTGGCATTTAACAAAAGGAATAATTTGGTAAAAATGTAGGATCATGTAGAAATAAATATGTAAATATAATTAAACAACTGCTCCTGCCTGCAATGAAGAATGCTTTGCTCTGCTCTACATAACGTGGTCGCAAATGTAGGATAAACGGGGGGGAAATGTAGGAATAGCTGTGAATATAACTATCATACATCTGCTTCCAAAAAAGAAATGCTTTGCTCTGCTCTAGATAACGTGGGAGCTGCCTAGTAGGAGATCGCACAAGAGCAAAATCATCACAATTGTTAGAACCAGGACCACTTGTTGTTTGTTAAAGAAATGATGACCACACATGTCGTCAGCAATCTTCCACACAGACACAAACAAACAAGTACACTTTGTTTCCAACTATGTTTTGCTCGCCCGTCTCCTTTTTGTAACATCGATGTAAATAAGGGGCGTCTTGAAACTAAATGAATAGACTTGCTGAGGAGAGGATAATCAGAGGGTGCAGTGGTGAACTGTACGAGACGGTTCCTCTCCTCTCTCCTCGCGAGACTTGAACTGGTGTCTTTGCTTCCTTTTTGTCCAGTTTCATGAATGTCTAATTTCTAAACCTGACAGTGATACTGACTAACCTGGAACCAGTTTTCTCTGATTTGACTTCAGACAGTGACACGCACACACAGACGCACACAAAAAAAAGGGTTTTCCACAGTGTATGTAAACTTGTGGCTTCAACTGTACTTTTCTATAACAAATATGCAAAGACCATTTAAAGCCTGAATATTATCCCAAAAAATCTTTTGAATACTCGAACGATATTGAAATATTTGTACTTTTTCTTCAACTTTGTGTGTGATATCAATTTTGTCTTGTTACCAAACATGGTTCCTTGGTTTCGAAAGGCTGAGCGGCGTCCATTTTGCCCCTTTTACGTTACCAAAAACGGTCGGTAAAGATGTCACCAACCGGAATCGCGAATGTCCCGAGGGCCACTTCAGCTCATGTTTCTTTCGCAGGTGAAGAGTGAGCGTGTAACACCAGGAGAACACTTTGTCGCAAAGGTGACATTTGTACTTGGACATGCCCCCGACCTGCACACGACACATGACATCACTCATCTCTCCGGCGTCAACATCAGCACGACAATCGGGTGGCCAAGCGGGCGACGGACCTCGTGCACCCTCTTGAAGTGATGGTTCATGGTCTGGAAGGTCTGACAGGAATATTCGCAACCTTCCACAGAACAGTGGAACACCGAGCCCTCGTTGTGGACGTCCGTGTGCTTCTGGAGGTCTCGCTGGTTCTTGAAGCTGATGGGAAGAAACGTGACAATGATAAAGTGTCTACAGGTATTACTACAAAAGAGCGTACGCGTGGCGGTGTACCTTTTCTCGCAAAAGTCACAAGGGAAGGGCCGCTCGTCGCAGTGTCGGAACCGAATGTGTATCTTGAGGGCGGCCAACGTCGTGCACGTCATGTCGCAGAAGGGACACTTAACCTGATTCACTGCAACACACAAAATAAATTAATTGTATGACCCAATTGACTCTTGGCTGGAGACTTTTTGTAAATAAAGGCGGACTAACAGCTCTCTGACTTGAGGGTCAGAATTCTCGCTGATAGAAAGGTGTTCAAATACTTATTTGCAGCTGTCTGTACGTCTGTTTTCAGATTAGCACGGTGAACTCCTCCTTCCCCTAAACATTGTGTGTATAGTTACTACGGGTTTTCTGATGGCGACAGCTTTGACTACGTTCCAAATATAACTGATCTTTGAAGATGAGTGCACAATAATAGTGTCAACGATTACCATGCTGCCGTACGTGATCGCGGAGCAGTCTCTCACTGGAAAAGGCTTTGCCGCAGTGTTCACACACAAGTGAATCTGAGAGAACACATTTAGGAATATGAGAACAGCGCCAAAGAAGCAGGCAGGATGCAGTCAGGCGCCTGGAAGGCTCCTCTCACCCACTGGCCGGGCCTGCCGGTGGAGGTGGTCGAAGAGCTTGGTGTTGCTGGAGAACATGCTGCCGCAGGTGGGACAGGCCACCAGTCTTTCCTGCGTGTGACTGCGCATGTGTTCTCTCAGGCGGTAGCGGATCTTGAAGAAGGCGTCGCAGCCTGACGGGACCCGACAAGGTTAGTCAAGTACCGCAGAGCGAAGCGTGGACCTGGTACGGCGAGTCTTACTTGACCAGCGGCAGTGGAGAGCCTGTTGTTGACAGGAGAGCTGCTGCTGCTCTGCGCTTTCCACGTGATTGTCCACGTGGCGGTAGAACCACTCGGGGTTGGTAAACGTGCTCTGAAAAGTAGGGAAGCGTATCCTTAACAATACTACCGATATTAGCGATACTGTTTATTGGGCCGGTACTTTAAAAGTATTCTTATAGGTACACGGTGGAGCAACCGGTTCGAGTGTCAGTCTCACAGTTCTGAGGACCAGGGTTCCCTACTGAAACCCATCTGGAACGTATCCCCACCGAGATGACTTTGTTCTCTGTAATGCATGACTGGTAATGTTCCCCATGAGACGCGTACATCACAGCTCTCCCACTGGCACTGGTGTCTGTCGGAGCCCTCGGGCAACAGGTTGTTGTTGTGGGCGGCCTGGTTGCACGCGGGCAGGTCGGGGTGGGACTGGAGCAGCTGCGAGCCCACGAACTTGAGCTTCCCGTGGTAGTTGTGGAAGTACGCGTGCGCCTCCAGCTCCACCGAGCTGCCCATGGAGATGAACTCGCAGCCTTTCCACAGGCACGCATACTCGTCTGGAAAGCGCAAACAATGCGCTCGGTGCAATATGTTACAGAGAAAATGAATTACACGATTCAATTGAGCACATTCGTGCGAGGCTTTGACTGAAGTACTGTCAGCCTGACTCACCCAAGTCTTCCAAGGCGTCCTTGTCCCCCAGGTAGTCTCTCAAATGCTCTGACATGTGGTCGCTCAGCTCCTCCATGCCGCGGCCTCTGTAGTTGCACGACGCCCACTCGCACGCCACCTCAAAGCGGTCCAGCCTTTTGCTGGACATCATGACGGGGGGTGGCTGAGGTGCTGACCACAAAGGAAGACATTTTAGACACTGCAGAACAACCGAAGAGCACTTGATATTGCTGATGGCGTATTTATGAAACAGTTACGGTTGCCACGTAAACATCAACGGATATCAAACTAATATAATACAATTTAATTTATGTTTAAATTGTAACTCAAGCCTTGTTTGTACTGATAGCCATCCACCACTAGTACTAAGATGAGTTAAGTAAGTTTATCAAAGGCTGGAAAGTGCAGGAAATGTAAACTTCGACTATTTCATCTGTCACGTCTGGTCTAATTCTACAGAATCTGACATATGTCCAATAACAAGTGTCATACATTTTTTAGTAATGTACTTCTCATCCACATTAAAACGTTTGCTGAATGTGAAAAAGTTTTTTGGTTTTTAAAGTGACGATTGTTTCATAAATGTTACAATAATGTGCAATATTCTTTACAGATCTTTAATCGACGCCTACCATACAGCAGCTTCGGTTCCCTCTTCTCTCTTGTCTGCTTTTGTTTACTTCCGGGTTGGGAACCCGGAAGTGTTTTGTTCTTCGGGGGACTCTTAAACGCAAAGTACGTTATTGTCTGCCGGTGAAACAGAGCCATCTATCGTCGGTTTTTTGTACTGATCACATTTTTAAAATGCAGTACCGTAATTCAAATTAAGTGGTTAATCAACTTTTGTCAATATTGTTTATGCAGACAATATTGATGACTCGATCATGACAATTAAAAAAGAAGACGTGGCGTAGGCGATCTTTTACTGTAAAAGTGTCCCCACTAATTATTTATTCAATACTTCATGCTGCTCTGCAAGCACACGAGACATAACCGATGAATTATTGATGCAGCTTTATGTCAGGATGACTGGTTTACAGAAAAACACACGACAACTTTCCAGCGAGTACATGAATTACAACAAACTAGGTTATCGGGCCTTTCACCAATAAAAGTTTAGCATTTCTCTGACTTAATTTTTGGGAATTTTGATTTTTTTTTTGTTCTAATGTTACAACTTACATTTTGACATGTTTCATTTTTTCACGGGTATTATTTGTTGTTCTCATTTTTTTGCAAATAAATCCTGTAAAATTAACTTAACCCAACACAATAGTGAACCCCCCCCACCCCTAATATCATAATTATTTTGTAAATTAATTTTTAATTTCGTGAAATGGCACACACATTTTTTTGTCTGTATTATATTTTGTCTTTTTTTTTTTTTTTTAATTCAGAGGTCAGGACCTTGCAGGATTTGTGTTTGTTTGTAGGGGACAGAGCATATACCCAAAGATCCTAATGCAAAGATTTCCATTAAATTAATGAAAAATGAAATGACAAGAAATACTTGTGACTTGCACATTATATTTCTATTACTCTAAAAAAAACAGGATAAGAATTAAAGTTAGAAAACACAAATAAACTCACAACAGTTTACATTCATGTTTTGTTCTTTAATTCAAGTTCATTCCAAACAAGCTGAGAGGCGCACACACACACGGACAAAAAAAAAAAAAAAAGCTTCACAGCAACAAACGCATCATCATCATCATCATCATCATCTGCAGGGGTTTTGTGTTTTTTGTCCGGTTGCATTGTCACCCGAGTACACGGTGATGAGAGAATGCAACGCCGCCCATAAGAAAGCACACCAGTAAATAAAAATAGGGCGGCCTTGAGCACCAGAGAGTGGGAGTGGGTGAACCCTGTGGCACTGTGTGGCGTGAACAGACACACACACACAAACACGCAAACACACACACACACGTGCGCGTTAGTTAGTGCCTTAATGCTGGAGAGATTTCCGAAGGAATTTTAAGAACACACTGAAAAGAAAAATAGTACACCTTTGGAATTAAAGTTGCAATAGGAGAAGGAATTCATAACATTTTTTTTTCTCATTTTACCACTTTTCTTGCAACATTAAATCGTTTTCATACAATATTTTTTGTTGGGCTCCTACATCTTTATTCCTGGGAAATGACTTTTCTGTAATCCTTGGAGGTATAACATGTCTTTTCCTCATAACATTACTTTTTTATTCTTGTAATATTAACTTCATTATATTTTTTGCCATTGTAACATTTATAAAATTACAACTTTTTCTCATGAAAAGACTCTCTCTCACGATAAAATGATTATTCTCATATCATAGGATTACTGTGACATCATACTAAAACTTAACTTTGGACTTTTTTGTAATATACTTACACTTTTTTTAACTTCTAATTAATGCTTGGCGCGGCAAGGTGGTTCAGCTGGAAAGCGTTGGCTTCACAGTTCTGAGGTCCCGGGTTCGATCCCGGCCCCGCCTGAGTGGAGTTTGCGTGTTCTCCCCGTGCCTATGTGGGTTTTCTCTGGGCGCTCCGGTTTTCTCCCACATCCCAAAAACATGAGTGCTGGAACCACCTATCCCAGCTGTCAACGGGCAGGAGGCGGGGTACACCCTGAACTGGTCATCAGCCAATCACGGGGCACATAGAGACAAACAGCTGCACTCACAATCACACCTATGGGCAATTTAGAGTGTTCAATTAATGTTGCATGTTTTTGGGATGCGGGAGGAAACCGGAGTGCCCAGAGAAAACCCACACGGGCACGGGGAGAACATGCCAACACCACACAGGTGGGACTGGGATTTGAACCCCAGCCCTCAGAACTGTGAGGCCAACGCTCTAACCAATTGCCCCACCGTGCCGCCCCATATTTTTAGACATAATAATGATTTTTTTCTCCATAAAATATTACCTTTACTCGTAATATAGCACCATTTTGCACACATGTTGCTTTCCAGTGTGGCCTCAAGAATTCCCACCGAACCTGGAAATTATTGGCCTTGCGTGCGTCGTTGGCGTACATATACTGTAAGAGTTAAATGTAGTAGGTGGGGTTACAAGACTACAGTCTTCTTTTTTGAAACTACATTGTTGTGTTATTATTTTAAACGTGAGACTACGGTTGCAGCGAGGATCACCTTGCCGGTGTGCGTTCACTTCATTGCTTGTACAGCCACTACTAGACTATCATTTACTACTAGACATGCATACACAGTACAACATAGCATATATGGATCCTAAAAGGCTTATTGTACAAGCTAGAATGCATACTGTATACTTGAGGTGGGGGAGGGGGGCGAGGGGGTCTTGCATGCGAGCTGCGGGGAAGTCTAGTCCAATTGATTTGGTTTCTTAGCAACAAAAGATCAGCCACTAGTGGAAAAAATAAAAGGAGCAACAATCGAAGGACTGTAACGAGAAAAAAACGGACCCTTTTTTCCTTTCACAAAATGAGTTTTTACAATCATCGATGCGGAATTGTAGTGTTAAAAAAAAGAAGCCCTTTTGTACACGTACAGCACACAAAGGCATGGCTCTTGGGGACTAATGTGCAAATTAGGTGCTTAAAGAATCCTCCTGGTAATGACGCTGTGATGCTATAAATCGGCACCCTTTACATAAGCCAAAAAGGTGACGGTAAACCAGGAAAGAGGCAGTGAAGCAAGTGGACGGACGGACGGACATGGCGCAAATGGACTGAAGACACTGGCGTTACTGTTTGGCCTCGGCCAGTCTATTGCTGATCTCTTTGTTCTTCTTGGTGACGCTGGCCGCCGCCGCCGCAGCTGCTTCGGCTTCTTTTTTCTTGGCGGACGCGGCCAGCAGCTTCTTCTCCTTTGCCTTCTTCACAGCCTTCGCAGCCACCGTCTTCTTCGGCCTGACGCGAGACGCCGGCTTGTCCGCCTACGAGCGAAGAGCCGTCACAATTAAGTAAATAGTAAATAGAGTTGAGGCGGTTTTCAGCATGCGTAACCATAAAGTGGCCTATGGGTGTTAATGGAGGTTAGTGTCATGACAACTAAACAGCACAAAAAAAGGACTTTTGTGCTTTTTCTTTGAGGGGGGTTGGGGGGGGTGTGTGGCATGATCAGTTTTTACACTCTTAATTAGTTTTAGTTAGTACAGAAATTATGTTCTTAATGTTGATATTAAAAGTCTACACACCCCTGCTTAAATGCCAGGCTTTTGTTAAACAAATTTTAAAAAATAGTCTATGATAAAATGTTAAAAAAAAAAAAAAACAATTGTTCACCATGAATGTCACCCATAACTTTTAGTTCAAATTAAAACAAATGTTTTTGGGGAGAGGAGTGCAAAAGTAAGAAACAACTGAAATAATAGGTTTGCAAAAGAGGATATAGATGTATTCAGATGACGTTTTTTTTAACAGAGCCTAAACGTTTTAAATCTACATTTTGAAATGATGGACAGAAAAATTAAATCTTGGTTTCATTGGACCATAAAAAAAATCTCCCAAAAACATGTAAATTTTTGGGGGGGTTGAGTTGGACAGGATGTAGGTTTTGAAATAATTTCTTTGGCCAAATTTATTTATAGAAAAACTGTCATTTGGAACAGGGGTGTGTAGACCTTTTTTAAAATTCACTGTATGTTATACAAATATACTGTAAATATTTTGGTAACATTCCACTTTAAATCCATTCTTGCATGCTCAGACACCACCAAATTATAGAAATATAAGTACAATTTTCCAGGTCAAACATTGGCAACTACAAGTTTACTATAGGTTTTTTTCTCTTAAAATCACAAATAATTCCCTTGTAATAATATTGATGTAATCTTTCAACAGTCACCTTCAGTCTTTTTTATTTTTAATTACAATCTATTCTCCTCATAATAGTACAACATTTCATCTACGTAATAAAATGTAAATTAAGACTTTTTCTTCATTCTCATAAAATATTTTTTTTCTCTTATGAAAGTCTTTAGTCTAGTAAAATTCAAACTTTGTTCTCATAAAACTGCAACTAATTTTTACTTGATGATAAGACTTTAATGAACATTTTAAAAATTAAATTAGGACATTTTCTTACAAAAAAAAATGTTCTTTAACTTTAGCAACTTTATTCGCATACATTCAGAACTTCTTTTCTCATAAAGAAAGACTTTAATTTTGTAAAATTAATTTTTACATTTATGTTTTTTTTTGGAATTGTATTATTTCCAGCATTTTAAAATGGAGCATTTCCATCTTGTAATATTATATACTGGTGTGTGTGTGTGTGTCTCTCTCCCTCTCTCTCTTTGCATATATATATATATATATATATATAATATAGGGTGTCCCCAAGAAATGTATACAGACTTTAAATATTGACATTTGTAAATTGTTTTACATGTTAAAAATTATTTTAATAGTAATAAACATCAAGTTTATTTAAAGTGTGTATACATTTTTTGGGACACACTGTATATATGTATATATATTAGATAGATAGATAGATAGATAGATAGATAGATAGATAGATAGATAGATAGATAGATAGATAGATAGATAGATAGATAGATAGATAGATAGATAGATAGATAGATAGATAGATAGATAGATAGATAGATACGAGCAAAAAAAGTGACGGTAAAACATACTCACACGCACACAAATACATACAGTGGGTGACCCGGGGTCCAATTTCAAGCACTTTGTGATTCATGACGGGTGCTCTAATGAAGCTGTCAAGCACTGCATACACAGTACAGTACAGTATACAGTACATGGCATCACCAAAACCTGTGCGACACGATTGCGGCCGTCTAAATAAAAACGGATGCCTTCGTAGAACTGGACGAATAAACAAAATTGTCGCAAATGATTGACAGGACTGATAAAAAGAAATGAGGGGATGCAGGATCGTTCATAATGATCGTAGTAATAAGGCAGTGGTGAATACGGGACTGAGTCTCGTAGTGCGTGTGTGCTTGTGTGTAGTCTGAGGTGAGCCTCCATGCTTTTCTAACGGAAACACACCTGGCTACAGCAGATTTAGGACAGAGCTGCTCTCAGCCTCTGACACGTCCTACGAGAATAAGAGAGGGAGGGGCTACATCAACACAAAGACACGAAATGCGACAACTACTGAATTTACGTTAGGAATGGAAAAGTTCAAACAGCTCAACATCATAACACTATCTGATGTTAGAATGTGATGGATAGTATAATCCATAAAAGTAAATAATACAAGCCTAACACCTCCACGAAGGCAACAACCCCCCAAAAAAATTGGATACAATTTTAGAAGATGAATACGTCCATTCATACATAAGCAGTATTTTCACTTAGAAATTAAATCCCACAAAAACATTTTTTTTTACTTTTTATAAAAAGATTACACAGTTTGGACAAACCTCTTATGCATCATCATGATGATGTTATTATATTACAGTACATGACCCAACCTCACAAGTTTAAACTAAAGTGGAATACATTCCTGATCAATTAATTTTAAGAAAATTTAAGTGAAGCACATCTGCCTAACAGTTCTGAGGTCCGGGATTCGAATCCCGGCCCCGCCTGCATGGGACACTCTAAATTGCCCCAAGGTGTGATTGTGAGTGTGAGCTGTTGTCTGTCTCTATGTGCCCTTCTGAATGGCTGGCGACCAGTTCAGGGTGTACCCTGCCTCCTGGCCAGTGACAGCTGGGATGGGCTCCAGTGCTCCCCGCGACCCTTATGAGGATAAGCTGCTCAGAAAATGGATGGAAAGATGGAAAATCTATATACTATATACTCTGCATATGAATGTTAGGACATTTTTATTTAACAACATATACATTATACACAAATGTATACATTGTATACATTTTTGCTTTTCTGTTTTACTCTTTTTTTCATCCCTTCCAATAATGAAAATATTACAAACTGTACTCACCAACTGTGCAACCTCATTGAAATGTGTGCATTTTAGTAATTAGTACGTGGGACTAAAGTACAACATTAATTTTATAATGTGAAAAAAATGTTTAGCATTATATAAAATGCTAAATGCGTGTATATTTTTAAATAACCAAATGCATTTTATATGTTGAAATGTTTGTTTTTTCATTTGCCCTGCAATTTTATCAAAAGTGGAAATACAATCCTGGAAAATTTACTCTTAAAAATTGAAATACACACATTGTTATATTATTTTTTTTTTTAATTTGAAAAGTAAATACATGAAACCTCTCATTATTTTGTATTATCCTGGTGACAAACAAAGCAAACTATGATTTGTTTGGTATTTGATTATCAAAAAATATCCTCAATCTTAAAAACTAAAAAAAAATAAAGCATTTCTGCTAAAAAAAAAAACCTAAATATTATTATATGGACAAAATTACTAAAAAAAACATTGCGATTGTAGTTTTCTTACAGTGTAAAAACTTTATCATGGTGAAGGGTATTTTGGTTTTTGCTTAACAACTTTCAAAAATCATTTTCATTTCTGAATCTCGTTGGGTTGTACATGTCCCCCTCAAAATGTGAAAATCAAAAATGTAGTCATTGAAAGGTTGTGTAAAAAAGGATATCCAATGAAATAAGGGAAAGTTATTGACTGAGATGACCTCACAGTGTCAAAACGGCGTGAGGGTCCGTGGGTGGGGTATGCGTGTGTGGGCCGGGGGGAGGCCCACTCACCTTGGGGGTCTCCTTTGCGGGCTCGCTGTACAGGCTGCGTATTCGCCTGCGCTCCAGCAGTTTGTTGTCGGCCGGCTGGGCCTTGACCTGCTCGCCCCTGAAGGTGGCGCTGTAGCTGGTCTCCAGACTGGTCTCCTTCTCCACCGGGGGTTTGTACTGGGACGCCGCCTTGATGGGCTTGACCGGTTTCACATCCTTGTAGGCCTTGAACTCGGTTCTACAAGAACACATCGACGTGATGATGAATGTCTTGAGTGGAAGCTCTTCGCTGTAGTGGAGGATTTAGTGTCCCCGGGGAGCACTTGGGCTTGATGGTCCGAGCTGTTCATCTGGTTAATACTGTAGTAACTACAGAAGACTACAAATACACATGCGGTGGAACACCCCAAAACTCGCACAAGTCAAATACTGTACTGGAGAGTTAAGTTCCTTTTTCGGCTTATCAGTATGGTGTGACGGTCTGAGCGCTCCCGGTCCTCCAACGTCTCTTTGTGAGTAATGCGCATGCGTGTATTTTAATGCGCATGTGCATATATTTTGTAAACTTCCGGCCAGTCTGAAACATCGCCATCCATGCTTCAGCATGCGGCATTCGACAACATGTCACAGAGTGTTCATGTTCGCTATGGACGTCTCAGAAAGGCGAACACAGCAAACGTACATATATGTGTATATCTTTTTTTCATCAACTTTTGTTTTAAGGTTAGGTTAGGGTTAGGATATAACGTGTGTTAACTCCCTCTATGTAGAAGAAGGGGAACTATGAGACCGGGAGATTTCCCAGTAAGCGTCTGCTACGTACCCAGAGTTCCCCCGTTAGTAACGCGTGCGCATTCATCACAAAAGAGACTTTTCAGCACGGGGGAGCGCTCAGACCGTCACAACAGCAGTAATATCATTTATTCCTCGCAGAGGATACAGAATATATGCATGTGAGTACTGTGATACATTTGGGTTTAGATATTTATTGTAGTTTTGCATATCGTATGGTTAGGATTCAGGTAGCAGATGCTACAGTTAAATACATAATTTGTAATTCACTTACTTTTAATGTTTAGTTTGACAGCAAAGTTCAGCCGGCAGTGTCAAAAAGCGCCTTGAAGCCTCTGGAAAAAATATTTACGATTTACGATAGCTGCCAAAATTCCGCTTGTTTGAAGTGACTTAAGTCACTTGCCACCATACTGCACTTGAATGTAAGGATTGCACTTGCAAGTCAAAGCAAAACATAGGCCCGTATCTCAAATCAGGTCACTCGTATCTCAAGACGACGATTATTCAACACGACATGCGTGGGACTGCAGAATATTAGTGCGTGTGGAATAATTATCACTGCGAGGCAGCCATTTTCATTTGCCCTTTGTTGCCATCCGGAATATTCAAGTTATCTGATGAAGTCCTGGTTCAAACCATCATCGACGTGGGACCTCAGTGAACAGCGACAAAACAAAAAATACCTCGAGTGTGTTCTGCTTTTTCTTTGGCTTGTTTTGCGTTTTCCCACAGACAGTTATGATCCCTTTTTGAGATGTTTAACTTGGGCAGTTCTTTCAATTACCAGCCTGGAAAAAAGGCCACCGACGTAACGCAACATAAATATTCGTCTAAAGAGCGTCATATTGACCGTCCGCTGTGTAAAGTACATTCGCGCGGTTCCAGCCTATAAAGCTTTAACTGCTCTATCACGCCATATTCATGTCTTCCGTGGAAAGAGATCACGGGCCGATCGCCGTGCAAGCAGCCTCCTAGCAGTTTACTCCATTATTCATTTTTGCCCTACATCCCATTCATTAGCTTCTGAATGCAGGAAGCCGACCCTCCAACGTGATTAGAGAGAGAGCAGCACGCGCATGATTACTGGACAGGCACAGCCTTTTTTTTTTTTTTTTTTTTTTTTGCTGGCTTCATTCGTCCTACATGCAACATTGATTTGGTAGCATTGGAAGGGAGGAGCCAATCAATACATTCGCCTTATCTCGACAGAAATATCGCTCACAGAGGTCATAGGGGGTCTTGGAACAGGAGAATGTGTAATAAGCCAAGTCACTGTGCGACTAGATCCCCCGTATATGTAGCAGCATAAATTCACCTCGGGATCTGCCCGTATCTGTACTGTATAGGGTTGAGTTCTATTACTTTATAGGTACATTTCATTCGTCATCACTTATGCAGTTAACGGGTGTAATGTAACTATAACTTAAAACCATGTGATCACACCCAAGACACGATAAATGAAGACAAAGATGGCATTTCCATCAGTAACAGCCTTCAGTCCAATACAGTACACGCCATGCCTCGAATAATCGTCAGGTTGTGTTTTTCCCAATGAAAACCTTGAATTCACTTAAAGCTGAGTGATTACTCCTACACAAAGAAATAATGACAAATACAATTAATGGTGGGTTGTCCAATGCAATAAATAACTGCTGGATCTCAAAGACAACAAAATAAAAACAGATGGTGCCTATCGAGCTCATGCACGTGACGTCACCATTTTCACGGCGCCATATTGCCTGTCAAAAATAGCTGCTTGACAGTGTGGTGGACATTGAACCGGAGCAGGATATTCACAATGGCCGAGACTTGTTGTGCTGTTGGTAGTTACAATAGACGAGACATATATTCAAAGAGATCATTTTAGAAATACCAGCTGAAAAGATGGAAAAAAAAAAAATCGCTAGATTTAGGCAATTAAACGTGATGGATGGTGCCCAACCAAATACACATGCCTGTGTAGAGATCGCTTCATTTCAGGTAGGAATTAGTCTTCTCAATCTCAAATTAGCAAAATATATTTACAATGGCAAGTTGGCTCATTTGAGAACAATGCGTATTTTAAAAAAAAAACGACAGGGAGTCATCTCCAACGTACACGAAGCATGTTGTGGCCACACGATAATCTTCAGTAAACTTCTCTGTGACAGATGTTTTTTTTTTTTTTTAAAGATGCATTGTTCTCAAATCAGTCCAATGCGTTTTTAAAAAAGGAAAATAAACCGTTGGTCACAGTGATGTTTACGTAGGTTAACATGTGGCCACAACACACTTTCGTTTAAAGCTGAAGCCTACCCCAGTGTTTTTTTTTTTTTTTAAATATGAATTGAACTCAATTGAACACAATGCATATTTAAAAAAAAAAAAAAAAAAAAAAACCTCTGTCACGGAGAGGTTTACCAAAGTTTAACGTGTGGCCGGAACACGCTTCATGTATGGTGTCTTTATTTTTATTATTTTCCAATCATGGTTAATGAATGTGAGTTGGTGTAAAAGCAGGGGTCATTTATTTAAATATTTGTATTTGTACTGAAAAAATCTGAGCGGCTCCATCGCTATGCTGGATTTATTCTGGATTGAGAACGGATCCACAGCGAGGAAGTATTTATATGCGTCCAGACTTTTATACGCTTTCAAACTCTTCCGTGTAAATCTCGACGACTTACTCACCAGATCCATGTGTAGATCCAGTTGTCCAAGACAAGCGGAAGCCGGTTAACAGTCCAATTCCTTATCGGCAAAAACATCGACTTCGGCATTAAATATGGGTCCTCTATGCCAAGTGTCTCTCGTTTTTCAACGTACATTCATTTATTATCACCTTCTAAATGTCTAACGGTATCAGACAAAACTCTGAGCGTCGTGCTATAAGACGTATTGTCGTCTCCAAGCGACTTGGTATTGAACCGGCAATATGGCCAGTGACATAATTTGCTGACGTAGGTCCACGAGCTTGATAGAAAGCTATAAATGTACCTTTACTATTGCTGATAACGCATGGCATCTGTAAAGTCGACTGTGTTTACCGTCGAGAGAGAACGTCCCGCTGGAAAAATGGAAATAATGAACTGTTTAGTAACTATAGTAAGTGCATGCGTGTGTGTGTGTGTGTGTGTGTATGGCAACATTTTTAATATATAAAAGGGGTTAGAAAAATCCATCAAATTAGAAAGTGACAAGTGATAGTATTAGTGGTGAACATCGAACATTGGAATTTGTATTTTAAAAACTGCATTGGACAAATGAAGGCCTTAGACTTAATAAATGTCAAGTACTCTCTGAAGTTGAGTAAATATGTAGTTTAGGAAGTGTGGTATGACATGGAATACAGTATAACAACATCCTAATATCATCAGTACCAAGTATGGAATATTTGAGATATAATGGCTTTAAGTGATGGATGATGTGGCGTTCAGGGACCGTATGTTAAAAACCAAAAAAAAAAAAAAAAAAAAACTGTCGAAATTTGTAGGGGGACATTTTCGGCATGTTCCGTGTCTTTGAAAAGATGGCGAAGGTTGTTGGGAACCGTGACAAATGTCTCGGCGTTACCTGTAGCTGCTGCCGGAAGAGCTCAGGGTCTGCTTGATGTGCCTGTTGAGCGCGTCGGCGGCCGCCCTGTCTTTGCCGCTCCCGGGCGCCTCTCGGTCTTTCCTCTCGGCCGACTTGTCCCTGCCGGCCGGCTCCTTGGCCTCCTTCTCCTGGAGCTTCTCCTCCAGCTCGCTCTTTTCCACCCCGCTCTCGACTTCGGCGCTGCG
The DNA here is from genome assembly GCF_019802595.1 of Syngnathoides biaculeatus. Classification (NCBI taxonomy): domain Eukaryota; kingdom Metazoa; phylum Chordata; class Actinopteri; order Syngnathiformes; family Syngnathidae; genus Syngnathoides; species Syngnathoides biaculeatus. Next base: position 22,679,930 of record NC_084647.1, on the reverse strand, counting down.
GCCGGCGGTCGCGGTAGTGGGGGGCGGGCCGGCTTTGGGGATCCAGGGGTGGTCGTGCTTCTTCGGGATGGGCCAGGCTTTGTAGTCCTTCTGGTACTGGGTCTCCGGGATGAAGGGTCCGGCAGCGGGTTGGTACTCGTCCCTGGGTTTACAGCTGGGCTCCGGGCGCACTTTCCACGCCTTGAAGTCTTGCCGCATGACGGAGGAGGAGGCGTCCGAGGCGGCAGCGGGCGGTGCCTCGACGGCCTCCGGCTGGCTCTCCGGTTGGCCCTCCGCGGCGGCCCTCCGCGGCTGCTTATGCTGCACGTCCGAGTATTTGGTGAAGACCAGAGGCACGGCGATGTCCCCCTTGTCCAGGTCGCTCCAGAAGCGATTGATGCAGCAAGCTCGCGTAATGCACGGCCAGGCCATGGCGCTTTCCGTCGGTCGGCGGTGGTGCTGATGCAGGATCGGCCGTCGGCACGTTAGCGAGCTACCCTGCTGCTTTCCCTCCTGCGGGATGCCGGAGGGTTCGATGAACGTGCTGATGAGGTTGCACGGCGTGGCGTCAAGGCGACCCCACCCACGTCTTGCACCTGAACGCAACTGCATCCTTAATCCAGCAGAGGGAGGAGGAAACAGTAGTACAGTAGTATGTGTGTCATTCTAGAACTGGAGGCCACAATTTAAAGCAATCCGTACACATAAAACATGGAACTTGTGTAAATTGTACTTGTGCTGAGACAAAATTACAACAACAACAAAAAAGTGATTCCTTAATCTTAACTGCGCTTGAACACTCACTAAATAGCTTTTAAGGCACACATGTTCAGATTTCTAAGACTAAATTCAATTGTCAGATTTGACTTTATCAGTGCGAAAAATATTTAAGGTACCACCAACGCTTTTGAAACTCAGAAAACTACTCCGTGGAGACTGCCTTCATACACACTTCTGAAATACTTGAGTATGACAATAAAAGCAACACAGCCAGCCTCATCAATCACTGTAAAATCTTTTTACATGTAATACTAAATATAAGCAATCAAAAGTGGATCTATCATGAAGGAAATGGACAAAAAAAACACGAGGTAAAACAGAATTAAGTTACATGGATAATTACAATTAATGCAGTGGTTTTGTTATATTTAAACTCATTAAAGGAGCTCAATAAACACCTGCCATTTATTACAACCTAGCATTAGTTTTATATACCAAATAGGTTAACAATCGTAAGTGGGGCAGCAGCGCCCTCTGGCGGTTTTCCCTGCTCATCGAAACCACTAAAAGCATACATTTGTATTGTTGCCTTGCTTTTACATACATGAACAGCATTTTTCTTCGATATTTGTGATTTCCAAACACTGGCAAGTGAGCCTACTACTTTTCATATCATTTGAATGAAAATGATTAGTTTACGCCAAACAACTTCACCCATCCATCCGGGCAGAACATGTTACCTGTTACCATGAATACAACAGAATTATCAGCTGTTGTACTTAGGCCCAAAATTCACACTAAGTACATTTATGAAGTAATTAGGACGAGCTCATTAGTATATGGCACTTTCTGTGACAGTTTGATGTTCCGTCAGATAATTCTACTGCAAAATGTGTACATGTCTTTGCTCAAGGTGACTGACAGTATAGTGCACAGATTTCAAACTCTAGACCAAGGGGCCAGATCTGGCCCGCGAAGGTAAATCATGTCAACTTCCATCTGTACTGAAATTACTAATGGTCATATACCATAAATGACAACATTGATATATTATAAGCATTATCGTTAAACACGAACAATGGTTGAAAACTCCACTACCCTTGAATTCTGACTCCAAAACTAGTTCATAAATTTCATATGTAAACATGAGATTACAGACTTTTCTGGTTTCACAGTCATAACAGCCCTCTGCAGAAAACTATGATATTGCCCGCGACAAAAATGAGTTTGACGCCCCTGGTGTTGTGGTAGACTTGCCTGCCTTTGGTGCAGGCAGCGTGGGTTGAATTCCCACTCAGCGATGGGGTCTACACGTGCCCTGGCACTGACTGGCAACCGGTTCAGGGTGTAGTCTTTCGCTCGATATCAGCTGGGACGGGGTCCAACGACCGTGACCCTCACCAGAATAAGCAGTGTTGAAAATGGAGAATCTAACCGCAACCGTTGTGAGGATCAGCGGCTCAAATAATAGAAGGATGGACTTCGGTTCAAGAAGTCACAAAATAAATGACGCTGTGGTGCATTCAGGAAAAGATGTACAAAGATGATGTTGGCATTCTAATTTCCCCAGAAGACATGTTCTAAAAACAAAAGATGACACGAAATCAGTGATTCCTGCCCACTCTCCCACCAACCTCATCATATCATATGGCTGTTGACAAGACTTGATCCAAACTCAATTAATTGGTCAGAAAAGTATTTACTCAATATACAATGGATCATCTACCTATGCCAGGGATGTACTTTTTGAAGCATACAAGTGCTAATCCTAGAATGATGGATGAAAAATGATGGTAAAAACGCTCACTTTCAGTAAGACTTCACGGCATGGCGCTGATGTTTCGAATGTTCCTGGAAAGCATCGCACACGAAATACAAAACATGTCGCTAAAGCTACAGTGCAGAAACACAATGGGTGTATTTATTTGGGGTCCTCTTCTTCAGGCTCAGCTTCCAGCTCAGCATCATCCTCGGGGTAAAGTCTGCAGTACTTGTCTACCATCACGTCCAAGTCTGGCTTGACGTGGGTGTTGACGTTGAGCACGGCGAGGCTGCGGTTCCACAGCTTTGCGGGCACGGCGTCCAAGTACGCCCGCAGCCGCTCGCCGGCTGTTGTGCCCTGATTCTCTTCCATCCTGAGCACTGGCAGCGTGGAGAGCACCTTGAGGAAGGCGTTGACGTTGGGGAAGAACTTGATGTCGGGCAGCTGCAGCGTCTCGTGAACAGTGGTGGGCAGGCGCACCTCCTTGCCGCGGTGCTTCCATTTGATGCGCCAACAGTGCAGCTCGGCCGGCAGCGTGTCGGGGCTGGGGAGGTCGCCGCGGTAAACGTCGGCCGAGTTCTCTTCGCTGGTGTTGAACTTCATCTGGCCCATGATGGCGGGCACCAGCGACAAGCATTTGAGAACTTTGAGGTTGACCTCGGAGAACATCTCCTCCACTTCCTGCATGACGCTGTGGATAATCGGCAGCGTGACATACTCACGGTAGTAGGCCTCCGGTTGGATCTCACCCATCTCGGCGGCACGCTGCCTCTGAACGAAGAGTCGGGGAACCCCCACAGGGATCTCCATGGACGTGGCCACATTTACGGCCTCCTCAAACCAGAACTCGTGGTACACATCGATGTTGTCGTTGACCTCGGTGAGCGAGTGCATGACAGCGGTGAGGCTATTGGCGGCACAGAAGGCATCCAGCGTTTCGCCCTGGAGGTTCCGCCCGAACGCTCGGGTGAAGGTGAGGACGCTCCTCAGGACCACGGCGGTCATCACCATCTCAAAGTCGGCGAGGGTCTCCACGAGAGAGTAGGCACTGGCCACCGCGGTGCCATCGAACGCGCCGTCGACGTTGTCGCGAATGGTGTCCAAGCAGGAAACGAGCGGTGGCAGGATGTCGAGGAGAACGTCAAAAACGTTGTGTCGCTCGGTCCAGCCATCGCCGCAGGCCTGACGGAGCCCCGCCGCCTTTTCGTCGCTCTTCAGATAGTGAGCGGAGATACATGTCTCCAGCTGGGCCAGCGCCGGCGCTATTTTGAAGAAAGTGGCCAACCTCCTGAACGTTTCCATGAGCACCTGCACGTTGGGGAAAGGCAGACTGTTGGCCAGGTGGATGTTGAGCGCCATGCGCGAGCAGGGCATGTGCAAGGCCAGCGGGTACTTCTCCATCAGGAGCACAGCCACCGCCTTCATCTTGGTGGCCGACGCCCCGGTCACCTTGTGTGCCTGCCCGCGGCAGTCCTCCATGCTAAGCCCCCAGCGTTCCGTCAGCTGCGCCTCTAGACGCTCCACCAGCGCAAGCTCGTCGCCGTCAAAAGATACAAAGTCCAAAAACTCCTCGCGCAGGACGTTGTGCTGGTTGACGAAGCGTAAGAAGAGCGGCAGGTGCTTGTCGCCGCCGAAGTCCACCAGGTCGTCGGTGACCAACGAGAAGAAGCGGCCTTCCCTAGCCTCCATCAGCATCTCTTCTCTTACCGTGTTCTCACACACATCCAGGAGCTGGGACAGTTGCACCGAGGAGAGGAACTGGGCGTTCACCGGCATCGCCTCGAAGCGCTTCCTCAGAGCCTCGTCTCCGGCGTGCATGCGGTACTCCAGCAGCGCTTGGAAATTGTTGGACACGTTGCCGCTGTCGAGGGGTTTCAGAGTTTCCAGTGGGATGCGCTGCTTGGCCAGCATCAGGACCACCTCAAAAAGAGAGCGCAGGTAATCACGCAGCTGCTTCTCCTCCGCGGACATCTGCGGCTCGTCTTCACTAGGATCCTCGGTGGCTGCTTCTGTTTTGGACTTCTCAGCAGAGGATGCCACTGAGGGAAAAGCAAATGCAAAATTGATTGGTTAAGTCATGATATTGCTTGTTCACTTCGGAGTCTTTTTTTTTTTTTTTAAATCATGACATCAAATCATATCACAAAATGGCCCCAGATGCACGTTTGAATTTTTTTTTTTATTCCTTCAGCAAGGCTGAGCAAACCTTTGTGCTCAAGAACCACATTTGATTATATATATATATATATATTTTTTTTTTTACAAAAAGATGGCAGTAAATTGGGTTTAAAAAAAATTAAAATATATACACACACACACACACACACACAGGGTAAATATTTCAACAAAACAAAAACATTCATGGTGATTGTTAAATTGTACTACAACTAATTAAAATCAAGCAATTATATGATCAAACAAAATTACTTTATAATGTCGTGACCCCTACCGGGACAAGTCGAAAGGAAAATAAGAATGTTCTGTATAGGACGACATTAGTATTTTATTTACATCCATCCATCCATTTTCTGAGTTGCTTATCCTCACAAGGGTAGCAGGTGTGGTAGAGCCTATGCCAGCCATCATCAGGCAGGAATCAGGGTACACCTAGAACTGGTTGCCAGCCAATCGGAGAGGGCACATGGAGACAGACGACGGTTGTACTCACAATCACACCTACGGGCAATTTAGAGTCTCCAAGTAATACATATTTTTGGGTTGTGGGAGCAAACCGGAGTGCTTGGAGAAAACCGACTCGGGCACGCGGAGGACCCGCAAACTCCACATAGGCGGGGCGGGGACTGAAAACTGGTCCACACAACTGTGAGACAGACGCTCTAACCAGTTGCTCCAAGGTGCCGGCATATTACATCTTTAGGTTTTTTTTTTAATCATCATATTTTTGTTTGTATTATCTGGCTGTCTAGTATTTGTTGGAATTACAGTACAGTAATTATTAATTTGGCTGTTACTGTATTTTGCTCTTCCAAATTGATGACAGTCTGCCACAGCCCAGTTCCAGCCAGACCTTTGTGACAAGTGTCCTGCAGTCACTCACATTTGAAAAATGTATGGGTGCATAAAGTCACTAGTGTGTGTACTGTTTGTAATTATGAGTGTACCCCTTTAAGAGGGGAAGGGGGTGGTGTCAGGTAAACTAGGATGTAGCAGTAGGATGAGCAGCAACTCGTTAGAGACCGTACGCTTCCGTGTTTGAAAAAAAAAAATTAAAAATTTTTAAAAAGACATCAGGCTGTGGTTCACTGCGCTGGATCGTTTTTCATGTGCGCTGAAAGCGTGTGACAAGTCTGCAATTGTGCAGTGGCAGGGAACATTGGTCAAGACTACACAAAATAAGCGACATCTTGCACTATGCATTTCTACTCGTAGCAAATTTTATGCGTGTGATTTTTCGTTCTCGACTGTGCAGATTTGTGAGTGCGATGGCGCGCGCATGCGCCCCTCAAATCTTGCTGACTGGTAGGTACTGTATCACTCAATTTTAGTGTTTTGTGACTTCATGTTATGATAGCTTAGTACCGAGCATGCTGACTTCTTACTCCCAATCATAACTGCTCTTCACACCTTGATGATGATACCTGTCAGGCAAGTAGCTTATTTGCTACCATAAAGGCAGTGATTAGTAACTTGGGCTGCATTGACAATGAACGCGAAGTGATCTTTTACCTCTGCCATTTAGCATTAGCTGGAACTCATTGCTAGAGGGCGCGACACAGTGTGCAACACGCATTCCCCTCTAATGACTTACGCTGCAGGCCATTTAGTTTCCAATTAATCTACCACGCATGTTTTTGAGATGTGGGAGGAAATCGGAGTAAGCAAAGAAAGCCCACACAAACACGGGGAGACACAACACTAACTCCACACAGGCAAGGTTGGATTTCAACCTGCGTCCTCACAACTGATGCAGATGTGGTTACCAGTCCACGATTGTCCCACTACAGCTCAATTAATGCAATCAATTACAAGAACAGAGCCGGGCTTACCTTGTCCACCCGTTTTGCAACATGACACCAAAGACTCTTAATGGGTGTAATCTCCCACATTGGCAAAGCACAACTCTGCCTTTTCCAGTTTAGAGAAAACATTTATTCTACATGCGATATTTACATGACTTGCACAAACTAACCATCACAGACATACATCATCATTCCCCCGCTTCTCTGGGATAGGATGCTCACTTTTGGCCCTAAAGCGGACCAAGGCTATTGCAAATTGATGGATTTCTCACATCAAATTCCAATCACACGTTTACGCGCCTTGCTTTGTGCACTCTTGAGAGGAAAAACGTCATCCATCCATCGATTTTCTGCCGCTTATCCAAGGTCAGGTCGCAGGGGCAGTAGCGTTAGCAGTGACGCCCAAACTTCTATTTCCCCAGTCACTTCATTCAGCTCTTCCGGAAGGATCTCGAGGTGCTCCAAGCCCAGCCGAGAGACTTAGTCTCTCCAACATATCCAGGGTCGTCCCCGGAGTCTTCTCCTGGTGGGACGTGCCCACAACACCTCACCAGGAGGCATCCAAATCAGATGCCGAGGCAACCTCATCCAGCTCCTCTCAATTGACCCCTCCGTAGAAATTGCGTCATCTGCGTCGCTGACCAATCGGAGGCCAGAGATCTGCATAAACCACGCCCCTTGTTGGCATCCGCCGTTACCTCAGACAAAGTCGCATGGTGCAGTATAGCTTTTGTTAGTTTTTCACGTATTTGGGTTACTTAACAATAGATATGGTTAAGAGGTGTAGTCACAGAATTTGTAATACTGACAACAGGTATCCTGATAGGCTAGTTGGTGGAGTTCATTTCGTACCCTTTCCAAAACTGAAGACAGAGTACGAAAAATGTCTTCGATGGATCAAACTTTGTGGAAGACGGCATGATCAACTGAATCCATCTAAAATCAACCGGAACAGAAGACAGAGTACGAAAAATGTCTTTGATGGATCAAACTTTGTGGAAGACGGCATGATCAACTGAATCCATCTAAAATCAACCGGAACAGAAGACCGAGTACGAAAAATGTCTTTGATAGATCAAACTTTGTGGAAGATTGCATGATCAACTGAATCCATCTAAAATCAACAGGAACAGATTTGTTTGCACGAAGGTAAGCCCTATATTTGATTTTCAATACATGTCTCATATAAATGAATTAGCAGTTCTTCGCTTGCATAACATGGCTACGTATGAATGATTGAGACACTTGATCTGTGTTGAGCGATATTTTGCGATGTTTACTTACACCTCCTTTCCTTGATTCGTCTTAGGTCCTCCTCAGTCTGAAACCAAGAGAAAGATTCCAAAATAAGACATTTTACAAACAAAAGTTAAAATTAAAGACGCCAATGTTTTCCGCCTCACTAGTTCCTTGATCTGCTTGCGGTGTTTAACGTGAGGATTTGCCAAATGACTGGTCAGATCGAAGATTGTGGGAATGGCCGTATCTTTCAGCACCGTTCTGTAGGGACTCTGACAAAGACAAAAGTTAGAGGGCTCTTCAAAATGACATCACAGATACTTCCAAGTGGCAGAAGCTTGAGGATTCTCCACTTGCACCACTGGTAAACAAACCTTTTTGTGTCATTTGAAACAAGGTAGAGAAATTGAGAAAAAGGGGGCAAATGGCTTGAATGGCAACTTTAGCATTTTTCTCCACCACGCTAATTTGAATGTGTGAAGTATCAGTCGAAAGGAAGACGACTGCCTCGGGAGATGGCATGACCACCATATTTTATGTTTCAATAGAGAAGTTGTTTCAAAAGATTGACGTGATGGAAATTTAGGCATAGTTAACAAGATCATTGAGGGACTGGCTACTTAATTAACTTTTATGTGGCTCAAATTAACGGTATGGATGTGCTCGTTTGATACGGAAATTGATAATGCACTGCAGTCTCCTCGCAGACAAGCAAGTATGTTTTACTGAATTATTCAAAGCCAAAGCAAGCAAATATTTTAGACCCACATATGAGAAAATATCTTCCACAATCCCAATGATGGAGGTTTGGTTCCCAGTCCGTCCCTTTAGAAGTGGCTACTACGTCTTGTGACCTTCTCTGAACAATTTGTGCCATCAATGCAGTTATCCTCCCCAACCACAGACTCCACAAGATTCATTAAAATATTTTGGAAGGAATTTGCAAACTTTGGAGTATGTTTGGCAGCCTGATCACATGTTTTATTCATTGTTCTCTGATCAGGTCACCTGGATCTGCCACCCGGAAGAACCCTGGCGTCTAAAGTTTTCAAACATTGTGAAACATTGTCCAGATGGACAAGGAATAAAAGTATGCAAGTGTGTGAGGTACTTACTGTTTTGTACACCAGGGCCGGGTCAAAATGTTTGGCACACAATCTGTAGTGCTTGTTCAACTGATCGGCGGTTTTGGCCTCCAGGTCTGCTCTGCGGCAGTTCTCCACCCATATACGACATCTGCAAGCACACAACCCACAGTTTGTTGATGCGGGGTCAAACAGATTATACATTCTTGGATTACGACAGTCCTGACAGAAGACACATCGAGGATACGAAAGGGTCTGACGACATTAGAGACTGTCATGTATTGTAGGGTTTTCTTTTACAGTACAAGTACCAAGCAGGGCATCCCGTATAACAACTGTACCAAACAAATCAGGTGAGTAATTCACTGTGACCCAAGATGGGACAAGCTAAAAGTCATAAAGACATAGCGGCCCATTGACCAACGAAACAATTTTCTTTTTAACATACAGTGCAAGTACAGAACAGACATATGGACTTCATTACCATGTTGGGTTACAAAAATCTCATCATGTATCGTAAATGATTTTCACCTAGTATTGGGCAAGATCGCAAAAACCGCTGTTATGGTTTTATTGTTGTAAAAATATCCTGATCCATATCAGAATCGTGCTACCCCAATACATATAAAACACACCTGGCCAGAATATTATGTTGAGAGCTCACACAGGCATTACATTTAAAAAAAATGACAATGATCACTTTTGATTGGCTGTTAGACGAACTAAATTAAGAATTATCGGGGTTGTGATATTGAGCTACACTGCATGACTCTAAAAGCTTTTTTTTTTTAAATAACCTATTTCGCATGCAGAAAATTATAGATTTTAATTTTTTTATATTACAACCTTATTGTACATTAGGCGGGGGGGGGGGGTGTAAATCGACAAAGCGCGATGTGTTTATACGCAAACTCCGGTAAACAAACATTAGGATACAAAACTGGATACCTTACCTTTCGGGGTCCCTCGGAAAGCGAAAAAAAGCCAAATCCGACTGTGTGCTCTTTCGCGTGCAGTTCGGCGCCGCGCAAAAATTCGGCATGTCTCAAGCTAGCACGATAGCAAGCTCGGCTAATTCTACGTGCCACCAACTTCGTTGGCTTTTTCAAAGTCGGAGCCTGAGAAGCGCAGACCGAACTGTCAAAGGGGACTGGAAGCGCCAGGTGGCGTCACGGTGGACGGCGTTTTAACAAACGAAAGAATTGCTCAAGAGGAAATCATTTGACGGTTGTTGAATTTCCAGGAGCGCCGAAAGCTACCAAATCCTTTCGCTCGACGCAGTTCACAAGCCGGCTATTGATTGGACAGAAACAAGAGCCACAATCATTGGTCGGTGCTCGTATATATTGACCAATCAGAGAAGAACTGAAGCCTTCTTGCCTGACGTGGAACGACGTGCCCTCACCGTTTGTTTTCTCAGTGCTGCCACCTATCGGCATTGCAGAATAGTGTCGTAAGTATAACCTACAAGTTTGACTTATCGCTTCATCTTTCTAATGACACGCTTTTCGTCCTGGAGTCACTCCACAGAACCAGAACCAGAAAACAAAAACTATAAAGTAATACGTACTGCGTAATGCGCCGATGTAAAATATCTTCTAAGCCGCGTCTCTTGTGGCTCGTTGGTCTAGGGGTATGATTCTCGCTTAGGGTGCGAGAGGTCCCGGGTTCAAATCCCGGACGAGCCCAAACTTTTGTTGCTCGGACAACTTGTATAGAGTCTACATTATCTTTATGGGAATTTCAACTCCGCCTTATACAAACACAATTTAAATCCACAAGGATTAAGAAAAAATAAAAACTCATGTCAGATGGAATGGAATGTGAAGTAAAAACAAGAAAAGGTTACGGGCTCGTCCGGGATTTGAACCCGGGACCTCTCGCACCCGAAGCGAGAATCATACCCCTAGACCAACGAGCCAATTAGCCTTTTTTTACTTATTCTGGATTGATAAAACGGATCAGAACGACTTCCGCATTACAATTATTTCAGACATTGCATTGCCTGAAAAAGATCTTTACAGAACATGAAATAACTTGAATGACACTCAAAGAACACACACAGAGGATTTCAATTAACTTCTTTTTATATATCATACATAAGACTGTCTTAATATAATACAAAGGGCATTGTCATAAACACAGCAAAGTCTTGACTAGATCTTACAATCTGTGGATACATGGACTTATCCTTTTTCCCCCATGCTGTTCAATTCTATAGTGCATGTTGCATGTACAAAAAAAAAGTGAAAAAAATGTGGTATAAAATGGGGAAAAAAAAAAGGATCAATCTAAATTAAATTAAGAGGATCTCCACTTCTGCTAGGTGTTCAGATATGTCAAGAAAGTGTTTGTGTCGAACCAACAAACACAACAGGCGTATGAAAGATGGAACCTTATATCGTTTTTTTTTTTTTTTTTTTTAAATTCACCAACCATGTGCTTCTCATAGAACCAAAAAAAGTAAGGTTTGTGATGTACATGCACTTACAATATACCCTGTGAAAATTATTAAGGTTTGAAGATCTAGCGTTCCCTGTTTGATTCAAACCCTACCTCATAGTGTTGTCCTGATGCAGTCAAGTTTTTGCCACTAAGAAAAAAACAGGAGTTCCTGCCCCAATGAATGGTCATCCAATTTGACAAACATAATCAACATACCAGCAGGAGCAAGGTAGTGAGTTCTATACTTCCTTTATTAAAAAAATATAAATATATACATAAATTCTATTTCAACTATTAAAAAGGGGCTGCATTTCATGACAACTGCTCTAAATAAGAGGTCAATCAGCATGATCAGAAATATAGGCGCACACTTACGAGTCACTGCAGTCAATTTTTTTGTCTTTTTCCACTTTATTTTTGGAATGTTTAGTACCAGTATGAGCGCCGGCGATCAAAACGGCCGGCCGACGCGTCTAAAGATCTCAAATTCGGCGAGGGTGTGAACAAAAATGATTGCAAATTTGCAATTAACCTTGACATCCAGATAAAAACCCCCCGTTCGCGATATAGGTAGCTTTACATTGGTGTTTAATGGGAGCGTGATTCGGCGAATGGATCGTTCCTTCCAAAATGACAACAGTATGATAGACGCGTGCGTGTTTGTGTACGGCCTGTCGTCCATCTTGACAGGTGGCCGCGGGCAGGTTGTCTCCTCTCTAATTTCAAAGCTGGTCAAAATGAGCAAACAGAAGGAGGAAAAAGCACTTCAAAATCCCTGATGTAAAAAAAAAAAAAAAATAAAAAAATAAAATAAAGTAATTTTTTTAGGACATGCGCCTGTCTAGGCAGAAAACGCATTGGCGGGCTTCCCTTTGAACAAGACAACAATCAAGGGGGGCGGGGGGGTGCGCCCTTCGCCAACTACAACATCATATACCATTCAACACAAATTATCCAAGCCAAGTTGACCAAATGTACGAAAGGCAGCAAAAACCCTTTGAAATAGTATGTAGGATGGAGCAAAAGAAAAGAAAAAAAGATGCCAACACAAATATCGAACGCATTAGTCTCCTTTTTTTTGTAGCTTTTTTTTTTCTTTTAAACCACCATCAGCTTCTATCTTGCTACTCCGGAGCCTGCAGAGTAACTACCAAATTTTCTAAACATAGCGACATTTTTTTTGTTTTAAATCTTATCTTTAAATGACTCCCAAAAGAATCTACCAATTAATATGGAAACAGGTTTTGGTAAAAGGTGGTAAACGAATGTAGCCAAGAGTGTACACAATAATAACCTGAACAACGCTCTCCAGTTTTGCTTTATGTCGACGCTTCGGTTAAGATCTCGTCAACGCGTGGTGAACTGCTACATTATTGGTTACAGACACCTAATATGCTATAAAACAACCGCTTTGGTATAAAAACATATCCAAAGGGAAAATAAATTCTTGTAAAATTCACAGCATAATTTGAGGACAAAAAAAGGCAGTCATTTAACTTTTTTTTTTCTTCAGTTTCCATGTTTGTTGGGATGGAGAGACTTGTGCAGGTGGTTCTGATGTGGAACTACATGCAAAAAAAAAAAAAAAAGGAGAAAATGCTTTAAAAAAAGGGGGGAGGGTCAACTCTGGGATAAGTTCTTTCCACTGCAAAAAGCCTTAACCGGTGACTAAGATTTTTTTTTTTTTCTTTTCAAGGAAGTCATGTTTAGGAGGTTGTTGTGTACAATAAGACCCTGTTATGTGGGGCCCTGCTGAAGAAATCTGTCTAGAAAGGCCTCAAATTACCACTTATTTAGCTTTTTTTCCTTCTAAAATGTTTTCAAGAATTAAGGGCTGTCTAGAGAGAAAAATAGAGAAAAGCCATCTTAATTCAAAATGAAAATGTCCAGCTCAATCCCCAGTCCAAGTCCATGAGTCATAAGGCCAAAGGGTTATCTAGAACCAGCCACCGACTGTATTCCTTCCGCTGCTCTCGTGTCGTCGCAGCTCACACCACGATATTTTGGGGGTGGGGTGGGGGGGCATCTTGGCACGAGGGGCCGAAGCCTCCCTCTCCTCTGACCCACTCGGCGTCTATATCCATTTGTATTCGCCCGGCCAGCACACGCTTATAGGGAACTCCGCTGTCATGTCAAGTTACACAACACTCACTGAGCCACCGACAAGAAATATCACCGCAAAAAAAAACACTCTCCCTCCCTCGTCAGGCTACAGGATTTACAAGCAGCTTTTTTTGTGTGACATTTTGCTCGAGGGGGTGAGAGAGGGGGGGGGCAAAAATAATGACAAACCAGTGGAACAGTAATGTCAGGCAAGCATTTTGTGGCCTAAACTTTGCTGTGAAATGCTCCTTTTGCCACATAATACCATAAGGTGGTGAAATGGTAAAATGGATGTCTCAATCTGACTATGGTTATTCCGCAGTATTTGTGCCTAATGGTTTCAAAAGAAAAAAAATGGATGACAATTACATATATACTTCTTCTTAACAAAGGTTTTTTTTTTGTTTTTTTTTTTCCTCTGTAGTAGCGGTTCAGTGATATCTCCCTTCTGACATGAGCAGCTTTGATTCTCAACACACCTTGTAGTAGAAAAACACCACCTTAAAAATGACGCACGGGTGGGGGGGGTAGGAGGAACACAGCCAAAATGTCAGCGCAGTCACGAGCTGGCCATGGAACTCTGCTGCACACATACTCCAGTCATTGGAGACTCCTCCCGGTCCATGCCCTGCCTCATGCTCAGGTGGCCCTCCGCTAGGTAGTGGCCAGGACCTGTGTTCGTGCCCATGGAGAAAGCAGGGTGCGCCGCCATACCGGTCTCCTGCCGCGGGTTCGAGAAGGCACCTAGCCCCATGCTCAGCCCACCGTTCTGACCAAAGTCGAGCGCTCCGGCGGGCAAATGGCGGAGCTGGTAGGCCTGGTTGCCATGGTTCCCAGTGGAAGAGGAAGATGTTGAGGAAGAGGAGGCAGAGGAAGACAGGGAGGTCATAGACAGATGGCCGTGGACCACCTCCATGGAGTCCTGGGTCGACGAACTGTGCGTCGGGGAGGTGTAGTGACGCGGGCGCGGCCGTGTGGCCATCATGGGCCCGTGGTGGTGATGAGCGTGTGAGTGGGGATGCAGGGCCTTCGGGTGCTGGGGGGGGACGTGGAAGGTGGTCTCCTGGACTGGGTGGGTCTCGCCGGTGACAGACTCCGGTACGACGCCGCCTCCCCACACCAGCGGAGGTGGGTAAGGCTGTCGAGCCTGCTGACAAAAAACAACGGTTGACGGCGTCACCTAATATTCTTTTGAAAAATGTTTCGAATTTCATTTGGTCCAAAAGCAAGCTTGTGTATCAATTTTCCCCATTAAAAGGAAGTCAAAATCTGTTCCAGCCTCCATCCAAAACACATCCATTGCATGTAAAGAAATCAACACTTTTTATGGAGTTCAGTACTGTAGACTTATTGGTTAGCTCACCTGCCTCACAGTTCTGAGGACCAGGGTTCAAATGCGGGCCCCGCCTCTGTGGAGTTTGCATGTTTCCCCTGTGCCTGCTTTCTCCGGCCACATCCCGAAAACATATATTAAATGGAGACTCTAAATTGCCCATGGGTGTGATTGTGATTGCGAATGCTTGTTTGTTGTTTATGTGCCTTGTGAAGGCTGGCGACCAGTTCAGGGTGCACCTTACCTCTTACCCGAAGATAGCTGGGATAGGCTCCAGCACTCTCACGACCCTCGGGGTCCGTGAGGATAAGTGGTTCAGAAAATGAATGGATGATAAATTACTGTATGTATGAACTTCATTTTGGAGGCGACCAGTCTTCCCTCAAACATCTTCAGTCTGTTCAAAATGTTGCTACTCACCTCTAACTGGAACACCCAATAGGGAGCACGCACATTATAGCATCCCTCCACTGACAGGCTGTGCCTTTTAGAGTTCATTTTAAGGTTCTGCTATTTGTTTTCAAATATCAAAATGGTCTCGCCCAGGCTTATCTCTGTGAGCAGTTCTATCATTACATGGACTCAGATCAGCTTCTTCTAGACATCAAAGTCCAAGCGGAAGCTCATAGGGGATAGGGATTTGCCTGTCGCTGGTCCCATACTATGGAATGATGTCCTTGGTGCACATTAGACAAGCCCCTTTGTTATCCATTTGTAAAACCTGCCTCAAAATGCATTCGACTCTTCGGAGTTCAACCCAACATGAGATTTGAGACATTTATTTATTCATTTATTAAAACTCTTATTTTGTTTTATTTGAAACTTGTTTTAAACTCATTATCTTTAAATTATCCATCCATTCATTTTCTGAGCCACAGGAGTGCCGGAGCTTATACCAGATATCTTGAGGCAAGGTACACCCTGAACTGGTTGCCAGCTAATTACAGGGCACATAGAAACAAACATTTGGACTCACAATCACAGCATAGGGCAATTTAGTCTCCACTTAATGCATATTTTGGGGATGTGGGAAGAAACCAGAGTGCCCGGAGAAAACCCACACAGGCCCACGTTTGAACCCTGGTCCTCAGAACTGTGAGGCAGACGCTTTAACCAATTACCCACTGTTTGACTGCTCTTTATATAATGTTATATTCAATTGTCTTATGTTTCATGCTCAATTTTGTATCCATGTGCGCTCTCAATGAGGAGGTATTATAGCATTCATGTATTGGACGTGTACACTTCAGGGGAGTAACTTCAGGAGATGCATTCATTCTTTGCATGTGTTTTTACGTTGTATTTGTTTGACTGTTTTCCCTGGTTCCCGATTCACTATTTAGCCGAGTGTGCATCAGCGACTGTGGTTCTCCTTGTCCACCTTTTAGGGCATTACAGTAGCTCAATTGCTGAGTTTGTTTTTAACCTGACTCACTTGATTCCTAAAATTGTCTTCACTACACAAAGTAAAAAAAAAAAAAAAAAAAAATCAGAGTACCACTGTAAAAATAAATAAATACAAAAGACAGGAATTTGGTGTATGACCTGTGGGCAGAGGCTGTCTCCATCAATGGCTGGCATGGCGGTGCCAAAATGCCCTCCACTGTGTAAGTGGTGATGGGTAGGGTCTGATCTCGCTCTGCCACTGGTACTTGTTCCAGAAGAGCCTCCTACAGAAGTCATCATGACAGTTAATGTGGTGCCTTTTTACCACATGCTCTTCAATTTCAAAGCATTTATTCTCTACAGTCACATACCTGAACTAGAGGAGGTGCTGGAGGTGGTTCCTGAAGACTGGGACTGCTCCAAGGCGGGACTGGTTGACACACTGCTGCTCGTATTGGTCCCCTCATCTGCCGTCTTCTTGAAGAAGCTGTGCTGCAGGGCATAGTAGGGCTGGATGCGGCTCTTGGGGTCATAGTCCAGCATTCGCAGGATCAGATCCTTGAACTTCAAGTAGTCGGCGACAGCGTGGCCAGACTCGCCCGCCCGCCGGCCACCCGGACCCCCGGTCTCCACACCCAAGATGGAGTGGAGCTTCCGTGAAGCTGGAGGTTTATACTGTGAGGCAAAGCAACAAAGTTACTTCTATTCTTTTTGCGAGCTTAAGAAGCTCATTCAAGAGAGTGGCCTCACCCTTTTGCCATCTTTGGTCTTTTTAACACTCCATGTACCATCTGAAAGCTTCTCAAAGAACTTCCTGGCTTTTGGGGCTAGGTCCATTATGTGATTGGGTGGGATGCCAAGAACCTCCACTATTTTGTTCATCTGGTCCACCTGAGAAAGATATCAACAATTTGGTTCAAACACCTCACGACAGGCTAGGATAACTTGCATGTGTGTATACTGTTTTTTTGATGTTTGAGTTTTAATCATTTTAATGGCATACCTGATTAAAAGCTCTCACCACGGGTCAGAGGTTCCCCCACCCTTGTTTTATATAATGTATGCGAGTAAAAAAAACAAAAAACATCACCAAAAGGTGCCTTTGAGACTTCAATATTTCACTCCAAAAAGTTGAGATTTGTCATTGAACCTCGTGTTCATTGTATAAGTACATTCTCTTTAGTTGGAAATGGATATGGCTGAAGTTCCCACACTTATTATTTTTTTTTTTATTAATTACAAGCAGCCAACATATGTGCAAACAGCAAGCTGTGAGCTTGCTGACAAGGTGTTGATTTTTGGCAAAGTAACACTTAAAAAGCAGAATGACATTCACTTTGTAACATGATTAAGGTGATGTGTGCTTTTTAAAAAAATATGTCAAACTTTTTTTTTTTTTTTTTTTAAATCAATTGATATCTTTGACAGACTGGATATTTTAAGCTTGAGAACATTCATCTAACCATAAAAAAATTCTGTTAGAAGTGTAATGGCAATTGTGAAAGTAGCCACTGTTTCAGCCTACATCGAAGAAAAACAAAATACTGGCTGTAATGTCGAAGAAAACAAAAGGGAAATATCAAACAATGACAGGATAGACAGGAATTTCCAGGACACATGCAAAATGTTTAATATGATTATCATTCATCCATCCATCCATCCATTTTTTTGAGGCGCTTATCCTCAAAAGGGCCGCGGGAGTGGTGGAGCCTATCCCAGCTGTTATCAGCCAGGAGGCAGGGTACACCTTGAACTGGCTGCCACGGCACATGGAGACAGACAACAGTCGCACTCACAATCACACCTGGGGGCAATTTAGACTCTCCAATTAATACATGTTTTTGGGGGAAACCAGAGTGCCGGGAGAAAACCCACTCAAGCACGGGGAGAACATGCAAACTCCACACATGGGGACCGGGATTTGAACCGCGGTCCTCAGAACTGTGAGGCCAATGTTCTACAGCTGCACCACCACTCCACCCAATATGATTAGTTTCATCCATCTATCCATCCATTTTCTTAGCCGCTGATCTTCACGAGGGTCGCGGGCGTGCTAGAGCCTACCCAAGCTGCCAACGGGCAGAAGGCAGGGTACACCCTGAACTGGTGATTAGTTTCATTATTCTGCTAATTTTTTGGGAGTAAATGAATGATTCTGATGGTGACACCAATGGTACTTTGTCACATCGATCAATGTCACAAATCCGCAGTGTGCAGTTGTAGACATACATTGACAATTGGCATACATATACCTCATTGGCTCCACTGAAGAGAGGCTCTCCTGTATGCATCTCCACCAAAATGCAACCCAATGACCACATGTCAATGGCCAGGTCGTAGGGCATTCCCAGAAGCACCTCTGGGGAGCGATAGAAGCGACTTTGGATATACTGGTATATCTGCAAGAAGACAATTCGGACTGTTCAATTATTTGGACACCTCACTCTAAATTAGCACATAGCTATGATATAAAGCATGAATGTACCCTTTGTCCCAGCTGGCACGAGCTGCCAAAGTCCACTATTTTGATGGCACTCCTCTTGGGGTTGCAGAGGAGGATGTTCTCGGGCTTCAGATCGCAGTGGATGATGCTGAGCTCGGGCGTGGCCAGGAAAAGCAGCGCCGTGCATAGCTGCTGGGCGAACTTCCGCGTGAGGTTGAGTGAAACACCGCGGAAGTTGGTATTTCGGAGCAAGTCGTACAGGTTATATGAAAGCATCTCAAACACGAGGCAGAGGTGGTTCCGAAACATGAAGTGACGCTTCAGGTGAACTGTGGGAGGAACCCAATTGTGTCCGTGTTAGTAAGGTAAACAACACTTTTTATTGTGTGAATGGACAAAATAGAAGAGCGTAGTGATTACCAATGTAGTATTTCATCTCGGTGTCGTGTTTGTTCATGAGCTCGAGGAGGCGCACTTCAATCTGGGCTTGATTGAGGAAAGCTCTCTTGTTCTTAATAATCTTAATTGCAACCCATTCTTGCTCTGCTCGGTCATATGCTTTCACAACCTAAGTGTGTGAAGCGGATGACATTCAATGGTCGGCTTAAGTTTGACTTCCATGGCAACAGTTAAAATATTAAAAATAGTTCATGACCCATGCTTAGGTAACACATACACAACATTAAATACTGTACAATAACATATTCCACAACGGTATCTACCTGTCCAAACGATCCTTTTCCTATCAAGGAATCAATCTCATATCGGTCCATCCACTTCTCCCCATTCTTGACGATGTAGTCATAGTTATCATCGTCATAGCCATCATTGAAGACCTTCCTTTCTTTTTTGTGACTGGAGTCTTCGCCCTGACCCTGTTGGTGCCGCCGCTTCTTTTTTGCATAATACACCTGGAGCGACAAATGGAAATAAAAGTTTAGAAAAAAAACGTGAGTCAACTACAGATATTTGATATTCATGTCATTGTGTTAGAATGTTCTCACTGACCTCATTGATGTGTTTGTATGTTTTGATAAGGTCAATGGAGAGCTTCCTCAGGGGAGCTGAAGTTGGGTCACGAAAGCACTGGGGCATGTGCCTCTGAAGTGTCAAAAGTGTTACATAACAAATCATGAATGACACATTTGTCCTCTTGTCAACAATTCAAACACCGGTGAAATCAAACGGCTTCTTAATGCAACTTGGTGAGCATCGGATGTCTCTTGTCTACCTGATTGGCAGTGAGCTGTGTCGTCTGGTCGCTGTACGGTAAAACCGAAACAGATTGGTCAGTGCTTGGCTGGTGGCGCTCACTGTACTGCTGGTGCGTATGGGGCATTGGAGCAGCCATCTGAAGACCAGCAGTGTGTAAAGAAAAAGAGGGCGCAAGCCGGACAGACGAAGGTTTGCATGCTGAAGTCTCTCCTCCTGCAAGACATTAGCACCTTTGCTTGAGTCTCAGCGCCAGCAAGCTATACGATCAAAACAAAGAGACCAATCATGACAATGTGTCATTATAACCCACAGTAGTAATTTACTTTTGACACCTTATAAAGAACAATATTTCCTCCATAAACAGAGTAACTATTTGCTTGTCTAAAAGGCAAGAGAAAATCATAACATATTGTACAATTGGAAAATTGTGGACAAATGTATACAAACCTTTATTTACGTGTATTGAAAGCAGTTCAGTACAAATAAAGTGCCAATGTGCTCACAAAATGGGAGGAGGACAACGGCACCAAAATAGAATGTATGCCACACGATTAACACTTTGTACTTAAACCATAAAAATAAATGAGTAAATCAAACCCTATTGATTGTATGAGTAATACAGTATGTGTGAAGAAAAAGGTGCACAGGAAGAGGCTTCAGAGTAAAAAAGGGGTGAAAAGAACAGCCCGGTATACTGTACAGTGAATCATCCTTCATTTTAAGGCAGAAGGAATGAAAAAAAATATGAAATAGCATGTTGAGCTATCAGTATCTCTCAGCACACAACACAATTCACCAGCGCAACACAGTAACCACTATTCAGAATCCCAGCAACAGCACCTAATTAGCATAGCCTATCACCACAGAGATACAGCGTGATTTGGCAAGCCCATCAACGCACAGGCCAATCACAACGCAGTATGCAAATAGCCTACTTTTGTTGCCAGGGCAGACCGGCTCCCATTTTCCAATGAGAAAACAAGAAATAAACAAGAAATCAAATTGAACTTTGGCACACTTAGATGACGCTTTCGACAGGAGAGGCTGACGGTAAAATAGCTGCACAGCCCAAAAAGCTGCACTCGGTCCGTGCGAGAGGGGAAGAAAGCTGACCCAGCTCTGGAGCGCCACAAAATACACGGCCGCGCTGACAGCAAGCAAGAAAAGGCGACGGACGGCAAGACGAGAGAGCACAGGCAAAAGGCTGTATTTAAAGGAACACACAAAGTGTAACACAAGATGCCTTTTGCTGCACTGAGAAATACACACATGAAGGTCTTTGTTGGGGTCAATTTAAATATACTTTTTTTTTTAAATATACACCAAATAATTGGACGTGTTTTTCCTTCATATTGCAGCTGTCAAACATCTCATTTTATCACCTGAAGGACCAAAAGTTAAACTGCAATGCATCTTTGTCTCACATTGCGTGATGCACATTTGGAGAAGAGCACAGCGACAATGGGGAACTGAAGTTTCACCGCTTCCCATTCTATAGAAGAGGATATAGAGAAATATAAACAGCCACCTCTAACCTGGATGCATCTTGGGCAAAAATGTCATATCATCCCGGCAGGAGAGTCCAGCAGACAACCAACTATATGGAATAAAAGCACATTATTGTCACTGTCGTTTGTGGGTTTAAACTGTTTTTAAGAATGGCAAAGTGGACTGTGGGTTGTATGGAGGGTTTCCTGCCATACCTTGAAGTTGAATTTAAACTTTAAAAAGTCTGCCTTTGGAAATAGGCATGATCTACTGAAGTCTGCAAAGTAGTTAAGATTTTGTTGTCCCTTTTGTCAACAGATCAGGTAAGGTGAGACGTTATTCCACAATCAGATTGATTTTAACACCACCCTTCCTGTCAATAACAGCACACACTCGCCAGCAGATGACATTTTTTTTTAAATATTGTAATTATATGGTTCAGGACTGCCTGCATCTGAACAGTTCCTTCTCTGGCTCAGCAACCAAGAGAGGCCTTGAATCTGCACAAAATATAGAGGCTAGCTTGCAATATTAGTGGCCTATCGCGTTTAATCAATATTAAACCCATCAGATTGCATTACAAAACCTTAAATCGGACAAAAAATATCCATCTATCCATGTAATAACGACCGCGGCCATGGAAGCTGTGGGTAGCGGTGTACTTACAGACGATGGAACAGATCTCACCATGGCTGGAAATGATTAGAACGCATATTCAGTGCTATTCCGGTCCCCCGTGAACGCATTTCGAGATGAACTTCTCCTTTGCTGAGACCAAAAAAGAGCGAGCGCACATCTGTAGATCCGACCCGTCTATCCATCCAGCTGTGGTGAAGGGAACGCTTTGGCTAGTGACGCTTTGCTCAATTGAGCCAGCGGGTTGTTGGGGCCCACTCAGCTGGTTCGTCAACAAGTCAACGTTAACCATTAGCCAAGGGCTTCGATGAATTAGCTCACGGGCATTAGCAACATTGGGCTAGGCGAGATCCCCCCCCCCCCCACACACATGTAAATAATGTAAGTTAAGATTCAAATAGTGATGTGGCATTTTTACGGTTTTAGTCATACAATGATAGTGGAATACCGCAGGGTTAATGTTAGCGGTACCAGCATGACTCTCCACACACAGCCCCCCTCCCCTCCATTTTTTTAAGAACGGCATCGAAATGGAAAATAGTCCTCATTTGCCACCCTCCACTTCGACTTTCAGCCCCACAAATAGGTTAGCTTAACCCGCCATATATAGTGGTAGGGCTACCGTCCGCCAACTCCACAATCGATTTGGCTTTATACACACATACGCGATCTAGAAGGAGAAAGCTGCACCCCGTTTAAAAAGGGGGAAAAATATAAATGTAATAACCGCTTACCTCTGATGGCACGATCTTCATTTAAAGTCCAATAACCTGTATGATGAGGAAACTTATCCAGCTTGAGATTCTCCCCTCCCTTTGCACGGTTAGCGAGGAATGATCACGTTCAATCCGATCCGGCGTCTGTCTTCCGACCGGCAAACACGACAATTATTTGCCAGCCAACTCGAGTAAACTCTCCATTTGTCGACGGAGATCGACGTTACCATCAGCTGATGACTAGCAACATGCTAACGTTGACTAGCTCACCTAAGTTAGTAGCTAAGCTTAGCGAATGTGGCTAGTGCTAACTAGAGCTGTTAGTTGACAAAATGAACGTTAGCCACCTAGCTTCCCGGGCTAGCCTCGAGCTAACAATCGTTAGCCCCCGCCGCTAAATAAAGGCTACGTCAAAGCGATTTTTACGCAGTCTTTTGTCAAATTCGCGTCGACCTCCTGGAGCGGCGCGACGGCGAAGGTGGCTTCGGCGTGTTTTTGAACCCTAAACAGACGCCGCGTCCAACGCTAATTCGGCTTTGGAATTTTGTGTCAATTTTCACAAAATGGCGCGCGGTCCAAACCTGCGCAGTGAACCGGCCCGCTGGAGCACAGACGCCGCGGACAAGCCGACTTTCGTGGCGGCGCCGCCTAATTCTTTCGGGCACGTTAAAATGTCGGCCTCTTGAGCTTCTTCTCCCGGTCCATTAGACGCGTCTCATTATCCGAAAACGTCAAATGTACATCCACTGACAGCATTATTCCGGCGGGAAGGGAGAAACATTTGAAAAAAAAAAAGACTGAAGCTGGAAGGGGGAGGGAAAAAAAACCCTCCTGACAAAATGGCGATGCGCTCGCTTGTTGCCATGGCAACTGTCAATCAAAAAAAAAAAGAAATAAAGTGCCCGGATGCACCAAAATGACGACGAAAATGTAAGTGGGCAGAGAGGAGGGCACACACAAGCTAAAATGTATGATATTCCACTGATTATTTACATTACATTAATGATATTGATAGCCTATAAAAAATAAACCGATAAACGCCTTGAAAAATATTTTTGTAATGCTAAGAAAACTTTATGGCTATCAACTTGGATAAGACACGGCATATTACATTTGTATTTTTGTGTCACAAATAAAGTCAGAGAACTACGCACTATATATATAGTACATATCAATCTAACACGTTTGTCTACAAATGTATTGATATGTAATAAAGGCACCCTTTGTAAAACAACCTGAAAGTGTAACTCCCATGTTTTCTGTTGTATCTCATATAGTAATATGCAACAGGAACTTGAACGGCATTGCAATGTCACAGATGTAGCGGCCAGAAAAAAATGCCATGTCGTATCACATGAGCTTTTGAAACCAAAATAAACATTTCCTGGCATGAGGCAGATCCAGGCGGATGCTGCCAAGCCATACCAGTACAGTGTAACAGTATACTTTAGACATATTTTGTTTAACAATGAAACAACCGTGTACATTGGGCTATGTATAATATCATATGTACCTGTGTAGGCCTGTCACGTTAAGTTTTTTTTTTTTTTTTTTAAAGGATGAAATGCAGTATTTTCTCCCCAAAACAATCACGATAACTCATAATATTTGGTGCTTGAGACGAGTCCTTATCCTGTCAATCAAAGGTTATGTTTTCTGTAGTCAAGTACTGGCTGAATAACGTGTGCCACTGAGGTTGTGCTTAACTTCCCCGTGTATGTTAATTGAGTGAAACACACACAACAATTTGAAGCGAGGAGACGATATTTTAAATGAAGTTGCCGCCAGTTCTTTAGCTGCTTAGCTTGCTAGCTAGTTCGCTCATAGGCTAGTGACCGTTATAAAGAGTCAACTTTCTCATCAAGGTCAAGTATCATCCCTATAAACATTCTAAAATAGACATTGAAATGAAAAATACATATAACATTATTCACTTCAATGTCCATACGAAAAAATAAATATGAGAGGAGAGCGCGTCGTCATTCCGCAAAGTTGCGGAAGTGTCATTCGACATCCAAGTGGTCGCCATATTGGCTGTATCTCCTGTCCGTGACGTCACCCCGGACATTTGCCATTGAAAACACGCTGCGGCCCCTACTGTGGGAGACGAACACGCCCCTTCTGACACGGAAGATCTTTTCGAAGAAGAGAACATCTCACAATCGAGTGAAGTGTCTGGGGCAATATTACCATTTTGTTTCGAGCCATATTTAGATGATATGCGGATCACTTCGAACTAACAACAGACACCCAGACTCTATGTATGAGCAAGCCCGGCCGAAGCGGTGCTCGTCCGCGAGGCATGACGTGGAAGCCTACGCCGGCGAGCCTGACGCAGCACCCTACGCTGCCACAGAAGCCGTCCGAAGCGCACATCGACACATTTCGCACCCCATACATACGTTGTTACGTTATGAAAGGCAGATTACGTGGTCTGGCACAAGATATTCTTTTTTTTAGTAGCTGTGTAATCACCTACTTGTCATTTGGAACCCACGAAGCTCTTGTCTTTTGCACCCGTGCAATCAATTTTTCACGACAAGCCGGGTCTCTTGGAAACTTATGAAGGGTAAATCCATCCTCCCGAGTGTTCAAGCAATATCCAGCGATGCAACGAGGCTAACACGAAGGAACAACGAGCTATGTAAAACTAATAGAAACAAACAAGTCCGCTTGAGTGTGCTACTGCGTCCAACGTCACTTCCTGCTTCTTGTTGAATACAAATCCCTCAAGAGGATTTTCATGGCGGGAGTTACAAAAAGCCATGTAGGTCCAAATCATGTTTTGTGGTGAAAAAACGGATGGGTCCATACCGGCTGCCGTTTTTTCATTAATAACATACTAAAAATCATCCATTTCATGACACTTGACCTCGAAGTGTTTCTCTTGTGTGAGCTCGACACCCATTCAATGAACCTTCTAGTAGCTAAGGATACAACCATCCTACTTGTCGTTAGCTCCTTGTGTTAGCCCCACGTTTGCTCACCACAGCAATGAGAATTTATCTAGTCCAGAAAAGCTATTGTGTCCATTTTATATATGAAACGATAAGTCGATGTAGTTATTGTCGCGGCAGGCCTGTACCTGTGGCTATACAGCAAAGCGTGGAGAGTCTCTGTCAGCAAAATCTACAAGTGCATTCATTGAATGTTGGTGACCACATTGCCAAGTCTCAGATATCACCACGCTTTCTTTTATTCTTACTTGTTTCCTCCCTTTATATTATTATAACACAGCTACAGCGGGGAATTCTCTTCTTCCTTGAAGATTGTGCCATGTTTGTCTGTAGTCCAAGAAAAAAAAAAAAAAAAAATTCTGTGGAGCTTCAAAATGTTGTTCGTAAAAGACACATTTTTTCCATTGTTATGGGAGCAAGGGTCAAGCGTTTTGGTGTGCGGGTGGGAGTTACTATTTATTTTGCCATAAGTAAATAAATCTTTTCATTTTGCATCCTGTGTGGATTTTCTCCGGGTACTCCGGTTTCCCCCCATATCCCAAAAACATGTATGGCAGACTGATTGAGGACTGCAAATTGCCTGTAAATGTGTGTACAAGTGGTTGCTTGCATAAAAGTGCCCTGGGATTGGCTGGAAATCAGTTCAGGGTATACTCCCTCGCCCAAAGGTATCCGGGATAGCCTCCGGCACGCCTGCCGCCCTCGTGAGGATAAGTGGGATGGGAAATGGTGGACGGGTGTCATGTCATTATTCAAGCCACTTATCCTCACAAGGGTTGCAGGAAAGCTGGGGCCTATCCCAGCTAGCTTCAGGCGAAAGGTCGCCAGTCAGTCACAGGGCGATATCAACACCATCACTGAGTGGGAATCGATCCCAAGTTGACCGCACCAAATGCAGGCATGTGTACCACTACACCATCAGTGACTCGCTGGATGGGTGAATATTACAAATGTTTAAAAAGTAATACCGCCACCTTAGGGGTTAAAATACCTTCAAGATTCAATAAGATGAAATGCAATACGAGAAAAACACATTTTATCTAATTACCTAGAACTACAAACCATAATTCCAAAATACACTAGTCGTTATTGTGTCATGGTTGACCTTAAGTATGTCTTAATAAACTTCAACTTGGAAAAGCTCCCCTCTGCCACTGAAAGAGTACTGGGTAAGTTCCTTGAGCTGCCCACAGATTGGGATACTCGTATTTCAGACTGATCGGTGTCATGGAGGAAAGACAGCAGTTTTGTCTGGGAAGGTCAGGCAGGTTTTTCAGCTCTTTCACAATTTCAATATTACTCCAGCGTCCAGTGCAGTGAGAGAGTGGGCAAGGGGCAGTTTGAATCTGGCCCAGCAGAGGGCGCATTGTATTTGTCATAATTTAAAGGTACAGTACAGTATGGAGAGCTGACAGGGCTGGCACCCGCTCCCCCCACCACTCTCTCTTCGCATGCGTGTACACGCAAGTCAGCAGCTGGCTTTACGGTGGTCACCTTGTACAAGCAGTTTTGCCATTTTCTTGGGACGTCTTGTTCACCAGTAATTTATATATATATATATATATATATATATATATATATATATATATATATATATAGGCACGGTGAATGAGCTGTTAAAAGGGGTGGCTTTACAGTTCTGATGACTCAGGTTCGAGCCCGTCCTTGCCTGTGTGGAGTTGCATTTTCTCCCTGTGTCTGTGTGGGTTTTTTTCGGGTACTCCGGTTTTGTCCCGCATCCCAAAAACATACAACATTGATTGGCCGCTCTAAATTGCCCCTCTAGGTGTGATTGTGAGTGCGGCTGTTTGTCTCAATGTGCCCTGCAATTGGCTGGTTGACAGCTGGGATCGGCTCCAGCACTCCCATGACCCTTTTGAGCATCAGCGGCTCAGAAAATCGATGAATGTATATTTTGTGTATGTGCGTGTCATATTATATATAAGTGGCAAACTAACTGGTAGCATTATAACTATCAGCATGAACTTTAATCGTCAAAATTTGTACACACGCATTTACACACAAGCACTTTTTTTTTTGGACCGTAAATCACAAATGAAACAAAGTAAAATGCACTCATTCTTGCAAAAAAAGTACTATAACTTACAAGTTGCCATGTGCAAAAAAATTGTTGACCCCTCCCAAAAACCTTTTGAGGGGTATGATGGATTTATTTTTTTATATGCTTGTTTAAATGGCTTTCATATATGAACATCTGAATATTTACATTATTTGTAACAATGGATAGCCAATGACAAGTTACTGTATCTTTTTAATTTTTTTATGAATATATTTTCCATCTTATGTGTTAAATTTACTTCAAGTAAAGTCTGCACATTTACCTCTACCATTTTGAAATTGTTATAAAGAACTGAAAATGAATGGTTCCTTCTTCACGACTTCACTCAGAAATCAAAGTGTTACATTTCGAATTTTCCTTCCAGTTTGTAAACATCAGCGGACCTATATCACGTTTCCATATTTCAAACAAGAAATATCAAAGTACTTAAAATTATTGAAACATTTTCTCGATGAAATCTGCATAGCTCAATTAGGTCCTTGTAAGAACATTTCTGGTATTCCAGCACGGCCTCGTGCCATTCCAAAAATAGGTGCACGCCCAAAACAGACTGAAAAGCAGTGTTCTTGTGCCTTGTTTTCAAATGTCACTTGGATTGCGGTTTCTGTGTTTTTGGTGCTACGATACCGTGTTCCATACATTCCTCAACAAGCAAAGCATTTGCATCGGTGCTTTTGCTCCCCCATCAAAAAAAGTTACGAAAATCTCCACAACATAATTGCACCCCCCCCCCCATGATCCTCTCATAATGTTGAATGTCTTGGTTTAATTTCTAATGTGAATTACGATAGTTACCTCCATCTATAGGACCTTTGTTGGCCCAATCCTGAATCCCAATTACTTCCAGCTCCATATGAACTTGAATAATTTTTGAAACTCAATCACTTTTGTTTGAACGTTCCAAGTCCTCCCCCCCTCGAGCAAATTCCTTGTCCTTTCTGACTGAAGTACTACGTATATCCTTTATAATAAAATTTCCTCACGGTTTCTCCTGAAAGAAAAGTACATTTTGTTTCTCTCCCAAATTAGCAATAAAGTTCTTGAACTACTGTCCATTCACAATTATATTTCTTGAATTCCACTCGAGTAGGACGACTAGGGCCATTTGTGCATCTTCATTAAGAATGTCCTCGTTTCCCAAATCAACCGCGTCACGTCAAGGCATTTTCCAGTTTAATTGGGAATTTGTTGGAGCCTTTCATTTCGGTTCGTCATCTGTGCGGAACAGCAAATTCCATGTACCTTAAATAACAGAGAGTCCTTTTTTCCTCAGTGTCACATCAATGACATTTGTCTGTTTCTTTGATGTGAGGGTTCTGAGGGTTACTTTGTTCCCTTCCCGTTTCCTGAAAGCATTTTGGCTCCCTACGCATAGCTCACCCCTGGGAAATGGCGACTCTTTGCACCTCTTTTGCTTTCTTAGCAGCCTCGCGTCCACTGCGCTCCGTTCACGGCCACAACTGGCACCGTTCAGTCACATTTTCCACCTTCTCCACCACATCTCGGTTTTCCCCTGCGTCCCGCTACTACACGTCCCCGTGTGGTCGCTTCTCCATAACACTTTTTCGAGGCCCAGCGGTGACGATGTTGCGACTCTTCAGAACCTCCTCCAAACCATTTTTTCTCAAATAAAAAAACATTTATTAGTGTTTTTTTTTATTCTTCTTCTCATTAAACATTGACACCTGACCCGGTTGTAAAACGCAGGCCGAGGAGAGCGGTGATGCAACTGTCATGTGATTGGCTGACAGATGTAGGCGGTTGTTTAAGCGCGATGACTTGTCACTTTCGCAATCATGGCGTCTAATGGCTGCTTCACAGAGCGCTGCTGTTTTGAATCGCCGTCTTAACGTCGCCGCAGATAAGCTTTCCTTCAGGGGGATATCACATGTCCCGGTTCATGATGTTTAATGGACCTGTGGATGAAAAAAAAAAAAGAATAATGAAATAAAAGCTTGTTCCCAGAACGTACGCGAACTTGATCCACCCTTTTGCTTTTATTCCATCACTCTTTATCGTTTTACGTTTGAATGAATGTGGAAGTACAAGAGAAACCACCAATAACGTGTTATTTCTGAGCGGGCACTTTCAAAATCCTTTGTCCGCTTAAGACCATGCCATTTTCCAAAAATGAAAAAAAAAAAAAAAAAGCCTGCGTTATGAGTGAATGATGAACATTATATCCACACAGAGTACATTCAGATTTTTTTTATTATATTTATTATGTCAGGAAATTACTTGCTCAAATATTTTGTCATATATAGTCATTCGAAGGAGGCACAAAAATTGCAATTTATGTACGTAACTCATGGGGTTCAGCTCCAGATGCCCGTCATTGCGCACTCGACCAGCAGGGGGCGTGCGTGTGCGCATGAAGCCTCGGAAAATGAAGCATACTCAAAAACCGATGGCTGAAGTTACGATAACATGCCACTTTCCCCTTTTCTGTTTATTCCATCCACCGCTCCTTCAATTTTCTGTATCGTTTATCTTCATGGTGTGCCTCTCCCAGCTATCTGTGGTCGAGTGGAGGGGGTACACGGACCAAAAGTAACGGAGGCGTCAACTATTTAAGCGTAAAATGCAAGTTATTTGCTAATGTGAGGAATATCCTTGCTGCAACCAAATATCATTAAATATGAAGATATTCATCTAATAAAATGTTAGTTTGCAAAACAAGTTACAAAAAAAAAACAAAAACCCAACACGGTCATGTAGAACGTCATCACTTTTTCGCTTCATTCCTTTAAAATATTTCAAAGCTTTTCATAGGCTCGCGTTTTAGAGGAGGGGGTGGGGGGAAATCTGCATATTTCATTGTCATGAGAATATCATCATTATTTGGTATGAATGAACAAAATAGTTGAATGAGCATACAGACTTTTGTGACCTTTTATTGCAGTCATGAGTCTTGAACCTCAAAGTGCCAAAAGTAAACATGGTTTGCTTAATATGGTTCTATCATGGTATTGTATGGTTTGACCCCCTCACCGCCAACCCCAATCATATCCTCACTCTGCACGGTTTATTATTATCATTATTGACTTCATACGCCACAAAGAGGTTGCTTAAGTTTGTTATTTGACCACAAGATGGTAGCAGAGGTTCATCGTGGGCGAAGAGCTGGTCCGCGCTGGCCACTTCATTCGGTCCATCCATCCATCCATCAATTACATTACAGAATCTTTTTTCACTTTTTGTGAAAATACTTATACTCTTATAAATACTAGTGTGTTAACTACGGAGCTCCTGAAGGGACATTGAAAAAAAAACCTTGGTTTCTCATTGTAATGAGTAACTCATGAGTAAGTTACTCATTGTAACTCATGACCTGTGGGTCGTAGCTTATGTACCTGCTAGCAGTAGCTTCCTGGACAAGGAATAATGAGTCTTTTGTACATGCACACATGCAATGGACTAGTTACTCATCACAATGAGAAATTTACTCATTACAATGAAAAAGTTTTTCATTATAATGAGAAATTCCCATTTCGGGGCTCCGTAGTTAACCGCTGTAAAAAAAAAAACAAAAAAAAAAAAAACTGCTGTTAATTTAAGGCAATTTTGGCATAAGTGTTCAGTTAGGAGCTGGTCTAATAATTTTATTTTAAGTAGCTTCCACCAACATGAGAACAGAAAACGACTGTGGACTAATGTTTTCCAAATGTACACTTTATTTTAAACAAAAGTACAAAACACAAAACAGATATTTACAATACTTGCATGGCAATGTTCACTTTCTTTGGTCATTCTTCCAATTGGATGGTTTTAATTCAGAATTCTACTAGCTCTACTCATTTTGAGTGCGCAAGTGTGTTTTATTTATATTTTTTTTAATCAGCAACGCGGTACGGTGATAGTGGTGGTGGTGGTGGGGGCAGGGGGGTTGCCTTGTAAGGACCGCGATGATCTTTCATCTTGTACAACATAAATAGCAACAACAACAAAATAAAACTTATAGTTCACAATGGAATCCCTCAATTTTGAGGTCCAGCTATGAAGTCAACTCAAATATGAATCACTCGCTGAAGACACGTGCGGGTATATTTACCGCAAGCAAGGTGAAACCAAACATCTCTGGGTAAATCTACCCGCTCGTTGAAGGGCGACAACGTCCAGTACATTTGGAAAAAAAAAAAATTAAAATCAGAAACGACACGTTATCGCCAAGACCAACTTTAGCAAAAACCCTTTGGGCCTCTCTGCCGTTCTCTACGCCACAAATGAACAGAAATGTATGTACATTGAAAAAAAAAAAAATGGATGACATGGCAAGACACGATGCGCTTCCTACACATCTTAACAGCAAAGGCAAAACTGGTCTAGAAGTTATTTTACTTGCAGCAACTACTCAAAAAAAGTTCCATCCTAACAAAAATGATTGCTAACAGAAGACAGAGCTACACTGTGTATATGTATCAAGTAGTGCATGTATATTACATACAGTATCCAATTATCTTTTTTTTTGTTTGTTTTTTGTTTTTGGATTTGTTGTCAAATTCTCCCTGAAATCAAATCCAAGCTGTCTTCACTGTAATGTACACTTTTTTTTCTTCTTTTCCCAAAAGATGACGTGAGGAGGAGAAACGTGCAAAGTTCCATGTTCTCACTGCAAAGGAGAATACTGCAGGGTTAGCGGCAATTCACGTTGTCGTGATGTCGCGTAAGCGCGTCGTGGACGCTACCTTTCACATTCCCAAAGGATGGTTGGTGGGTTAGGCGTCACTCTACACTTCAGCTTTTTGGCTGTTCTCCTCCACCTTTTCCTCCAGCTTTCTCTCCTCCTCGGAGGAACCGTTCTCCTTCTCGCCAGTCTTCCAGCTCCCTTGCCTGTTGGGTTCAGCACAGTTTTCACTATGACCATAATTCCCGGCCGACAGAGCGCACCTGGTTATAAGCCTCACCAGTACATTTGTAAAGGAAATACCATTTGGTACATACATACGCCGCAGCTGTGTAAAAGCCACAAGTAAAACCTACATTGAAACACACATTCAAACGAGATATTTACAAAGAAAGACTTTACACAGAAAGACTTTAATGCTAGCGTGGCGCTAACACTATCGCTAACGCCGGGCTAAAGCTAACGCTAACAGGGCCGGTTAAAATCAAACTTACCGGTAGATATCACTAAGACACGTCAGTAATACAGCAGCAACACGCTAGTACAGCAGCGCTAACAGAGCCGGTAAAAGTCACTTCCTTGGCACATGTATTCCACCGGACTCATTCTTACCTTTTCCGCTCAAGTGCTGCTTTGCGGCCGTGAGAAAAAAAACGCACAAATTAGCCGCATAAGCACATAAACCGCAGGGTTGAAAGCGTGTGAAAAAAGTCGCAGCTTGTAGGCCAGAAATTACGGTACTACAATATTTTTTTTTGTAGGTACGCAATAATTGGATTGCAAAAAAAATTATTATTATTTTTTTTAAATCAAAGCAAAATATCGGCATCGAAGCTTCGCCGGGATCAATATTCTTTCATGCTGATACGTGGACCACACCTGTCAACCAACTCGACACTCTCATTTGCTGACACACTCCGTCACACACCAGGCCAGCCCCCGCCTTTTAAAGCCGCACACACACTCTGGGGTTGCACAATATTTTGTTTGACCATCACGATGTATGTGTATGTATCGAAGGTTCTGTAGAATACAGTGAATCAACTGTAATATTAAAGCTGACCAGCAGAGGGACCCGTTTGGACACACAATGGAAATACTGCACAGCACTTGCATTTCCCATTTCTTTTTCCCCCTTCAGAATGCAACTAGGCAGGCATGGCAGCTGCATGAATATGAGGTGCGTTTAGGGAAAACGTATAAATGGGAGTCAAAGTGTTTTGTAATATAGTATCTAACTGTAAAAATGGATTATCAATTTATATATCAGATTATCAATGTCATTTCACCATTATTCCCATTAGAATACTGAGTTGTGTATTTTTGTTTGCACATTATGGACAGAAGTTATTTTTTTAATTTGAACTTTTTCTCCCCTTAAAACTACATTGTTTTATACTATGATTTCTAAAAAAATGTTATTACGTTTTCTTGATTTAATGTAACTTTGATATTGTCCTTACATTCAGTCGTGTTTCATTTTTGCAGTTTTTAAATTATCGGGTGTGACAAAAAACGTTTGAAGGGTGTTGCTTAAAAGGTGACCTGTTCATCGAATGGTGACTCACTTGGATTTCTTCTGGTAGATTCCGTACGCCAGCCCAAAGACCATGACGGCGATGAGGAGGGCGACCACCACGCCGACCACCAACTTGGTTTGATCGGCGTCATCCGATTGGTCTGCACAACAAAAGACCGAGGCGAGCATCAGCCACCTGACAGTCACGTGCACTAGTGCGGCCCTCCTGACCACAAACAGGAAGTTGAACACTAAATGGACACATTGCCACTGTACATGATTATGAATCGCTGAATGTTAATGACAGCAATCCTCAGTTTATGACACAATTTGTTCAGCCAGCAGAGTAATGGGTCATGTTTGCCAGGATGCGGCTGGCGCCACTCCTCTCTGTGTATCGGCAGTCCACATTGATCTACTTTGTTCACAGAATTTTTGCTTTATAGTCGCTTCTCCTAATCCTCACAAGCAAGAAGACATCTACGACTTACCTCGTTTATCCATTCTCACCTCCTCAAATACTGAAATCAGATACGAAATGAAAATTAACGTCCAACCAAGGCAAAAATGACGTCTAACGCTACGTCTAGTCTACTGTCGGCATGCATGAGGTTCAGATCGGAGAGAGCACAAGTCGAGTCCCAGCATCCGCACCCCCGCAGGCAAGAAAAGAAGGATGAAATGGTGACACAGGAAACATTTACGATGAGATGGAGGCATGCAAGTATCAGTTCTGTGTGAATAGAGGATGCACAGAAGTATTCAGCCAACTAATCAGTCCAATTGAAATCTCAATTATTCACCCGAGCTACCGAGTTTGGACATTTCTATCCTTCCAACCGAGCAGGAATAATTTAAATAAGGCCTTTTCTGTTCTTAAGTTGTGTTTACATGGGTTCGGTGTAGAGAAGAGTACATCCATCCATCCATCCATCCATCCATCTTCTTAGCTACTTATCCTCACAAGGGTCGGGGGAGTGCTGGAGCCTATCCCAACTGTCAACGGGCAGGAGGCGGGGTACACCCTGAACTGGTGGCCAGTCAATCGCAGGGCACATGGAGACAGACAAGTCGCAGTCCCAATCACACCGAGGTACAATTTAGAGTGTCCAATTAATATTGCATGTTTTTGGGATGTGGGAGGAAACCGGAGTGCCCGGAGAAAACCTATGCAGGCACAAAACTCTACACAGGCGGGGTTGGGATCGAACCCGGGTCCTCAGAACTTTGAGGCCAATGCTTTACAGCTAAACCACTGTGCCGCCTAGAGAAGAGTTTACCTTATTATTTTCTTCCTATTATTATATCTGGATTTTAAAAACTTAACTTGATCAAATTATTCTGATCCTTTTCATGAGCCTATTGATTAATCAAGTAATTAGATAAAATAATTGAATTCATTATTTCCTATAATAGCATGCGAGATGGCGATGTATTACTTTTGTCCACTTGGTGTCACCATCCTCACATTTGTCAGTAGTATTTGTGACTTTGTCCCACAGCACGGCCTGCTGTCAGCAAATGAAAGTGTAGAGTTGGCTGGCTGCTAACTGGTTAACATATTAGTCAGTCTGCGTGGCGACAGGCTATTCTAATGAACTTATAATGCATTTTGTTTTCTTAAACTTTTACAAAAAAACCCACTGAAAAAGAACCGGCGGCTTTGTATATCACTAACCACTTGTGGATGTATTACAATGTGCTTTAGCTGGTGGAGGTTTCATATTAAAATAGAAAATATAAAAAAACTACTTTTTGCTGGTGGTCATAGACTTGTTGTTGTGGTTAACATTGAACTTTATTTATGGTTACAGTCAGAGTAAAATAATATCAAACTCAGAGATGCCAGTAAATGTTCTCCCACTAGATGGCAGAAGGTACATAATTAACCCGTTTACCTGCTTTCTGGGACACTTTTGTTTGGTGGTGAGATTTAATGTAAACTGCGGCTTGGCTCAATAAAATTTGGAATAAAAATGCATACATTTGCCATTGGCAATTTTTTTCCCCCCATTCACCACATATCGGGGGGGAAATCTCACAAATTTAAAACGTTTAAAGGAAAATTCCAGTGGTTTGGAATAACAATGTATCCAATATGTCACGTAATATGTACTCTATGTTATAGATATTAAAGAGAGGATTTAACATCACATTCTCAAGATAGAGTACATATTACATGACCCATTGGATACATTGTTACTCCAAAACACCGAAATTTTCCTTTAACTACAGTATATAAAATCTTATGTAAATCTCATCTATTTTATTTACAGGATTTCCTACAAACACCTAACTTTTTTTTTTAATGGTTCAACCATTATTAGAGTCCCAAGTAAACAACAGCGAGAGAGTTAAATAAATATAAATGATACATTCCGCATTGTCTTCCATGGTCCTGTTCAGTGTTTTTAATGGCTAAATGTGTTTATGTATTTGTGTGTTTGTTCAAAAAGTGCCATTGTTGACATCTTTTTTTTTTTTTTAATGCCAATACAGAAAAAAAGCAGTGACGTGCTGTTTAATGAACGTGATTAGCGTCCTGATGGTGAGTCAGCATGCAAGCGAAGTTAGCCGCATGAAGAGTGAGGTGAGGGAAAGCACCGGTGAGAGAAGTTCAGCGAAGGGCACCACCGGGGAGGGCGTGGCATACTTACGCGAAGACACATTAATGTCCCGCGTGTCCACGCCGAACTCGTTGGACACGGTGCACGAGACGGTCAGGTTGACGGTGGGCACCACTGTGATTTTGTGCGTGACCTTGCCGTTGATGAAGGGACTTTCATCAAGCTGGGGAACAAAATGACAACATGGTTCATTGGCCCTTTCAGAGTACTTTTAAGATTATTATTTTTATTTTTTTACAGCTTTTTCAATAGAATGCAATATATCACATATTGTGTCCAATCGTATCCGATAAACCTTGTTGGCTACTTAAATAAATGAAGCCTCACAATGAATAGACCAGTTTTAGTTTATTTTTTTGTAAATGTTGTTCATATTCTATATTAATGCCACAGAATATTGTGACAAAGATGACCAAGGATTTTTTTTTTTTTTTACTTCTGGAATGGTGACCGAGGCGAGTGGCACGTGTGTATGAGGCAATTATCCAAATGCCACAGTTCTTTCTCATGACCTATTGTGTTGAAAAGCAACTGTCATTGTCTGACCAATATTTTAATGTCACACTCGATGTTATCTAATTATTATATTGAGGCAATATTCAATTTTGCTGTGTTCTTTATCAAAGAAACAGGGGAATAAATGCCCCCCATCTTCTGTTGCTGCTCTAATCCCAACAATAATGCAACAACGATCCAAGTAAACGACATGACTCTGTAAACAACATTGTTTGGAGAACTGTTCTCGCGAGAAAATCTCATTTTTATTTACAAAGTGATGTTATATAAGAATTTCCCAAGCAACAATATGCAACAAGTTTAAGTGCATTTCATTGTGTTTAAATTTGTTTAAAGCCTCAAACCTAGCAGGCTGGTCTGGACCGATTCTGTACAAGTAACCCAAGTAAATTCAGTCTTAAAAATCACTAGGAGGCAATGTTCTACCAATATGAGCTTCTTGGTCAGGCGCATGCCTGTAAACACTAGCCTCAAAAGACTGAACGCCCCCACCGGACCTGCCAAAAAACCCCCAGAAAAAAAGCAATGACCAACACCCTATTCAGCACTACATGCACATATATACACACAGAGCAGGTCTGTATTCAGACCCCCTTAAATATATCAATGTTTGTTGTATTATACCCATTTGGAAAAATCCTTTAAGTTCATTTTTTCCCTCATTAATGTACACACAGCACCCTACATTGATGGGGGAGGGGAGGGAACAAATTTCTGAGGTTTTTTTTTTGGACATTTAAAAAAAGAAAAGTATTCAGACACTTAACTCAGGATTTAGTAGACAACCTTTTGAGCTTTTTATTATTTTTTTTTTTAGGAATGATGCAAAAAATTTTCACACCTGGTTTGGGGAATCAACTGCCACCCCTCATTGCAGATGTTCTCCAGTTCTGTCAGGTTGGATGGTGAAAATGGGCGGATAGTTATTTTCAGGTTTATCCAGAGATACTCGATTGGGTTTAAGTCAGGGGTCTGGCTGTGTCATTCAAGAGTAGTCACAGAGTTGTTCTGGAGCCACTCTTGTTATTTTAGCTGTGTGCTTAGGGTCATTCTCGTGTTGCAGGGTGAAACATCGGCCCAAAGCACTACGGAGAAGGTTCTTGTCCAGGATATCCTTGTACTTGGCCGCATTGATCTTTCTTTTCCTTCAACCGGTGGTCCTGTCCCTGCGGGTGATAAACACCCCCACAGCATGATGCTGTCACCACCATGCTTTACTGTTGGGACTGTATTGGACAGGTGAGGATCAGTGCCTGGTGTTCTTCACACATACCGCTTAGAATCCAGGCCAAAAAGTTCTCCCTTTCTCTCAGCCACAAAGAAGTTTTGGTTAGTTCTTTAACTCTCTTACCAAGGCTACTCCCCCCCCGTCCCCCCCCCCAATTGCTCGGTTTGGCCGCACAGCCAGCTCTACAAAGGGTTCTGGTCATCCAGAATTCTCGAGACCGCTGTGCTCTTAAGAGCCTTAAGTGCAGCAGAATTTTGTTTTTGTAACCTTGGCGAGATCTGTGACTTGCCACAATTCTGTCTCTGAGCACTGGAGGCAGTTCCTTTGACCTCATGATTCTCATTTGCTCTGACATGCACTGTGAGCTCTTATCTAGAGAGGTGTGTGACTTTCCTAATCAAGTCCAATCAGTATAATCAAAGAGAGCTGGACTTCAATGAAGGTGTAGAATCATCTCAAGAATGGACATCATCAGTTAAAAATGTGTCACATCAAGGGGTCTGAATACTTGTGGTTGTGTGACGTTTGAGTTTTTCTTTTCAATAAAGCTGCAAAATTACAATAATTCTGTTCTTTCAATATGGGGTGCTGGTTGTACATCGAGGGTAAAAAATGGACAAATGATTTTCGCAAATAGAGGTATTATAACAGTGAAAAATTTAAGGGGGTCTGAATACTTTCTGTACTCACTGCACATAGTCCCCTCCAAATATTGTATTGGAATGGCAAGGTTAATTATTTAGTTTTTGTTGTATACATTTTCATGGTCAGTCCCTGCAGTTGCAATGTTGAAGGTTGTATGGCGCTTTGCGACGCTCTCGCCCTCTCTCGCTCTTGTTCTTTACCCCTCCGCTCCTTTTCTCAGAGAGGAAGAATATAAAGCAACACCTCGGCCGCGCACCTGTTCTCAATCTATTACTACCATGTCTGCATTTAAGACTGCCAGATCCAAGACTCCCTTGCCACAGTATTAACATTCTTTCTTGGTATGTCGGCTCACTGACCAACATGTAAGCAACAGCAGTCCTTGCAACACTTATGACCTCTGTGTTTTTGTGTTTTTCCTTGTCCTCTATGCTCCTTTCGTGTTGACCTGCTTATGCCTCCTCCTGCTAAACATTCCCTGTCTCAACAATCTGCCAGTACACCTCAAGGATCTATATGCTCTTCAATAAAGCTCTCAGCCTCTGCTTGCTTCTGGGTCCAGTGAAAATCGAATTATAACAGACATTTAGGTTTCAGCCCAAAAGACGAATTCGAGACAGAAGTTCAGAATTCAATTTTTTAACTCATGGTGTCACATCTATATGTGTTATCTCGGGCCAGAGCAAAAGTATGGGAACATGTGATTGATTGGTGTTTCTAGTCCAGGGATGAGAATGACCAATTTGGAAAAACACTGAAAATGTCTGCCTTCGGGGGGTGGGCGGTGGGGGGGTTGTAAAACACACTGTTAAATGGTGACCTCTTCTAACAATGTAAATACAGGGCAATCATAATATTTTGAAAGCTTAAAATATGAGTCCAAGCAACTAAAATAATTTTGCCAAGCGTCAGACATATAAATGTAGACTGAGGGAAAATTATATCAAATAGACTACCGCACATACAAGTTGTACTTTAGAAATAAGTACACAAGTAATTTGTTTATATATAAGAGAGAGAGAGACAGAGATCATGAAATATAAACGTGAGAGATAAAATGCGTGATCTACAGGGCCAGTGCAACAGATAGGCCTTAGGTATTAACAGTTGTCAATTATATAATATTTGAGAAATTTACGTCCAACTTACCTTTGTGTTGCCTAGTTTGGATGTGATCCTGGATATTTTTTGCTCCTATCGTAACACAGAGTGCACAGCACTTTGCCGGGAACGTCCACTTTTTTGTATGTGTTCGGTTAGACATATGGATACAGTTTTAGTTCCTATCTACACGGTAACACTTTTTTCAAGCCATGCCCATGTCTGTTTTTTACCCCGTGGTTTTTATCAATTTCCCTGGCAAGTCTTTTTGCTCCAAGACTTTGGTCATACTGACAAACGTGCAGACCGCACGATAACATATGCATACGTATGTCTATAAGTTATAAATATGCCCGAGTAAACAGAATGCTTCTCTATGAGAGTGAAAATACCGATGAAATCCTGCCAAAATGCAGCCGGAAATCGCAAAGTTGTTGTTATGATAAACACCAAATTTAATGCAAACAGATAGCAATGCCGTAAACAGAGAGCAATGTCCTTTTCCGCTATCACAGCTGTGGCTAATTTCACGACGAACGTTGCTGATAGATGCTGGCGGCCGGTCTTCATCACAGCTTTTCTTTCTTTCTTTCTATCTATCTATCGATAACACACACACACACACACACACACACACACACACACCACACACACACACACACACACACACACACACACACAACACACACACACACACACACACACACACACACACACACACACACACACACACACACACACACACACACACACACACACACACACACACACACACACACACAGTAAACAGAGGGGGGTGTGAGCAGTGTTCATGAATGGCCATTAGCAAGGCTTGTGCTCAAGTTTTTGAAAATGTGTCACATAAGGGTAAAACGAAAATAAACCTTTCAGAAAGATGGAAAAAAGAGTGTGTCGCTTGATAAAGGGTTTATTATCACTTGCAGGTTGAGTTCAGCTCGGAATCAAAGGAATGAAAATGATCTTGCACAAAGAGATATTCAGCCCAAACCCCACCCGGTTACATATGTAATTCACTCAGTTCCCACTGACGCTTGTGCCGTCAGCCGGTATACAGGTACACCGTAAAAATACAAAAAGGGGGATTTTGTCTTTGTGACGTTGTAGTGCTTGAGCCTGGGAGAAATTAAGCTTGTTTGCTCTCTCCAACAGTGCACCTGCCTCGAAAAGCCAGGACCGGATATGTTTACAGGTGTGACATCTGAAGGGGAGAAGTGCCAACTAAGTGCAAAGTGCTCAGCAGGAACATCTAGTGTGCTTTGCAACTTGGTGAGTGCAGAAAATCATGATTAGATTTTGGACTCCTTCTTATTTCTGCTCATTTGTTGTGGACAAGAAGAGCCGTTAGAGCCACACTGACAGAAGAAAGTGGAAAAGTGAGGGAGAAATGACAAGGAAAATGCTTAATCTTAGGAGAAGAAACATATATGAGAATTTTATCAAAATCCATCCATCCATTGTCTTTTTAGCAGCTTATCCTCACAAGGGTCACATGAGTGCCGGAGCCTATCCCAGCTGTCAATGGGAAGGAGGCAGGGTACACCCTGAAATGTTTGCCAGCCAATCGCAGAATTTTATTCAAATAAAATGGAAATATTAGATGAATAGAGTGAGGTTTTAGGATTTTTGGTAATTACATGAATAAAGTCATGATTGTAAGCCCACGTTTAAGAGAAATGAAAATGTGAATTTTATGAGAAAAAAAGTCATGATATGTCCAAATATAAAATATATGTGAGAGAAGATAAATAAAATATATAAAATGTATATGAGTGAAGAAATATGAGAATGAAGGGGAACATTGGGAGGATGAAGTTGTGGTTCTATTATTTTTTTGTAATTGTGAGAATAAAATCAGGATTTCACAAGAGCAAACTCATGATGTTAGAATGAACAATTTTATGACAAAAAAAGTCAGAATATGAGGGGGGAAAAAACCCACATAATTTTGTACATTAATTATTAGGGATTTTACAAGGCGGCGCAACAAGTGGTTTGGAGTTCTGGTTTACAGTGCTGAGGATGGGGGTTCAAATCCCAACAGCGCCTAGGTGGATTTGCATACTCTCGCTATGCTTTTGCGTGTTTTGTCCGGGTGCTTATGTTTCCTCACATGTCCCAAAAACCTGCATGGTAGGTTAATTGAAGACTAACTGCCTGTAGGTGTGAAAGTGAGTGCAAATGGTTGTTTGTTTATGTGCCCTGAGATTGGCTGGGGACCAGTTGAAGGTTTACCCCCCTCTTGCTTGGAGATAGCTGGGATAAGTGGCACTACCTTAGGGATGGTAAGTGGTATAGAAAATGGATGGATGGATTTTACAAGAAATTATGACAATGGAAAAAAGTACAGCAATTTACTGAAAAATCGGACGTTAAAACTACTAGCAACAACACAATTTCATGAAAATAGCGTTGTAATTTTAGGATAAAAAGATTTAATATTATGAGAATAAAGTAATTTTTTACAGAAAGAAACTTGTAGTAACA
Source organism: Syngnathoides biaculeatus (assembly GCF_019802595.1). NCBI lineage: Eukaryota > Metazoa > Chordata > Actinopteri > Syngnathiformes > Syngnathidae > Syngnathoides > Syngnathoides biaculeatus. Next base: position 22,637,598 of record NC_084647.1, on the reverse strand, counting down.
CAATGCAAAATCAGAATATCAGAGACAATTTCGCAAGTCTAAAAAAAAAAAAAAATCATCATTCATAATAGGTGGGTTAAGGTATTGTAAGGTTTTCTTTGCCACTTATCCTCACGAGGGTCGCGGGGAGTGCTGGAGCCTATCCCTATCTGTCAACAGGCATGAGGCGGGGTACACCCTGAACTGGTTGCCAGCCAATCGCAGTGCACATGGAGACAGACAACAGCCGCACTCACAATCACACCAACGGAGCAATTTAGAGTGTCCGATTAATTTTGCATGTTTTTGGGATGTGGGAGGAAACCGGAGAGCCTGGAGAAAACCCACCCAGGTACAGGGAGGACATGCAAACTCCACACAGGCGGGGCCGGGATCGAACCCAGGTCCTCAGAACTGTAAGGCTTTATCAGCTGAACCACCGTGCTGCCGAGTGTAGGTATGATAACTTCATTAACATTTAAGTCTTTCACATTTATTAGTACCACATAACTTCTTGTTATAAAAAATACAGAATTTTATTATCGTAATATTATGTAGAAGACATTATTATTTACTCCTCTTTTTTTTTGTAAAGCTACTAATTAACACATACACGCAAAAAATGGTTATCACATCTACCTCACAGTTTTCTGATGAGCTGAGTTCAAATTTGCCTCACCTGTGTAGAGTTTACACGTTATCCCTGTGCCTGTGTGGGTTGTCTTTGGGTACTCGGGTTTCCTCTCACAGTCCCAAAACATGCACTGTAGGTTAATTGAATACTCTAAGTGTGAATGTGTTCGTGAACAATTGGTTGTTTATATGTGCACAGTGATTGGTTGGCAACGAATTCAGGGTGTACAGTCTCTATCCCAGAGTCAGCTGGGAGAGGCTCCAGGATGCGCGTGACCCTTATGAGGATAAGTGGTATGGAAAATGGATGGATGGATAGACTTTTTGAAAACAACTTTACATAAAATAATATATTTTTCTTGAAACACGTTATATTTGTAAAAGTGGACTTTTTTTCCCTCCTACATTTCATATTGTGCAGGTGTACTGACTGCTGATGTCGCTATATATATAAAAAAAGGTAACTTTCACATGAACAGAAGCATCAAAGCAAAGTAAGAATCAAGAACTTGCTACTGTCTCATATGCATGATTTGTTTTTACTCAAATCTGTTTGAGTTCTCAAAATACATTATTGCAACACCAGTTGTCTCAAGTGCTGGTGCTGCAAAAAGAGACTTGAGAGGCTATGGGCGCGTTTCCAAAATGAGGAAAATTTCATCCCAATCAATTTGTTTCTTCATTACTAGTAGCATGGCTGTATCTAGTCTTTTAAGGGGTTAATACAAGTACCCCTAAATTGAATCATGACACCCCTAAGATTTAAGATTGAGTTGTACAGTTTGTCCTTTTTAAACATGCAAATAAGTGTACAACCAAACAATACTTGCTTGAAAGGCAATATTTTAACAACAATAATACAGCACCCCCCCATGCCTCCAAAATGGTTTGTTCCACCCAATCCCTCCCACTGCTTCCTAACTCGCCTCAGAGCACTCTACCTGCACGTGGAGCAATACGCTGCCTTTCAGTTATATATAGTTGTGGTTTTCGTACCTCGTTTAAACCAGGATATGTGGAAATATTTTGTGTATGTAATGCTTCTCTTTCATTAATGTGGGAGTGAAACTGTGTTAAAATGTGGAAAATATGAAATCGATATTGCCTGAGCAGGAGCTCAGCACCCCTAAATGTATGATCCTAGAATAGACCACTGACTTTGAGTTAATCAACAGGGGGAAAACACATTGTGATCTTTTCATGTAACCTTGGAAACGATGACAAGTTTCCATAAACATCCCCTAATTGGCTGGTTTTGTAAGCCCAAAAAGGCGATACAACCTCTCTGTTGTAGTGTTGCTTCTTGGGAGGCAGAAAAAAACAAAACAAAGCAGAAAAACATTAATGATCAGAACACCCTTTTGTGATTGCTTGGACAGTTTCCTGGGGAAAGGAATGAATACAATTTACCATGTCACCACTGCTGTAGCGCTGTGTTTCTCTCTGTGTGTGTGTTTTGCTTATAACATACCGAGGTGCCATTGATGCTCCAGGAAACAGATGGCTTCGGAGAGCCCTCGGCCTCACAAATCAAGACTTTATGTTGACCGTCTTCACTACGCTGTTTGGACAGCTGCTTGATCACTGGAGCGCCTGCAATGAAGATGCTCTTGTTGTGTGGTTTCTTTTTTCATTTACACACGCGTGCACATAGGTCCAATAAAAAACAAAAAGTGCAGACATCAAATCAATAGCCACAATTGTTCCCAGTCCTTTTGGCCGAGATGAAGACAGAAGACCTTGTTTCATCCAAAGGAGTAAAATAGCAAGATAATAAACTAAGAAATTAGTCAAAAGGACTTCATTTGCTTAATCCTGGTAAACAAAGAACCATTTTTTTCTTCAAGTATAGAGCTGTCAAGGACTTTGTGGACTCTCAGATGGTTGCCTGGCAACAGCTCCTGAACAGCTGGGCCCAGAAACGCAGAGAAATCAAAGGGTCATTTTTCACACTTTATCTTTTTATATGCAAAAAAATGAGAGGGCATGCTAATGTGTGCTAATCGAGAAGGACGTTTCCTTTTCATCTTAGAAATATATGTATCTCTTGGGGCTAAGTCAAACTTATGGCCAACGAGGGGGCCGGTAGACATGCTGAGCTCAGTCCAACTTCTAATATATGACAACCCAAGTAGTTGAAATGGTACTTGATAAATGCTTACTGATTGTCTGTGGGTTCCATGTAAATGTCCAAATTGAGACTTCACATACACAAATAACAAAAACCTTCCTCCATGTATGAAAAAAAAACTCTAGCGAAGGCTTAGACCATCACATAGATTTAGATAATATTGTAGGCCTAGTAAGTAAGCGGTGCACTGAAAATGTTATATGGTGTAAATGCAGTACACAGGATTAAGCACAATATAAATAGAGTACATTAGAGGAAACATAACCTTACTTACTTACTTTGTTATTAAGTTCTGCATCGAGGCCATCACAAATTACGTGAATGTGTTACATTAGCCGTGCACAGATCGCTATGCTGACTAGGGTCTTAACATGGCACATTGGCTATGCTTGGACCATTTATGATGATACATTAGAGGAGAACTGCACAGACCATTCATATAATGTAAATGTGTTACATTGTACATACAATGAAATCCACTAACTTTGGTACAGTAGAGTAGCATGGGCCATTAAATATCCATCCATTTTCTTTGCCGCTTATCCTCACGAGGATTGTGGGGAGTGCTGGATCCTATCCCAAATGTCAACGGGCAGGAGGCAGGGTACACCCTGAACTGGTTGCCGGCCAATCGCAGGGCACATCGAGACAAACAGCCGCACTCACAATCACACCTAGGGGCAATTTAGAGTGTCCAATTAATGTTGTATGGTTTGGGGATGTGGGAGGAAAGCGGAGTGGCCAGAGGAAACCCACGCAGCCACGGGGAGAACATGCAAACTCCACACAGGCGGGTCCTGGATTGAACCCGGGACCTCAGAACTGAGAGGCCAACGCTTTACCAGCTGAGTCACCGTGCCACTGCCATTAAATATCACGTAAAAAAACACTAAGTAAGAGGGGGATAGCCCACCTTTGTAGTATGGTCTAAATAGAGTAGACTTGACTTATGCATGGCTCAAATGTGAAGCTATAACCTGATAGTTCTGCCTAAAATTGCAAACAATGACTCAAGACACGAGTGGGTTTCGGATGCTCCGTGCTCGAGTGAAGTGAAAAAAATATTGAGCAATTAAACTGGTACATATAAGCCACATGTGTGAAACTCAATGGTCCGGCGACCAGATATGGCCTACTACATCGCTTTATGTGGCCCGAAAATTGTGCATGAACAAATCAGCGAACAAATCAAACGTTTAAGTCAAGGCAGAGGCAGAGACCCCATATAAACCGTAATTTCCGGCCTACAACCCATGACTTTTTTCACACGCTTTCAAACCTGCGTTTTATGCAGTGATGCAGGTAATTTGTGCATTTTTTACTAACGGCTGCAAGGGGGCACACGAGTGGAAAAGGTAAGAATGATACCAGTGGAATATATGTGCAGAGGAAGTGACTTTTACCGGCCCTGTTAGCACTGTGCCAGTGTTAGCGCTGTGCTAGTGTGTTTCCGCTGCATTACTGGCGTGTCTCAGTGATATTTACCGGTAAGTTTTATTTTAACCGGCCCTGTTAGCGTTAGCGTGGCGCTAGAATTAGCGCTATCTTTCGTGTTAGCACCGCGTAAACTTATGTGTCCAGTCTTTCTTTGTAAATATGTTGTGTTTCAATGTGGGTTTCAATGTGGGCACTTTCTGCTTTTACACAGCTGTGGCTTATGTATGTACCAAATGGCATTTCCTTTACAAATGTACTCGGTGAGGCTTGTAACCAGGTGCACTCTGTTGGCCGGGAATTACGGTATTCATATAGATATAACACTTTAGGTGTAGGCAATCAAAGATGATGGATACACTATATCATGACCAATTAGTGCAGGCCACATACAGACCATGAGATCACACAAACCATTACTGGAATTGGTCACTTCGACCTGCAGTGTAAGTAAGCATGAGTGTTGTGTTGAGACCTTTACCTTCAACAACCAGATCAAAAAAAGCCTTCTTGCTAAGTGCTCCCATCTTCACTTCGCTCTCATAGTGCCCAGAGTCTGAGAACTTGAGCTTGTTAAACTTGGGCTCTTTTTCCAGCTTGACATTGTCCTGATTAGATAGAAACAGTAGCTTTCATTTTAAGAACAAACTCAATCTTCGTGACAGATACTCTCAGCACCAAAAGTTGTTTTTTTTTTTTTTTTTTTTACCTTGGTCCAGGAGACCTTTGAGTCCCCCGAAGAGTCGATCTGGAAAGACAGCTCCAAGGCCTCCCCGGCTGTCTTGATGACGTACCCGGAGAGGCTTAAATTGATATCTAGGTCTAAGAGAGAGAAAGCGGTGAGAGGATGGAGAAACGACAACTCACGGCCTCTGACAAGCTCAGATGTATCTATTATTAACTACACTCCTCTCGCTGCACCGCGCCTTATTAGCAGAGGCTGACACAACAAAGTGAGGAAGACCAAGAGATCCGAACATTACGGGACAAACACATTTCATTCTCGCCAGCAACACCAGAGGTTCAGAAAAAGGAGAAAAATGACAGCTCTGATGGAACAATTTTTCACAGAAACGCAGCATGATGTCTTACAATTGACTGTGATGTTCTTGGAAGCCATCATGGCGGGGTTGTCAATTAGGGAGCATTGGTATTCACCGGAGGTGTCACGGGAGACATGAGTAAGGGTGTATGTATTTGTGTTCTTCACGGGAACCACATCCCCCTACAAACACAATAGCCACTGATTAGCTTGGGATGCTCCACTGATTAATGACACTGAGCGACTGCAGACTCATCAGTGTACCTTCAGGTGGAAGTTGAAGCTGGTTGGTGCTGGATTGCCATCCGCCAGGCACTTGAGAGTCACGTTGTCACCTTCCACCAGAGGTTTGGGAGCAATCACCTGCAGGATAATGTTTTCTGTGGAGTCTGGAAAATGGAGAGGAGACACCAAGAAATCAGATGGAGGATGAGCGATGTACGTCATCTAAAAATGCACCCCATCGTATGGGCTATTGTTTTTAATATTGTGAGGACTTTACTTAAAGTCCCTGTAAAGTAAAAATATATATAGATTTTAAATTTCACACACCACATAAAATAGTGTTAAGCCTTTGAAATTGGAATGATAAAAAAATAGTCAAGTACCGTAATTTCTCGAGCATAACGTGCCCTGAAGTATAATGCGCACCACCGAAATTGACCCCAAAAATTCAGGAAAACCCTAATACCAATATACAATGAGCACCACCAATATGCTGCTTCCCATATGCTGAAGATATTGGGAATTATCTGTATTGATATCTTGTTAGGTTTTTAATTGTATTGTTTTTCAAAAAACTGTCTGTACAACAATCATTAAAAATAATCAGTGCACGTGCTGATGTAGCTGTGATATAATCTCGGGCGAGGCCACAGGACACGCTTGTCCTGGTCCCTGTAATTGTCAGAACAGAATCCCTCAACCAACGAAAACAAATGCTCAGTGATGCCATCGCATTTTATTAATACTGTTGACAACACATATTACAGTCTTAAATAAATATTTAACACTGTTTGACTTTTTTCATTTTTTTGCATTAAATATTTGTGCATAAAACGTTTGTGTATACTGCAGTTTACCCAATACATTACACATCCCTGGCCAAGACTTCAAAAGCAACATCTGGCTCATCTCCAATCTGAAAAATATCTATTGTAGCTACCTTTGGTGAGTTGGTCCAGTTTTGGTGCCTCCTCAATTCATGAACAGTGATCTTATTTTGCTCCCAGACCATGTCATCCTCTGTGCCATCCAAGGCGTTTGTGGAGAAACGTTTTTTTAATCCAAAGAGTTTTGGTTCCGCAGCGCAGCCTCTCGCCCACCTGACACCATAGCTTCCCTATGGTGGCAGGTGGCTATCAAAACAACGTGAGCTCAAACTATGGAGAAACGTGGTTAATGGGCACATTTAAAAAAAATAAAATGCGAGCATTTCAATTGTGCACGCTCTCCCTTTTTTTGTGTCCATGTTGCTCATACTACGTAGTTTGAGCTCACATTCTTTTGATACCCAACTGAAGTCATTGTCCTATCATAGTTTTGGACAGCCACGCTACCTCCGGGTTGGTGGGGTCATTGGCACGAGTGATGACATTTCTTTTAAAAGCAGCAACCTGTCGTTCTAGTCAACATTTTTAGTCTTGGTTTACGTTATAACAAACTCCCGTTTCTGATCTTTGGTGGAGTAGCAACAAACATACTACGCTAACGATCGTAAAATGCATGCTACCCGAGGAGGTCATAGAGTTCAGTTTGGGGGTGCACATTACCGTACTATATATAAATGTGTAACATAAGACATCGAATATCATATCGAAATGTGTAATGTATGTATACCTTTTTTATTAACACTATGTACCTGTACACAACCATACAATGTGATTGTATTTTTTATTTTTCATCCATACCTAAATATAATGCGCCCTATTAACTTTTTGAAAATATTTTTGGAAAAATTTGCGCATAATTTTCGAGAAATTACGGTATCTAAAACGAGGCTTCAAAAATCATGACAAATCAAGCATTTCGCTCCGCTATGAAACAATGTTTCACTCACTGTCAACTGTTAATCAAATACCACTGCAAACTTGACCCTCGACGACCATCTTTCTTATGCCAACACAACTACAACTGTTGAAATATGTTCGCTTAAATCACAGGGGTCAAACTCAAGGGCTGGGGGGCAGATCTGGCCTGCCACATCATTTCATGGTAAAGTAAATCATGTGCGTCTACTTTGTGTTCTTCTGTACCAACATTTTAAAAGGCTTAACTTTTAATAATGCTGAGAATTGGCAACCGTTTAAACAAGAGCAACTTGAACATATCACCTGCAATAAATGGGGGTTATCTATAATAGTGTGAAAAGTTTGCACATTTTCTTCTTGGATGGAACTTTAATTATTGAGTTAGCGCTCTCCTTTTAAGAACTGAATAGTTTTTTATATTTTTTAATGTATTATTTTCAACATGTGCAAGAATAAAAAGGACACAAAGCAAAGCATGACCGACAGTAGTATTTGACCTAAAACTGAATTAAAGATATGAAGAATAATTCAGTTTGTGCTGCGTCCGTGACAACAAATGGTTAGCCTCCTTCATGTGAAAGTGCACCAAGGAAGCGGTTTAAATTTTTAATGCCAGTTCTGCCTTAAAGATTAAGAGATCAAGAGACCAAGACTAAAGCCCAAAACTCTAGATTTTTTTCCCCAAATAACCTGCAAAGCCGTGGTGGGATGTGTGGAAAAAAATGATAAAAAAAAACAATCAAGGCAGCTAAACACCAGTCAGAATTATTTGCTAGTTCTGTGATGATGAAACTCAAAGAAACATTCCTTTTATGATATGTCCAAAAGGAGCAAAGTTGGACAACTCACATGTGATAGTGAAGTTGAGTGCAGATGACGACAGCTCTGTGCCTAAATTGTGTCGAGCGCTGCAAAAGAATTGGGCGTCTGTGTCCTCCTTAGTGGCTGAGTACTCCAGTGTGGACGAGGTGGTCGACAGGCCGCTCACCGGGTCCACCTGCACGGAGGTCCGGATGGAAATGCCTGTGCCGATAAACAAATAAGCTGTCAGAGGGCACCCGCATGCACACAGTAGCTTTATTGAGAGACATGAACTTATAACCATCCATCTATCCACTTTCTCAGCCCCTTATCCTCACAGGGGTCACGGAAGTGCTGGACCCTATTTTAGCTATCAACGGGCAGGAGGCAGGGTACGCCCTGAACTAGTTGTCAGCCAATCACAGGGCACATAGAGACAAACACCCGCTCTCATAACCACACCTAGGGGCAATTTTAGAGTGTCCAATTAATGTTGCATGTTTATGGGATGTGGGAGGAAACCGGACTCACGCAGGCAAGGGGAGAACATGCAAACTCCACACAGGCGGGTCTGGGATTGAACCCAGGACTTCAGAACTGTGAGGCAAACACTTTCCAGCTGCTCCACCGTGCCGCCCAAACATATAACACTTGTATCTACCGTATTTTCCAACCTATAAGCCGTGACTTTTTTCACACCCTTTTAACCCTGCGGTTTATGCGGTGATGCGGCTAATTTGTGCATTTTTTTTTCCTAAGGGCTGCAAGGGGGCACTCGAGCGGAAAAGTTAAGCGTGAGACCGGTGGAATATATGTGCCGAGGAAGTGACTTTTACCGGTCCGGGCCCTGTTAGCACGGTGCTAGTGTTAGCGTTAGTGCGGCGCTGGCGTTAAACTCTGTTTACCATCTTTCCTAATTAATTTCAAAATATCTCCTGTTTCAATGTGGGTTTCAATGTGGTCACCTGTGGCTTTTACACAGGTACGGCATATGTATTTACCAAGTGGTATTTCCTTTACAAATGTACTGGGTGAGGCTTATATGATTTGAGGGTAGTCAATTTTCCATGCGGCACTGAATGCATCAGCCAAGTCAACGATATAGACCCTTAATAACACACCTTTCCTGGCATCCACCAGTGGTTTGTTGTCCTTCAGCCATGTGATGTCAGCCGGTGGATTGGCATCTTTTGCGACACATGTGCCGAGCTGTAGAACAAAATGACAAAACTCTCGAAAATATTTTTAAAGTCATTGTTTAAACAGACCAAATATCGGTCGACCTATGACCTCTGCTTTTGATGACTTCATAATATTCCACGCAACAGACCATGAAAGGCCCAAAGACTCTTCTTTAGTCCTGTGGGTGCTCTAATTGCAGCAGCAGGGGATGTGCTTGTTACTAATTCATGAACAGCACTTCAAAAGACCTCATTACTGTACTAAGATGCCTCGGGAGAGGGGGCTTCCCTTGTTGCTTCTTAAAACACTGTCGGTATAAGTAAGGTTTGTCACACAGGAACAAAAACCCACGCACCTTTGTAGGTTTGCCAATCTCCAACTCTTGCGCCTTGTCAGAAATCTCCACAACTGCAGGCACCTCTGCAACACATAATTATAAATGTATTAATATTCTGCGTGGTATCAAAGTACAACATACACTCCAGTAGGATTACAAAGGGTGGGAAATTCAATTGAAATGAGAAGCAAGAGTTTAACTGAATTGGGACATTAACTAGGAGCATTCTGGAAATATTTCAAATTAGAAACCTTGCATGAGAAAACATTTCATGGAAATACCAGGTATAACATTCAATCATAAAGACAAACATTTTCTTTTGTCATAGGCATACGTTCATTCACAATAGATTTCTTGCCTATATGCAAGTACATTAACAGTACCTTGGCTCATTTAGTACCACGGACATAAAGTGACATTTTTGGTGTTTTTTATTTAAATTTGTAATAATAGCCTTCAAGCGACTACTGTCTGTCAGGATCATCTGAAAGCAGCAGACTACCATCCCCTGATCTCCCAGAAAGACGCAAAAGAGGTAGGAAATTGCTAACCTCAAAACTAACGACCATAGTCTGAGTTGTTATTATGTGCAAAAATAAGAACAACAGTTTGTGTATGTGTGTGTATGTGTGTGTGCGTGTATATATATATATATATATATATATATATATATATACACACACACACCACACACACACACACACACAAACATATATATAAATAAAATAATGTCAAGAACATTACTCCGGGACGGTTCTTCCAATGTATTATGTAATACGATTAAAAAAATATCAAAAAGTTTTCAATTACACAACAGAAATCTACAATCTTAACTGTAAATTATGGCATCTACAGTTTTTATTTTACTGTATTTATTGCATCAATAATGTTGGGGCGGAGACAGTTGTAACCTAAAACAAAGGGTATGAGATTTCAACCTTCTATGAATTAATCAGCCTTTACAGATTAAATCAGATTAATCGAATCTCAAAAGTCAAAATTCAAAATTCAACACAGCGCACTATTTTGTGGAACAACAAATAACACTGCTGATAGACTGGATTGGATAGTTTATTATGTGCAATGTACTTGTACATATGTTCTCTCTTGCATGCTACTTTTGTATTTTCTATAACCACAATTTCTGCAGTTGCAAAAAGGTAAAAGCTAGTGTGCTGACTACCTGTTTATTTTGTTAGCCATTGATGAGAAATAGAAATGCAAGCGCTATCCTTGACCACTTGTGGGGACATTACAATACGTTTTAACTCACGGAGGAAGGCTGCATTAATTTAGCTAACATTGCTACCTTCTGTTGGTGAACCTAGATGTGCTATAATCTAGTTGTGCCTTGCCCAAAAATTATTCCTCAACAATATTTAAGTTCCCTCCATAGAGCCAATCTTCATTTTTATAAATTCCTGGTTTATTCCCATTGAAAGATTCCAACTTTGAATATTATTCCCTACAACTCTACACTCAAGCACCATCACTCACTGTAGACAACCACGTTGACTGGATATTCCTTGATGTCCAAGCCAACCACCATCATGCAGGTGAAAGTCCGCTGGTCGCTCAGCTTGGCGGCAGAGAGAAGCAGACTGGAGTTGGCCGCCATGTGGATGCGACCCTTGTATTCATCAGTGGCGCTAATGGAGACATTTTCGGTTTTCTTTCTGACCAGCAGGTCTCCTGATAATCCATCCCCTTTGTCCTGGGAGCAAAGCAAAGCGAATGTATATCCTGCATTACAAACACAAGGTAACTCAATTGGCTTGACATGCTTAAAAAGATTTGAATATAAAGAAATAAAGCATTTAAAACAGGGAAAACAAACAAAAATGACAACAAAATATATATATTACAAAAAATAAAAATAAAATTAAAAATAGGGTACAGTGCAGGAAATATAAGAAATGGAAATACGTACTCTAAAAAGCATGAGAAAAAAGAAGCATTTTCAACCTGGATTTTATTAAACATTCATACTTGGGGCTGACGTCCCCTCTGTTGGCATCTTATTCCATTTTTTTGCAGCATTGTCATGATCCTGCCGGTTCAGCACGAGCTGTGCGGGTGCCCACGCAGCTGCGCTAATTGGGAGGCACACACCTGTGCCTCATGCGGGCTGATCATCCCCTGTATATATAGGACCCGGTGACGACTGGTCCTCCGCCAGTTCGTAGAGCTTTATGTCCCGTTCCAGCACTCTTGTATTCCGGATTGAACCTGTGTGTACCGACCTTCGTCCGTTCTCCGACCAACCCCGTAAGCCTGACTCCTTGTACTTCTGCCTGCGTTGATTGTTTCCCCATGTACCGACTCCTGCCTGTCCGCTCATCTGCTCTCTTCGCCCGACGCCCCAACAACCGCTGCTGCACTGGACTGCCTGCTCGATCCCCGACCTCTGCATACAATAAACGTGTCTCTTCTTGAACTACCTTGCGTCTTCCGAGTTCCTGCATTTGGGTACTCTCGTTTCCGATGGGACGTGACAACCATAAAAGCTAAATGCTGCTTCACCATGTTTGCCTTGGACTCTGCTCTCTACTCTCCACTATTTGACCTGAATCAGTCGATCTCAGAGCTCTGCCAGGTTTGTATTCCATCAGCATTTCTTTCATGTATTCAGGACCTAAAACATTTATTGATCTATAAACCTGTAGCAGAATTTTAAGATATATTTGAAAGTTGACTGGAAGCCAGTACAAGGACTTTAGAATTGGAGTTATATGCTCTGACCTCTTTGTTCTGGTCAGAACCCAAGCTGCAGTATTCTGAATGAACTGCAGCTGTTTAATGCTCTTTATGGGGAGTTCTGTCAAAGACTATTACAGTAGTTGACAGTACTTGAGCTAAAAGCATGGATGGAAGGTCTTTGTTGCAAAAGACATAGAGAATGAAAACAAAGACATATACACACACTGCCACATCAAGGAACAGATGCACGCTCTGGTGCACAGCAAATGCACTCAGACTGGGCGTGGCTCCAGACATGATAAATGGGTGTCAAGCACTCGGTGTCAGACGGACTTT